>NC_058094.1:31753750-32380000 GCF_020171115.1 Neogale vison
CCCTTCATACTAGTATAAAAATCAGTTCCTTGTAGAATACATTTGCTAACAGAGCCTGGACCACCCAACACTTCCCACCAGCTCATGGCTGCACAGCTAAGGGCATCCATCCTTCACTACTGAACGTTTCAGGATCCTGTTTAGGGCACAGGAAAGCAAAGACTCAAAACTACAAGTAGAAAGTCAAGGAAAAGCGAAAAGGAAAAGAAAGTCAAGGAAAAGTCAATGAAGACTGCCAAAAATATTAGGTTATAAGGTTATAGAAGCCCAAATAAATCTGATTGTTCCACAAAATTATTCTTCACAGAAATATTTAAAAAACAATTTATATGATGGCTTTTCCATTCCTAGAGAAAACGTCAGAACTAACATTCCCTTTAACTTTCTAAGAAGTTAAACCCAAATGCCAGGGTTGGTGTTTAAAACTGAAATGGTATATAAAATACTTATGGAACAGTATTTAAGCCCCCCTTTCCTGAGCACTTAATAAAATTCAAATGGCCTAACAGGAAAGTCTCCCACATAATAGTTTAAAAAGCATCCGCCCCCATACATGGCTCAGTCAACATTATTTTAAAGTTTTATTGTAGGCTTGCTGCTGGATACAAATTGAAGGCATATAACTGTCCCAAGAGGGATAGTATGTACAAAGCCTAAGCTAGGCCCAACGTGGGACTTGAACTCACAACGCCAAGATTAAGTGCTCTTTTCACTGAGTCAGCTAGGTGCCTCAAGGACTTCCATTTCTTTAGGGAACCCAAGTTCAACCACTGAACTGTTCAGTAATGGAACTAGTATTTCTTTATTCATGTAATACATTAAATAAATAACAAGTAACTGACTTTAATCTGCATAGCATAAACTGCTTGAGGTCAAGGATTGTCTTATTCATATTTGAGCCACCAGCTCATCTTGTCAGGAAGGATAACACAGGCTATCTTTAATGTAACCACCATGAAGGCTTGACTTCACCTAAGGAGAGACAGAAAACCCTGGTATATACAAACACCACAGCAAGGACTATTTTGAGCCCTTCTGATGAACACTCATGTGCTTTCTAACACAAATATGATAATGGAAATCCAGTATTGTTCTGGGCTCCTTTTCAGAGCAATGTTCTGCCATTACTAGAAATAAAACCTGACATAAGACATGTCACCTGAACCTCCTCATGCTCATCTATGCAATGCTGGTCATCATCCCTGTGACAGTTGCCTAACAAGGTTCCACATCTTTGTATTTACCAAATAGCTAGTGATTCCCTTTTATGTTCAGGCACTGTACTAGGCTCCAGGGATGTACTTGCTGGCACCAGCATGCTGCATCTTGTTAGGTGAGAAGGGGGAGACTCATCTCTTGTTGGGTGGCATACTTAATGGGTTCTTTGTAGTCCAGTCCTCACTGGCCATCTCACACCTACTATTTCCTCTCTTTGGATAAATGTAACTCTTCCCACTGGTCACTAATGGCTCCTTCGCCAGCCACCGTGTTTGTGGGTCATGTTCTTCCTGCTGTGGTTACCTCCCCACCCCCTCCACCCAGGCAGTCCTCTCGGATAAGATATAAGACTAGATCAGGCCAGATCTCCTTTGGATGGCCACATCTTGCAACAAGAAGCAAGCGCCTTTATCTTGTGGGTCTTGCAGCCCCACAGTGCAGCAGCTCCTTGCACCCCTCTGTCAGATTCTCCAGACAGCTGTCACCCCTATTCTTTTTGATTTCTTGGGGTCTAGTCAAAGCCCAACCCACTGTAGACCCCAAGTTCTCTGGATTGTCTCAGTGAAGTTCAACACACAGATTTAAGGGGAGGTAAAGGCCTCTTTCACTTGTTGGGGGGCTGGGATACAACAGGATTCCCAGAACACCAGCAGCTCTCTGTGAAAATCCCTTCCTAATCTCCAAACTGTTATACTGGCTGGAGGGGGTGGTCAGCTAAGAGTCACAAAATCAGTTCCTGATCATCAGCTTTTCAAATCTTGGTTTGGTGGTCTCATACTTCATTCTGTAATGGAGTAACAGATGCTTGCTCAGTTCCAGCTGAAACAGAGCAACTGTTGAATTCTAACCTCCTGTTACAATCTAATGCACATTTATGAATCTTTCTTCAGGTACTTGCTCTCTGGCTAAGGAAAAGTTGGAACTGCCAAAAAAGGTGGTGACAGAATGGAGATATCCCTCTAAATCAGTGACATTTCTAGTTAAAAATCATTTATATGTATTATTCAATTAATTTCTGTATGTCCCTTGAAAGCTTACTGAGTTTGATGCACTATGCTAAGTGCTAGGGATACAAAGATGAAAAGAAAATGGTGGCTATCCGTTTTCATATCCATTTAGGACATAAAAAGGAATGGATTTGGGGCATGTGGGTGGCTTAGTTGGCTTAAGCGTCCAACTCTTGATTTCAGCTCAAGTCATGATCTCAGGACCTTGAGATCGAGCCCAGCATGGGGCTCCACACTCAGTGGGAGTCTGCTTGAGATTCTCTCCAACTCTATCCTCTGCACGTGCTCTCTCTCTAAAAGAAATAAATCTTCTTCTTCTAAAAAGGAATGGATTTTAAAAAAACAGAATTATAGAAAATAATACAAACTCTGGTTATAAGAAGGTAAATCCTTTCCAACTCTGAATTTGCCTATAAGAAATTCTAATATTCATGTGTATTTATTTCTGACCATGTTTTACTTAACTATAAGAAATTAAGTTCAAGTATTTATGAACTGTGAGTCACTGCTATTAAGAATGATTTGAATAAGAGAAAAGTGATGTTGGGATTATTGAAAAAAGAAATAAAAGTAAAGCAGAAGGCAGGGACGGGATGGAGGAATTTTGTTTTATTTTGTTTGTCAAGAAGCTCTGGGCTGAAATGAGATAGTCAAATATTATTTTACAGAAAAAGCTTCTATTACCAAAATGTTACCTCCCCAAAAGAGATGTTAGACCAAAAATGGCAAAATTAATCCAATTGTACAATAAAGAGCTAAACTCTTTGATTCGAGTAGAGTTAGCTCTACAAGCACTAAGGACATCATCACTCACACTCTTATTTTGCCACAGATAGGGAAAAATCAGGTAGGCAGTGCATATAGGCACTTGAGAACCACTAGTCTGAGTGATCTGTAATTCTACAGGGAGTGAATTTACTTCTTTAAGAATCCCTTTATTCAAATCCATTCCACCCCTGCCCCCTCTCTATGCCTTACAGCAAAGGGACAGACTTTCATATAATTTTCCAAGCCCTGCATTCAGGACTGGCTACATACTTTGTGGTGTCCTGTGCAAGATGAAAATGCAAGGTCCCTTGTTAAAAAATATTAAGAATTCAAGACAGTCAGAGCAGAGCATTAAACCAAGGGTGGGGCCCTCTGAAGCACAGGCCTTGTACAGCTGCACAGGTTGCATACCCATGAAGCTGGCCCTGTCTGGGCTGCCTGATATGATTCCCCTCCACTCAAACTGATTTCCCAAAGCACAGCTTTTTAAAAATGATGCTTTAGCACTTAGGAATCTTATATAAAGAAACATTTCCAGAATGATAATCCAGCTTTACGCTGTCTTTGTGATTGGTCAGTAAATCATACCCTGCAAGTCATAGCTTAACCCCAAAGTACTGTAGATTATGAATTTAAAAATATTGTCTTAACTTCCTAGGAGTTGATATTTCCTTAGTCAGTTGAAGTTGATCTTTGGATCTGTGGTGTTATCTTGGAGCTTAAGAATAATATCCTACATGGACACAATTTGATCAAAACCACCTGGATGGTTCAAAATAATCTCCATGTGGAGAAAAGGGTACTGAGAGTCTCAAGCTGTGGGATGGGAAATAGCTGTGGAGGAAGCATGCTATCCTTCCCTTTTTGCACTGAAGCAGGTAGTGTTAAGATAAATAAGATTTTGATTTTCCAGAGGTAGGAGGCATTTCAGAACAAGGGTGATTTGCAGAGTCCTGAGAAAAGTATTCCAGCTATCATTCTAGGTGGGCCTGCCATTATTCCTTCTTTGGAGGCTACCATGGTCTCCTCCTATGGCTTCCATTCTTTCCTCTCACTAAACCCATTTTTCATACCAAGAGCAAAGTGCTTCTTTAAAAACATAACTCAGATCAAGTCAGACCATCCAATGCCTTCTTATCTTTGCTGAGAGTAGATTTAAACCACCTATCATATCCTGCAGGATCCCACATCCCCTGCCTCCTTCATTGGCCTCATCTCTGTTCCTCCTGACTCTTTCTGCTCTGTCCATGCTTTCCTTTCTGTTCCTTGACACTGCATGAGCCTCAGAACTTTTGTACTGGACATTCCCTTGTCTAGAAACACATCTTCTCTAGAAAGTCACCTGCCTGGCTCCTTGTCACCCAGGTCCCAACAGCCTCTTTGCAGAAAGACATTTCTTGATGGTCCAACCGCAAGTTGTCAACTTCCCCATCACCTTACCTGATTTGTCTTTTCTTCAGACCATTTTTCATCAATATATTTTCTTGTGAATTATCTGTAGTCCCTAACAACTCTTCATTAATGATGTGAGAGCTGGAAGCTTGCCTGCCCTGTTCACTGACAGATCACTAGTGCTTAGAACAGAATTTGAGATGGTACAGCAATTCTGTTACACACTCAAGTATTTCATTCTGCATTAACTAAGAAGGAAACACTACACACTTTCTACCACTTAAAAGTGACAGTTCACCTGCAGAGATTTTTAGCTAGAAGGGAACATTCTACTATTTAAATATGACATTTTTTCTACAGAGATTCTTTAAATATGCAGGAAAAAGACTGACATCTGCAATGTAGCACTTCATGGATGGTACCTATTGCGTTTCTCCTCGATGACTGTACTTACAGCTTTGGCAATTTCTTAGGAGCTCATGTAAGTAGTCTACAGAAGATGAGACTCTGCATCATAAAAATCTACAGAGCACCACAGTCAATAGCTAGATATTAGCAGTCACTTGTGATTCTTGGGTCATTGGGCTTTGTCACAGTAAGCAAATAAAAGCTCAATGACTACATATTTAGCATTCATTCCTCAACGTCACAGGCAACAAAAATACTGCTTTGTTATTCACATAATGATTTGAAATTGCAAGTCACTCAAAGACAGGGAACAAGGTCAGAGTATTAGAGGAAGAACGGGCTTTTTTTTTTTTTTTTTCTACCACATACTGTCCTATTTAAGTTGAAGGATATTGCTGGAGCCCAAACTGAAATATTTCTTTATCTCATTTACCCACAT
Source organism: Neogale vison (assembly GCF_020171115.1). Lineage (NCBI taxonomy): Eukaryota > Metazoa > Chordata > Mammalia > Carnivora > Mustelidae > Neogale > Neogale vison. The sequence goes on from NC_058094.1 coordinate 31,758,983, forward strand.
GACTAAGTATTTATATTTGTAGTCTTTCTAACCCAACATAAAATGTAGAATATGATTCTATTTGCCATTCAAGAATCAAGTATGAAGAGGGAAAATTCTGAAGATTGTCCGTAGTCTTTTTTTTTTTTTTTTAAGATTTTATTTATTTACTTGACAGAGAGAGAGGTCACAAGTAGGCAGAGCAGCAGGCAGAGAGGGGAGGGGAAGCAGACTCCCTGCTGAGCAGAGAGCCTGATGGGGGCCTGGATCCTGGGACCCTGAGATCATGAGATCATGACCTGAGCCAAAGGCAGAGGCTTAACCCACTGAGCCACTCAGGCGCCCAAGAGTTCGTAATTCTTATCATGCATCATTTGATTAAGGGGATTAGGAATTTTTTAAAATAGGAATAGGTTCATAATGAGTTTTCATCTTTCTTACATATTAGAAGCAAAAAACATATAACTTTGAAAGGAAAAACCCTATAAATATAAGCAGAATCTCTTCTGTTAATGTACTGCTGACAACAAAGAATAAAAAAAAAAAAAGGAAAATCATGCAACACAAAGATTTGTGTCACAGAATTGGGAGAAACTAAAATAAATATACTTTACATTACATGCACACTTTTCCTTTCCTGATTTAGGATGCCCCACACTGATCAGTCATCAATAAAGACCACAAGAAATAATAACCTTTTTCATGAGGATAAATATTAGCCCAAAGCAAAAGTAGTAATTAACAAGTAGTTATTCTGGTAATCACCTCCTGGGCAAAATTATAGTTGTCAAAGTAAACAGAACACTACATACTTTAAAAATATCTGTTCATTTCCTAGCCAAAGATTTAAAACCTGCATCAGTTGGTTCCTTACCATATAAGATGAGGAAGTGAACTAATGGGAATGAAATTGTCCTGGGGGGAAAAAAATCAACTCGAAGCATTTTTGAAAAAGATTCCTAGTGACATTTTATAATGAGTCCCAAGATATATCACGTAATACACACAAATACATATGCACACACACACTCATAAATAAATTAAGATGAAATCATGATTTAAAACAACAGTCTGAAATAAGATTAACTTAAGTGAGCTATATTCTTATGGTCCATACTGTGATGTAAAGGATTCTGGATTTCATATAAAGGTTTGACTGAAGCTAAAACAGGGAGACTGCAAACAATCCCACAAAATTTGCTCATTCTCATTTCTGGGAATCTCTCTAAGAAGTTTTGGAGGCTATTGCCTAAGAACAATTACCAGAAAATTTCAGGCAAGCAATAACAATAAAATAAGAGTCATATGGGCAAAAGTCAGAGATGAGTCATGATTTCTGAACTTAGTTAAAAGTAATAACTAATCCTATAAATGAGTTTTCCTGGGCAATACACACATATTTTTTTCCTGGGGGGAAAATGGGGCCACAAAAGACAAATATTAAAATGTGTATATTTCACAGCGAGAAGATAAAACACACTGACATATGTCTGATCCAGTAAAGATAAGCTCCCCCACCAAACGTTAATTAATTAATTAATTAATTAACAAGACGATGTAAATTCTCATGGGGGGGTAGGGCTTAATCACCTACTAGGGCATTATAATGAAACTAAAAAAAAAAAATTAGGGTTAACAAACATAAATGCCTGCATTTTATTTTTTTTAAGATTTTATTTATTTATTTGACAGAGAGAGATCACAAGTAGGCAGAGAGGCAGGCAGAGAGAGAGAGGAGGAAGCAGGCTCCCTGTGGAGCAGAGAGCCCGATGCGGGACTTGATCCCAGGCCCCTGAGATCATGACCTGAGCTGAAGGCAGCGGCCTAACCCACTGAGCCACCCAGGCGCCCCAATGCCTGCATTTTCATTGCAGATTTCAATCTTCATCAAATACACATTTTTGGTAACTAGAGGATGAGACTCCAGTAGGTATTTCCAAGAGTTTCGAGTAATAAAACCTTCATCAGATGAGCCAGACTTTTTTACAAGACACTTCTACTGCGACTACTTTCTCATTATTTCATGGCTAATACTTTCTCTTTATTTTTAGATAAAAGCAAGGCAGGCAGAGAGTATTATAGAAAAATCCTAGCTGAATGTATGTAAAATTTTCTAATAGATGAAAAAGAATTACCTGTCATGATCACAAAGAAATGATTAAGTGCCAATGACTCACACTGCCCAATTAACTGAGTCCCAGTATGAATTTAGAATGATTATAGGTCTGAGGTTTTTTTAAGTCAATATGTCAATTTAGTCAGTGCTGGAGTATTCCAAGAGTTTATTTTATCATCATCAAAAGCATTTAAGACATTCCCTGTGTTAAGTATTGAACTAGTGCATTTTACCCAGACGACAGATCGAGTGGATGTAAAACTGACTCCATAAGCTCAGGTGTGTCAGACATAATCACTTTTCTTTAAATCAACTTAAATCTAACTGGGCATTCTGTGGCAGCAAATTCAACCCTTGCCCAAAACTGTGCAAAAAAGTCTTAAACATCACCAAAGCAAAACAAAGCACCCCCTTCCCTTTGCCCACTGCAGTTGTTCGTCTAACTGGTTTACCTTTGTCACAGTAGGCATGGAACACATTGTCCACCCACTGTCCCAGGCTGCGTGGGTCCCTCAAAGTCTGTGACTGTGCCGGTTTTGTGCCTGTGGCAACCATGGGAATCATTCACGTGGCTGTGGCAGTCCTGTTAGGGACACCGGTGGGTCACCTTTTCAGAGATCTTGCTATCTCTTTATAATGTGTTCGTCACCACTAACTCCCCTGGCTTCCAGGCACGTCTTGTCCTCCAGCCATTGAGTGGAGTCACGTGACAAATTCTGGCCAATTAGCTGTTAGTGGACGTGACATGTATGCTTTCTGGTCCATTAATCACCAGTGAGACACCCCCTCCCAAACCTCTTTTTCTCCTCTGGTACAGCACTAGTAGTGTTGGAGATGGTGGCTGTTCTGTCTACAAGATTCCAGAGTAAGGAAACAATGGAGAAGAATGAGCCAATGCTAACCACAATGGAACTCAAGCCTGAATGAAATATAAGCCATGCTCCTTAATACTGCTGAGACTTGGGGCTAGAATGTTACCGGAGAATAACTTAGTCTGGTGCTTCTCACACTTAAGCAGGCATCAGAATGACCTGGAGGGCGTGTTAAAACACAGATTGCTTCACCTGGTTCCCAGACTGTCTGATTCAGTAGGACTGGGGTGGGGTAGGAGAACCCACGAATTTATATTTCTAACAAGTTCCCATGTGATGCCAATGCTACTTTGGCCTTAACTAAAGTATTTAGCAAGGACAAGACATCGAGAACCACTATCCTAGGCTATCCTGACTGACACAAAATGCCTTGGAGTGATGCACAAGCCTTTCTTCTGAACTGCGGTCCATATTCAAGGGTTCCATAGACTTGGTCAGGAAAAATGACTGTGCCTTTATTTTCATTAACCTCTAAGTAAAAATTTAGCATTTCCTTCTATTACAAACGTAGGCAATAAACCACAATAGGATCAGCAGTACCTAGAAATCCATCAAGAATGAAAAGCAGACATATTTTTATTTTAGTTTATAGCTAAAAATCTGTGTTCAACACCATATCAAAATTAATTATTAGATACGCTATTAGAAGTTATTTTATGCATCAATAAATAACCAGATGTTACCATATCTCAAAAGTATTCTGACAAATGAATTTCAATTTCATAGGCTTCCTTTATAATTCTCTCCGAACTACCGAAGGAGACCATGGCATAGAAAAACTAAGTAATACAGCATCATCTGCTCGGCTCAGGCTGAATTCTTTCCTGTCTTGGGATGATTTTTTTTCCCTCTAGCTGTCCTCAAAAGAACTATTCTCTCTTCTATCCTACCATAGGATACACTGCATAATCTCTTCAACAAGCTTGGATTTACCGAAAATAAAAAAAGAGCAGGCTTTCAGTAACATCTGCTTTTTACACTGCAAAATTCCCTAGGATGGGAAAACTAGGGAACTGGATAATTCCATGGGAACTGGGGGGCAGGATTTCAAGGGGAATAAACTTAGGGTAAAACTTCAAAAAATTACGACATTCCATCTACATGGAATGGAATACCTTCCTTTCCTCTTTTCTCTATATAAATACAAGGGTTCATCTTCTTTCAAGACTAGTGCAAGGTGTCTCTCTTCCCTGAAACTTTCAATAGTTACCTAGTCTTAGTGTTTTATTGTACTTGGCTCTAATACTTAATTTAATATGTGTGACTGCATATTTACAACTTGAGGTTGATAACACATTCCTCAAAATGCTATGAGATTAATATAAGCAATATTTAAATATGATGTGTCCATGTTTATTGCCATTACCTATACTCATTTGGTCATTTACTGAATCACAGGTATTATCAAGTACTGGTCTGTAGAGAAATTGGGGATTTCTCTCACCGCAGGGAACCTATGTGTGTCAGGTATGGTTGGGGCTGGGAACACAGTGATGATCAAGATAGAAAGGTCTATACTCTCACAGAAGTTAACTTCTGTTGGGGAATATAAGTAATGAGTAAAATAATGAAAGAATAACCAGAAAATGCGCCCCCCCAACGTGTTAGAGAATCTAAAGAGAATTAGAAGAGAATTAAAAGCTACTGTTGCCATCTGGGAGCATGTCAGAAATACACTTTCAAGTCCCAACCTAGACCTAGTGAACCAGACTTGACATTTAAGTATGAGCCCACGTGGTTTGTATCTTTCTGTTAAAAAAGTTCTGGTGGGTGACTACGTAGTGGCACATAGTACACACTCAAAACTGACTCATTTAGTGACAGTGCATGTTCCCTGACTGAGCCCATGCTATGGTTTCAGGGGGAGAAATCAGGACACTGATAAAAGCTGGAGACGGTTATGTTTTATAGATACCTGTCTTCGGTATTTAAGCAAGCCTCAAACATTTTCAGAGCTTTTTCGTTCCTCACAGTATATACCTATTGTGTGTGTGGAAAACCACTTTAAAAAACACACCAAAAAACCAACCAAACAAACACTGTTTCTAGTGAGACCATAAACAACATATTCAGCTTAAAATTTCGCTACGTGCTGGGGGTGGGGTGGGGGAGAAAGGGCACTAAAATCCACATACTGCCAAAACCTGATGCTTCTGAATCCTCAGCTTCTAGACCGCACTGGACTAGCTAGTAGGAAAAAGTCGGGCTGTGGAAGAGGTAGATGGTGGAGGTGGAGGGGGGTTGTCTTCTGGCCTTGCTGTTGCAAGCCGTGATCTGCAGCCAGTTCCCTTACCTCTGTACTCAGGTACCTCGCCTAAAATATGGGGCCAATAATAACAACCCAGAAGTGTTTACTATTTCCGAGATCTAAATTCTTTTTTTTAAAACACTTTAAAAAATTGAGGTACAGTTGACATACAACGTTACATTAGTTTCTAATGCACAACCCGGTGATTCAACAATCCTCCACTTTAGGTTATGTTCACTGCCAACCATCTGCCTACCGTCTGCCACCATACAAACGTTATTATAATACCACTGACTATATTCCCTATGCTGTACCTTTCATCCCCATGACTGATGCATTCCACAACTGCAAATTCTTTCACCATATTCTGATTTAATTCTCAGAGTGACTATTAAGGTAGGTATCATCATGCCCTTTCTAGAGATAAAGAATGAGGCCTGGAGTAGTTGAGATCTCAGTCAGGATCCTATAAACATCAGCTGGAAGAACTGATGCTTGACAGCAGGTGCAGAGGGCAGGCTTCAAAGAGCGTGTTCTTACCGTTAGTTTATATTGCCTCATAGAGCTGTTTTGGTAATATAATACTAAACTGACCTTCACTCTCAGGTCATTTTTCTTTCAGTCTCTTCTCTTATACGGACTATTAATGTCAAATTACAACATAACACAAAACAAAAACAGGGTGCCTAGGTGGCTCAGTCAGGTAAGCACCTGCCTTTGGTTATTTCAGTAAGGTTATGATCCCAGAGTACTGGGGTCAAGTCCCACATCAGGCTCCCTGCTCCATGGGGAGCCTGTTTCTCCCTCTGCCTCTGCCTCCCTCCCTCCCTCTCTCTCTCTGCCTCTCATGAATAAATAAATAAAATCTTTAAAAAAACAAATCAAAACAAAAAGGATTTGGTATTCCTCAGCAGACCCTGAGCTCCCAGAAGAAATAAGCACTGACAGGAAAGAACAGAGTCCTGGAAGAATCGGATATGGAGGTAACCGTGTGTAAAATGGGGGTAAGGGTAAAGAGTGGGAGGGCATGAAAGGGGGAGACGGATGTGAGGATACAGGGAGCATGTATGTGACAGATGGGACACTGGCACCTGAGGGAGGCAATGTGCCATGAGATGGGCCGCCGGCTGGACTGTGCTGCAGGCTGAGTGGCTTCTCTCTGAACTGTCATGGGGTGGGACATTGCTTAACCCAAAAGTTCCCCGCTGGCATACCTGTATCTATAACTACAGCACCGAAGGAAGTAGAACAATCGCTAAAGCATTTCAGAGAGATTCATGCTTAAAACTAGCTCAGTGGAGAAGGTTGCTTATCCCAAAGGTCTATTGCGGCTACTTCTTTACAGAATGTAGAAAACATTATGATGTTGTCACAAACCTAGACTCTTCATAAACCTGGACTCTGTTATTTAGGATTTGGGCTGGTGGAATTTTGTTAAAGCATGACAAGACAACTTGGTAAGAATGAACTTATAACCTATGGTCTTGAGGAATAAATTGGCCCGGGAGTCTACAGAGTTTGTGAGGCCATGCTTCCCTTTCCCAAAGGCTTAGCTCCTTAAGCTTATTACACAACCCAAGTAAGTATGGCAGCAATTTAGAACATACTAGAAGACCTGGAAGATGGTCAGTGGACAATGCTGCCTTGGGGCCTATTTCCAGCACTGGAGCGAAGAACAGCAAGCATTAGGCATTCCCTCACACACATCACCACACAGGAGGGCTCTGGGCAGCTTCCGCTTGATGTACCTGCAACAGGCGCTCCAGAGAGGCATAAAAGCAGGAATCCCGAGGTTTTAAGGGCAACTGTACTCAATACAGTGAACACACTGGGGAACTGAGTCTCTTGTTTTCTTCTCATTTTGCTTTAGATTCTCTGAAGCTTTCAGACACAGAGCAACACCCTACCTGAAGACCCAGCTTTCTTTTTGAAGTTTTCCTCTGAGGGTTTTCTGAGCTAACTCCCCCCTGAACAGATCAGGGACAAATCATGAACTAGTAGCACGTGGCACCTGCTGAATCAGAGTGCTGAACAAGGGAGCACCTTCAATCCTATGCAAACCATGCCCCCGAGGCACATCAGGGGTGGTGGTAGGGGCACAGCAAACTCACAGCTGTAGGTGTGGTGGTTACACTTTCAAGAAAAACACACTGGTATCTGATAGCTGCCATGCACGTGGCTACCTCTCAGTTATCTGGACTTAATTACCCAACTGCTAGGTATTTCTTTAGCCTCATTAAAAAAAAAGCCTGCATGAACCCAGAACATTTGAGACCCTCAGGTGTGTCTTCTAAGATACAACCACATGTTATTTTATACCATTTTTTCACTTTTTTAAAAATGTTTTTTGTTGTTAAATCTGGAGGCAACATAAAATACAGGTGGCTGTACAGATGCCTTAGAAGTGCTAAGCATGGATCTAAATATTCACGTAAATCATTCCAGTTGACCCCGGAGAATGACCTTCTTAGCCTCCTTTTATGGATGAGGAATGGGCATAAGAGGTTGAGTCACTTGCCCAAAAGCCACACACGTTCAGAGCACGTGTCACTGGCATTAGTGCTTCTCATTCCACACCCCTGCTCCTTGCTGGCCAGGAGCACACCAAACAGTGTGACAATGTGGGACACGTAAGTCAACAAGCCTCTGCTCTTTCACAGACTTGAAAACTGAAAATTTCACACCTCCAATACTTTCACACTTCTGAACTGTCACAGATTTTGCAGGAGCCTTCTGTGGGGGTTGGGAAGAAAAGATACATCATCACTTTAATTGTTATGTACCGGCCAAAATATGCATTCTGTTTAGATAAAATATGAAAAAAAAAAGTGTCGGTCAAGGAAAAAACTGTATACTCACTTTGGGGTGTGTGTGCATGTAAATGAAAGCATCTACACTCACGTGCCAATGTCAGTTCTACTAACAAATAAAATACAACCAGAAGGGGGAAAAACTCGTGAAAGATAGATAAACTGGGCGTGGGAAAGAAAAGAAAAGAAAGGAAAACTGGAAAGCAAGGCCAGTGATGTAAGCAAGATTCTCCACCTGAAGTGTATACAGCCCCCCCACCCAAATTCTTTTGTGGGGCACCTGGGTGGCTTAGTCAGTTAAGCATCTGCTTTCCGCTTGGGTCATGATTTCAGGGTCCTGGGGTTGAGCCCTGTGTTGGGCTCCCTGCTCAGAGGGGAGTCTGCTTCTTCCTCTACCCTTCCCCTGCTAATCTCTCTCTCCCTCAAATAAATACATTAAAAACCTTAAAAAGAAAGAAAGAAAGAAAGAAAGAGAGAGAGAGAGAGAGGAAGGAAGGAAGGAAGGAAGGAAGGAAGGAAGGAGACAGGTTAGGGTAGTGATCCCATGTCCCATTTTGCCTACAACGTCCAGTTTAAACCAGCTGTTCTGGAACAATTATTAACAGGGCCCCTACACTTTCCTAAGTGTTTCAATCTGGATACAAATTATATGGTCACTTCAGTTATAGGAAGAAAACTTGTTTGACAGGCAAGAAAAATATACTGCAGGAAAGGTTAAATTATTTCCTCAAAAATCATACAGCATAGGGAGCCTTAGTACATACGCCAAAGTCAGTAAGAGGCAAGTATTTTTCATAAAACTTTGAATAAAAAGCATAAAATATAAGCATTTTTCATAAACATCCTAAGAACAGAAGACTGATGAAACACATTTTATTAATTAGAACTTTTTTTTGAAAGTATTACTCTTTGTAACCATGTCATGATTCTCCTCAGACACCTTAATAATATTTTATATTGTCTACTATTCCAAACATATCACTAAAAATTCTCAAAAAGTCAAAATCAAGTGACTAATAAATATTTACCTAGTGGCTACTACATAAAAGATGCAAAATAAGGTCAGAAATACTAATTTAAAATGTGTGTGCTTTTTGTACATAATCTTAATTATTAAAGGGAATCTATTTCCTGAGAAAATATAAAATGATATAATTTTCCAGCAATTGCCCAAAGTCACCCCAGTGATGATGATAATGCTCCCTGGGACTCCTTCTGTCCTCTTCATCCTGATGTTGCCAAGTCACACAAAAGCTTTAAAGGTAATATTCAGGAAGGCTTGAATAACTCAATAATATGAGTTAATATTCAGGAAGGCCTCACGATACTAGGGATATATACCCAACATTACTCAAAGCTATTCTTTACATCTAGAATTTTTAGGTTAAAATTATACTGACATTAAAGATATTACTACCATATAATAATTGTAACTTATAATAACATTTCCATTTCAGAAAGAAATTATGTACATAAACTTAATTGTAGTACTATGCTGACAATCTACAAATTCCATTTCTTCCTAGATGATAAAAGGCAAGTTGAAAAATCTCATTTTCTGCATATAAATCAAACAAGAATATTGATGAAATGTGAAACAATGAGAAATCGCCAAAACTCTTAATACAAACACAACAGGCTTATTTCCTCCAGCTCCAGGCTACTTACGATATAAACATACATTTTATTACGTATGTAATCAAAATACTACAAAAAGAAAGAAGGGCATTGTTTAAAAAAAAAAACAACAAACAACTATCAGTATTTTCCTCTAATTCTTCCTTTATGATTATTAAACAAATTTAGAAAAGACAGGCCAGATTTGAAAATTTTTACCAAGACAGGTTCTTTAAAATGTCTAATTTTTTGATGAAGTTGGCTCAGAAACCTAGAAGGTCATATCTAAGAGAAAGCATGCCTGCACGATTTGCTGGAAGAAAACCAATTTGAAACATAGGGTGCAGCTTCAGTGACATAAGCTAAACATAGAACATGAAAGTAGAGGCAATTAAAGGCTCAGTAGGTAACATTTCTTTGAAGCATGCACAATAGTGGCTTGGACTAACAGTCTGAAAGAGTTTAGTCTGAAATTGGTGCAATTTTCTTTTACTTGATTAATTCCATCGCTGTTTATTGAATGATCTCAAAAACTTCTACTGGGGCCCTGTCCCAGCACCACAATAGCAAATTTTATGAATGAGCCTCGGCCCTTCTGCTAAAGTAGCATAAAGATGTGGAGGGAGGTAAGGAAACAGACAATGTTCACGGTAACAATGTTAACCGTGATGACAATGCCATTATTAAAAACAGCATTAAGTTGTCGATTGCTCTCCATATTCCAGGCACTATGTTAAGCAATATAGCAACTCACTCACAGGTAAGAAACATGAAACCCCAAGAGGTGCAGGATTCACACATGTCCCTCATCAGGGAGAACTTGATAAAACTGGGATTAAAAGCCAATGCTCGCAGCCACCATGCTATGGAGGTGAGAGAGGAATCCGAGGAGTGTAGGAGGAAGAATATGGCCTGAAAAGATGCCTATGTCCTCATCTCTTGAACCTGTGAAGAGATTACCTTGCACAGCAGAAGGGACTTTGCATATGTAATGAAGTATCCTCAGATGGGGAAATGGTCAAGGATCTGGGTGGGCCCAATGGAATCACAAGGATCCTCAGAACCAGACAAGGTGTTAAGAGTCAGGGCGATTTATGACCACAGTAGAAAGACAATACAGGATTAGAGAACACACATGGCTGGCTTTGAACATGGAAGAAGGAGAACCAGAGCCAAGGAATGTGAACATTTTCTAGAAACTGTTAAAGGTAAGGAAACACTTCTCCACTAGGGCCCCACATCTTTCAGGGGTTCTCATCTTTTTCTTTGTCTTTGTCCCATCTTTTCTCAACTGCCCGTCACATACATCTTGAGGATTAATGAAAACAACAACAACAATAGTTCTTTGGGACATCCTGTGAGGGAAGGGAACATTCCAGAAATTTAAGGAATTGCTACTACGGTTGTTAAAAATAGAGAGAAGTCAAGAAGTGACAAAATGCTTGTGACACACTGACTATCACAACTCCTACAGCTTCCCACCCACACAACTAGCCAACTTCACAACTGAAAACATTGCACTGTAAATATGCCAAAACTATTTACATTCCCAGTAAAGTCTTTTAAGTTCATTCTTTAAATCAAGTTAAATTTTACTCTTGTGAGTAAATTTTGAAGTCTAAACCTTTATATTCTCAAGCACTGTCTGCAGCTCAGGAATAACTATGAATTAAACAGAATAAAATAGGTACAAATACTGACTAGTTCACAGCGACTGAGTGATATAATCGAATGCCGGATCTCCATGCAAAAGCAAGTTTATGAAATTAATTGGCCATCTCTAAAGAGTAAGGATAAACACCCGAAATTGAATCCCTCTATATTGGTGCAATGAAGGTAAATGCTTGGCTTTCATGTGTGACCATGTGTGTATGTGCACGGACAATCCCAGGGGGTGTAATGATGCCCCCTGGGATTCTGTAAGTGAATCTAGTCTAAGAAACTGTGTCCAGTTAGCAGGTGAGAAAAATGTGATGAGCAAATCTAAAGTGATACAGTAGAGGGCAATAAAGACTAATAGGTAGATGAGACATTGCAGAGCATGTCAATGGGAACCGAATGAAAGATTTTGATTTATGATTCCATTAGGCATAGTAGCATGATAGCATGCATAATTATAAGCAGCATATGGTCGGTAAAAATTTCCAAAAATAATCTAAACAAGCATAGTCCCAGGGAAATGGACAAGATAAGACAGATACTGACATTGTTCAGGGCATACACTCAATACTTAGACCAAAAAAGCTGATTATTGATAATATATATTTTTAAAAGGTAGTATCATATTATGTTAGGCTAGAGTTGTAAAGGTGATTAATGTGAGAAAAGTCACACTTTTTCTCCTCTTTTGAGAAGACAGGTACTGAACTGTATTCAATAATATTGCACAGTATTCAATAAAGAGTATCTAGAAATTATCAAAATTTTAGAACTTGAAGGACACTTCAAGCATATGGAATTTAAACTCTAGATTACTTAAATGCAGTTGAATTTAATCTTCTACTTTAGAAGTATACACACTTACCAGTCACACACACACACACATTCTCCAACAACTTTTCTTAGAAACTATTCTAATTTTTAACTCTGACTTGCAAGAAAACTCCTTCCTACTGCTAAAAGTTATAATGGGTTTATAATGAAAAATAAGCAGCAGGAGAAATTATATAACAGTTCCTTCCTAAGATCAAATTATTTTTAGAATCAATCATATAGATTATATTAAATTTAACTCTTAACTAGCTCAAAGGCACCAAGGACCTCCCACCAGTTCTCATGGTATTTTACCCACTCCTATCTTAAATATTCTCTCTTTTCCCGGGTTTATTGAATCCAGTTTTTCTCTCAACAACAACAAAAACAAAAATCACTGCTCTTCATTGTTTTATATAGGTACTCTTTTTGCCAGGCACTTTCTTACTGTTCAGACAAAAGAACTCAACTACAAGATATTTTGTTGCCTTTTTATTCTGCTTTTCAAGTACGAATGAAATCTATTTATTTATTTATTTATTTATTTGCTAAAGATCAAATTTTGGTGATTTGAGTATGTAATACAGTAAAAAGCAAACTACCTGGACTCCAATAATTTTGAATTAATGAATTTTAGTCAGGGGCTTGCCATTTTATTCTTAAAAACATATTAAGAATGGGGTGGAGTTGTGAAATAATGATAAATGAAAAAAAATTAGGAACTCCTTCAGTCACACGATCCTCATGGAAATGCCAGTTACATAAAACACACACAAATAATAAACCATTCTCACCTATTTATATAACAAAGTCACTTAAAGAAAGATATCATTAGGGGCGCCTGCGTGGCTCAACTGGTTGAGTGTCTGCCTTGGACTTGGGTCATGATCCCAGGGTCCTAGGCTTGAGCCCTGCCTCAGGCTCCCTGCTCAGCGGGGGGTCTACTTCTCCCACTCCCTCTCCTTCTCTCAATCTCACTCTCACTCTCTCTCAAATAAATAATCTTTAAAAAATAAAAGATATATTAAAATATATTTTAAAACATATCACAACTAATTAATAGTTACTTTGTCAGCTAAGGTTAGCCTCACTAATTAAACATAGGAGTAAGTACTATCCTAACTGTATGAAAGGCCTTTCTAAATTACTTCCCTTTCACTCTCTTTTATTCTGATAGCTTTCCAATCCCCAGCCAACATGTGAACCTAGTTATACCAGCACCTTCTAGCTGAAAATGTGCAGAATCAATAACAGCAACAACAGCTAACATTTATCAAGGTGCCCGAACCTTCACCTGAATTATCTTTTCATTCTTAAAATAATCCTAGGAGGCACGTGCAATCACAGCACCATCAGCAACAGGAATGAAATTAACAGAAGTAATGCCAGATACAACTTGATATTCTTTATCTGTGTTGATTTATTTACTTCCACAGCTACCACAGGAAATAGGTTCTAGTGTATTTTCCTCATTTTACATATGAGGATATTGAGGCACAGAGATGTAACTTGTCTAGCCCAAAGGCTATGAAATAGCAGACCAAGAGCAAACTCAGTTTGGCTCCAGAATCTCTGCCTGTAACCACTACACTATGCTGTCTCTTCTGCCATGGCAATTCTATGATACCCATACTAGTCTATTATCCTCACTCTACAGAGGAGAAAACTGACACACAAGGAATTTATGTAACTCAATGAAGACGACCTAGCTCAGAGGTAGGCAAATTTTTTTCTGTAAAGGGCCAGATAGTAAGCGTTTTGGGCTTTGCAGACTATATAGGTTTTTTGTGGCAACTCTTCAGCTCTGCTCAGGTAAAGCAGGCATAGACATTATAATAAATAATGACATATAATAAATGAGTGTAGCTGTGTTCTAATAAAACTTTACTTATAAACACAGAACAATGACTTTCACGTAATTTTCATGTGTCAAAAAAAGTCTCTTTAAAAAAACTTTTCAACAATGTACAAACCATTCTTGGGGTGCAAGCCATTCAAAAATAGGCAGCAGGCCAAACTGAAAAGACCAACTTGTCCACCCCTGATGGCTCGTAATTGTTGTACTGCTCTATTAATTCCAGGTAATCCACGTCCAAAGTTCACATTTCAAACTATTCTACTCCAAAAAAAGTGCTTCTCAAACTTGTGTGTACATAGGGGTCTTGTTAAAATGCACTTCTTTTGATTACCATATGCCTTCCTACTCTCTGAAATCCCACCCAATGGTATGCTGCTGTCCATAGCTAGGTGCGAAAAAACTTGTGCTTTCCAAGCACACTTTGAGTAACAGTGACCCCTTATCCTATGGGAGTGCCGATGTCCCTGGCATATATAAAAATCCTTTAGATTACATTGTCTATAATCTTGTCAGTTCAAAGGGATTTGTCTGGAATTCACATGAAATATATTTCTTACTGCATCCATGATAGCATAGTACATCTGAGTAATCACAATTTTGCTTTCCAACTGGATAGCCTTTTTGCTTTCTACTTATAGTTGTAAGGCTCATGTCAGTGACAAGGAAAAGCACAGTCAGAATATTAAAGAAACCGTGGTCTTCTCACCTGATTTTTCTAAACAGAGTATTGAACAGGCAGGACAAATTTCTGCCTCTGATAGACCCAACATTAAATGCATAGGAACAACTGAATAGGCAACTGTTTTAAAAGTTCTGTGATAATTTTTCATGCTAATCGAGTTTACCCATGGAAAAATGGAAATAATCCCCTTTTAGAAATCTCTGCACTTCCCACTAGAAATTAAACACCCTTAACTTCTACTTTATTAAAATGTCCTTTCCTCTCCCTATAGATTTGTGGTCGTATCACAAGGCTCTTTTTAGAGACTTTTAGAAAATAGAAAGACTTACATTTTGTGTGAAAAGAAAGGCTTTCTGGTTATCTTAGGAATTTATTATTTGATATACAAAAGGTTACATTTAGTTTTCTTTTAAACCTATAATCTAGTACTCACCATCCTAACATTTGTTTTATTTTTCTGAAGAAGCCCTGAGATGCCTAATGAGAGCATTTGCCGCCTAAACAAAACACGTATTTTTTATAGCCTTTTCAAGCAGTGTTTTCAAAGGCACTGGGAGAAAGGATGATGTTGTGTGATGACTACCATTAGGATACAGTGATATTCTTTGACCTTTATTTAATCACCATCATCAAAAGGCATTTACCAGGTGCCTCGTGGTGGCAGCAGCTTATTTGTGTCACGGCGTGAAGTTTCATCTTGCCTTAGGGTTGGAAGGAAACTTGAGTGGTCACCTTATCAAACTGAGCTTCCAACCAAAAAATAAGCTGACCCATTCAGAGAGCCCTTTCTCTCCTTTTCCAAATGGTATACAATATTTTTATAACCTCCTCTGTCAACCACTTCATAAGAAAGTCAACTGACCATGAGTGAAAAAGCAGATTTTATAGGACGTATCAGACTGGGTAATGCAGCACGTGTGCATGTGTGCGCAAACACACACACACACACACACACTGACAAAAACGCACAATGCTTGTCCTGGCTAGGCAGTTTGCCACATGGCTTATTGTTAGGGTAAAACCCCCCCAAACTCAACCAAACAAAAACCTCATAGTACAAAGTTAAGAGCAGCTTCAAAAATCCAGGGATCTGCAGCCCAGACCAGACCATGCAGAGTGAGACCACTGACTTCTGCAGCTTACCAGGGAGAAGATCCCAAGAAATATAATCACTGAACACTAATATTTAGATGACTGAAAAAACACAAATACTGAAATACTCAAGTATTTCTTCAAATACTTTAGAAGAAAACATGATCTATCTCCATGCAGTGACTGGAGCAACAGATTAATATAATTTAATTATATAATTCTCCTCCATGAGCTAAGCATAAGGTAGTAAGTTATTTGTTTGCACGTAGATATATCCATTACCAGAATAAATTTGTCTCATGTGTTGAAGAGTGTTTACTCCACTAAAATTAAACCAACTGACATTTGAGGGTTATAGTAAACACCTAGGGTTTGTGGTTCTTTTTGTTTGTTTTTGGTTTTGTTTGTTTGTATTTACCACTTAGCATTCATTTACCTTCCTTCCCATAACTACATCCCATCCCTATTTCCCTCAGGGGCAACCTCTCTTCTGCTCAGTTACCTGCCTCTGCTGAACCAGAGTCTACATTCCAACTCTGCCGTAGGGCTTGTGATCCAGGACTAACTCAGTCCTCAGAGTGTTTGCCCTAGCCACAGCTATGGGTTCAGGAGTGAGAATCTCTCTGTTCTTCTTTCCCATCGTCCCTAAAACCCAGAAGATAGAGACAGGATTTACTGCTGCTGTGTGGAGAACACATGAAGATTGAGACTCAAGTCAACACAACAAGAGGCATCAATAGGAGATAGAAAGGAACCAAATGTTGATGATATTTTTTAAAGCCCTGAATCGAGAAGGTCCTGAGGTCTGGGCTTTGCAGCCTATATGAGTCAATAGAGTTCTTCTCTGTTTAATTAAGCCATTAAAAAAACTTAATTGATTCAATGCCTTAAAATTAAGTAAGAGTAATATGCCATTCATTTAATCTTTTGTGCACATACATTTTAATTGTGAATAACTTCAGTTAGGTAGTGAACAAACTGTCACCTTAGCCTAACTGTACAGTTTTTGAGGTGAAGTATTATGTCTTGTATTTCTTTGTATTTCCCAAGACACCTAAGAGTATATTTTTATAGCATATTCTCAAAAATTTTTTGTTTGATTTACTGACTTACCCTTTCATTTGTGAATGGAAAATCCACAGTAGATCTGAATGGGGGAAAATAATAGCTCAATACAATTCAAAACATGGTCTAATGTTAATGTTTATCTATGACCTACTGCTACTTTTGGAGCAAATGCATACTGGCTTATTTATTCAACAGAGTGCTTTCCTGCATATCCTGAATCCAGTCATGAGGAAACAACACTTTATAAAATAACTGATCATTGTTTTTCAAAAGTGGCAAGGTCATGGAAGGTAAGAAAACTGACAGAGCTTCCGAGATATGATTGAGACATGACAACAGAATACAATGTGGCATCTCAGAACAGATCCTGAACTAGAAAAAAGACAGTAGTGGAAAAACTGATGGAAGTCCAATAGGGTCTACAGATGAGTTAAGAGAATGCGTACACGCCCATTTACAGGTTTCAATAACCGAACTACGGCAGTATAAGAAGGTAACATTGGGAGAAGCTGAGGCAAGGCACGTGGGGACCCTCTCGGTATTTCTGTAACCTTCTTCAGGTCTGAATTTATTTTAAAATAGAGTGATTAAAAAAAAGAGTATTGTCCTCTTCCAAGTAGCTTGAATATACCCCCCCAATGATGTTGTTATTTCGTAAGTATTTTCAGAATTTATCTGTCAATATTGTCTCCAGAGCAAGGATATATGTATGTATGTATGTTTGCTTATTTATTTATCTGACAGAGAGAGACACAGCTAGAGAGGGAACACAAGCAGGAGGAGCGGGAGGGGGAGAAGCAGCCAAGGAGCAGGGAGCCCCATGAGGGTCTCCATCCCAGGGCCCTGGGATTATGACCCGAGCCAAAGGCAGATGCTCAGGTGCCCCTAGAGCAAATTTTTAAAACAAAACAAAACAAGACAAAAAACCTCTCATTACTTTGTGAAAATAAATGAAAAGCCCCACTGAAGATGGGGTACAGAAGCACTGAAGGGGGTGCTCTGGTGAAAGTACTACTACTACTCTGCAGCCAGCATGACCAGCAGGAAGAAGACAAGAATGATTTCAATAAGAAAGGATGTTTTTCACATAGGAATTTTATCTCCTGCTTTAAAGAAAAGGAAGGATGGTCCCTCCCTACCCAGCAACCACACGCCAACCACCACGTGCAGCCAATGAAAAGCCGCTACAGCCTTGAACCCCTGTCTTGTCCAATAAACTCCTGTTCACAACAACCCTTCCCAATTTCCTCCTAAAACAATAAAAGCTGACCACCCCCCACCCCACTTTGTCTCTTCAGACTTGCCTATGGTTCATCATAGCTTATTGCTATGATGCGAATTGCAATTTCTCAGCTATTCCCAAATACACTTTTTTTTAAACTTAATTAAAACGGCTCTTTGTTCTGTTTCAAGTTAACAACTTGAAAATCAGAATTACTAGCTTGATAGTCTCCTGTATTTATGTGAGGCCCTTGAAAAACCTTCAGCACTGGGAGCAATCTAAACTGTGATCCAGGAACTCTGTGTTTTAGCTTAATCACCAAGTCTAACTGAATCACTTGAAGCCAAAAGTAGGCTCAGCAGGGCTTCATTTCTTCTTATTCTATGTCTACATTTACTTCTTTATACTTAATACAAAAATGTATTTCCTGTGGGAGAAAAAAAAATCAATAAATATAAATTGAATGGGAAGTAAATTACTTTATAAATGAAATGTATAAGGCTATAGATAATTGGGTCGAAAACAACAAAATCAAAAGAAAGTCATGTAATTTCTAACTTTTATTTTTAATCTCCAAAGAATAACCAAGAGATCGTCAAATTACCCTGGGACTGAATGTAAATTATTTGAGTTAAAAGAATAGTTACTGAGGAAATTTCTTCTTCCCTGCCACCCACCCTTCCTGAAAAAAAAAAAAAAAAAAAAAGTTATAGCTCTACAGGGTACAATCCATTCCTCAAACCAAAAATATTAATACTACCTCCCTAATCCTACAATATATTCCAAGCTTATATTACGAAGATTCAATTTTATGAAAAAACGATGAATGTTCATCTTTTTATTAAATTCAGCAATCATGTAAAGTATGCAGCTATAAGTCTAAACTGAGTTACAGTGCAAGATACAAAATTCATAAGATACAGTTCTTGCCCTCAACTGAGAAGCACAATGTCTAGAAGGACAACACTATGTCAATGTACAAAATATAAATATGTGGAATAGCAGAAGTTCATACGAGTCACAGAAGTAGGGCACTGGAGAAATTAATATTCTTTGGACAATGATGTTAGAGAAGGCTTCTTAGAGAAGATAATGCCTGAGTCAGTCTCAATTTATGAACAAGTAAATTTGAGACTTACATAAAGTGGCTTATCCTACATCACAGGGCTAGTTTATGGAACACTCTAGGATAGAACTCAAGTCCCTGTACTGTGTCTTGGATACAGTACTGTAATGACTTCCGGTCACTCTGTTCAAGTTGGGGCGTTGTCCATTTTTAAACTATTGAGAGAGAATGCTGACAGGTAATGATGTTCCTCAGATTGTTAATAACCACTTTATTTTTTATTTTTTTAAAGATTTTATTTATTTATTTGACACAGAGAGAGAGAGCATGCACACCAGCTGGGGGAGGGGCAGAGGGAGAAGCTGTCTCCCTGCTGCACAGAGAGCCTGACGGGGGGCTCTATCTCAGGACCCTGGGATCATGATCTGAGCCAAAAGCAGATGCTTAACTGACTGAGCACCCAGATGCCCCTAAAAACCAGTTTAGTCTTTATGGTGGTAAGTGAAAAATCATGGTGTCATCCTTGATCCTTCTCTCCTATCCGGTAACTGGTCCAGCAGCAAGCATGCAGGTTAATCATTCATGATTAATGAGACTACCTCTCATCCTCCAGTCACCTCTACTATGGTCCAAAACAAGATTATGTCTTACCTGGCCTCCCTGCTCTGCTAGTCTATTCTTAACACAGCAGCCAAAGTGATTCTATTGATATGTAAATCTGATCATGTTACTCATCTGCTCAGTCTCCTCCAGCGGCTTCCCTTTTCACCCAGAATTAAAGCCAAAGTCCTAACAAGGACCTACAGGGCTCTATCTGGTTTAACCTCCTATTGCCTTTCTGACCTCAGCTCCTACTACTCTCCTCTCCCTTGCCTCCACTTACTCTCTCAATAAATTCATTTCAATTAACTTCTCCTCTTCAATACTTTTCAAACACATCAGGCACACTCCCACCTTAGGCCTTGTACTTAATTTTTCTTCTATTCACATACACATCTAGATCCTTCACTTCCTCCAGTAATGATCCAATAATCAATCACTCTCACAGTGAGGCGTTCCATGGCCAAATCATCTAAAAGTTCAACCCCACACCATTTCCCATCTCCCTTTCCTATTTTATATTTATTCTTAGTACTGAAAAATATTGAACATATCATATAATTTATTCATGTATCTTGCTTATCTGTCTGCACCCTCCTCTCTAATGTGGGCTCCAAGAGGGCAAGAACTTTTATCTTTTTTCTCCATTACTTTATTCTTAGTACCTAACATAGAGTAGCACTCATTAAACACTTGTGAAGGAATAAATGAGTACAGATGTCACGACAACAAATAATAAGTCTTTCAAAGGGCTGGAAAGAAACAGATTCTTTGAAAAGATAAACCAAATTGATCAACCTTTAGCCAAACTCATCAAGAAAAAGAGAAGACTCAATAAATAAAATCAGAAACAAAGGATGAGAAATAACAACTGATACTACAGAAATACAAAGGGTTATAAGAAAACAATTATGAGGGGTGCCTGGGTGGCTCAACGGGTTAAGCAGCTGCCTTTGTCTCAGGTCATGATCTTATACCCTTGTACTGAGTCCTGCATAGGGCTCCTTGCTCCTTGGGGAAGCCTGCTTCTCCCTCTGCCTGCCGCTCCCCCTGCTTGTGCTCTCTCTCTCTCTGATTAAAAAAAGAAATCATGAAAAATTATATGCTAACAAATTGGACAACCTAGAAGAAACTGATAAACTCCTAGAAACATATACCCTCCCAAAACTGAATCAGGAACTAACAGAAAATCTGAACAGACCAATTATTAGACAGGAAATTGATTAAGTAATCCAAAAACGCTCCCAATAAACAAAAGTCTAGGACCAGGCGGCTTCACAGGGAAATTCCACTCAACATGTAAAAAAGAGTTAATATCTATTCTTCCCAAACTATTCCAGAAGTGGAAAAGTAAGGAAAGCCTCCAAGTAAATTCTATATGCCAGCATTACTCTGATACCAAACCAGACAAAGTCACTACAAACAAGAGAACGACAGGCCACTATCTCTGATAAACATAGATGCAAAAATCCTCAACAAAATATTAGCAAACTAAATTAAATAATACATTAAAAAAATCATTCACCATGATCAAGTGGGCTTGATTCCAGGGATACAAGAGTCAGTCAGTATTCACACATCAATCAATGTGAAACATCACACTAAGAAGAAAAAAGGTAACCACCATATGATCATCTCGCTAGGCAGAAAAATCATCTGACAATAAAATTCACCCATGATTACAACTCACAACAAGGGTTAAGAGGGAACATACCTCAACATAATAAAGGCCATTTATGAAAAACCCACACCCAACATCATACTCAATGGTGACAGACTGAGAACTTTTCCTCTAAGATCAGGATAAGACAAAAATGTCCACTCTCATCACTTTTATTCAACAGAGTGCTGGAAGTTCTAGCTGCAGCATCAGATAAGAAAAAGAAATAAAAGGCATCCACATCGGTAAGGAAGAAGTAGAACTTTCACTATTTGCAGATCACAAGACACTATATATGGAAAATTCTAAAGTCTCTACTAATAACCACTAGAACTGATAAGTAAATTCAGTAAAGTGACAAGATACAAAATTAGTATGTGGAAAACTACTGCACTTCTATACACTAATAACAAAGTAGCAGAAAGAGAAATTAAGAACACAATCCCATTTATAACTGTACCAGAAAGAATAAAATATCTAAGAATAAAATTAGCCAAGATGAAAGACCTATACCTTTACATATATAAAGAAAAAGCCCATGCTCAGTGATAGAGAGTAGCGACCACAGAAGAGATGATAATCCATGCCTAACATCTACTAGTACCCAACTATTTGTTGAGTAAATATATTAATAATAACACAGGATATTTCTTCTAGCTTCAGGATAAGATCTGCTATTTAACAACTACGAAGTCAACAACAAAAAAGGCCCATGGATGGCACTGCCAAGAGTCTCCCCTAACTGACACTTACATGGTGTCAATGTCAAGGACAATGGAAAAATCAGAGTGGCTGTGGTAGGGTGATATTTGTCATGTCAAAATTCCTCCACCCATGAAGAAGAGAAAAAGCCATAACAGAAGTCAATAAATAAATGGTTTCTTTTTTTATGTATTTTTTTTTCTGATTTTATGTCTTTGCATGGTGTGTGTGTGTATCTGTGTGTGTGTGTGTATGCAAAACACTCCACAAGAAACAGGCTTCCAGGGGCACCTGGGTGGCTCAATGGGTTAGAGCCTCTTCCTTCAGCTTGGGTCATGATCCCAGGGTCCTGGGATCGAGCCCCACATCGGGCTCTCTACTCCACGGAGAGCCTGCTTCCTCCTCTCTCTGCCTGCCTCCCTGCCTACTTGTGATCTCTCTCTCTCTCTCTCTGTCAAAAAATTAAATAAAATCTTTAAAAAAAAAAAAAAGAAACAGGCTTCCTTTCTTCTCACAAAGATACATCTATAACCCATGATTTTGTGTGGTGTAGAGACAAACAACATATATTTTCCTCATAGTCTAATTTTACTCCATTAACTCTACTACCAATTTCTTATGACAAAATAAGATTTGAAAAATCCCTACATCATAAGATATTTTGAGGATTAGTACAATACTGGGCTTGAAAATGTTTGTGTAAAGTATTAAATGCTCTTATTATTCCAAAGGAAATATTTGTGGAATACTTTCCCATAAAGGTTCTAGGTTCAACTCCATAGGCTACAGACAAAACAATGGGAATATAATCTGAGAATTCCAGAAATAATTGTTAAAGTAAAATCCATACATAAGTAGCAAAAACAAAGATAAGTTCACTTCTATCCTGAGGCACTCTGCAATGCAGAAGCATTTGTGCTTTTTTTTTTTTTCTTTTTTTGGGGCATTTGTGGTTTTGAGTGAAAACAATTATGTATTGATGAAGAAACTAAGCTATGAGTATTAACTGACTATTTGTTACCGAGATGATTCAGGCTTAGGACTCAGATTTTCCTGACTCTAAAATACAAGGATAAAGCACATATTGAGCTTTAACTACGTGCCAATATTGCTTTAAGTCTTTATATGGATATCACAATGATGCTGCTGCTCTTAAAATCCCTCCTTCCCTTGACAGGAGAAACGAATTGTCTTGACAAAGACAAATTAAGTAATTTAGAAAGCCCACATAGCTTGGAACTGGCTCAACTAGAATTTGAACCCAGGCAAGCTAAGAACCCCACGATGCTCGTCAGCCTTTCCTCATGCGTTCTTATTCTCATGGAAAATTAGTTCTTAGGGTGGAAAAAATCCTAGCACAACGGTCCAGCACCTCCAAAGGACCACAGAAAATAAAAAGATACACTAAGTCTGTGGTATTAAAATTCTACTAAAGGGAAGAAGAGATTAGGATAAAGGTCTGAGAAGGCTCCTTGTGAGAAAGGAGGGGCATTATTAGAAGTGCTGAAAATACTGCCTCGGATCAATACCTCTTAACCTAGAAGAAGTCAACACTTACTCTGTGTATTAAGTTGAGAATGGACTCAATAAACCCTCATCCCATTAAATCCTTTCCCCTGACCTTGAAGAGATGACTAATTGAAGGTCACATGGAAGAACCGTTGAAGTAGAGGATCCAGCTTTATGAAGGCTGACAGCCAGCCTATCTCCCTGCATTTTTCCTGCAGCCTCCTTGATTTGCTGTTTTGTTTCCCTAAAATGTATAAAATACAGGCTTAGGAGAATGAGTACTCAGTAGGGTGCAGTGGAAAAGGCACGGTATTTGGACACAGAAGAGTGGAGGGGACGTCCGCCATTTACTAGTGTTGACAAATCATTTCAAACCCTTAGAGTAGCACTTCTCTCATCTACAAAATGGAAGCAATAAAGAATGAGGAAAGGCATAAATAACAAAGATGTATGTTTAATGTCGGGTAGTGTTATTACTGGAAGGAAAGTCGTGGTCATGCTACTGAAATACAGTAATAATTATGTGTGGAATTTAAGAAAGAAAACAGATGAACATATGGGAAGGGTGAAAAGAAAACAAAGGAGAAAGGGAAACAAACTAAAAGAACAACAGAGAACAAACAGGGCTGTTCTCAGAAAGGCGGGTGGGGCTGGGCTATAGGGGTGATGGGCACTAAGGAGGGCACTTCTGATAAGCACTGGGTATTGTAGGTAAGTAACAAATTATGACATTCTACTCCATAAACCAATACTGCACTGTATGTTAACTAACAGAATTAAGTAAAAATATACTCTTCTTCAGGCAATAAATAAATAAATAAATAAATGTGCATTGATAATGTTATCTCATTTGAGCTTCAAAATAAAGTGGAACATTCAATTTCTAGGTCTCTTGAATGCATAGGAAAAACAGAGTTCAGAGAACTTAGTGCGTTACCTAAGGTCACACAATTATCGAGGGTCAGAACCATGTCTTCTATCCTGAGGCAGTGCTCTTCCAGGCAAATCTTTCTGTTAACCATCAGCACAGTAGTAAAGTGGCAAATCTCATTGATTTTCTGATATATTAATTGGTCTTAGAACAAAAGAATAAATGATTAAGTTGAGAAAATAAGTGAACATTCCCGCCATGACAAGGTTTTTGCTGACTAAGATTTACTCTTCATGGGCTCCTAATAGATTTTTAAAGAGTTTAACCAAGTCTTGTATTTGCTGTCCACTCAGAGAAGCATGTGTTCTCTCAGAAGTTGGCCACAAGAACTGAAGAATACAGGAACAGGTAATGACGGAAACACAGGGGGGTAAATAAAATAACACATTCAATGCAGAAATTACAATTATGAATTCAATACAATATTTCATTTATGTTTTTACATATTGCCTAAAGTTTAAAAATCATTTATTTAAGGGTTAATAAAGATTATTATAGGATATAAACATACAAAAGTGAAAAAATCTTACTTCATTTCTCTAAATGATCTTAATTTTGCTAAATTATTTACAGAGAGAAAATTTTCTGAAACTGATCATTATCCTTTCCCAAAATATTTCTGAGGCGTGCAAAACAGACCAGTAGACCAACCAACCAACCAAATCCTGTCTCTGAGATCACCGAAGATCTTCCTGTATTATAAAAATAATACATTAATACTGCTAACTAAAAAATGAATAATGAAAAGGAAATAAATCCCTCAGTATCCAAGTCAGTACCCTTTTCTCTTAGCATAAGCTTCAAAAATACAGTTCATATAATATCTTTAGATGTTTTCTTATAGGTGTTAATGAATAATTGCAATATTAGTCAGATATGATTCACACTCATTAAGGAGTAACTTCCTTTGGTGCAACTGCTCTTGGACGAACAGATTTTCAAATATATGTGCTTGGCTATGCCTCCCTAGTGTTCTTTCCTTCAGGCTAAAGGAAGGAACTGCTTGTTCAACTTCTTCCTATCTTGAATATATATATAATATATAACTAATACACATTTCATATTAACTTAATATATACTTACACATTAATTTATCACATCACTTTATATTTAATAAGTATATAAAATATATAATGTATAATTATATCTATTTGTGTAAATACAATAAGTATCTTCTATATATTAATCTGTATATATAGGTCCTAAGTACTGTTTTTCTCTCTGAGATTTTATACAAGCTTATGGAAGTAGAGTTGAATGCCATTTGATTGTATTGTTTAACCAAGTCAATATATATTTGAGAAATGATTATGTACCTCAAATTTGACCAGCACCTATGGGAAAAAACAAAGTAGTATAATGTATGGCAACTTTCTTCGATCGATTTATAGCCTAGTTGGAGATATTCAATTTTAAAAGTATACAGAGTAATCCTAGT
The DNA here is from genome assembly GCF_020171115.1 of Neogale vison. Taxonomy (NCBI): domain Eukaryota; kingdom Metazoa; phylum Chordata; class Mammalia; order Carnivora; family Mustelidae; genus Neogale; species Neogale vison. Next base: position 31,784,925 of record NC_058094.1, read on the forward strand.
ATAATTAAATACTCTATTATCTGATACTAATAATAACTGCAATAGGAATTTATAGGTTTATCAAGTATAGGTCACATATGCCACAATTTCTATTGCCTTGTCCAAATGGCAGACATTGCTAACAGACCACTGTACTGAATGCTGAGTCTGGACCCAGGACTTTAGAACCCTTCTGTAGGTGAAGTACATTAAAGAAGTAATGAAAAGTAAGTTTGGTGGGTTACTACTGGAGTTCAGCTTTACAGTGCTAAATTAGCTCCTGGAAACTGAGAACTATGTTAAATGTGCTTGACATATTTTTCCTCAAAATTTGTTACTGGTTTTGTTATTGTTATAGGTTATTATTATAGGTTTCATAGAAACAACTTGTTTTTAAGTGAAATTCCTTATAAGAAGTTTGACTCAGGGTAACAACATGCTTCAATAAAACTCCTCAATGCCCCATTAAAAATAGAATTTATACTCCTTCAGGTTTCTAAATTTAGAGTTTAGAAATGACTATAATAATAGGTTGTCCATCAGGGCACTTGAGTGGCATCTGACTCTTTGTTTGGGCTCATGTCACGACCTCAGGGTTGAGATAGTGCTTCACACTGGGCATGGAGCCCGCTTGATATTCTCTCTCTCCCTCTCTCACTGCCCCTCCCCAACACTCTCTCAAATAATGATAACAATACTAATACTACAACTAAACTACACTTTGTTCATCAGTAATGATAGAGGGACCTAAATGGACTTCTATTAAACTAGGGATAGTATGGGATGTTTTTTGTTTTCCACAAAGCAAACAGTAAAAAGAAAAGTTACATATTTTTCCCAAGGTCACAACATGACACACACACACACGCACGCACATTTAGTACGCTCAATCATTTGATACCACTTTCAGATTTTTTTTAAAGATTGTATTTATTTATTTGACAGAGACAGAGAGAGATCAGAAGTAGGCAGAGAAGCAGGCAGAGGATGGGCAGGGGGGAAGCAGGCTCCCCGCTGAGCAGAGAGCCCGGTGCGGGGCTCGATCCCAGAACCCTGAGATCATGACCTGAGCTAAGGTCATGGTTAAGGCAGAGGCTTAACCCACTGAGCCACCCAGTGCCCCTCACTTTCAGATATTTCATTTACAGTTACTCTAAGATATCTAGCTCCTTTTCTGTATTTCTTTGGTAGGGGCTAGCTTACACAGGCTGAGCCTGAAGACACTGAACAGTGAAAGCTGCTTAATCAAAGTTCGTAGAATTTTCATTGCAAAACCACTGGTGGTTCCATGGTAAAAGCTGTATGTCTCTACAAGAACCCTGACCACAGTGCATATGGGGGATGGAGGGGGATCATTTCAAAAGAGGCAAAAAGGCACAGCCCAGGGACAGTCTAAAATCTCTGCTGTGCAAGACAGAGGCAAGTGTCAACCTTTCTTAGTACATTTCATAGTGCAAATATACACCTGCATCTAGGAAATTTCTGAATCGCCGTGGGGATGATTCTGGCTCATCTGTCAGTTACCTGTCTTAGGCCAGTGTACATGCCTGGTTCATTCTGAGGACAGGGAAGGATTTTGTCTTATAGCAAGTTTTTTCCTTAATGAGACGTATTAAGGAAAACCCCAAGCTTTGAAACATTCTAGTATGGTGTATGTTTACTAAGTTACTTTTATAAAATGATATTAAGGAAAAAAAAAAAGGTTTCATCACTGATGTACTTAATTTTGCCCAGGCACATGGCATGGGGTTTAGCCATTTTTAGAGACTGCTTTTTAAAGCCCCTACCTACCATTAGAAATGTTTCTGAAACCAAAGCTACAGGGTGGCCCTATCACTTGACTTGGTATAGATGTTTTCCAAATGCTAGGCAATGGCATGCAGGAAACAACCCAGGTCTTCGAGTCTCATTAGAACCCACTGTGCTCTTTTCCACGCAGTCCCCAGGTAACTGGAAGCAGAACACTGGGTACAGGGTACTGGGAGTCACATTTCTTATACATAAAAAGATGATTATGGAATTTAATCCTGCCCTTGGAAACTAATGGTGGCAGCCTCAGATACTGTCCTTAAAGACTTTCCAGATATTTCCAGGCATAAAGATATCCTCCGTGATCTATCCTTTGGGTAACTGTCAAGTCGTGAAGGCACTGTTTCAAAGCGCTGGTGTCAAAGGCAAATTTAGAGTAAACTACAAACGACAGACTGGAATCCACGAGGCTAGGACCACTTCTGTCTTGTCAACCACTATATCTCTTATACTGAGCTGCAAGCAGGCACTCAGTATGCACTTACTACGGTCAGCTGACCGTCAACTCTACAGTGAGCAGGAAGGAGACACCTAGGAATGCTCTACCTGCCGCCCCTTGACTTTTGGCACATGCAACACAGCTCGCTGGTGGCACTGGGTGAACAGTGAGGGTTAGCCATGACATCATTTTTCTGGCAGCCCTCGCTAGATCACTAGGAGTGTCTTTTATTAAATTAAAAGATTGTTTTTAGTGAGGAAATACAAACTGTGACAATGGATGCAACAGGAAAAGCCTGGCATGGATTAACGAGGCCATGCCATTATAGACCCTGAGCTGAACAAAGAGCAGCTACGCTAGGTCCTGGGCCTGTCGAGATACTGGCCCACCTTCTCCCTAGTGAAAGGCTGCTGTGTAAGACAGAGAATGGTCAGCTAATTACAGATGAGACTAGGAAGACAGACAGTCACTCCTAACCTTTACCGCCCAAAGCCAGGCTATGCTAGTAGAAAAGCAAGGTGGCTGGGAGGAAGGAGCTTGCTCACCAGAGTCCAAATGCCTGGTGCAGAGACTGGCACACTGGGGGTAGGTAGCAAATTGCTATAATCAGTAAGTAAATATCAAATGAGTAAACACTAGTCCAAAAGTGGAGAAAGACTGAAAATTTTTTATTAAAGTTAGACGCCTGGGTGGCTCAGTTGGTTAAGCAGCTGCCTTCGGCTCAGGTCATGATCCCAGCGTCCTGGGATCGAGTCCCCCATCGGGCTCCTTGCTCGGCAAGGAGCCTGCTTCTCCCTCTGCCTCTGCCTGCCTCTCTGTCTGCCTGTGCTCGCTCTCTCTCCCTCTCTCTCTGACAAATAAATAAATAAAATCTTTAAAAAAAAAATGTGATAAAAAAGGTGCCAGTCTGATATCTTAGCCCTTCATTTAGAGGTCAGTTAGTGATGCATCTTTATGCAAAATGCTCAGAATAAATACAACTGCAATTCACAGGAAACACACACACACACACGTATTTATTTGGTCTCTTGAATTCCTGAGTCCCCATTCATCTCTTATCCCTGGTTGACATGGGACTCTGATAAGAATCCAGCTGAAAGAGGGACTAGGCAGAGAGATTGCAAAGGTTCCACAGGCAATCAAACAGCTGCCTAATTTGCTGTGATGGAATCTATCACGGACGTTTGTTCTGGATGCCACAGAAGCTACAAAGAAAAAATGCAGGTGGAACAGTGATGTAGGGGGAAAAAACTACAATAGCTCTCAAGACAGATTCAGTGTGTCTTTTTCCTTCAAACTACACTGATGCTATCAATTTGCAACATAATCATTTCATCAATAAACCAGACAGTGGGACTAGATTTACTCAAATTCAATTATTTCATCATTTTTCTTCCAGTTTCCCTGTTACTATGTAAATAATCAAATGTTGGGTTTAGATTTTTTTTGTTTTGTTTTGCTTTGTTTTTTGGCAAATAATATTTATCTGCCTCTGGTTAAATATACTAGAAGAAGCTCAGAAAATCCTTAGTGAAAAACTGTCAGCTTGATCATATGACTCAAGGAACAGATTTAAGAATCATCAGAGGAAGCAGGAAGTGGGTATGGTAGGGATAAACAATATCTGCATTCTATTCCTGTTGTCTGCATCCTCTGGGTGACCTAGGATGACTCACATCTCTCTTTCTGAGTGCTTGAAGTGATTCAGTTTTGTTTTGTTTTGTTTTTTTAATTCTCTATTTAATTCTATATCATACATAGATCATTTCCTCTGGAAAGCCAAAAGAAAAAAAGAAAATACGAAATGATCTTTTTTAGTTCTTTCTTCTTTCTGTACTCCAAGTCAGTTATTAACTCCATTGTTTAGAAGGTTGAAGTGAAATGTCATTACATTTAAAGCATCTGATAGTAAAACAAACAAACAAACAAACAAAAACAGTGATGAAAATATTGTGGAAAGTAACTTTTTAAAGGTTTTGAATTATGGGACATGACAAGTATGACTTTTAAAGCCCAGAAGAAAAAATCCCTATTGGAATTGGGGAATTAGTTTTTCATCAGGAAAACACTAAATGTATCTTCTATGGTATCAGATTCAGTGGATCATAATCTAAAAAACACATATTCTCAAACTTCTGTGTCCATAGGAATTATCCAGAACCCCAGGACTCCGAACCTCTGGCATTTCTATCCAGTATCCCCTGTGAAAGATGCAGGTTGGACCAGACAACATTTTCAGTGGCACCACCACCTGTTCCTTTGTCAGGATCTTTGAGAGTTACAGTAACATGCATAAATAGAATGACTCATGGCTAACATTAGGGATTTGGAGACAAACTCTTTGACAATTGTTAATGAAAGGAGAAGGCACTTTTAAAAGATGGGCATTTGACCTTGGCTAATGTTTTTATCAGCAGGCAATATTTCAACTGAGACTTTAACTTTGCGCCTAAAATTACTAAAAATTGCTTTTAGCTGTCTTTCTTCAAGCTCTGATCTGTTCATTTCGGTGCAAAAGTTGTGAAGATATAAATAACTGTTTATCAAATAGTTTTTACAATACTGATAAATATTGGGTTAGTGAATTCTCATTTGTTTGTTTTGTAAAACGGAGTCCTTGACCAATACAGAACTTAAATATTCTGACTAAAGCAAAATAACGAGTCCTTTATTAGAAGATGCTTGGCTGAGGGCCCCAGCATCAGAAGTCCTCCTAGGACAACCTTGGAACAATGTTCTCTCACTCCACACTGCTCCTAAGTCAGGAATGGGATATATTACACTGTGTTTATTCAAGTTTTATCGGAAAATAACTGTAAGCATCAAGAGTACAGAGAAAAATACCACCTAGCTGGTTCTTATCTTTACCCATGCAGTCACAAAAAATGTACGAAGTGTTAAAATAAATGTATACAAAATGCTCAGAGGGCACCAATGAAGCAGAAACTGAGATCATCTGGGGAAGCAAGGAAGGCGGGCTTGGAGACGGCATTTAAATTGGATCATGAAAGGCTGGTGTTGCTTTGAGAAGTAAATTTCATACAGAGTGAGTAGGAACGAGGGCAAAAGCACAGGGTTGCCAAAGTATCTATTTGCACTCACAAAATCTTGTAATTCAGTGAAAAGAGTGTGTGGGATTGAGCAGAGAGGAGAATGGACTGGAAGCGTAGGCTGGGGTAAGAGTCCCATCAGCATGCATTCAGTCCGTACACAACTCACTTACTTCATCAATTTTGAGATGGACTTTATTCTCTTCACCTTTAACGCCTTCGAAATGAGGATGTGGTTAGGCAGGTGGCAGTTATTATATTGCCATCCTTGTGAATGCATGTAAACACTTGCAAAACAGATGCCAGCAGCTTGGAAGAAGATTCTTTTAAGAGATGTTTCACCACAGGGGCGCAGTGGGTTAAGCCTCTGCCTTTCGCTCTGGTCATGATCTCAGGGTCCTGGGATCGAGCCCCGCATCAGGCTCTCTGCTCGGCAGGGGAGCCTGTTTCCCCCTCTCTCTCTGCCTGCTGCTCTGCCTACTTGTGATCTCTCTCTGTCAAATAAATAAATAAAACCTTAAAGAAAAAAAAGAGAGATGTTTCACAACAAATACTCCTGATGCGAGAACAGTATCATGCGGCACGAAACGTGGCTACCAATAACTCGGAGATAGAAAGACATTCAGAAAAGGCAGGCTTTCACTACAAAGTTGTAAGATCAACCTAAACTTAATTAAATTTATTTTGCTTATATTTTGTTTTTTACTTATGTAAGAAGTGACAGATAATAAAAACTTTGTTCTTTTTTTGTTTGTCTGTCTTCCCTGAAGAAGGCGAAAAAGTTTGTCAGGAAGAATGAAATTAAAACTCAAAGGGACAGGGACGCCTGGGTGGCTCAGTGGGTTGGGCCACTGCCTTCGGCTCGGGTCATGATCTCAGGGTCCTGGGATCGAGTCCCGCATCGCGCTCTCTGCTCAGCAGGGAGCCTGCTTCCTCCTCTCTCTCTCTGCCTACTTGTGATCTCTCTCTCTGTCAAATAAATAAATTAATTAAAAAAAAAAAACAAAAACTCAAAGGGACATAAGAAAGAAAGAATCATGCCCTAGTTTAATTTGCAGATTATTTTCCCTTCGTGGTCCACAAGAAATGGTGGGTTTCGTGATCAAGGACATCTTAGATTTGATGAAATAGCTTATTCGGCATGGAGAATGCGTGCCCAGAATCTGCCATGCTCTATGCTAGGTATTGGGACTATGAGTGAGCAAAATGGGATATATCCCAAATCTCACACTGCTCCCAGCTTACAGTCTCGATGTGGCGCTGAAAGCCTGAACTATGTGTTCTACAGGGAGCCCCCGAGGGTTTTAAGAGCAGGGATGATATGATGAGGTATATTTTGAGGGAACTTAGCTCTAGCATTGATATACAGGACGGAAGGCAGGAAAGGGCACTGCTGGTACAGAGAAAGATCTTGAAATAGTTTGTGTAAGATATAATGGGGGCCCGAATTAAGGCATGGCCACAGGCAGAGAAAGAAAGAAGATTTAAGCAACAGCATGGCCACTGCTCATAGTTGTTGATCAAAGAAAACTAGCAGACAATTTAAACTCCCTCGACACTGGTGGAAATACAGTACAGCATTTGAGCTATTTAATCACCAAACAGATTTTTCACTTTCAAAGTGATATGCGCACTTTGGCCCGAAATCGTCCAGCACTGAAGACAAGGCACTGTGCTAAGCCCTAGGAATTCAAAGAACTGAGTCTTCCCAGGTGAAGCAGGGAGAGAGAGAGAGAGAGAGAGAGATATCAAGAGGTGATGTGATTATACCGATGTGACTATGTGCAGTAATAGCTAAGGTAGGCACTGGGAGAGCTCAGATTGGAAGCAATGCCCAGAGATGAGAACAATCTCCAAGGGGAAGTCACATCTGACCAGAGACCTGCAGAAGTGCAAAGAGCCCTCAAGTTAGACATACAAGAAAGGGCATTCTGGTCAGAGGTAAGCCTGTGGAAAAACCCAGAGCTGAGAAAGGGCAAAGAATATTTGGAGCAATTTTTAATGCATGGATATGCCTATCAACAGTGCGGAGAAATTAAGAGAACTTCCATCCAAAGGGTCTTATTTCACATTAAAATGTTTCAATTTAATTTTAAAGCACTACAGACCCACTAAAGGAATGCTTATATTTTACTTTATATCATTTAAATAGGCCTTTAAAAATGTTGTAACTCTAAATTGGACACATAAAATCAACTCTGAAAAAAAAATCAACTCTGAAAAGAGTTTTTAATCAAGTTTCAAAATAAATGATAAAGGGGTGCCTGGGAGGCTCAGTCAGTTAAGCGTCTACCTTTGGCTCAGGTCATGAGCCCAGGGTTCTGGGATCTCAGCAGAGAGCCTGCTTCTCCCTCTCCCTTGCCTGCCACTCCCTCTGCTTGTGCTCTCTCTGTCAAATAAAAAAAATAAAATAAAATATATTAAAAAATACATTATAAAAGCAAGGGAAGTGATTACTAATATGTCCTATTAAACTATACAATTAATTGAGAAAGCCTCTGAAACAGCAAAGTTCCAGGAGCAATAAATTGGTGACCAATTAAAATTTTATTCCTTTACAAGTATAGTAGCAAGTAGCCTTGGTTGCTCTGTTTTCAGAATTAGTCCATGATACAGTTCAAAGTAATAGGAAAGGTATCTACAGAGTGGTCTGATGATTCTTTTTATAAAGATAACAAAATATGGGGGAAATTTTCAGTTTATTCAAAGTTTCTCTTTTATATTTCTGAACATAGTATAAAGATACATATATACATACATATACACACATATATATACTTATATATGTGTGTATATGTATGTATATACATATGCATATATATATTTATAAAACAAATGATTATTTTAACATCAACATTTTGTGATGCCACCAACTTTGGCTTTCTTTTTCAATATTCCTCTGGCTATTCGAGGTCTTTTCTGGTTCCATACAAATTTTAGGATTATTTGTTCCATTTCTTTGGAAAAAAAAAAAAAAAAAGGATGGGATTTTGATAGGGACTGCATTAAACGTGTATATTGCTTTAGGTAGCATAGACATTTTCAAAATATTTGTTCTTCCAATCCATGAGCATGGAACATTTTTCCACTTCTTTGTCTTCCTCAATTTCTTTCATGAGTACTTTATAGTTTTCTGAGTATAGATTCTTTGCCTCTTTGGTTAGGTTTATTCTTAGGTATCTTATGGTTTGGGGTACAATTGTAAATGGGATAATATCAACATTTTGGTTTGCTGTCATATTTATAGAACAGATTTTAAAATAGTGCTGTTTTTGAGTTTAGATTTACATGGATTTCACAAATTTAAGAAATTGCAAAGGCATACAAAATTCAGCTAATATCATCTTCTCTTTGGCATATTAGGTCAGCACCCATCTGACATAATTTTAAAATTACCACTGAAGAATGAAGCACTTCTTTATCTTGAGTCTTTGATTAAACACATGACCTTCCAAGAAAGAAATCAAATGCAGATGGAATCAGGAGTTAGAGCATGGTTTGTGTGCTCCATACAAGAACTGTTTTGAAATAACTGGTAGACCCTGGGACCCTGCACTTTGGACACAGCAGACATCTAGTCAAGTGTGTCCCTTTCCCCCACATAATCTCATGTCTGCATGTAGTTTTAGCTTACCCCCCCCCACCCCAGTTGCTTGAGCACATCGCAGCCTTCGTGATGTTATACCATATTTGTTACTTATATGTGTAACTCAGTTTTACCCCCTAACATGTAAAACTCTGGAGAGCAAGAATCATGTTTCACTCATTTTTTTTTATCTTTTTATAACAAAAAGTCAAATGCTTTGCCAAAAAAAAGCTTAAAAAAACTATGTTGAAGTAAACTACAGACGTGTGTATAATACTAACAATTTTATTGCTAGTCTCAATAGATACTAGCATTTCTAGTAAACTATTAAAATTTTATATTATGTAAACTTTGTTTCTTTGTGCTATTTTTATTTAATATTTTGTGCTATCTTAAATCATTAATGTTCCCATCAGCATATTTCAACATCCTCAAAACTATTTGAGAAAGGAAAAGGAGAAAAAAAAATCCTATTATTTTATTTTATTTTTTATTAATTATTTTTGTCCTATTTATATAAATTACTTTATAACTGAGCTGGCTTTGAAGTGAATGATTATGCATATGCAAAGTTTCTCAAAATGTCAAAATTATATAACAAATTCCTGAGTCTAAAGAATGTATGCTTAAAGAATGACCACTTTGATGTGTTTTCTTTTTTTTTTTTTTTTAAAGATTTTATTTATTTATTTGACAGAGAGAGATTACAAGTAGGCAGAGAGGCAGGTAGAGAGAGAAGGAGGAGGAAGCAGGCTCCCTGCTGAGCAGAGAGCCCGATGCGGGCCTCGATCCCAGGACCCTGAGATCATGACCTGAGCCGAAGGCAGCGGCTTAACCCACTGAGCCACCCAGGCGCCCTTTGATGTGTTTTCTAAACAAGTTTTCATTTCTGAGTAGAATTCATCTGTATAACTAAAATAATATTTACATTAGAGCCAGTACATATATATATATGTATATGTGTGTGTATATGTGTGTATATATATATACACATATATATATATCTCATAAGATATATCTTATGAGATTTACCATTATGAGATAATGATATATCTTATGAGATATATCATTTATATAACTAAGATAAATCTCGTAAGATTTCTAATATTATGCACTCAGATGTGGCCTTAGATGCCAGATGGTCCAGAACAGAATATTCACAGTATCAATGTTAAAACTCACATTCTCAGATGATTGTATTCTTGTCATCACCTCAAGAGCATATGTTTTTTGTACCAAGCCCTGAGTGAATAAACACAATATAAATTTTTTTCTTCAGAAATTTAAGATGTGAATAAAGTCAGGCTCCTCCTCCAGCTTTGATGGGTTCCACAGGAGCACAAAGAATGTGTTCTTTGTCAGTTCCCAGTTCTTTTTTTTTTTTTTTTTAAGATTTTATTTATTTGACAGAAGAGATCACAAGTAGGCAGAGAAGCAGGCAGAGAGAGGAAAAAGCAGGCTCCCCGCTGAACGGAGAGCCTGATGCAGGGCTTGATTCCAGGACCCTGGGATCATGACCTGAGCCGAAGGCAGAGGCTTTAAACCACTGAGCCACCCAGGCGCCCCCAGTTCCCAGTTCTTGATAGAAATAGTACTGAGTATGTTTGCTTTCCAGAACACAGCCAGTTATGCAAACTTGCATCAGCTTCAAAAGTAGTTAAAGCCACAGAAACAACTCAATGAGCTGCTCATTCTTCAGAAATAAGAAAATGGAATTCGTTTTCTGACGCACAAAGAAGAAACACTAATCACTATAGAGTAGCTTCATTTTCAAACTAAAAAGAAAAAAAAAAAAAAAAAAAAACCAACCCAACTCTTTCAGAGCTCTATGAGGGGTGCCTGGGTGGCTTGGTCCTTAAGCGTCTGCCTTCGGCTCAGGTCATGATCCCAGGGTCCTGGGATCCAGCCTCACAACGAACTCCCTGCTCAGTAGGGAGCCTGTTTCTCCCTCTCCCATTCCCCTTGCTTGTGTTCCTTCTCTCACTGTCTCTTTCTCTGTCAGATAAATATTTTTTTTTAAAAAAAGAGCTCCATGAAATGGAAACACAGATGTATTTAAGGAATAATCTATACTCAGGAGGTCCCAGGACAACTTAGAGATGTCTGTTTGCTCTACATGAAATGCTGACTGGTCCCACAAGAGGCATGGGACTTTGCTGTAGAGAGAAAACTGTTGCATTAGTCATGGGAAACATATTCTTAACATAGACTATCCCAGGCAATGTGTTTATTTCAGAGCTTCTTACCCTTGTTTTAATTGCTTCTGTTTCTCCTTTTCAATCCAAAGTTCAGGACTGCAATGACTTAGTGTTGTTTTTGGTTTTTGTCTTACCAGTAAAAACAACATTAAATGGAAATGTCCTAACCTTTGTATTTCTTAAAGTCTTTCAGTTTGCTTTAAAGAATCTAAACTGAAGATACTACACACAAACAAATATGGTAAGATCACTTACAGACTTTAAGGTGAGGGGGAGAATTTTAAGAAATGTGCCCTTGGGATGTGGCCAGGCATAATTTTGATCAAGAAATAACTAAGAAATTGCAGTATTATGAGGAACATCTTCATTATGACACCTTGGCTTTAGTTAAAGCATCTAGCATCTGGCTCATCTCACTCTCTGTCAGGTGTCTATTTCAAACTCTTAGACAACTGAACATTCAGTTATTCAAACATCCATCATAGCATGAATAAATTATGGTTTAATCATCCCATGAAATATTATGCAGCAATGCAAACCTGAGCTATAACTCTTCTGGCCTGGAGTAAGCCATTCCACTATGACGTGTAATTTGAGGAGAGAGAGAGAGAGAGAAAGAGAGAGAAGGAGTGTGTGTGAGCAGAGGAGAGGGACAGAGAAAGAATCTTAAGCAATGGGGTTCGATATCGTGACATGAATTAAAATCAAGAGTCAAACCCTTAACTGACTAAGCCACCCAGGCACCCCATTCACAGTCTGTTTTTACTTTTGTTTAAAATATATGGATGTGGGAGAGTATATAAGCGTTGTTTAAGTATGAAGAAAAATGTGGAAGGATAATCTCTACTGCCAGGAGAGTACGTTTAGAAAGGGGATATGGACAGAATGGGAGAAGATATTTGCAAATGAATATCAGATAAAGGGCTAGTATCCAAAATCTATAAAGAGCTTATCCAACTCAACACCCAAAGAGCAAATAATCCAATCAAGAAATGGGCAGAGGGCATGAACAGACATTTCTGCAAAGAAGACATCCAGATAGCCAACAGACACATGAAAAAATGCTCCACATCACTCGGCATCAGGGAAATACAAATCAAAACCACAATGAGATACCACCTCACACCAGTCAGAATGACTAAAATCAACAAGTCAGGAGATGACAGAGGCTGGCAACGATGCGAAGAAAGGGGAACCCTCCTACACTGTTGGTGGGAATGCAAGCTGGTGCAACTACTCTGGAAAATAGCATGGAGGTTCCTCAGAAAGTTTAAAATAGAGCTACCCTATGACCCAGCAATTGCACTACTGGGTATTTACCCTACAGATACAAACGTAGTGATCCGAAGGGGCATGTACACCCGAATGTTTATAGCAGCAATGTCCACAGTAGCCAAACTATAAAAAGAACTTAAGTGTCCATCAACAGATGAATGGATAAAGAAGCCATGGTGTACACACACACACACACACACACACACACACACACACACACTGGAATACTATGCAGCCATCAAAAGAAATGAAATCTTGCCATTTGTGACAACATGGATGGAACTAGAGGGTATTATGCTGAGCAAAATAAGTCAATCAGAGAAAGACAATTATCATATGATCTCCCTGATATGAGGATGTGGAGAGGCAACGTGGGGGCTTAGGGAGTAGGAGAGGAATAAATGAAACAAGATGAGATCGGGAGGGAGACAAACCACAAGAGACTCTTAATCTCACAAAACAAACTGAGGGTTGCTTGGGGGAGGGGGGTCAGGAAAGGGTGGTGGGGTTATGGACATTGGGGAGGGTATGTGCTATGGTGAGTGCTGTAAAGTGTGTAAACCTGGTGATTCACAGACCTGTATCCCTGGGGAAAAAATACATTATATGTTTATAAAAAAATTAAAAATTTTTTTAAAATGTAAAAGAAAAAAAGGAAAGGGGATATGGCATAACTTTTTCCTTATACATTTTTATACTGTTTTCTTTGCATGAGTAAGCACATATTTTGTAATTTGAATATCTAATGAAGAAAGTGTAAGTGGAATTTTTCAAAATTAATCTTGATCTGAATTTGTTTTTAATTTTATTAAACTATTACGAAGCTACTATTGACCCTACTGCCACCATTTACTAGTTGTGTAAGACTGGGACAATAGGGAGTATTACAGGGATTATCACACCAATTTCACAGAAGTGGTTGTGATCACTGCTGACACACGTAAAGCACACTAAAGAATAGTGACTCATATTAAGCAATAAATATCATCTTCTAGTATAAGTGGAGGCTATCTGAAGAAATAGTTTGCTAAGGTTTCTGAAAAACTCCACCAGTTTTGTGAATAAAGCATATTCAATGTGGCCACCTACTTTTGGCTCAGAACTTTGGATAGTTTTCCTCGTTTAAATATTGATGGAAGGAAGGCAAAAACTGTATGTTTTTCTCATTATTAAACAAAGAATCAAAAGTGATTAAACTGGTAACATCTGCTGAAGCAGATTAATTCTTAATTAGGAAATTTTAATCCCCAAAGTATCTTTTTAATTCAAGCAAAAAAAAAAAAATATATATATATACATACACATACACACACACACACACACACACACACATATATATTTTAAAGATTTTGTTTATTTATTTGACAGAGATAACAAGTAGGCAGAGAGACAGAGAGAGAGAGGAGGAAACAGGCTCCCCAAGGAGCAGAGAGCCCAGTGCGGGCTCGATCCCAGGACCCCGGGATCATAACCTGAGCCAAAGGCAGAGGCTTTAACCCATGAACCACCCTGGCACCCCAAAATCTATATATTTTTAATTAAGTTCCCAGAAGACTGTAGTTTTCTGGCTTTTAAGATGTATATTCATGGTCACCTTTAAAAGTCTAGCCAGGCAGCTAAATGCTAACTAATTAAGTAATGTGGTTAAATACTCAAGTTGCAAAAATTATGTTTTTTTCCCTCCCTCAGTTTTTTTTCCCCCACTTCAAAACTCTACATCAGAAGGAGAAAAGCTTTAATTATTTAAAACAATGTAACACTGTAAGATAATTTTGATACCTAAATAATGTTAAAAATATCAATGCTATTGACTACATCTCACCAAAATAAAAAAAAAGAAAATGCAATCTTTATAGTTAAAAAAGAAAAAAAGACAATTAGTGAGTAAAGGGAATTTAGTTTACTTTTGAGGTAGGAGATGAGTTCCTGCACCTCTGTTATATCTAATATTCCAAAGGATCACATGGGTATCAACCACTGCTGATGAACAACTGAAAAAGCAAGAATACCCAACAGATTTCTGTGTTGCTAGACCTACACCATTGTTGGTTTAAAACAGAAAGTACTCAGAAACTATTATTCTCAGAAAAATGTAGACAAAAATTTTCATGACTTGTTTTTTCAAGTAATTACTTAAAAATGATTTTAAATAATATAAGCTCAACAAAACATACTGAAATATATATTAAGTGCTTACAATAGTTTTAATGGAAAGGAAAAGGTTTGGTGATCTCCCCATGCCATTTAAATCACACAGTAAAAGGTGGTAGTAAATGGTAGTGCTGAGATAAAAACAAGAAAAACATCATTTAAAAATTACAAAGCATTATGCTTTCAAAAGGGATCAGGATGTAATGGATACAGCAAACCAAGCTGTTAGAAAGGTTTTCTCTTCCTATAATACCTATGCCTTTGGCAGGCTGCCTTGTTCATGGTCCCATTTCATCGGAAACAAATGGCCATAGAAATCCATCTGTTTGGTCCCATAAACACTAAGATTTGATTTTCCACTTGTACAGAAATCAGAGATCTATTTGATAATGGAACCAGGAAACGTTTCTGCATAATAACAGAGGAAATAACAACAGAGGGAGCTGGCAGAGCCCACCTACCCGGGGATGTTTTTGTCCTTCGTCATATTCTGTGCAGGTGAGCAGGCAACCTTATAGCCCTGTGGGAGCCCAGTCTGATCTGATGAGTGTTGGGTTACCTGTGAGCCTGGTACTTGATGTCTCACATGCTCCACCCACACCTCCACCAAGGGCCCATGGCTGGGAGAGGAGCTAGTATGCAGAAAAGCATCCAACAAACGCCACACAATAAGCTGTTATCCCCCTAAAGAAAATGCCGTTCGGTAAATACAAGGAAAGTAGGTGTTAAATGCAATTGCTCTCGGTTAAGTATGTGAGAAGTATGTTCCATTAAGTGTATTTTTCTTTGTAGCACATAATTTAAATCATATGGTAGGAGGTAAATGATAGGTAGCACTGAGGCGAAACTTCCTTGTAGCATATAAAGAAAGCACAGAAACAAGTTAGAGACACAGCCCATTTCAGACTTTGAAGCACAAACGAACACAACATTGATGCCTACGCTGTTCTCATTGTAAGTCACTGTATTCTTACTGTGTCCTAGGCTTTGTGATAAGTGCTTTAAATGTATTAGTTCATTAATTTCAGTAGGCTGTGAGGTAGGTACTACTCATATTTTCATTTAACAGAAGAAAGAATGGAATATCTAGCAGGGCTGAGCAACTTGCTCAAGGTCAAAGGACTAGAAAATGGCAGGGACAGGATTTGCAGTCTGACTTTTATGACTTCTAAGACTGACTTCTTGACCACTTTATCACATTTCCCTCACTCACATTATTATATTACTTTAGTAAAAGCCCTCATACTACCAGAATGTTCCTCCTAAAAATTAAAAGAAAAATACATAGATAAGGTAGATTTAGTAATTTAAAGTGAGGCATTACAAGAGCTAAACCTGTTACTTTTGAATTAATACCCTCAAAAAGTTTTAAATGCCTTCAAAGAAGCATTTAGCTTTTAACATGTTTTCAAAATCTGGAGTATAGATAATAAAATATTAAAAACCTACAACTCAACACCAAAAAACCAAATAATCCAATTAAAAACTGAGCAGAAGACGTGAACAGATATTTCTCCAAAGACATAGAGATAGATATCCAACAGGTACATGAAAAGATGCTCAATATCACTCATCATCTGTGAAAGGCAAATCAAAACTCCAAAGAGACATCACCTCACGGCTGTAAGAAATGTCCAGAATCAAAAACACAAAAACAACAAGTACTGGTGAGGATATGAAGAAAAGGGAATTTTGCATTGTTGGTGGGAATGCAAACTGGTACAGCTACCGTGGAAAACAGAATGCAGATTCGTCAAAAAATTAAAAATAGAATTATCATATGATCTAGTAAATTTACTACTGAGTCTTTACCCAAAGAATATGAAAACATTAATTCCAAAATATATATACACCCCTATGTTTATTGCAGCATTATTTAGAAGAGCTAAAATATAGAAGCAACCCAAGTGTCTATCAATAGATAAATGGACGAAGAAGATATGGTGTGTGTATTTATATCTATGTACACACACATACATACATATACACATATAATAAAATATTACTTAGTCATAAAAAGATTGAAATCTTGACATTTGTAACAACAGTGGGATGGATCTAGATGGTATAACGCTAAGGAAGGTTAGTCAGTCAGAGAAAGACAAATACCATTTGATTTCACACATACTAGAACATAAAAAGACAAAACGAATGAACAAAGAAAAAAGGATGAACAAAAAAACCGGACTCTTCGATATAGGGAACTGGTGATTACCTGAGGGGAGGTCAGGGCGATGTGTGAAACAGGTGAAAGGAGTTCTGAGTACACGTGCTGTGCTGCGCACTAATGCACAGAACTGTTGAGTCACTACACTGTATACCTGAAATATAACACTGTTCATTAACTATACTGAATTGATTTATTTTTAAACTACACTGAATTTTTAAAATTAATTAATTAAAGTAAAGAAATAAAGTTGAAATGTGGAAGTACCCTAAGAACATTAAGGAACAAACAGAGCAAATATGAACACCAAATGGTAAGATTCAGGAAGTAGAACAACAAAGATCCTTTCACACCTGCGTAACATTGAAAAATCATGGCAGTACCTCTCAGTACAATAACTAATGATCATAGTAAAGGCCCTGCACTGTCAATATTTCAAAAGGCAAGGAAATGTGCCACACTTTTTAGAAAGCTGCCCATCAAAGTTATTTTTAAAACTATTTGTACTGGGGGCGCCTGGGTGGCTCAGTGGGTTAAGCCACTGCCTTCGGCTCAGGTCATGATTTCAGGGTCCTGGGATCGAGTCCCGCATCGGGCTCTCTGCTCGGCGGGGAGCCTGCTTCCTCCTCTCTCTCTCTGCCTGCCTCTCTGCCTACTTGTGATCCGTCTCTGTCAAATAAATAAATAAAATCTTTAAAAAAAAAAAAAAACAAAACTATTTGTACTGAGCTGGTCATTCTTATAAAAGCATAAAGTTCCCTTAAGAATGTTTAGGAGTCCTCAGAACCTTTAACGTAATAGAAGATTCTCTTCAAATGTCTGTTAAACAAATTAAAGGAGTGCACTTAAATGCAAAATCTGGAAAACTTTGACACAGACAGGATATCAGAATTAGTGGTATCCCTGCATTACCACTTATGATCAATCCTTTGTTGCACTCATTCTATAACCTAATAACTTTGCATATGCCATTAATAATCAACAACAACACTGAAAAAATAAATTCTGGTATGCCAATTTCATAGGTGAGGAAACTGAGACATTGAAAGTTTATGTCAATTGCCCAAATTCACAAAACATGTAATTGGCAGAGCCAGGTTCCTAACTCAGAGTGGTTTGATCCCAAAGGCTGGACATTTTTCCTATCCCAAATTCTTCATACAACGATGAGTGTGCAATCAATAACTATGTACTAAATTAATTTCAGAATCAGTTATATTTGATTTTAAACATTATTCACATATGCTTAATCTTTGCAGCATGGTGTTAATATTCCTATCTTCATAAAAGATAGGGAGATAAAATGTGTTTAAATTTCATTTCATAGAAGACTACCAATAACTGGAACAGTTTTTAATCAGTTGAGAATAAAAAGTAATAAAGCCTGTTTAAAAAAAAATCTAAAAGCATGGTCCTTAGATGCAAATGACCAGTTTTATAACAAATAGAAGGGGCAGGAAGAGCAAAACATACGGACATCTAAAGGAGATGTTGGGGGTGGAATAAAAACCAAGATTTCTTCCACCAGAGATCACTGTAAAAATTCAATTTCTCAGTGGAGAAGCTTCCAATGAGTACAGAGAAGCTTGAAATAGGAGAGCCGCAGGGCATCGCCACACCTTGACTGGTGAAGAGAAGTAGAAATGAGGGCAGTTTCCTTCAACTATTGGCCAACAGGTTGGGGAGCCGCCTTTGCACACAACCAGGTGTCCTCCTTATGGATTTCTAGAAGCTTACAGTGAAGGGGAGTGGACCCACCTCCTATCACACTCAACGTCTTTCATTCTCATCCATCGGCTTGGACTGGAGAAGGAAACGGTCACAAAGCCAAGCTCCATTTCACAGCCTGTAAGAAAGGCCTCTGTTGGCGTCCCTCTGCACACACTCGAGTTTGAAAAACATGCCGAAACTGTGGTCTTGTTAATGCTTCTCATCACCAGCACCCTACTCCAGGAGACAAGAAGGCCAACTGGCTTGTAAGGCAGGACTCTTAACCTGGTACGACAACAACACCAATATCTATTTTTGCCAATCTACTTCCAGAGGAGCTGTTTTCACTGCACTTTGAGGGAAGAGTAGTGGTAAGACAAGTCTTGCCAAGTGTAGAAATGTTCCTAAGGCTTTGTGATCTAAACAGTGTTAAGCTGTGAACAATGACCGCGTGCGTCCTTTTATTTCTGTCCCTAACATTTTTAATCAGGTAAAATCTGAATAAGTAGACATCTAGAGTAAACATAAAAGGCCAGAAAAAAGTTGAAGAAAGGCAACAGATGATGGGCGTAGATGGAAATCAAGCAGGATGCCCTATGCCTTGGCAAAAGTGGGGAGACTGTGCATAGGAACCAGGCATAGCAAAAGCTGGTATTATTTTAGCACAAGCTGGATGTGGTACCATCTGGGGTGCTGTCCTGAAACATGACCCAGTTAATAATGAGCACTTCCCCAACTACGGTCACAAGGCTGCTAGCTTCAGGATCCTGCAGATGCATGTGCCGGCACTATGAAAATGCTAATGTTTGGACAGACTCTTAGAATTCAGCAGTTGGGCCTCTCGGTACTTGTCACATCTTCATTGTTAGTTTATCTTACAGTGATTCAGAGTGCACCCTTCTTGGGTATTTAGTGCCTAAATAAGCCTCTTAAAGGACTACACTAGCCTGTAGAGTTATACTAGAAGTAAAATAGGTGAGATTAGACTGTTTAGTTCACTGTGCTACAAGGTTCTTTAATAAGAGGAAAGCAGGTGGATATTATCAGAACTGCTTTAGCAGTTTCCATTTAATTCCCTATAAATAAAACCCTCTGTTGGTAGACTCATTAGACAAAGGATTTAGAAACATCAGAAAAAGAACTCTCCTTGAATTCCTAATGCCTACTGCCCAAGATCATAGCTAAAGTACTTTATACTTGTTCTTAAATACATGATTTGTATTAAATTCTCTCAATGCTAACATCTGTATGCATGTATAGAAGGGGGGAATGTGTGTGTGTGTGTGTGTGTGTGTGTGTACACACATACTTTTTATGAACATTCTGGAATTAGATGATAAATTCCTTTTTAAAAACTCAAATAAGGAGGGGCAACTGGGCAGCTCAGTCCCTTGTGTGTCCAACTCTTTTTTTTTTTTTTTAAGACTTTATTTATTTATTTGACAGCGATCACCAGTAGGCAGAGAGCAGGCAGATAGAGAGGAGGAAGCAGGCTCTCTGCTGAGCAGAGAGTCTGATGCGGGGCTCGATCCCAGGACCCTGAGATCATGACCCGAGCCAAAAGCAGAGGCTTAACCCACTGAGCCACCCAGGCGCCCCGTGTGTCCCACTCTTGATTTCAACTGAAGTCATGATCTCAGCGTCCTGGGACTGAGCCCCACATGGGGCTTTGCACTCAGAGTGAAGTCTGCTTGAGATTCTCTCTCTCCCTCTCCTTCTGCCCCTCCCCCCCACTCTCTCAAATAAATAAAGCTTCAGAAAAAAAAAAAGCTCAAATAAAGATTAAAAATATTTAACAGAAGTTTCTAAGTCGAAGCTCAGGTATAGAGCTTCGATGGTTAATAGTCATGCTTGAAGAACGGTACAAATTGGGAAAGTATGAAGTTTTTTTATGCATTTAACATGAGAACTATATTTGATGAAAGAACACTGATCATCTAGGTTAATGTGCTATACTAGTATTTGGATTTCATTATAGCAATACTTTATATTTTAATACGATTTTCTAGGATGAAACATGAACCTTGATTTTAAAAATCCAATTGCCAAATTGTCTCTTCAATATATTTAACTGCCTGTATCCGAAGAGTTAATAACTACAAACCAAATCCCATGCCTCCCTAAAACAAAACAAATGAGAGTAGAAACTGCAGACAGTAATCTAGATATTCATCAGTGGCCTGATTATTTTTCAGATGCATCCCTAGGCCGATATAAAATTTAAGAACTAAATTTTAATGACTTGGAAGCTACGACAACAAAAAGAAATGAAAAGCATCCAAATCAGCAAGGAGGAAGTAGAACTCTCACTATTTGCAGATGAAATCCCAGAAACTCCACCAAAAGATTGCTAGAACTGATAAACAAATTCAGTAAAGTCACAGGGTACGTGATCAATGTAAATGTAAATATAATGTAACGTAAATGTAATGTAAATCTGTTGTACCTCTATATACCAATACGAAGCAGCAGAAAGACAAATTAAGGAATCAATCCCATTTACAACTGCACCAAAAGTAATAATATACCTAGGAATAAACCTAACCAAAAAGGAGAAAGATGTGCACTCCAAAAACTGTAAAACACTGATGAAGGAAATTGAAGAGGACAAAAATAAATGGAAAGATATTCCATGCTTATGGATTAGAAAACCAAATATTGTTAAAATATCTATACTACTCAAAGCAATCTATAGATTTAATACATTCCCTATCAAAATACCAACAGCATTTTCTCAGAACTAGAATAAACAATCTCAAACCTTTTGTGGAACCACAAAAGAACCCGAATAACCAAAGCAAACTTGAAAAAGAAAAGCAAAGTTGTAGGCATCACAATTATGGACAACTTATAAAGCTCCATCGGTCAAAACAGTATGGTTCTGACACAGAAACAGACACAGAGATCAACAGAACATAATAGCAAACCCAGAAAAGTACAGTCCATTAATCGTCAACAAAGCAGGAAAGACTATACAACGGGAAAAACACAGTTGTTCAATAAATGGTGCTGGGAAAACTGGACAGGGACATGTCAAAGAATGAAACTGGACCACTTTCTTATATCATATCCCAAAATAAATTCAAAATGTGTTCAAGATCTAAATGAGAGACCTGAAACCTAGAGAGAGACCTGAAGCCTAGAGGAGAACACAGGCAGCAACTTCTGTGACAATGGCCAAAGCAACTTATTTCTAGATATGTCTCCTTAGGCAAGGGAAGCAAAAGCAAAAATAAACTATTGGGACTTCATTCAAAATAAAAAAGGTTCTATACAGTAAAGGAAACAATCAACAAAACTAAAAGGCAACCTATAGAATGGGAGAAGATATTTTCAAATAACATAACCGATAAAGGGTTAGTACCCAAAACACAGAAAGAACTTACAAAACTCAACACACCCCAAAACAAAAAATAGAAACAACAAAGGGACATCTAGGTGACTCAGTCAGTTAAGTATCTGCCTTCGGCTCACGTCATGATCCGAGGACTCCTGGTTTAGAGCCCTGCATCAGGCTCCCTGCTCAGTAGGAGCCCGTTTCTCCCTCTCCCACTCCCATTGCTGTGTTCCCTCTCTTGCTGTTTCTCTCTCTGTCAAATAAATACATAAAATCTCTTAAAAAATTTTTTTAATTAAAAAATTAAAAGCCAATTAATTAATTTAATTAAAAGCTAAAAGACTAAAAAGCCAAAAATATAAATACAATTAAAAAGCAAATGTCTTCTAAATAGTAACAACAGCAAAAGCAACAATGCAACTGTTATTTCCCATTATTTTGCTCCAGATGATATTTTAAGAGCCTTTCATGTATTTCGTCATTGAATTATCCCAACAACAATGGGAGTGGGACTTTCATTAAATCCAATTCATATGTAGGTGTGACAGCAACACAGAGAAGTTAAGCAACTGGCTCAAGTTCACAGGGCTGGGAAATGAAGAACAGTGCTAACCCAGCTCCAGGCCCATCAGACAAGCTATAGGGTCCTGTACCACCAGGCCTTATTTCTAGCCTCCTGTCCTAAATATGCTACTGCCATCTACTGAATCCTAAGGACAGCACTGTTAAGTACTTAATAAGCCTCATCAGACTTAACACTTACAGCAAACCTGTGAGAACAGCATTACTGTCATCCCAAGATGATAAAACCCAATCTCTGAATGGTTAAATAATTTGTCCAGCTGCAAAGCAGAAGACTCAGGCTTAGAGTCCCACGCTGGCTTACTCCTTATCCCTGTACTGCCTTCTTTTCTGTGCGAAGATAATAAAAACGCACTAGTGACATCCTAACAGCCCAGTCCTCAGGCAGTGCCAGTTCAGTAGCAGGACCTGGGACATACAGCTGGGTGCAGAGTCGAGCACCAGCTGGGAGCGGGACAATCTTGAGTTAGAATTCTGCTATTGGCTCTCTATGGACCAGGACAAGCTACTTAATCTGAATGAGTCTCCTTTGAACTGAGGATAATGAAACCTACCTTATACGGCAACCCAGAAAAGATAGCTGCTCAGTATTAACTCTCTTACCCAATGACCCTCAAACACATTTTGAAATTAGTGACCAAGCTTTAGAAATAAAGGAATCTAGAGCTTCCTTATAGCTGGGAGTAAAGCCCTGGTAAAAAGTAGGATTTACAAAGTATTCCTAGTTCCTACTCTGGTCAAGTAGAAGAGCATTATCCAACAGCCATGTAATGTAAGCCATAAATGTAATTTTAAGTTTCTTAAAATCCACAATAAAAATAATTACTTTTATTAAGATGTGATCTTACCCAGTGCATCCAAAATATTAGCATTTCAACTCGTGGCCAGTACAAAAATTTCTAATGATATATTTTGCATTTTTTCTCATACTGCATCTTAGAAATTCAGAGTGTATTTCTCACTTACAACACGTGTTGATATGAGCTCGTGCCTCCTGTATTGGACAACTTTATAACATATGAAGACATGACCATTTCTCTGTTCTGTGATGGGTTTTTCAAACCTTTTCTTTCCTGGTTTAGTCCACTCTGAATGTGGACATAATCAGTCAACAGTCTAGTCCTTGTATACCTACTCGATCTCCTAATGTTGACCTTTACGCTGATATTCATGGATGCACTAGATTCACCCTATTACAGTCTATGTGTGAACAGTGCCCAAAAGTCTAAACTGCTCATTAGAAGCTGAATGCCTGAAGCACTTGCTTGCCCTATTAAATGGCACCTTGTATATGCTCCCCTATGTATTTTTCTTTCTCTTTGCCCACATTTTTCCAGCTAAATGATAAGCCCCTTAGGACTTCTGTGAGCATCTTTACAGCCCTAGCTTCTAGCACAGAGTCAGACACATACGAAAAAATCAGTGCATCTTAGGGATGACAGATGATCTTGAGAAGTCACCTTGCAGGCTCTACCCTATCTACCACAGTACCTTGTCGTAGATACTTAATTCATTGTGTCTAAGTGAATGGACGTTGCTTTACTGGTAATTTGAAAAGCTCCACTGCACTCGGGGTGAAAACACAGCCACTAAAGAGATTATGTAATAGGGCTGGAGTCATTTCAGAAAGAACCTCATTTGCCATCCCTCATTTACAGGGAGGTAATTTCAAACTGGGACCATAATCCTGGCTTCCTGGTTCCTAATCCCACACTTTCTATTAGTTTATATTATTTCTTTCTGCTTACACTACTCTGCTTAATTTTTCCAAAGGGGAGAGTACTATCCCCAAAGCTGAAGGTCAAAAATACTGAACCAAAGATTGCTGAAATGCCGAAGACTATTTGTATTAGTGGGAAAGATACAAAATAGTAATGCAGCCCTAGAATGAAACGTGAGGAGAAAGTCCATTCTATGCTAAATATCTTTTATTTGGGAGATATGAAGAGAAACATTTTATTCAATCCAAAAATATGCTATGAAATTAGACATAAAATAATTACATTTTTTAACCTTAAATTTAGAGGATTTCTATCTTTTAGAAATAAAATTTTCCTGTATGGTGATAGCTTGTTGCTTTTGTTAAAAGATATATCCCAAGCATGCTGATGCTATGAAATGTCATTTCCTTAACAAAATGACATTTTTCTTTTCACAAAACCTCAAGAGATTGAGAAATTATCTCACAATGGATTTTTAAAGACAATTATCTGGAGAAGAGATCAATGTAAAGGATTGGAGAAAGTGCTTTGGAGCCTTACATATCTGAATTTGAATCCTGACTATGTCACTTACTGCTGGTGGATCAGAGGTGCATATAATGGACAGATATTTTGATTTGTTTTGTTTACCAGTCATCCCTGGGGGGGGGGTCATACACAATGTATCACTTCTCTCTACTTGGAGTCTGAGTTGTGCTGACCCCACTTCGCTGCCCCCAGGGGAGCATGTGATTCAAATCTAGCCTATAAGGAAAATACATTCAATTCCAGGACTGTGTAAGAGCTGTAGGGAAGAGGCATGGCTTGTTGCTAAGGACTAGAGAGCAGAAAGGATATAAACTGGCAGCTGTTGGAAGCCATTCAGCCACCTTAACAGGCAAGACAATGCGTGAGAAGAACACAGACAGGGAACCACAGCCGAAAGACGGAGAGAAGGAAGTTCTATCCTTTGGTGTCAGGCATGACAGAAGCCAGTTCTACCCTTTACATGAATTATTATATCTAGGTTTTCTGTCACTTGAAATCATAAGGTCCTGATAAAAATGGTAAAGTATGAAACTTCTCTCAACCTTATACATTTTTAGTGATAAAACAGGAACAAATCACCCATTTTATTAGGTTGCCATGAGAAGTCATTGACAGGAGATTCATAAAATCCCCGGAATAGAGTGGGAAGCCCTCGGTCAACTCTGGCTATTTGACTTTAAAAGGGTCAGAAAGTGAGATGGTTAAGAATATAGGCTCTGGGGGCGCCTGGGTGGCTCAGTGGGTTGGGCCGCTGCCTTTGGCTCAGGTCATGATCTCAGGGTCCTGGGATCGAGTCCCGCATCGGGCTCTCTGCTCAGCCGGGAGCCTGCTTCCTCCTCTCTCTCTCTGCCTGCCTCTCTGCCTACTTGTGATCTCTCTCTGTCAAATAAATAAATAAATAAATCCTTTAAAAAAAAAAAAAAAAAAAAGAATATAGGCTCTGGAACCAAACCGATTATGTTTGAAACATAGTTACACTACTCACCAGCGATACAAATTTGAGTGAGATTCCATAACCTCTCAATTCAGGTTTCCAAATCTGTAAACTGAGAATAATAATATCCATTTGACAGAAGCATCAAGGCCTTTAGAAATAACACATGCGAGGGCCTTGCTAACTGCCTGGCACATGACCAGCAGTCATGAAATGATAGTTGTTTCTGTTGATGCCAATTTCAATAATTACTAACTCCAATATATTTTTATAGCAAAAGCATTGTAAATAGTATCCATTTTCATTTTTTAGACAGAAAGTCATGATTATTTTAAATTTTTCCTTGGAGGGGAAAAAAAAAAAAGTCATGTGGATTTCCAAAAAAAAAAACCCTAGCGTGATTTTTTAAAAACAGATGTAACACCCAGAATAAAGGAAGTAAAGCCTCACTTTACTCTTACTCTATCTGATCATTTTTGGAACTTATTTTTAGGTTTGGGTGCCCACAGGATACGGCTGATGATGCAGATATGCCCAACCACATCTCACAAAACAGTAAGTGATCAGAGCATGGAAAGGTGAGGAAAATATGTCACATGAAGGACACTTGTCATATCTGGGGCAGCTGAGCTTAAGGAAGACACAGAGGGCATGTGATAGGGCCACACTCTCCAGGCATGATGACGGAATGGTTCCAGAGGACTGGACAGTAGAGAGAAAGAATGGAGACTGTTTCCCTGTTTACTTCAAGTCAAACCATACCCACTTTCCATAGTCATATGGTCACCTCTGCCCCTTTCACGTCCTACATCTAGAGAATGTACTAGCTCTTTTTTTTTTTTTTAAAGATTTTATTTATTTATTTGACAGATAGAGATTACAAGTAGGCAGAGAGGCAGGTGGGGAGAGAGAGGAAGCAGGCTCTCTGCTGAGCGGAGAGCCCGATGCAGGGCTCGATCCTGGGACCCTGGGATCATGACCCGAGCCGAAGGCAGAGGCTTAACCCAGTGAGCCACCCAGGCACCCCAAGAATGTACTAGCTCTTTATCTGGGACATAAATCCATACCTATGAGTCCTCAGGGTGCTTATAAAGTGACACAAATATACATGAATCATTCAGGCCATTATAAATGATGAAGCAGATGTACTGATATTTATCAGGAAGAGATAGTTTCTTTTCATAGCATCAAAGATCCTCACAACTGAGAGTAATTGGAGAGAACACCTGACTGAACAACCGATAAGCACAGATTAGTAGATAATGCTGTGGTTCTCGGTGTTCATAAATGTACATGTAAATAGCAATAGAACTCCCAAGTAAGATACTGTTGTCAAGAACAGTCCTTCAGGGTCTGTATTAGGATATTGAAGATAAGTATAATTTGCAAAAAGAATATTGTTATTTGCATGAAAGTGGAGGTCATGTACATGAACCAATGTCTTCTTTACCCTGGACCTTGTAAATTCAATTAGCCAATGAGTCATTTACGCTCCACTGCCAACTATATATTAAAATTGGCTTCTTTTCCCACCAGTATTATCACCTCAACAGTAGTTCTCAGTTGGGGCCAATTTTGCCCCACCAGAGACACTTGGCAGTATAGGGAGATATTTTTGGCTGTTAGAGCTGTGCAGGGAGGTGGGTGATGCTACAGATATCTAGTGAGAAGAGACCAGAAATGTGCTTAAATACCCTACAATGCACAGCATGGTCCCCCATTTCCCCAGCAAAGAATGGTCTGGCCCAAAATGTCAATAGTGCCGGGCTGAAAAATTTTGCCTGATCTAATTCACTAATGAATTTTTTCTCTTCTGGACTGCTGGAAACCTTTACTCCTTTTCAGTAGTTGCCCTCCCCAACTAAGGGCCCCTTACAATCCACTCTCCAGCTAGTACCCAGAAAGGCCACATATATATATAAATACATAAAATAAAATATAAATACATAAATACATAAAATAAAAATGTATAAGTATATTGTATATACTTATTATATTATACAGATTGGCCCCTGAACAACACAGAGGTTAGGGGAGCTGACCCCCTGTGCAGTCGAAAATCCAAGTATAGTTCTTGATTCCCCCAAAACCGAACCACTAATAGCTTCCTGTTGACCAGATGCCTTACTAATAGCATAGGTGGTTGATTAACATATACCTGTATATGTATTATTCACTGTACTCTTACAATAAAGTAAGTGGGAGGAAAAGAAAATGTAATGAAGAAAATCACAAGGAAAATTCACTTACAGTATTTTACCGTATTTATTGAAAAAAGTCCACAGGTAAGTAGATCTGCACCATTCAAACCTGTTGTTCAAGCATCAACTGTATATGAATATTATATATTATCTGTGTACATCATGTTTGTTATGTATTATTATATTGATTATACGTATGTCACTTTCTCATGGGAATTCATTTGGGCTTGAGGCACCTGGGAAACAGCAGTGCAGGAAGTACATTCTGAACTTCCCTTCTCTTCCTGAAAAAAAAAAAAAAAAAAAAAAAAAAAGGAGACGAAAACCGCCATGGAAAAGATGGCTTCCCTGCACCAGAAGAAAAGACACATTCTTCAACCTGGAGTCAAAGCTGAGATGACTGTGTTCACACAGACCTTGCTAAAATAATTCTCGTCTTTCTTTGGCTTCCTTGTGTATTTCAGCTGCTTTTCCACATGGTGCAACCTAGCACAAACGCATGGTTTTACCACTTCTTTGGGTCTTCATTTCCTAAGGAGGGTTCCCCCATCATGCAAAACGTACACGTTTTTCTTGTTATTCTATGTTACATCAGTTTAATTCCTAGATCCAGCTGAAAAATCCTAAGAAGGTGGTAGTCATATTTTGCCTCCCATCAGTATTATTAATTATAATATAATTATTATATTACTAGTAATTATTATAATAAATAATGTTATATATGTATAATATCACACACACACACAAATATAAATCTGGTCACCCCTTTTCCCTGCTACACTTTTCTGGTGGTTTACAAGAATATCTAGGAATTCCTAGCATAGGATACATGTCCTACCCAAGCCTTTAAAGCCTCTTGCTGTCCCACAAACCACATCTTCTACCACCCCCTCCCTCAATTCCTGGGCCACACAGACCTCTGTATTCTTCAAGGACAGCAAACTTGTTCCTACCTTCAGCACCATTCACTTGCTGTTCCTTCCTCTTTCTAAATGTCACTAGATGTCTGCATGGCTGACGCCTCCTTCCTCTCTCAGCTCAAGGATCACCCCCTCAGAGGTTCCACATGGCCTCCACAGCTCAAGCAATTCTGCTCCCCTCCCCTAGCCGCACTGCGCTTTCAGTCACACTGCCCTGTGTCATCAGCTTCTCAGCACCTCACAGCATCCTCGGGCATTACCTCATCTAAGTATTAGTTTGCTTCTTATCTCTCTTACCCACTGATAGTGAACTCACAGGGAGTAGAGAGACCTCAAGTATTTTTCCACACTCGTGTCCCCTACATCTGGGATAGCACCTGATTCCTAATAGGAACTCAATGAATAACTGATTGATAAATGAACAAATGAGGTCTTCTGAATCCATTCAACCTTTTTCTAGCTTTATTAAGGTATAATTGTCATTAATCTTTAACATTTTTAATTTATTTTTTTATTTTTTTAGTTCAGTTTTTTTTTTTTTTAAGATTTTATTTATCTGAGACAGAGAGAGAGAGAGAAAGTAAGTGGGGAATGAGGGGCAGAGGGAGAGGAAGAGTGAGAAGCAGACTCCCCACTGACAAAGGAGCCTAATGTGGGGCTCAATCCCAGGACCCTGGGATCATGACCTAAGCAGAAGGCAGACGCTTAACTGACTGAGCCACCCAGGCACCCCAACATTACGTTTTAATTTTCCAAAGCACAGATCAACTTTTTAAATGTTGAAGTAAAGATTAGATCAATGACTGTCCAAAGTTTTACAAATTATAAATTAAGTGAATTGAACTCAGCTTTTTTGCTTTCCAGAATCATTTAACAATGAGGAAGGCCCCAAAAGCAGTTTTGTTTTTCTTCTCCCTTTTAGACATTCATAACTTCACAGTCAAAACACATGACATCACTGGTAAACTATGCTGGTTCAAAGCACATTGGAAGTTCTAATTCTTTTGGAAATTGTCTATATTACTCCTCAGTATTATAGGCATCACTGGGTTTTTCCAGTGTTTTTACTCATCACCTCTTCACTTAACAAAGTTCACAGTTTTGTAATAAAATCAGCTTTTCTTAAATTTTAGCAAGCAAAATGCAAAACCCTAAAAAGTTTCTTTATGGGGCACCAGGTTGGTTCAGTGGGTTAAAGCCTCTGCCTTCAGCTCAGATCATGATCCCAGGGTCCTGGGATCCAGCCCCACATCAGGCTCTCTGCTCGACAGGGAGCCTGCTTTCCCCTCTCTCTCTCTGTCTGCCTCTCTGCCAACTTGTGATCTCTATCTGTCAAATAAATAAAAAAATATAATTAAAAAAATTTTTTTAAAGTTTCTTTATGATTTAGTGGAATATTAGTTCTGCTTAAGCAACTTGGGACCACAGTAATCCAAATGATCATTATTGCCATCTACATCCACACAAACACGCATGCATATAACATCAGAGTAAAATAATTTAATCAGGGCGCCTGGGTGGCTCAGTGGGTTGAGCCGCTGCCTTCGGCTCAGGTCATGATCTCAGGGTCCTGGGATCGAGGCCCGCATCAGGCTCTCTGCTCAGCAGGGAGCCTGCTTCCTCCTCTCTCTCTTTGCCTGCCTCTCTGCCTGCTTGTGATCTCTCTCTCTCTGTCAAATAAATAAATAAATAAATAATTTAATCAGAGGTAACGTGACGCTTGAATTTTGACTGCAGAACACATACAGCTTTAGGGAATGATAACAGAAATGAATGAGATTTAAAGGTAATATTAAACTTGTTCTTTAAGGAAAAAGTTTTTGTGATGTTGGTCTTTTTCCCTTCCTAAAATGACTCTTAGGTTTGCACATGGACCTTTGGTGGGGGTAGACTAATATTCAGAGCAAAGAAGAATTTAATGTAATCACTTCTATAGTTGATTCTAACTACTGAGGAAGAAACACAGAGGTTTATTCTGTTATATGCCTACAAGGAAAAATGAATAAGGAAAGCATATTTAAAAGAATGTTTCTTTCAGCACTGTTTCTAAAAGTAAAAACTAAAAGTGACCATACTCTAGAAGTAGAGGGACAGATAAATAAACTGTATGGGATAATACATCCCAGTTAAAAGGACTGGACTAGAGAGGCGGATGAGGTAACAGATAGGTAGAAAGATAGACAGATAGATGAAGGTAGATAGATCTGAACAAGGACATATTTTGAAAACAATGTTGATTGAGAAAAGCAAATTGCCTAATTGCAAATTGCCACAAGATACATTCGGTATGATATAATTTATATACAGTTTTTAAGAGCACAGAACAGTATATTCCTATGTTTCTTTATTCAACACAGATTTGGGGGCATCTGCTTCATGTCAGCCATTCTTCTGGGAGTCAACAGGATGTAACCATAGGAGAATCATAGAAAGGATGTAATCATAGAATCCCTAACCTAACAGAAGCTTATAATCTGGTGAGGGAGTAAACAGCAAGCAGATAAATGCATGCACACACATATATACACCCAGATTCTATCAGGTGGTGGGACACTTTATGGAGAAAAGGAAAGCCTAGTAAAGGATCCTGATGACAGTTCAACTATACATTGGTTGGTCTCCCCACCCCCACCAGGAGATGACTTTTGAACAAAATCTGCATGCAGCCAGTGATCTGATGGAGTCACAGGAGACAAGCCTACGCATGGGTAATCAGGGGGCAGGATGAGCGAATGCAAAGACGCAGAGATGGAAATGTGCTGGGTAATGTGCCCACTATGCTCCCTAAACGGCAAAGGGGCCAGAGGCAGCCCGGGCACCTGAAGCACAGGGAGGAAGGAGACTTGGAGGCCAGAAGTTAAGCTGGAAAGTGGGTCATACAGAACCTTGGTGAGCACGGTAAGGACTTAGCATTTTGTTCCAGGTGTGCTAGAGACCACTGAAGGGCTAGGAGGAGGGAGGTTTATGAATCTGATGCTATGTTTTTGAAGGACTAATTTGGCTGGTGGGTGTTGCTGTGAGAAAGGAAGAAGCCAGGAACAAGTAGCAAGCTGGTACAAAAAAGATGACAGGCGAGATGACTGGACTAGGGGCACAGCAGGATCAGGTGAAAAGACATTGGAATTATGATAAACTTTACTTCAGAGACCGAGTCAATAAACACTGTTTGTTCATAAAATTATATGCAGTAACAACATTAAGAATACATGTATTAAATACACATAGCATTGCCTCTGAGACAGGAGAAAGGGGAATAAGAAAGTACAGGCAGATTCAACCTTCTAATGTTTAAGAGGAAAAATGTTGATGTGAATATGGTATAGTCTTAATATCTGTTAAATCTGGTCTTGGGGCATCCAGATGTTTGCTCTATCATCTTTGTAAGATTCTGGTTTTCATAGTTTTCCAGAAGAATATATTCTATAGAAAGAATAGTATATATGCTTCCTTTCCACTGTAAATCATTAAGTCATGTATTTAACTAATATTCCTTGAGCACCTACTCAGACACTGGTATAGATGCCGTTGAAGCTACAAAGTCCTCACGGGGTTTATATTCTGGGGGAGGAGACAGTTGAAGAAACAAATAAATAATATAATGCCATTTTGGATTAGGGGCTATGAAGAAAAATGAAGTATGACACCAGAGTTACTTTGAAGTAGTTTTAGCTTAATTCTCCCATAAGAGAAATTCAACATTCAGTTCTATTTTTGTGCTTATAAATCACGAACTTAATAAAGCATCACAGGAACACGAGCAGCTGACAGTTACAGGGAGATTACAGAGCACGGACTCTGGAGTCAGAAGTTCTTGGTTAGAAGTTGGCAAGTGTTCCGGTTATCTGCTCTGGCTTAAACAACAATTATCCTCCTCACCACCATGTTCATCTTATTCTTTTTATTAAATCTCATGACTTTATAAGCCAGGAATTTAGACTGAGCAGAGTGGGGACAACTCATCTCTACTCCACGACACTGGAATTTCAGTTCAGCTAGGGTGGCTCCAAACACTCAGCATTATCTTGGGCTTCCTCAGAGCATGGCGGCCTGATGACAGTAGGACTTCTTCTGTCAGCTCAAGGCTCCAAGACCAAGTGTCCCGGGAGCTGTGGGCAGAAACTACAAGGTTTCTTATGACCCAGTCTCAGAATTCCCAGCATATCACTTCTAC
This sequence comes from Neogale vison, assembly GCF_020171115.1. Classification (NCBI taxonomy): domain Eukaryota; kingdom Metazoa; phylum Chordata; class Mammalia; order Carnivora; family Mustelidae; genus Neogale; species Neogale vison. Next base: position 31,817,683 of record NC_058094.1, read on the forward strand.
CAATACAATTGGTCAAACAAGCCATGAAGGCCAGGGATTAAATGCCAACTCTCATTAGGAGGATTCGAAGAATTTAATCTACCACAGCAAATTACTTAATTATTCAAAGATGCATTTATTTAGTCCATAAAATAGAGCAATAATGTTACAGTGTTTCCTTCAAGACATTATAATAAGAAGAAACAACCTATGGAAACTGGTAGCTAACAGGATTTTGAAAAAGGTTTTGTCCCTATACACTGACGGTGGACTAAGAGTCTTCTAAACTATTTTTACCCGAGATGAGGAGGGTCCTGGAAATCCCTGAAATCCACTGCTACTTGTAAGAGTAGGATATTCATAAGAAGGCTCCAACATTTTTTTCAGAACTTAGATTACCACGATTAAGAAGATAAATGGAAAAGCCAGATCTAAGATACTCCAAACTCTATACATCTGTCTTAGTTCTCAAAGTTTTATGACTTCTATAAAATAGGTAGCAGCTTTGTTTTGGAAAAGGTAGGGTATCATTTTACACCCAGCAGGTGTTTGGAAGAGGAAAGAGGTAAGTGAAGTTTTTATTCTTAGAATTATAAAATCAATAAAGTTTACTTCCTGAGGCAGCTGTTAAAACCAAGCTATTTTAAACATAGTAATGAATGTTCCTTCACTTAGTTCTGAAATGAAGTCAGATAGGTAAAGAGCACAATTCTATATTTGAAGAGAGTATGGGATAAACATAACTCTCATTCCCATCTGTGCTATATACAACTGTATTTTTAAATGGTGATTTCATCCTATTGGTTCTCTTTTAAGACTAGGCAAACTAAACTGGTCCATTGGTTTATATAATACAGGAAGCTTCTTTCAACTCTTTGTTATGGGCTTTTGGATACATTCATTTACAAGGGATTATAACTTCAGGAAAAAATGCTTAAAGAGAATAAAAGATAAAAGTATATTGTGTAAATAAAAGCACTAAAATTCTATCCACTCATTGCCTCAATAATATCTTTAAGTACCTATAGTATTCCTCTACTTCCTAGTCCCAGATTTCTTCTTAGTTGAGAAAAATTGACCTTATACTTATTTAAGTGACCACACTGCCCAATATGGTTGCTACATATGGCTTTAAAGTTTGAATTAATCAAGATTAAAGAAGATAACAAACTTGGTTCCTCAGTATGGAAGAGTGAAATTATTGACCATTTCTATCATCACAGAAGTTTCGTTTCATTTTTTTCTTCTTTCTTTCTTTCTTTCTTTTGAGATTTATTTCATTTCATTTTTCTTTTCTTTCTTTTTTTTTCTTTTTTCTTTCTTCTGAGATTTATCTATTCATTAGCGAGAGAGAATTCAAGCAAGCATGAATGGGGTTAGGAAGAAAGGGAGAGGAGGAGAAATCCTCAAGCAGACAACCCTGAGCCTGGAGCCTGACATGGCGCTCAATCCCAGGAACCTGAGAACGTGACCTGAGCTGAAATCAAGAGTTGGATGTTTAACCAACTGGGCCACCAGGTGCCCCAGAAGTTTCTATTTAAACAGCATTAGAGATCATTTTATTTGTAGCCAAATGTATTGTAAATGCTACAGATGCTATTCTTTTCATCACTAAGGTAAGTGCAAAAACTTTCCAGTCCCTGTCTCCCAACTAAGCCCATTAGCCCCCAGGTATCTGATTATTTATTCCATATTGAGATATCACATATTGATTTATCACTAGCCTTTTATCTCGGACATTCTTAGAGCACATAGCTCCAAATGCTTAAGTACGTTCCTTACAGACAATTATAGAATTAAGGAAATTAATATTCCTCTGCTAATATTCCAGGAAGAAAGGAAAAACAGTCACAGCCATGTCACAATAACGGCAGCTGCCAAGCAACTGACTTCAATACACAGTGATGTTTCCTTCAGTATTTGCCAATTTCTTTTGTTTTCTTAAAAAGGTATCCAGAGGTGCGCCTGGGTGGCTCAGTGGGTTAAAGCCTCTGCCTTCGGCTCAGGTAATGATCCCAGGGGTCCTGGGATCAAGCCCCTCATCGGGCGCTCTGCTCTGCAGGGAGCCTGCTTCCTCCTCTCTCTCTCTCTCTGACTGCCTCTCTGCCTACTTGTGGTCTCTGTCTGTCAAATAAATAAATAAAATGTTAAAAAAAAAAAAAAAAGTATCCAGAACGAGAGCTGAATCTGAGACCTACATCACCCATAGCTGTGAGCATGGTTGTTGAAGTCTTCCAGGAAGCCACATCCTACCATCTCCCAGCTTCAGTGAACGTGGTCCTGAATCAGTCCACCAAATGTAGGAGCACATCACAGCATTAAAGTCAATGGGAAGAAATCACTGATGAGGCATTTTCTCACAAATTTCAATTAGTTGTAGTGTGAGGGGGAAATATAAAAATGTCAAAGATATTTCTGACAGATTTCCTGATGTGGTAATTCCAACTTTCATTTACTTATTTACTAGTAGGTATACTGATTCTAGTAATAGTCATTAGTATTTATTATTTACTACAAGCTAGGCAACATTGTTAAGTCATATTCATATGATTTCATTTAATCCTCAAAAAAGAACGCTGACATAGGTACTATTATCATTCAAGCATAAAGAGTTTTTAAAAGTTGCCCAACACTACCACTGAGTAAGCAGCAAAGCTCAAATTCAAACCCAAACAATCTGCCTCCAGAGCCTTCACTCCTCATCACTATGTCCTCTGAAGCTGATCATGTTCCTAAAGAAATAAGCTAAGAATTATTCAGTGACTTATGCAGAAAGTATCACTTTCATCCGTGTACTGAGATGCTCCAGAAGAAATCTAGGACCACACTGAAACTCCTTTTCATCACTATAACCCCACTTCTTGAAGGACAGAAAACACAGTTTGTGAGTATCAATATTTTCCACAACATAAAGTTACTTGAGATTCAGGCATGATTATCTTAAAAGACTGAATGTAAGAAGACATACAAAATAAAAAAAGTGGGATGGATATGCCATAAATTACACGTCTTTAGGGTCTGGGTAGCAATTTTAAAAATAGTCATCAACTGAGCCCCTGTTCAGGTCATTTCTTAAAGAATGGGAGCTAAGGCTTCCAAGATAAAGGACTAACTTTAGAAAACAACCGATAATTTCAGTAACAGAAACTGGTCTACAGAGCCGTATTACTACAGGTGGAATGTCCCTCTTACTATCCTGAAAGATAAAGGACATAGGATCAGTAAGAATAGGGACTGACTTACACCTTTACTTCTTTTTATTTTAATTTTTTATACTGTTGCTATTCAGTGGCAAATCTAACATGTTCACAAAATGCATTTGGACAAAGAAATAATAATATTCTTTATAAGACTTAACAAAATAAAAAATAGTAAATCATCTAAAGTTAAATCTAAAGTAAAAAAGCTAAATCATCTAAAGTTAAAAATATGCCAAATCCCTACAAACCTGGGTGAACTGCACCGCCACTCACTTTTCATGGGCTAATCTCAAATTGGTCTTCAAATTATTTTTTTGATTGATGATGAAGAAAATGTTAGTTTACATTAAGCTATAAACAGATTAACAATCTCAGAGATGGTGAGAGAAACCTGTATTTTCAAAAGAAAGAAATGTAAACACTAAAATGCATAAGAAAAAAATGTTCATTCTCACTAATAAAAGAAACGTGAATAAGGCATCACTTCAAATAAGTCATCAGATGGAGAAAAAATTAAATTATAGTAATCAATAAAAGAGAGAGTCTAAGGAAATTCGAATCTCATAAAACTGCTGGTGAAGGTAAGACCTTAAAGAGGACAATTTGGGGGCGCCTGGGTGGCTCAGTGATTTAAGCCTCTGCCTTCTGCTCAGGTCATGATCTCAGGGCCCTGGGATTGAGCCCTGCATCAGGCTCTCTGCTCAGCGGGAAGCCTGCTTCTCCCTCTCTCTCTGCCTGCCTCTGCCTACGTATGATCTCTCTCTCTCTCTCTGTGTCAAATAAATAAATAATACCTTAAAAAAAAAAAAAGACAATCTGACAAAATTCATTACAGACTTCTAGTTTTACACACCTTGGTCATCATTTCCACTATTATGAATTTATGCAAAAGAAGTAGTTCTGGATGTTAGAAGATTTTGTTAGATGTATGCTTATTGTAGCATTATCCTAAAGGTGAAAAATTAAGAAACAATCTGATTGTGACACAGAGAACTTGATTAAGTACGTAATGGAATATGTAAGAGAATGTTTGCTCTCTTTTACTAGGTAGGCATTAAAATCATATTATTGGAGCATATTTAATGACATGGAAAATATTTACAGGATATATTTTAGTAGGAAAAAGCAAATGAGAAATCACAACAGTATGACTCCATTGAATACACAGAAAAATCCCAGGAAAGTCACAATAATAGTTATAGGTTTACTCAGATGATTGAATTAGAGATAATTCTAATATTCTCCCTTTTGTTTACATGTACTTTCTAATTTTTCTCCAAAGGATTAAGATTAGTTTTTTACTAAGAAAGAAATAATTACTTCATTGAAAAGCTTCTTGATAAAGGACTTTAAGGGATTTTGCCTTTTCACTTTATTTATCTAAGGTTATATGATGGAATTATTTTTCTATGGATAGCGGCTCCCGAGGGTAAAGAGGTAGGATTCATCTCTCAGAGAAAGACAAGCAAGCTCTTAAGAGATGTACAGCTTTTCATTCTATCCTCATCTTCTGTAGTTAAAAATGCTGCCCACATGCATAGCCAATGTTTCCTGTACTTTTTTTAAAAATCCAGTTTTGCCTTACCAAAGGTTTAAATCATGGTAGAATTCCACTAAATAAACAACTGTTCTGGCACAGTTAAGTTAGCCCAACAGAGGCTTAGAAAGTAAACTTTATTTAGAAGCATCTTGGGAATAGCTAATCTGCCTGCCAGAATTTAGCCAACTTATTCTCTCAAACTGCTCCTAGGATATATTTTAGCTATTCCAGAAAAACAGAAATAGCTCCTTAAATGAAGCCCAATCACTTAATTTGAACGACAGTTCCAAAATTGAATACCTGACGTTATTTTACTTATAAAGGATGGTCAAGAGGATGGTTGGAAACTACATTTTAGAACAGATTTTCATTTTGAGGATATTCATCAAGTGTACTTTGAGGGTGACATATATAGACAAAGACTAAGTGTCCAGTGATAAAAGCCAAGGATTCCCTTGAAAATTTTTTCCTGGTTAGTACTTAACTAGATGCAAATTTCCTCAGTTATAAGAATTCAAACTCCCGTAGGGCAGACACTATTGCTTGTTGTGGGACCAAATTATAATGAAAGGTGGCTCAGTGAAAGCACAGTCATGGCAGGGGAGACATTAATGTTTTTGAGCTCTAGGGGTCAGAGCATCTAGAACCCTAAGGAAATGCTGGATATTTATGCCAGCCAGCCATGGGACCTCTGTCCTGGGCCAATACCAAGGACCATTTTGACTTCCTTTGTATGATCTGTTCAGATCACTCACCTTTTAAAAAGTTCTGAATAATATTTATAAATCTATGTAATAGTAAGTGCAATACAGTGTAATGTAAAGATTAGACAGCACAGGGGCGCCTCGGTGGCTCAGTGGGTTAAAGCCTCTGCCTTTGGCTCAGGTCGTGATCCCGGGGTCCTGAGGTCCTGGGATTGAGCCCCGTGTCGGATTCTCTGCTCAGCGTGGAACCTGCTTCCTCCTCTTTCTCTCTCTGACTGCCTCTCTGCCTACTTGTGATCTCTCTGTCGGTCAGATAAATAAATAAAATCTTAAAAAAAAAAAAAAAAAAGATTAGACAGCACAGGGTTTGGTGTTAGAGAGAAATGGATTCAAGTTCTGACTCCACAACTGATTATGACCTTGGGCAAGTTACTTAACTTTCCCCAATCTTTTTTAATCTGTAAATCTGGGGCAATAAACTTAGCTACAGAGTAATGAGTACTAAATGAATGCTCTAAACTGGCATAAAATGAGCATTCCAAAAATGACCGTCAATGCTGTAAGGGTGAATATGCACTCTGAGAAGTCCTTCAGCTCTTCATTTGAACCAATACCTCTAGAAAACACAGAAAACTATAGAACATGACTTAAGATGAAGATGTTGTTACTCCTACACTTTTGAGTATTTTATGATGCTTTAAATGAACAATTTTTTCTAAAATGGTAATACAGAATTTGGGACATTTTTCAGTTACCTCAAAAATAGATACAAAGTGATCATTCAGAATTTTTGTTTTTTAAAGAGAGGTGCTCTTTTTTTTCCCCACTTTGGGGGGGTGGTATTTGTTCTTTAAATAATGTATTATGTAAAATATACCATAGGACACAGAATACTGTGTCTTCTTTTTGGAATTATCAATTTCTAACTTAAATTATATAGAATTTCATTGCATGTCTTTTTTAAATTTTAAAGGTCAATGCTTCATGAAAGGAGGCTGGCTTTCTCTATTGCACAGTGCCCTGTATAGACCTAGTCGGCAATAACCACTTGGGGACCAATGAATGCATTACCATGGCAGTCACAATTCTACCTTTATTGCATCCTTGGAGCCCAGACAACCTAAGTCAGTGATGACAAAACCCTTTGGGAATACAATTTTAACATTAACTTAACTTCCAATGAGCTATTTTTTTTTTTTAATTAAACATCGATAGCCTCTAGCAGAGAACTACCCTAAATAATCAGAACACTGGGTATAATTGGCTGGTTGCTCTTATAGCTATCTGGAAATTATCAGTCCATTTGCATATATTTAATGGAAAAGAGACTTTTTTGATGTTGTAGATTGATTGAATTAATGGTCCTAATTACTGGCCTCTCATATTCATGCTTTCTCCTCTTTACATTTGCATTCCCCTCCCCATCTGACTGAGCTCAGTCAAGCGACTTGCTTTACTTTGGCCAAATAGAAGCAAACTTGATAAAAGCAGAGGCATGAAAGAGCATTTTGGTCAATTATGTTTCCAATCTTGTTTCTCTAAGATCACAGTGAGAACCTACCCAATCTAGCCTTTCCAAGGGATCTGAGAGACAGACATATAGAAGGGAGCCGAGATGTCCCAATTGAAGCAATCCTGAACCAGTCACAGCGAGCCATGTAAGAGAACCCATCCAAGATCAGCAAATTGTGCACCGCCCCCAACCGCAGCAACTAACCAGAGTGAGCCCAGCTGAGCCCACAACCAAGCAGCTGATCTACAGGCATGTAAATAATGATGAAGGCTTATTGAATTAAACTACCGTGTTTTGGGAGGGTCATTACATCTTATTATTTTGGTGATAGATTATTAATATACTTATAAATAGGTTAAAAAAAAATCTGAGTTTTCCAACTGGGACTTCTAATTATACAACTCAGAACTATTTTAAGAGGTCCAGGGAAGATGGGCATTCTACATTCATGTTTTCCATAGTGTGCATGTGTGTATGCATGTATGGGGCAGGGTATACCTGGTATTTCATAAAATCACCTATCTGGAAGTGGAATGAAACATTAATGTTTCTATTTACGTTAATAATTCTATTCTGGGAATATGTTTTATCACGTATAGAATGTTACAGTAGTTCGTATATATAATTTATTAACATATACAAACATGTAATGGGGCACGTATTGGGGGCACATATTTTACCCACAGTTATGTACTCCCAAAAAAGTCCTGAGATGACTGATCTTGCTTCTGTTTACACAGGGTAATTTTCCTATTCAGCAAGAGTTTCTCACAGTTTGGGCTTTCATGATGGGTCATCTCTTCAGGAACAAAGACCAATTCATCAGTGAGGTGTAATTCTTCTCTTCTGAATCCGATGAGATTTTTTTTTTTTAATTTTATTTGTTTATTTGACAGACAGTTCACAAGTAGGCAGAGCGGCAGGCAGAGAGAGAGGGAAGCAGGCTCCCTGCTGAGCAGAGAGCCCTATGCAGGGATGCAGGGCTCGGTTCCAGGACCCTGGGATCATGACCTGAGCCGAAGGCAGAGGCTTTAACCCACTGAGCCACCCAGGTGCCCCTGAATCCGAGGAGATTTTAAATATTTTTAAAAATTACTAGTATTGGGGTTCCTGGGTGGCTCAGTGGGTTAAGGCCTCTGTCTTTGGCTCGGGTCATGGTCCCAGGGTCTTGGGATCCAGCCCCGCATCCAGCTCTCTGCTTGGTGGAGAACCTGCTTCCGCCTCTCTCTCTCTGCCTGCTTCTCTGCCTGCTTTTGATCTCTGTCCATCAAATGAATAAATAAAATCTTTTAAAAAAATTACTAGTATTAAGATAAACTGAAAAATAAATGTAGTAACTCTATAGTGATTTTTTTTTTAAAGGCATGTTTAGTGTCTAGAACAACTGCATTGGGAAAACAGACCACAGTCTCTCTGACTTGAGAACACTTCTCAAATATTAATACCTTCACTGGCCATACCAGTTATGGTGTGGTATCTTACTAATACTTCAAGCTATATTACATATAAACTACTTTTACTGCCAAATACTAGTCAACATAATTATTTTAATGGGTATAAAGATTTAGGAGTATGTGATTTTATAAGAGATTGCACATATTAATGGTTTACAGGGATTTTAAAATGCAGCTCATTTACTTTTTCATATAAACTCCAAAATAACTTCTTCATTGCAACTAAAACTAAAATGATCCATTAGTGAAACAGTAAGGAATGACATATTTATTTTTCAGATGTAAGAAAACTGATAAGAAAGATATATTCTTCATGACTTTAGAGAGTAAAGATAAATGTTAAAACATAAATTCTACGAATTAACAAATAAAGATATATGACCTCCATTTCATAACCAATTTTACAAGGTGCTATATCTTTAAAAGGAAAGTAATTTAAAGCTGTCAAATTTGCTTCAGAATGGCTTTCTTATATATTAAATTCCTCTCCTAATGCTACTATATATATTTTCTTCCCTCCCTACATCATTCTGCCCAGTCTGTACACATTCATATTTAAAGGTATTTTTAAAACACAAGTGATTTTTCTCCCCTTCACATAAAAATGTTTTCCTTCTTTTCTGCCCCAGAGTGTTAAATATCATAGGCTACTGACTTTCTGAGAGCTCAGTTTTAACCCTTTAAAGAAGGGTTGGAATACTGTGTACATGTTTATCCAGATGAGTTGTATTATTTCTGGAAAAAAAGAAGAGCTTAGTGTAAAGTCTGATTGACATACTGATTTCCATCGTGTTTTGAGTCATGTCTAATCCCATAAAATGAAATTAATCTTTCAGTTCAGACTACTGCACTTGGACTGGTAAATAAAAAGTTCAGTTTATTTAGAAAATTCATTGACTTACTGTCCAAATAAGAAACAAAGAACCAGACTGTGGCTAAGACATTGTCCCCCAACCACAAAGCAATCTGGACAGACAACAAGGCTAAGGGATCCACAAAGGAAGTGGGCCATGATGTAGAAGGACAAGTCTCCTCACAGGCCCCATGGATTTCAGCTCCCCATGCCTCTCCCCAGATAATGGGCTCCTCCGTCATCCACTTAGCTTCTGAGCCAATAGGATATTGACTGGATGCAGGCTCTGGGGACTGAGATGTTCTTGGAAGATCTTCAGACAGACTCACCATGTGACCTCAATGAAGCCCATCAATACACCCCTTGGCTCTTTGAAGTTCTCTCTGTGCAAACAGAGCAGAAACAATAGCCTGCAGTGCGGCTGCCTTACCACAGTGAGAGCCGACTGAATGAGCACATCCTGTCATGTCCGCGTAGGCTCCGATCAGGGAAGATGCTTGGTCCAGATGAGATACATGTTCTCACCCAGAGCACTCAGAGTGACGGAAGTCATAGTTCGCCACTCCACACAAAGCCTCTGTGCTTCCCTTTCTCAAAATGTCACATGCAAATGTGTCATGAACAGATAAATGCAACCAATGTCAATGGAGTCAGCAGTGTCTTTGGTGATAAACATAAGAGTGGAATATTTTATTTACTACATTTTTCCTGATAATGCTACTATATTTTTAATGGTTATAGGTTTGGGTATCAGCATTTTTCCAAAACTCAAAAGGATTTATGTTCTGAGGATTAATATATGTTCATTATATTTTTTTAATTACGTAAAAAACGTATGAAGTAAAACAATGACTATGAATTCCATCACCCAGAGATAACCACTGTCAACATCAGGGTGACTCTTCTAGATATCCTTATGGATGTACACGAACGATACATATACACATATGTACATAACTATACATATATTTAAAATCACACCTACCTATCAACCTGAGTATATGCTATTTTGTGACCTGGTTTTTTTCCCCAGTTGCTGTAGGTTTCTATTCCTCTTCCAAAAATAAATAGGTTAACAGTGGGATTATCAACGGCTGCTGAACTCTCCTCTATAGCAAGGATATTTTACTAACCTCCACTACCGATATTTTTCTTAACGCATTCCAAAAAACAAACCACCATCAAAAGAAAAGAACTTTGGCACCATTTCTAAAGATTAGACATTTTGTTGTGAACAAAAGGCCAGGAAATAACGAGACATTATAAGACAGAGAAGAACATTAAATATATGGAAAAATGGTGAGAGTAGTTGACAATATTAGTATACTTCAAATGAATCATGTATATCTTATTCTATGCAAATATTGAATATGTAGAGTAGTTCATTTACAAAATAAAATTAAAATTAAAGATAACAAAAAAATGAACCTCCTCTTGATTGATTTAGCATTTTTTTTTTTTAACTTCCTTGAACTCACATTCTCTATCCTGGTATTTTTGTCAAAAGTTGAAATTTAGGATTTTCCTTAGTAGCTCTGGCCACTTGATCCTGAGTGGACAGCTGCATCTCTGAGAAGTCCCCCACTTCAGTGAAACAGCCCTTTCCCCAAGCCCTCTCTCCCCTGCCATCCCTGGTCACTTCATGCCTGGGAGCAGCCAAGGACCCATTCATCACCATGGCTGTCCCTAATCCCTCGAGGTAACTATGCTCTCCCTTGTAATTTCCTACACTCTGTTCAACCCTTTGTCAGTCATCCTTCTATTAAATACTCTCCTCAAGTTTCTCATTTTGAGTATGCCATCTGTTTCCGGTTGGAACTCTCCCTGAACCATACATATTTTATAGGTGTAAAGACACTACGAGAACATTGATATGATACGGCAAAAGTTGAAACTTCTAGCAGTCCCTGTTTTCATCACAAAATTTGGCTGACTAGGAAACTAAAATATTTTTCTGTGAACAGTAATAGTGTTTGTAGCTATATTTGGAACAGAAATTTTGATAAATGAGTCTTCGGCCTTAAGACACAACTGAAATTTACTTAGAGTATTAGGTGTTTTCTGATCACGTTTGAAATGAATGAATTTCCTCAGGCTCAAAGTCTAAAGTAAGAAATAATTAGTTCCTAAGAACAGGACTATACATAACATAGTGTAATCAACCTTACTCAGATTTGAGTGATAAATCTAAAGTTTTAAGACGTGTACATACTCTCTGATTTGCACATATTGTCTCACTTGCAGTAAGTAAATGACAGTCTGTCATATTTACATAGTAGTAGGGTTCCAAACGCTAAGACCAATGGAATATTTAATATCTGATAGCCTACCATGTTTGGTATATCATGTGAAATATTGTACGACCCTTCAGTGGTCATATGACATAAACACTGTAATTGCCATTTTTCAGATGCAATCACGCAGCTGATAGAAGGCAGAGGTGAAACTTGACAGTTCAAGACACACATATTAAGTATAAGACATGAAAAATGTTCCATTAGGGGTGGCTGGGTGGCTCAGTGGGTTAAGCTTCTGCCTTAGGCTTAGGTCATGGTCTTGGGGTCTTGGGATTGAGCCTCTCATGGGGCTCTCTGCTCAGCAGGGAGCCTGCTTCCCCCTCTCTCTCTGCCCACTTGTGCTCTCTCTGTCAAATAAACAAATAAAACCTTTTTAAAAAAAAAGGAAAGAAAAATGTAGGCACACAGAAAAATCTATTTGATGTGTAATATTCCTTTAAGTCTTTTTATAACCCTTCCCAGGCATGTGTCTGATTTCTTTGTAATGTTAATAAACATTTTAAGTTAAGAGAAAACTTGCTAAATCCTGGGCAAAGGCCCCTATCAAGTCTCACTGGCCTCAAATGGCTAAGTCATGCAATAAAATAAAATCTTCAAGAGCTGCTACTTTCAGTTTAAATCTGGAGATCAGAAGTAGCTTAATAAGCAGCACTTTGCCCCAAGGTGCAAACATTACTTAAAAGAGAGCAGTCCAGAAGGACTAGGCTGTAAGGGAGTGTTCGCACCATCCCTCGTCCAATCCTAATGCACTGGGTCCTCTGTGTGCTGTGCTAATCACTGTTTGCATCAGCTCACTGAAAACTCGTAACCTCGAAAGTAGGTACTATTATTATTCTTCTTAAATAGATACTAGAACCCTGGGGTGCCTGGGTGGCTCAGTGGGTTAAGCCGCTGCCTTCGGCTCAGGTCATGGTCTCAGGGTCCTGGGATCGAGTCACGCATCGGGCTCTCTGCTCAGCGGGGAGGCTGCTTCCCTCTCTCTCTCTGCCTCTCCAACTACTTGTGATTTCTCTCTGTCAAATAAATACATAAAAAAAAAATCTTTTAAATAGATACTAGAACCCTAATTCCCAATGTTTTCTAAATGTGCCTGTAAAGTCGATCGCAACAAAATAAAACCATTTTCGACCAAACAACCTTTCTTCTTTCAAAGAAACGGCAACAGGAACCGCACCACCTGCCCGCCTGCCCTCCTTGTCAAGATTTTAGCATCCAATTAATTTTTAATTGTAACTTTAAATTATAATAAATCTTAGTGACATCTGATAGTGTGTTAACAAAAATGCCTTCAGGATCGGCTCCAGCTTTATAAAATGGCCAGTCCTCGCATCAGTTTGTCCTAAATTAGCAGCAATCTGATGTCACCATCCTCTCATACGCTCGGGTCCGTGTATATTCTGTTAGAACCATCTCTCCTGCTTTTTCATCTTTACAATTCTTCCTTTTTTAAGTATATTACAACTCGGGAAAAAGGTCATCTCCCCTAACAAGACATTCTCTAATCTTGGGATGCCTCCACACTGTACCTATACCAATCACAACACTTTTAGAATTATCTTGTAACTGTATGATTATTTGTCTACAAGCTTTTTTTTCCCCCCAGCAGTCTTCATGCCTAATGTGGGGCCTGAACTCATCACCCTAACATCAACAGTCCGATGTTCTATTGACTGAGTCAGCTGAGTGCCCTTGTCTATAAACTTAAGGGAGGTGCCTGTGTTATTTACCTGGCAAAATACTTAGGAGTTTCTCAAAATCTGTTGAGTGAAAGAAAGCTCAAGCAAGATTGTTCTAAAAAAGGAAAACCTCAAAGCTATGGAGTGAACTATTTGAAGATAATACATTGAGTCAGGTACCACACCATGCGCAAATGTAGAAACAGGCCCTCCAGGGATGTACAATCCAGTAAGAGGGAAAAGACAAAAAAACTTATACAAGATAAGAAGCAAAATGGCCTAAATTCAAAATGATACTGGAATTCTGATAAGGGAGCAAAATTTTCTGACTATGAAATCACCAGAATGTACGAAACAGCGTGTGTTGCATAAGAAAGTTAATTATGCAGTTTTTGTTTGTTTGTTTGCCAGGAACTGTTCCCCAGAAGAAGCCATATGATAAACATCTACCCCTCCCTCTACACACACGTATGCATTCCCTCTCCCTTGTTCTCTGTTCCCCCTGCACCCACATGTGCACGTACATATACATGCCTCTTAAAATAATCAAAAGATAAAGGAAATTAATAGGCTTTTATATAGCCTACTCTCTAAATTTAAAAAAAAAAAAAAATCTTGGTTACTAGAACTGAAATGTCCGTGTTGTCCCGTAGTCAACATCAGCTAATAAACCAAACTGCAGATAACATAATGATGTCTTCCGTTTTGGCAAAGTATGTTAATACCAATAAAGGATGCCTTATTCCAAGTAATGAGACAGATGGCAATAGATTTTAGGCCTACTGAAAAATCATAAAAATATGCTGAATAGTTACAAAGAAGAGAGGCTTTAAACAGGGTGAAAAGTGAATTATGGCACTGTCAAGGCATTTTAACAGTGTGCCACCAAGGAGTCAAATAAAGGAAGTCAGCTCTGAGAAGACATGGCACCTGTCACTTCAGATATTTGTTTCTATTTCCAGGAGTTTCTACTGTTATAAAGGATGACTCAGATTAAATCCAGGCCGTCATTCCTCATGGTAATTGGGTTGCTAATTCCGCAGCCCAGCTTTCGGCTTCTGCGCAGCAGTTGGCCGAAGGTTATAAACTGTACTATTTATTAAGCCTTATTAAGACTGCTGTCAGCTGTAATCATATTGCTCTTCTACACAAAACCTTCAGTGGCTCCCTGCTGCTTTCCTAATTAAGTCCATACTCCTCTGCTTGGCATTTAAAAGTCCTTTACAATATGTTGCTACCCTTCCTCTCCAGTCTGTATGCTCACCACTCTGCCAAAGGCTGTTCGATCTGGTAGTAGTCTCAACTACTTCATGTTGCTCTAACACCCTTCCTGATACCCACCCTTTACCCACATGGCTCTGACCAGAATGTCCTTTCTGCTTCCCATGATAAACATCCCATTCCCAACCATCTGTTGGTTTGCCACCTTAGGAGCTTCCCAAGGGAAATGTGAAATAGGTCTCCATATACAGAGTTCGCGGAGAGCCCAAAGAAAGGCAGACCACTCCAGAGTGGTAGTGGTAGACTGAATAAGCAAGGCAACTTAAATAGGCGGCTTGTCTTGGGCAGCTGCAAGATGAGTAGATCTCTGTGCCTGCCCACCAGAATCTCTAAAATTTATAAGAGGCCTTCACTAGGTTCAGTCACATATATTATCCAGATGGACTCAGCAACATATTTCTATCTCAAAGGTGTACCCTTGGGGGGAAACTTCTAGCATGGAGAAGGTAAGTGGAATTCACATTCCAAGGATAGGGGAGAGGTTGAGGAGATCCCCAGGTCCAGCTCGTGGGTCAACTGGTGGTCGTGTTTCCTTCATGACCTCCTCCAATACCATCTCCCTATGTGACTAATACTTGCCAAACTTACCAAACTTTCAAAAATACCCTATTATAGAATTTAAGTGGTATGAGTGAGGAAAATATCAAGTTTGAGTAAGATAGATATGATTCTGAATTCTAATTTTTTTCTATTTACTGATGACCTTGGGTGTGTTAAATAAGATCATACATGTACCTATCCTGTCATAGTGTCTGGCACATGACAGAAAATCAATATACACTGGTTTCCTTTTTCCTGAGTTCTCACGTTCAACATGGTCTCTTTTCTCTTTGTATTACATATGACAGAAAACACTCCAACTGTGTCACCTGGGAGTCATGCATGATCTCTTAGCACTTGTCACATAGGAAACATTTGTCCTTTCATCAATGATAAATCCATGATAGCACATTTAAGAAACAAACAAACAAACAAAAAATTAATGTCAGAAAGCAAAATCCCAAATATCAAAAATTAGTTTATAAAGTTTGGAAATTTAAAATAGCTCCTTAGCTCCTTATTAGGACTAAAAAATATTATTGGTTAAGGAGAAAAGACAAAATTATTATGATATTCAATTAAAAGTAGATATAGCATTAGCTGTATTTAAATTTGTTATTTACAATATGCTAACCACCATATACATGGAAAACTGGGTCTGCTTTAAAATCTAGAGAACCCCCAGGGCGCCTGGGTGGCTCAGTTGGTTAAGTCACCACCTTCAGCTCAGGTCATGATCCCAGAGTCCCAGGATAGAGTCCGGCATTGAGCTCCCAGCTCCATGGGGAGTCTGCTTCTCCCTCTGACCTTCTCCCCTCTCATGCTCTCTCTCTCTCTCTTCCTCAAATAAATAAAATTGTTTAAAAAAAGAAAAAACTAGAAAACACCCAATTAAGAGTATTTTCCAAATAGCATGGAGTTAAAATCTAATTACTGACCCTTAACCAACCTGTTAAAAGCTCTTTTCAGTGTTACTGAAAATTTGATTAGCTCTTATTCAATTTCATTAATTATATCTAGGATACTGTAAAATTCTAAAGACTTCAGAGTCTTAACCTTGATAGACTGATATCTTTCTAAAAATATTAGTGCACATATTAATAAATCACAAGAAGTACTGGAAGGATTAGTTAATTCTAAGAAGAGTGCACATAGGGAGTACAATAGAATTCCTAGGTTCAGGTACCTGCATATGTGCTGAATACATGTTTTAGCCCAATATCAAATGACCACATACTGAAAAGCAGTGTTAGGTCAAAGTTAAAGGTAGCGGGCAGGGATAGGGTGGCAGGGTTATGGGCATTTGGGAGGGTATGTACTATCGTGAGTGCTGTGAATTGTGTAAGACTGATGACTCACAGACCTGTACCCCTGAAGCAAATAATATATTATATGTTAATTTAAAAAAAAGTCAAAGTCAAAATCAAACATTATCATAGAATGAATATACTAAAAACAGCTCTGTGTACGATAAATGCAGCAGATTAGTAACAACTCTAGAAAAACAAGGCATCCATTTTTAAAAGCTTTTTTTTTTTTAAGATTTTATTTATTTATTTGATAGAGAGAGATAGAGAGAGAGTGGGCACATAAGCAGGGGGGAGAGACAGAGGGAGAGGGAGAAGCAGACTCCCCGCAGAGCAGGGGAAGCCAGATATGGGACAGGATCCCAGGACTCCAGGAGTATGACCTGAGCCAAAGGTAGTGGCTTAACCAACTGAGTCACCTAGGCTCTGCCATTTTTAAAAGCTTTAAGTGAAAGCAAAGCTAAGCCTTGTCTAAAACAAATTTCTCTTGAGTTGTTTGTCAAAACTGTTTGTCAAAAAATGTTCTAAGTCAGTTACAGACAACCAAATGGATGCCCTGGCAACCAATGGAAACTCATATGGTATTTATCAAGAATAGCTTTTAGAATAGCAAGTTAACATCTATCACTGAATTTCTATAATATGTTAAGCATGAGTGTTCTCTTTATAGGACAAGAAGAACAAATAGGATTATGGAAGAAATATATACATCATTATCCTACAATGAAATATACATCTTTTTTAAAGTTAAATGTTTCATCTGATTACATAAATAATATACATCTATTATAAAGCCTTTGCAAAATATAGAAAAACACCAGAAGAGAAATTACCCCAAATACATTTAAGAATCACAGTTCAGTCCCCTCAGTTAATCAAGAAAAATAGAGGTGCGGGGCGCCTGGGTGGCTCAGTGGGTTAAAGCCTCTGCCTTCGGCTCAGGTCATGGTCCCAGGGTCCTGGATCGAGCCCTGCATTGGTGGGGATCCTGTTCCCTTCCCCTCTCTGCCTGCCTCTCTGTCTACTTGTAATCTCTGTCTGTCAAATAAATAAATAAAATCTTTAAAAGAAAAAAAAAAAGAAAAATAGAGGTGCACATTGCCTGACTTGATCATTAACATAATTCTATTTCAGGTCACAGTTTTGGGTCTAAAAGCTCCTGACTCCCTGTGTACTTCACCTTGAAAAATGATTATATTTGTTCAGGAATTTTCTGTGCCAAAATAAATTAGGTTATGGAAATTGATAAAAATATTTATGTAGGAATTGCTCACAGCCCAAAGATCTGTTTGGTTCTGGAGGTTAAAAGCTGCACACTGTTATGTAAGGTGACAGTTTTAAAGATGTCTGGTGATTGTTTCCAAGCTTGGACCTTAAAAAGCATTCATATTCACAGCTCGGTCTGAGACAGGAGATGTAGCTCGCTTTTAGTCTCAGGGCCAATTTTCCCCATCCCCGCATTTGAAGGATAGGCTGCCTATTGGGATTCTGAGGATTGATCGTTATGCTACCGGATATGGCTAAGGAAATTTCCTGAGAGACACAAAAAACCTGGGGCAGCCTGATATAGTCAAAAGTGAAAGTTGTCAGAAAAAAACCTAGGTTCAAATATTAAAACTACTAGCATCTCACAAGAATTGTGAGAATTACTTAATAACAAAAATAATAAAAAATAACATTTTAAGTGTTCAATATTAATATGTATTGGAAATATAATAACAACTTTATTGGGGGGAGGCTGGGTGGCTCAGTTGATTGAGCGTCTGGCTCTTGGTTTCACTCAGGTCATGATTTCAGGGTCCTGGATCCGGGCTCCATCTCAGCACGGAGTCTCCTTGGGATGTTTCCCCCCTTCCTCTCCCTCCCCTTCTACCCTCCCCACCCGCTGACACTCTCTTTCCCTCCCCCCCTAAAATAAATAAATAAAATCATTAAAAAAAATAATAAACCTTTATAGGCATTTTCACATCCCATCCTCATAATAATCCTGTGAAGTAGGTTCTATGTTTCTCTCCATTTTATTGCTGTGAAACTGAGGGTAAGAAAATTAAAACATCACAGAGCCAGTGAGTAGCAGTCTTGACTAGGTCCTAACAGTTTAACCTCTAAGTGTTCACTTCCTATGATGCTACTGTTAATATGTTGTATGCTCAATGTCTTTTATAGTCTAGCACTTTCACAGTCCTGAACGTGGAAGAGGCCCCCTGGGTGTCACTGTATCTAAAAGGATATATTTTAATCATAAAGGATCAAAGGCAAAGTAGCCGAAACTTTAACTCTCTGGATGCTAAAAGGCCAGAGTTCTTAAGATTTAAAGTGTTGTACAGAAATCAAGGACCTTGCATAAGGAAAGCCTTACTATTGCATTATGAATATTTAAAATTATATGCAACCAACATGTATTTACTACTCAGTACAAATCTACTGCATTAGAAACAGGGGATGAAGTGTAGGGTAAGGAAACCTCTCCTGCAGAAATTACAGGCACCTGGGTGGCTCAATGGGTTGAGCCTCTGCCTTTGGCTCAGGTCATGATCCCAGGGTCCTGGGATCGAGGCCCGCATCAGGCTCTCTGCTTAGTGGGGAGCCTGCTCCCCCCCCCCCGACCGCCTCTCTGCCTACTTGTGATCCCTGTCAAATAAATAAATAAAATCTTAAAAAAAAAAAAAAGAAAGAAATTGCTTATGGGGAGAAAAGCATCATTTATATATCTCCCTTATGACACCAAGAGCTTCTTGAATGAGCCAGGTATGTCCTTCACACTTCTGAGCCTTCACAGTACAGTACATAATGGGAATCCACTGGATAAAAGTGTCCATGTCTCACCCGGCCTTAAGTGCTACGCATCAGCCTGCCTTCCCTCTGTATCATCCTTGATGACATCAGCAGTTCCCCAATGCAGGAAGCTGGCCCACATGGAGGTTTCAGCTTAAGCATCATTTTCATAGAGAAATCTCTCTTCTGTACAGTAGTTCGTATTTCCCTATATATCATTCCCATCTTGTAAGATACTTTTCCTTCCTCTGAAATATAACTGAACACTCATTTTTGTAATTAATTGTGTAAGGGCAGAAACAGTGTAGGTCTTATCTGCTGCCATAATCTCCACACCTAACTTAGTATCTAATACCTGGTAGATAGATGCTCAGTAACAATTTATTCAATGAATTAGTGAGTGAAGAAGAATAAGTATTTCTGAAAAAAATGAACCTTTTTTTTTAGAAGATTTTATTTATTTATTTGACAGAGATCACAAGCAGGCAGAGAGGCAGGCAGAGGTGGGGCAGGGTGGCGGCGGGGGGAGCAGGGTCCCCAATGAGCAGAGAGCCTGATGCGGGGGGCTCCATCCCAGGACCCTGGCATCATGACCTGAGCTGAAGGCAGAGGCTTCAACCCACTGAGCCACCCAGGCACCCCCAAATGAGCCATTTTTAGAACACACATATAATCAATCATTTCTGGAGGCCACAGATGCAACAGAAATAGACACATCCTGAGAAGCTTAGAGTTTAGTACAAAGCAGAGTCATTAGAAATCATTGCTGTTTTCTCTGAGACATTCACTTCAGAGTTGGTTGTTAGACACATTCCACCACTCCTCTTTCGCTTACACCAGTCATCCATATAATGATTTACTATTTTTCAGGCCTCACCCTACCTTAGTTCATCCACAGCTTAGGTTGTGAAGTCAGAGGCTCTTACTACCTTTTTGCTTTGTCTATCCACAGTGGCATCCTTATTTGGCTCAGCACCCATTTGCAGGAATTACCTTGAAACTGAAATAAATTCAGTGTTCAAGGAGGCCAAGGCCCTTTTGCAAAGCTCCGAGCTCTTTTTGAAAGAAGATTCTGGATTGATTTTATGCTAATGAACTTATTTATTGAATGATGAGTCACACCTTTCTTCTAAGGATGTCACTAATAGCCAGTATCTACCACAACTCCGCGTAACTGTCCCTCAGAATAATACACTGCTTAAACTGTAACTTTAACTAATGAGGAGTTGTACTGGTCACTGAAGCATACTTAAAGATGACCTTGAGAAAAACCTGTACTAGCAGCAGGCCTCTAGTGGAGGGGATGATATACATCCCTGGAAGCAGAACAGCCAGGAACGCCAGCCAGCTCAGGGTGGAAGGCTGCCATGCTTCCCTTTTTGTTTGTCTCCCCTACAGCAGAGAAAGCCTCCTGTTAGAGTAATCCCTTTAAGGACATTTGCACAACTACGAATCTCATGCTGGTCCACCAGGCATATCCTACTCCTCTTCTTACTTCCATCATTTACCTCTAAAACTTGTGACTGACATCTGACTCAACATTCCTTCTTGTTTACCTACTAGACATACGGCTAATGTATAACCTTTTCTTCTCCTTTGTTATCTTGTATCTAATAAATACGGGATTGAGGAGTTGTTCAGGAAGACAGTCCTTCAAGCTGTGTCCCCTGCTCCTGTTCTCTTAGAGCTGACTAGTTTGTGCCTCATTCTTCTCTCATGTGCCGTTAGGAAAGAGGCAACTCCACATACAAAAGAGACTTAATAGTCATTGAAGTTAATTAGGAAAGCAAGAAAGTAACACAATTTTTAACTTTCAAGCTACATTAATTTAGTTCTCTTTTCAGGCAGGTTCTCTTCATTGACAAATGAAGTATCAAAGCTAGAAAGATATTTACAGATTACCAAAACCGTAATTCAGTAAAAATTATTTTGTATTAATTTTTTTCCTTCTAGAAATAAATAAGGGACACCTGGGTGCCTTAGCTGGTTAAGCATCTGCCCTCGGCTCAGGTCATGATCCCAGGGTCCCAGGATTGGGTTCCCTATTAGGCTCCTTGCTCAGCAAGGAACCTGCTTCTCCCTCTGCCTCTTCCTTTCCCCCTGCTAGTGCACGCTCTCTCTCTCTCTCTCTCTCTCTCTGACAAATAAATCTTAAAAAGAAAAAAAAAAGAAAAGAAAACCAAACATAAACGCAAACTCAAAACTTTTTCAGTCTTCTAGACCTTAGATTGTTACTAAAATAATAGGAAATTATATATTCATCATCATGTTTTGGACTGATATTTTATCAGTAGTTTTTAAAAAGATCACACACATGCACAAACATGTGTGTATCTCCTGTAGGCATTAAAAAAACAATTCCAATAAGTCAAAGAAGAAATTCTTCACTTTGCTGCTGAGTGAGATGAGACCTCCCCATATACTCTCTGAGGCAAAACATTCATAAGAAGACTCTTTAAAGACTCTTAATCTCACAAAACAAACTGAGGGTTGGGGGGGTAGGGTATGGAGAGGGTGGTTGGGTTATGGACATTGGGGAGGGCATGTGCTACGGTATGTGCTGTGAAATGTGTAAGACTGACAATTCACAGACCTGTACCCCTGGGACAAATAATACATTATATGTTAATAAAATTTTTTTTAAATAATAAAAAAAGAAAAAAGGAGACCCTTTAAGAAAGGAGTAGGATTAGGAAGTATATTTTTAAAAAATCTAATTCACTCATTTTAAAAACCATACTCAGTTATTTTATAAATTCTAAGAAACCTTATCTAATTCTTTTTCTATCATTAATCCCAACTGTAACTGAACCTTTCATACAGTGCAACTATATCATCCTACTATATAAAGCTAGTGAGTGAATCACAAATATTCTTAAATATTTTTTAGAAGTTGTGAATTAATTTTCATGAATGTAATTCCTTTAAGCTCTACTTAAAGTTACTCTCTAAGTGTTGCAAATTCTGAGTTTCACAATTCCATTGGCTTTGGATACCAAGTACATTAAAAGTCAAGTAGTCCTTATAGAAGATGAAACAAATTTAATTTCCTTGGAAAGAATTTGTTTTCTCAATTTTAATTGTTTTTTTCTTGTTTTCTCAATTTTAATTATTCCTCCCCAGGCCAAATTGTATAATCATTTCCCAAAAATTGTTATAAACAAGACAAATTCTTTTTATAGATAAGAAAAAGTACCTATATACACCCCAAAAAGAATTTTTTTTGACAAAAGCCCAGTGATGCTACCAATTTCTCTGCTTTTGCAAAACTGACTCCCAGAAGTGATTCTGGAAAAGCTAATAATCATGGGGGAAAGTGATATGATCACTCATGTCTAGTCCTAGTATAAGCATTATTCTGTATTGAAGCACACCAGGCACTGGAGAGAAAAGCTCAAGAGGTTCACAGTCTAGAGGAGGAAATAAAATATTACACAATAAATACCATTCCAGTGATGATTTTTTTCCTGTATGATCCCTTGGTTAAATCCCTCTTGGTGGGTCAACTTCACCTTCCTGCTCTGCCTATCATCCTCCAAAAACATCTGACCACAGAATAAATGGTCTTTTTTTCTGGAAAGCTAATGGGAATATCCTATTGCCACTGCTGCCTGTTTTCCTCAAACAAGTCATACTGCTGTGTGCATCCTACCCAGAGAGCAGCAAAATTTGAAAAATATGTAAAATTAATTTGCTGGATTAAAATTGTAATTTAAGGGGTGCCTGGGTGGCTCAGTGGGTTAAAGCCTCTGCTTTCAGCTCAGGTCATGATCCCAGGGACCTGGGATCGAGTCCCACATCGGGCTCTCTGCTCAGCGAGGAGCCTGCTTCCCTCTCTCTCTCTGCCTGCCTCTCTGCCTACTTGTGATCTCCGTCTGTCAAATAAATAAATAAAATCTTTTAAAAAAAATACATAAAATTATCATTCAAGAACAGAAAAAGACCTGCCCACTGAACTTGCCACCATTGACATAGTAGTGTGTTCTGCTCAGAGCCCTACATTCTACGTAAAGAGAGAAGATAAATGAACGCAACTATCCCCTACTCTCCTTCCTTGAAGCAGTGAGTAAAACCCTGTAGTATCTAAAACCTTCCAGATCAGGGGACCCAGAAGAGAAGGGAGAGGAACAGGAGGAGGAGAAACAGAAACAGGAGGAGAGAGAGAAGGAGGAAGAAGAAAAGAAATCTCACCAACAAAGTACTGATACTAACATGAGTCCTATCTGGATATGGCTGAATATCCTTTTGGATTTAAAAAATTGCAAGGGTGGTAAAAAGGAAACCAATGAATTAATGTATATCTCTTGATATCCTGAAATGTCCATCTCATTGCTTATAGTAAGAGGACTAGAAGTTTAGTGTAACCTACGGAAAAGAACCACCTCTGCCTTTGGCAAGCACCTAAGACAATGTTGCAATTCAGGGTTTCTCAAGAGCAAGACCGTGGACATTTTAGCCAAGTAATTCTTCCCTGTAGAGGGGCTGTCCTGTGCATTCAGTAGCATCAGTAGAGGACATTCAGTAGCATCACTGATCTCTACCCACTAGGTATTAGTAGCAGCTTCAAGGTCTGTAAAAATTAAAAAAAAAATTGTCTCCAGACACATGTCCCCTGAGAGGTAAAACCACTTCTGGGTTGCAAACCATGATTATAACTGTGGGGACACTGCCAACAGCACCTGGGACATTAATGAAGGCTTCCCAAACAGTGGTGCTTGAGTTGAGTTGAGGGTGAGCAAGACTTTGTCCAGAAGGCCAAAATAAACCCTTTGCCCATGAGTAAATTTAATTGGTGTGATCTCAAAACCGAAAACGTTCAGGGTCAGCACTAGCCATTTCTGAGCCAAACCTATTCCCCAAATTACACAGGCACAGTTGCTCCGCCATATTCCTTTCTTCACCACAATGTGCTTTGCAAACTTTACACTGATGAAAGACAGTAAAATGTAGTAAACAGTGGTAGTGGCTGAATCACTAACTATGTAATCATTTAACTTTTGGGAATTTCAGTGCCAACGTTTACAAAAGGAAGGTGTTCAATTAGCAGATGACCTCTAATGCCCCTTCAGATTAAGAAATTCTTTGATCCATCTTTCTTGTTTCTCACAGTCATCTCTCTGCTCATTAAAATGGACACCTTTCATGTTATATTGATTTTCAGTGGGCAGTAATCAAACAGTAGTTCTAATAAGCTGGGGACTGAAAACTGGTAAGTAATGCATGCTCAGTTTTCATGCCCCTCTAGCATCAATTATTCAGGATTCAAAGAAGAAATCACTCGCCTTTTAGACAAATCCCAGTGTTACTGCATTGACCATGAATTACACTGCCCAAGATTACCTCAGAGAGTCATGTCACAGATGTGTACATGTATCATATCAACATACTTGAAAAATTCTGAAATGTTCCACATAGAGAGAAAGGGAAGAATATAGTTCATTATGTAAACCATGCTCTTCAGAGAACTTTGTTTAACCCACTATTTTTTGAAGCAGTTTCAGATCCATAGCAAAACTGAGCAGAAAATACAGTGTCCATATACCCTCTCACCTCACAAACGCACAGCCTCCCCTACCAGCCACGTCCCCCACCAGAGGGGTACATTCATTAGAGCTGATGAACCTACAAGGGCACCTCATTATTACCCAAAGTTCACAGGTGACAAGAGGGTTTGCTCTTGGCCTTATACATTCTATGTGTTTAGACAAATGTATAATAACATCTATCCACCATTATTAGTATCATACAGAATAGTTTCATTGCCCTAAAAATCCTCCGTGCTCAGCCTATCCACACTTAGCCTCTAGCAACCACTGAATTTTTACTGTCTTCATTGTTTTGGTTTTTTCCAGAGTGTCATAGTTAGAATCACATAGCATGTGGCCTTTTCAGACTGGCTTCTTTCACTTAGTGATATCCATCTAAGTTTCCTCCATGGCCTTCCATGGCTTGACAGCTTATTTCTTTTTAGTGCTGAACAATTACTCTATGATCTGGATGTACCACTGTTCATTCATCCATTCAACTACTGAAGGGCATCTTGGTTGCTTCCAAGATTTGGCAATTATGAATAAAACTTCTATGAACATCCATGTGCAGGTTTTGATCTGACATCATCTGGTACTTTTAAAAATGCAGTTTGATCTATATGAATAAGCAAGCCAGAAATAAATATCACAGCTTGTATTTTTGGCTGAAAACTAAGTCAAATTCTATTAAGCAAACTTCTAATTTACATGTTTCTGAATAAACTCAGCAGTTACATTAGCAAGCCAGAAGCAATAGGTATTCCTGTAGTACTAAGTACTCACAAACGTATAAAAGCAAGCAGTATGGCAAGCAGAATCTGAGACAAGATGAGACAGGTGTAAGATATAGGGAAGAAAACCCCAAGTATGTTCTAACTGTACAAACTGTAGATGCTTCCTACTTCCTTAGGAGGAATGGGGGGCTGATTTCAGAATATGCTGCATGTCTTTTTAGAGTTCATTGTATATGAATATATAGGATAGAGTTCTTTAATATGGTGTTTATTAATTTTTTTTGTTCCATTTAAAGAATGCTTTTAGTGTATCAGTTAGCTATTGCTGTAAAACCATCCTGAAATGTAGTGGCTAAAAATGACCACTTAATTAACTCGTGATTCTGTTAATTTTAATAAATGATTTATTAAATGATTTTGGCTGGTCTCTTTTTGTCTCACCAACAAAGAACTGATATTAATGTGAGTCACAGTCCTTCTCAGTGTCTTCCCTCCTCGTCAGCTCTCAGGTGCAAGAGGGTTTTGCTGATCTCTTTCGTAATCTCTCACATCCCTGTGCCTGTGGCTGAGACAACTGTGCGGATGCAAGTCTAGACCATATGCTCTCACACTCCAGCAGGTTAGCATGGCGTCCAGGTAGAGTTCCAAGAGTGGAAGCACGTGAAGGCTCTCGTAGCTTATCCACTGACCTTCAACCAAATCACTTCTTTGGGTTCTACCAACTGAAACAAGTCACAAGGTCCTCTTAGAATCAAGGGAAGAGGAAACTTCACTTCTTGATGTGAGAAGCTGAAAAGTCACCTCATGCAGGGCATGGATATAGGAATAAGTGAAGGATTTGGCCACTTTTGCAATCTGCTACATCTTGGTTACTACACTATCAGGACAACAGTATGGTTTAAACTTTGAACTCAGAAATCAGCCACTGAAACTCAAATCCCTGCTTTGCCATTCGCTGGCCAAGTACTATTACCCTCTGGAAACCTAAATCACTTTATGTGTAAGATGGAAATAAGAACAGTAACTACCTTATTGTGTAATCATGAGTGGTAAGCATACGTCTGGGCACAAGAAAGCATCTGGTAAATGTTGTTTCATGTTATTGTTTTATTATCATTACTATCTCTTATGAGAGAAACTTACCTCACTCCAAGGAATTATTTTGGACAGAAAGAGAAAAAAATGCCTTCCCCTTCAAATAATTCATCTTTAATTCATTTGTTTAAGTCATAGTTCTAAGTACATAGGAAGAGCAGAGGACTTATTTCTAGTTAGCTTTCATTTTTATTATAGTGAATGTTTTTTTTCCCATTTTCAGTGACAAGAACAGAACCATAAAATTTCTCATTTGCTAGATAGATTTAAGTAAAAATATATTTATATGTCTGCCTTTCCATCTGCCTTTAGCTTTTTATTTCCTTAAATTTACTTTCACTGTACATGCTAACACACTGAAATGTTTGCGAAGTAGCTACTAAGCAATTAAATTAAATTAAGAAGTAAAAAGGATCACTTAATCCTCCAAAATATATACCTACTTGTATCTATCTGTCATAAATCCATTCAACAGGATCATGGTAAGTTTAAGCATGCTTTATTTACATAATAAAATGAGATATTCTGTCTCTAAGAGTGATGCAGAGTGGAACCTTGTCATGGAGATATTCTATTATAGACATTTCATTTTCTAACACAACAAATTTAAATGTTACTCATTTTCCTAATCCAAAATGGGAGAGTCAGTATTTTAATCACTAAATTCATCTGTCAACTCTAGCTATAAAATCACAATACAAGACCAATTTGTGTTAATTTTGAAAATAAAAGTTTCAAAATATTATTGTGAATATTTTAATACTCAGAAAAAGAGAAAACTGATTTGAAAGGAACATTTTTGTAAATACGGGATAAATACTGGTATTCTTTCAGTCCAAAATTGCTCATTCTATTTTATTCTCTTTTGAGGGTATTTTTAGGAGGACAGCCATAAAACCAGAATAAAACCCAGTGGGAGTTAACTTGATAACTTTGTCATACATGTGTAGAAAGTAGTTTTATTCAGTATGAACAGGATTTCCAGTCATTCAGATGAAATTTCCTTTACTTACAACAGGGATATGTAGCATTTAATAAAAAGTACTTCTGAGTACCTACTATTCACACTTTGGTGATGATACAAAGGAAAGCAGGCAATGTTCCAGATTTAAGGATGTCGCAGAGAGCTCAGGAATATGGAACACAAACTATGTAAGGGTATACACAAGAACATAAATCCAAAAGATCAGTAAAACAGTTCAAATACGCAGCTGCTAAATGATAGAGTTAAAAAAATCAAAATAGCTCGAAGGTTAATAATCAAGAACTGATTCAGAAAAAAGTGAATCTTGAAAGGGCAAAATACAAATTATTTGTGAGAAAAACTAAAGTGTTAGGGGCGTTGATGGAAATAGAACAGAATGAACACACACCATTCCTTTATATAGCTGCCTGGTGATGAATTTTCTTGATTAGCCAGAAACAAGGAGACTTGAAACATAGGGGGAAAAAAAAAAGTTGAGATTTTATATAGACCCCGATTTTGTCACACAGGGAGCAAAGCACAGGAGTCAAGAGCTTGCAATCTGGAATCAGACTCAGATGGCCTGGAACCAAACCCAATTCTGCCACTCACTAGCAGTGTATAACTTAACTTGATTTCTTTGTGCCCCTATTTCCTTATTTGTAAAACAAGGATGATCATAGCACCTTCCTATATGCTGGATTGTGCTTTATCAACCTGGTTGAGGCAGGAATTACAGTACATCCTTGTAGGGTTCTGATCACTCAGGTCGAATGAGAAATTTGCCAGAGATGAAGAGTGGAGGGGAAGCAATGGCCATCTCTGAAAGTCTCTGTGGTTAGATGTGAGGATAGACAGACACAGAGATGTGTGGGCTCCAGCCTGTCCTGGCTTTTCCTCACCCACTACCCTGAAATTCTTCCTTACTTGGAATGCTGCTGACCAATGACAGTCTCAGGTCTGTCAGCGGGCACCTGACTAAAGACGCACAGAGATGGAAGCTACGAAGAGGCCCCAGAGTCACACAGACCTCCCCATTAGCTCCCCTTCATGTTGTCACTCAGCTGCTACCTGGCTTCTCAGATTGACTGGCAGGTGACTTCCCTGATCTTACATTTCTTTTTCTGGAACTTCATGTCTCCAGCTCCCCTTCCAATTGTGTAAGACCTAATTCCTATAATAGGGCCCTCTATGGCATAATGCTTATTGTGACAGACCCCCAGAACAAATGTTGGCTGAGATTCTTTCCCATAGAGTTTTCTGAATATCACCTACAAATTTACCATTTGTAAAATGCTTATTAGCAAAGTCTCTGGTATATAGTCAATACTTACAAAAATGCTTGTTAAATAAAATAATCTCTAATTCATTTAGCATCAGGCAAATGAGGGAGAAATAAAATCTGTGAAGAAGAAATAAGTCAAGCGGAGAAAGACAACTATCATATGATCTCCCTGATATGAGGAAGTGGTGATGCAACATGGGGGCTTAAGTGGGTAGGAGAAGAATCCATGAAACAAGATGGGATAGGGAGGGAGACAAACCATAAGTGACTCTTAATCTCACGAAACAAACTGTGGGTTGCTGGGGGGAGGGGGGTTGGGAGAAGGGGGGTAGGGTTATGGACATTGGGGAGGGTATGTGCTTTTGGGTAAATTGGAAGGGGAGGTGAACCATGAGAGACTATGGACTCTGAAAAACAATCTGAGGCGTTTGAAGTGGCGGGGGGGTGGGAGGTTGGGGTACCAGGTGGTGGGTATTATAGAGGGCACGGCTTGCATGGAGCACTGGGTGTGGTGAAAAAATAATGAATACTGTTTTTCTGAAAATAAATAAATTGGAGGAAAAAAAAAATCTGTGAAGAAAAAGGATGACAAGCGGCAGTACTCTCTGTGATATATAGCAGTTTAGATAATTAGGGTATAGGAATTCCAACACAGGGTAATACAGTGAGAAATAAACCAAAGTAATAGGCAATTAAGTACTTCTGACAGAATAATAACAGATATTATCTACTGAGTGCTTTCTATGTGCAGGTACTGTTCTAAGTCTTTTATATAGGTCATCTCATGTAATTTTCACAAACATCCTGTGAGGTACGTATTTACTCTCTGCTTTGCACAGGAGATTCATGAAGAGCATGAAGTATCTCTAATTCTACAATAAGATGTAGCTAGGAAACCATATATGAAGGAAGTAAAGCCCTATGTCTCTAGTCACTGAAGTTGGGAGGTGAATCTAATACACGGGGAAATACAATGTTCTACATCCCTGGTGTCTGTGTTAATAAAGTATGCTGCAATTTCTATGAGGCCTAGAAATCTCATAACATACTAGAGATTCTGAGAGATTCTATTCTATAGAAAGACCATTGTTGCTGCTGGTTGCACATGTTTCTTGGGCCAAAGAGGCTATAAGTGACATGAGAAAACACATGTTGACACAGTGGAAAAACTGGGGGTTCTGGTATCTAGACAAATCTGCATGTCATCCCTGACTCTGTGCCCTCATGCGTGATCTTGAGCAAGGGCCTTCACAAGCCTGATCCTAATTTTCCCTCAAAAGTAAAATGGAAGTAATGATAGCCTCACAGGCCTTTTGTAAAGATTTATGAAGTAACATGGAACTATCTGGACAGTGTCTAGTATATTATTAGGTACTTTGTAAATGGCTGACTGATATTTTTTTCAAAGTCTGAAAAAAGAAAAATAATTAAAAGTCTGAGAAAAGAAAAATAATTAAAAAGAAAAGAAAAAGCCTGAATTTGTTCTTGTTAAAAAAAATATACTTTCGGGTGGCTCAGTGGGTTAAAGCCTCTGCCTTCAGCTCAGGTCATGATCCCAGAGTCCTGGGATCGAGCCCCGCATCGGGCTCTCTGCTTCGCAGGGGGCCTGCGTCCTCCTCTCTCTCTGCCTGCCTCTCTGCTTGCTCGTGATCTCTGCCTGTCAAATAAATAAACAAAATCTTAAAACAAACAAAAAATGTATATATATATGTGTGTGTGTGTGTATATATATATATATATATACACACTTTCAGCATTCTAGGATGCCCATATACAATACCGGTTGATTTCCTAAATGCCCTTGAAATAAAACAAAGTTCATGTAGAAATGGTGAGTATCTTATTTGAAATGTAGTAATATGAAAAGCAGGCACTCTCACAGGGGATCACAGTAGTGATAACAAGCACTTTCCAGCACGCTGAGAGAAAACTCCTAGCCACCATGCCAGGCTGTAACACTAGCATTTTGACCCTGGGTGTTTTATCATAATTAAAAATCCTAATAGCCTATATATTAGAGAAAATAATAGAAAATTAAATAATGAAGGTCCTGGTTATATTTCCATTTCAAAGTTAGCTATATACTTAAAATAAAAAACTGTTCTGACTTCTTTAGTTATAAATGCCTGTTAGTTAATAGAAAGGTATTTGTGGGGCACCTTGTGGCTCAGTTGGTTGAGCAACCGACTCCTGACTCCTGATTTCAGCTCAGGTCATGATCTCAGGTTCCTGGCACTGAGCCCCAGGTCTGGCACCGAGCTCAGCAGGGAGTCTGCTTGAGGTTCTCTCCCTCTCCCTCTGCCCCTCCTTTCACTCATGCACTTGCAGTTTCTCTTTCTTTAAAATAAATAAATCTTTAAAAGAAAGAAAAGAAAAAAAGAAGTGCATTTGCAATTGACCTCACAGTTCATGTCAGGAGAAAACTCACATATAAGGAACATATAATCAAAGGAACAGGAACATATAATCAAAATAGGTTTTTCTTACTTAGGATATGGAAACTAGTACTGGAAAGAATTATAAAAAGGAGCATGATTCATTAAATTTTATTGTTCCGGAAGTGGAAATGCAACATGGCGGGGGGATTAAGGGGGTGGGAAAAGAATAAATGAAACAAGATGGATCAGGAGGGAGACAAACCATTAGTGACTCTTAATCTCACAAAACAAACTGAGGGTTGCTTCGGGGAGCGGGGGTCGGGAAAGGAGGGTGAGGTTATGGACATTGGGGAGGGTATGTGCTATGGTGAGTGCTCTGAAGTGTGTAAACCTGACGATTCACAGACCTGTACCCCTGGGGATAAAAATACATTATATGTTTATAAAAAATTTAAAAATTAAAAAAAATTTATTGTTCCTCTCTGCTGTGGATATTAGCTAGAATTTTGGCAATTACCCACTCATAGCACTATATGCAGTCTGTTTTACTACTCAGTGTTTCACCGCTATACTGTATAAGATATCACATAGATCTATAGTCCTAAAAAGAAATTATATAACTTATTTCATTTTTATTCCATTTTTCATTGGGTGATTTCTTTACCTTTTTCATTATCACCTGAATCAAATGAAATACTAGGAGAAGAAAAATAGGGATTCTGATCACAGTTTGACTGTCTTATACTTCAGAAAAGCTTCACTTCACAAAAAGTGAAATGCTAGTTAAAATAACATTCACTAAGTATTCACATCTATCGCTGTATCACCCTTTTTCGAATCATGAGTTTTAAAAAATGATATCCTGGATGGGGTAGATAGCAGCAGATTATGAAGCCCAAGATGAGCTTGTAACACTCATTTTTATTTCAACTGTTCTCAGCCAGGTGAACAGCTGGGAACTAGAGGAAATAATGATGATTAAATGTGAGGATTGTTACTGTCACAGCTGTATCACTAAATATAATAAAAAGTACAGAGATAGAGTCTTTTACATTTGCCAAATCTTTACTCACCTCTGCACAAACAAAATGAAGTAGGACCATTGTGGAATTACTGTATCAGTGTCAGACATGGGGAAACTGGGAAACTAAGTCTGGACTACTTAGGAGGCTTAATATCTAACTGGTAGTTCCTTTAATTTAAACTTCAAAACATTCCAGTGTTTTCAGGTGGCCTTTGGGGCACCAAAACCATTATGGCAGGTACAAATAAAGACAAAATTTTAAAGAAAATGAGACCAAAAATTCCCAGATGTGGATGTACAAGGAATAATTTTAGAGAACAGTAAGAATCAGTGAAGCAGTGATGTATCAGCAGGGAAAAGAAGCTATGTTTATTCTCAGACATCTGTATTACAGTTCAATTTTAAAAATCTAATTTAAAAATGGGCAGAGGAACTAAACAGACATTTTCCCCAAAGATATCCAAATGACCAACAGGTACATGAAAAGGTGCTCAACACGACTAATCATCAGGAAACCTCAAATCAAAACCACGAGATATCATCTCATACCTACGAGAATGGCAGTCATCAAGACCACAAGAGACAACAAGGGTTAGCAAGGATGTGGAGAAACAGGAACCCTTCTGCAAGGCTGGCATATTCAGCCACAACGAAGAACAATACGGAGGTTCCTCAGAAAATAAAAATAGAACTACCTTGCTATCTAGTAATCTCCCTTCTGGGTATATATAAAAAAAAAAAAAATGAAAGCAGGTTATTGAAGAGACATATGCCCCTCTTGCCCATTTGTAACTTATTTCTCTGACAGCAATACACTTGGCTCTCATTATCTGTAATTTACATATATACATAATGCATATAAAGTAATTTCAGAATCGCTAATAGGTACTCCAATGAAAAACAAATTTGCAGGGCGCCTGGGTGGCTCAGTCAGTTAAAATCTGCCTTCAGCTCAGGTCATGATCTCAGGGTTCCGGGATCCAGGCTCGCATGAGGCTCCCTGCTCAACGGGGAGTCTGCTTCTCCGTCTCCCTCTGCCCCTCCCCACTGCTCATGCACTCTCTCAAACAAAATCTTTTAAAATAAAGTTATAAGAACAAATTTGCCAAATGAATATAATGTTCGTGCATAGTCCTTCTTGTTTCTGGCTTTACTGTATCCAATCAAAACAGAGTTTTTAAGAGTTATTTAGGTAAACTACTTTTTTCCTCACTACCTTCAGTAAGGTTAAGTCATACACTTGCAAAAAAGTTAAGATTTTTTTGCCCATCTGTATCCCATCCTGGGATCCCTTGGCATCCTGATTGTCTTTTCAAAAATGTATTTGCTTACACTGTTGTTCACGTTTGTGATACACATTTCTATGGACTTTGAAAAATGCATAGAGTCATTTATCCCCCATACAGGTGGTATGAAGGACGGTTCCATCTCCTTAAGAATTTCCTTGTGCACCCATTTTATTCAACCACCATCCTTTCCCCCAACCCTGGCAACCACTGATCTATTCTCCATCCCTATACTTTTCCCAGAATGTCAAACAAGTAGAATCGTAAAATATGCAGCTTCTTCAGTCTGGCTTCATTCACATAATAAAACATACTTAAGATTCATCCATGGTGTTGCTAACAACAACAGTTCCATCATTTTTATGGTCCCGTAGTGTTTCACTGTAGAGCTGTATGACATTGGCTTATCCACGCACCAGCTGAAGATATTCAGGTCGCTTCCAATTTCCAGTGACTGTCAATGAAACTGTTAAAAACATCTTCACACAGATGTTGGTGGGAACACTGGTTTTAATTTCTCTGGAGTAATTACCTGGGAGTGGGGTTCCTGGATCCCATGTCAAGCATGATTTTAATTTTGTAAGAAATTGTTTCCTCTTACATTTTCTTTCCCTATTCCAACAGAAAGTTAAACATATCCTTTCAAATTGTCTTCTAATTTTAAAGATTTCATCCTTCAGAAATAGCAACATATCATGATTTGTGGGTGGATGTGTGTCAGATGCTAGAAATATGTTCCTTCCCCACTCAACTCTAGAATAAAATATTGTGTCTCAAAATGCCCCGTCATTGGTTATTTAATCATTTAATGGATAGTAAATCTTTAGAATAATTATGGTCTGCTTTGTTAGGCAGGGATTCCGTGGGGCAGGGGGGAAGATTTTTCTATTATTTTCCTAACGTGTATGTTCTACTACTTTCATAAAATGTACTTTTAACTGAACTAGCTAAAATCATCTAACAAATATGCAAGTAATTTTTCCTTGGCTAATAATTTACTGTGTTTCTGACAGTATGCAATATATAAAAATATGAAGTTCTAACAAGAATAGTCTATTATCCACTTATGTCAAACAGTATAATTTGATACTTAAAAACATATAGGAAGATAATTATATAGTTCTATGTAATATGTACATAAAATTGACTACAGTAGTTATATTTTCAAAGCTCCTATATTTCTAAGCTATAGATATATTTCTAAGGTACTTTTTACGATCATAATCTGAACTATAGCTATTTTTTCTTATCTTTTTCTATTAAATTTTAAATTTTAATCCAGTTAGTTAACATACAGTGTTATATTAGTTTCATGTATACAATATGTGATTCAACAATTTTATACGTTACTCGGGGCTAATCAGGGTACATGAACTCTTCAATCTCCATTGCCTATTTTACCCATTCCCCACTTCCCACCTCCCCTCTGGTAACCATCAGTTTGTTCTCTATAGTTTCAGAGTCTGTTTCTTAGTTTGCCTCTCTCTCTTTTATTCTTTTGTTCATTTGTTTTGTTTAAGTTCCACTTACAAGTGAAATCTTATGGTATTTGTCTTTCTCTAACTTATCTCTCTTATATCGCTTAGCATTACACTCTCTAGTTCCATCCACATTGTTACAAATGTCACGATTTCATTCTTTTTTATGGCTGCATAATATATATACATATATATATATATATATACACCACACATATAAAATATAGCTATTTTTTAATCCATCCTACATTATAGATTTTATTACTCATGAATCCAAGAAGAGGGAAAGTAGAATACAGAAGTATCCCAAGTTTTATTTTGGTAACATTTAAGTGTTTACAGATTTTCAAAGAATTAGATATGATACGGTTTTTCCTATCTACTATTTTAACAAGGCTGTTTACAAAGAGATTATATAAATAATATACATTAAAAATAGTTTATAAGGGGCGCCTGGGTGGCTCAGTGGGTTAAGCCGCTGCCTTCGGCTCAGGTCATGATCTCAGGGTCCTGGGATCGAGTCCCGCATCGGGCTCTCTGCTCTGCAGGGAGCCTGCTTCCTCCTCTCCCTCTCTCTGCCTGCCTGTCTGCCTGCTTGTGATCTCTGTCTGTCAAATAAATAAATAAAATCTTTAAAAAAAAAAGTTTATAAAATAGATTACAAGTAATTTGTGCTTTTATTCATTACACAAATTAGTAATTTGAATGAAAACTTCAAAGCACTGCTATGAGTTGGTGACTAGATTCCCATTCTTAACTGTGTTGTGGGACTATACAGGCCCTATTACGCTATAGTAATCTAAGTGGTGAATAACTATCCCACGTAGCTTATGATGCACAGAGATGGTGATATCAGTTTATCAGTAGAAAGTTTGTTTTAAAGGGAATAGATAAGCTAATGTTCATCCATACTGTTCCTACTATTTTCTTTTTATCATACATTTGTGAGATCAGCTTGAATTATAGGTACAGACTGTGGTGATGAAAAGATTTAGGGTAATCAACTCATTATATAAGAGTACAGAAACAGAAACCATATGGAAGCCTTGATTCAGAAAGAAAAATAATGTCTAAATTAAGGGGAGGAACAGGAAGGGGGAGGAAACAGTGGCAGATCCTCCAGCTCTCCTGCACTGGGAGTGATAGGATTCAAAAGGGACCTGAGTAAATTGTTTTGAAGCTGTGGCAGCAAGAATACTGTTTCTGTTTAGACTTAATGTTACTTGAATTGTACACCTACTGGGTGACAACCCTATCTTGCTAGGAAATACCAAGCCGTATTTATCTTTTCCAGAAAATTACTCCTTCCATTTATCCATATCTTCTATAATACATTTAAATAATTTAGGGTAATGACGAGGTTATAAGAAATTTTTTCAACAATTTCATTCTATCATTCCTTGCTTAAGGAATATAAGGCGTCCTTTGTTACCATTTTTTTAAATGACGATAAATCTAGAACACCATCACTGTATATCACAAGATATACATCACTGTGTATCTTGTGATGATATCACTGCAGATCATCAGGTCATAACGAGTTTTACATATT
This sequence comes from Neogale vison, assembly GCF_020171115.1. Lineage (NCBI taxonomy): Eukaryota > Metazoa > Chordata > Mammalia > Carnivora > Mustelidae > Neogale > Neogale vison. The sequence continues at coordinate 31,854,126 of NC_058094.1, forward strand.
TTGGTAATACCTGACTACTTTATTTACTTGTCAATGTGAACTTTCAATAGATCCTTAAGCTCTATTAATAGTTCCTCATATCCCTTCCTTTGTGACCTCACTTACACTGTAACTCAGCCAGGAAAAAACCCTCCTCTGCTCACTAACTCAGGTCAAGTTTTACCTTCTTCAACTGCCTACCAGACATCCCACTTAGATGTGTTAAAGGCACCTCAAATTCAGCATTATCAAAACTGAATTCCTAAGCAGAATGGTCTAATTTAGCTTTCATGCGTTTGAATTTCTTACAGATTTTTTCTTGTTATTGAGTTCCAGTTTCAAAGCATTGTGGTCTGAGAATATGCAGGGAATAATCTCAATCTTTGGGTATCAGTTCAAACCTGATTTGTGACCCAGTATGCAGTCTATTCTAAAGAAAGTTCTATGTGCGCTCAAGAAGAATGAGTATTCTGTTGTTTTAGGGTGGATGCTCTGTATATACCGATGAGGTCCATCCGGTCCAGTGTGTCATTCAAAGCTCTTGCTTCTTTGTTGATTTTCTGCTTAGATGATCTGTCTATTGCTGAGCGTGGAGTGTTGAGGTCACTTATTTGTGGAACATAAGGAATAAGCAAGGAAGACATTAGGGGAAGGAAGGAGAAAATGAACAGGAGGAGTCAGAGGGGGAGACAAACCATGAGAGACTATGAACTCCAGGAAACAAACTGAGGGTTTTAGAAGGGAGGGGGTGGAGAGATGGGTTACCCTGGTGATGGGTATTAAGGAGGGCACGGATTGCATGGAGTACCGGGTGTTATACGCAAACAGTTAATCATGGAACACTACCTCAAAAACTAATGATGCTTACTGTATGGTGACTAACACAAATAAATAAATTAATTAAATCAAATAAATGAATAAATAAATATATATATATATTTAAAAAACAAAACAAAACAAAACTGAACTCCTGAATCCTTGTCACCATCCCTATCTTCTTCCTTTGCCCTGTACCACAGTAAATGGGGTCATCCTCTAACAAACAACATGTGTGAAGCAAGAATTTCCTATATGCAAGAAAACTTTTGCACAGTAAGAGAAATTCCTTGTCATTCATTACTGAGGCTCAGCACCCACTGGTTATTCAACAGTCTTGTGCTCTCTTCTGACCACAAAGCACCGTGAGGGCCCTACTGCCATAGAGGAGTATCACACACAGGATAGTGCTTATTGCCCTGTTTCTTTTCAAAGTCCTGCAGTTCAGCTCTTACATATCATCCTTGGGGACAGGAAGTCTTTGTTGAGTCTGGGGGTCCTTTGTGGTACAGTGTGGCCTGCTGATGCCTCCCTACCTCCAGAGGAGTGTTAAGGAATATTGCAAAGTTTGCTACTTCTGGATTATAGATTTGCAGGTGACATATTCCTTCTTTAAAATGTTCTCTTTTGTAATGTATTGCTTTAACATCAAAAAAGCAACTAGTGTTTGGAAAAACACTAAGAAAAAAAACAGCCAGGGATTTTTAAAAAGTACTGATTTTTTTTTTAAATTCTGAGCTCACAGATCTCAAAAGAATGTATAAATATAGTTCTACTTCATAGAAAATCAATATGTGATAAAAAATATTTATTGTGGTATATGAAAAAAAAGTGGCACAGATTTGAAATCTTCCTTAAAATAGAGCACATCTTTTTATTTGTTACGTATCAGTATTCACTACTTGGAAAATATTTTAAAGAAGGAATTCAATGTTCCCTCATGACTCAAGTCGAAGAGTGTATGTCTGGGTCATGGAACACGGACATCATTTTAATGAAAATGGTTTCATTTATATTAGCATATGCATAATACCATCCACATAAACTTTTAGCAAAGCATGCCACAAATTTCACTTGGGATATTAACCCTAGTAAAATCAGATATAGAGCAAAATGTTAAATTATTTTTCATTAAATACAATCTCTGCATTTTTAAAAAAACTTTAATTATGAAAAGTATCAAATATGTACAAGAGTAGGGGAGTAATATAATGAACCTACCTAATTCAACAATTAACAACTCATCACACATCCTCAATAATTGTCAACTCATAGCCAATCTTGTCTTACCTATACCTCCATTCACTTTCTTCAACTCTTGGTATTTGTTTGTGATTGTTTGTTTCTTTTAGTAGGTGCCACACTGGACTCAAAACAGGGCTTGAACTCATGACCCTGAGATCAAGACCAGAGCTGAGATCAAGAATTAGATGCTTAACCAACTGAGCCTCTCAGGCACCCCAATTCCAATTATTTTTAAGCATATCCCAGACTTCATAACATTTAAATTTCTACATTGTTTTCAATGGCAAACCCAATAAGAGACTAATGGCAAACATTAGGTCAAATGTTACCTTCAATTTAGTAACACTGATATTTCCCTTCTTAAACAAAATGTAGAATCATAGCTACAAAGTTGGTGGTCTCCTATAGAGAGAATTTTTAGGGGCTCCAAAAGGTGGCAATATCACAAAAGAGATGCTGTAGTCCAACCAACTGCCTGCTAGTGACTTAGACAGAGGCTAGTAGGCTCTAATTCCTTGGTAGCCTCTATCAGTAAACCAAACTTAAGCCAAAGTCAATGCACTGGAATCTAAGAAAGTAAAACTTAAGAATAATCAAACATTGGGGAGCCTGGGTAGCTCAGTGGGTTAAAGCTTCTGCCTTCGGCTCAGGTCATGATCCCAGAGTCCTGGGGTCGAGCCCCACATTGGGCTCTGTGCTCAGTGGAGAGCCTGCTTCCCCCCCTCTCTCCGCCTGCCTCTTGGCCTACTTGTGATCTCTGTCGCTTGTGATCTCTGTCAACAATCTGTCAAATAAATAAATAAAATCTTAAAAAAAAAGAAGAAGAATCAAACATGAATAGCTAACTAGGCTTCCTCAAATAAAGTAACAGCTTAAGGTACAGGTAATCGAATAATTTCTTTGCTTTGTTCTCTACAAAAACATCTGCATCTCTCTATGAAAACTTTACCCATAGGTCCTATTGGTAGAGTGCTCCTACCTTCGGTGTGTCCCATTTCAACCCACGTATGCCCAAATAAACTCTTGAAAAATTTTAGTGTGCCTCAGTTTACCTTTTAGCAATAGGAAACTATGAACCTCAAGGCAAGTAAAATGATAGACTTCCTTAGATGCTATGCATCTGAAGTTCAACTTAAAGACTTTAATGTCCCATGAATCCTGTTGGTAACGGATGGCATAACAGCAGTATTAGGCCAAAGGCAAGGCCTGAGAGTCTTTGAAGGACTAACCCATATGCATAAGGATAAGGAGGGGACATTATTGTTCTAGCACTTACCAGGGTTAGTCAAGTATTTTATTTACTGGGACCTTGAGTAGTTTTTTTCTGAGACTGAAGAAATGAGGATTATATTAATTCTCATCCACTCTTAAAGTGAAACTCCTAGCTTTTACTTCATGAACTCACTGAGTTTACCATAACACCTCTTCCCCCCTTGCAATTTGTTGCTTCTAATTTGTTATGGTCTGGAAAGCTACCATCTAAGCTTTCTAACACTGGATCTATAATAGAAGTGATATTTGCCTGAGGGATTTACCCATGGAAAGTACAGGGGCAATGGATATTGCTCGGTCTATTTTAGGACATAAGAAATTTCTAAACTTGATTTCGGGTTCTGAATGTGTCCTAGGATGGCTAAAGTTGCAAAATAAATTATCCTCAGATAAATAAGGGTATTACTATAAGTGGATTTAGAGCCCCTGAAGTCAACAGCTTAGTACTGATCTGATGCCTGCCACTCAAGTTTTTGACCATAATGGACACTTTCTGAGCGATCTCATTACTTGGAAAATTGAGTGCACTTATATGACTTGTCTATAGCAGGTGCCCTCCAATAAACTAAGCAAAAATTAAACTCTAAAAGAGACGCCCCCCCCAGGCTTAAAATGCTTTTTTGTTTTTGTTGCTCCTAAAATTCTCCATGCAGGAAAAGAAAAAGCTATTTTGAGTTCTACTTATAACCCCTGGGTTTTTCCATTATCTGCTAAATATCCCAATGCCTTCACAATATCACCTTTAAAAAGATTTATTTAAAAATAAAAGAAGTAAAAGCTAGTTCAATAACCTCAGAGAAACACCCACCCATTTCAAAAGAATGACTTTCTTCCCCAGATGTAGGAGAACAGTACCACAAGGCTCCTCCTAGCACAGACTGGAAAATGTGATTATGTCTAGATGGAGCAAAAGAGAGTTGCTATGGAATTTCCAGCAGTGTTTGCATGTTCAGTGCTGGTTCCTTCAGCTGAAACTCCCACTAGCAAGCAACTGGAGAGAATGGGGGGGTGTGTGGTCTGTGTACACCTGCATCTCTGCCTTTTTGCCCTCTACCCAAATGCAACTTCAGTGCTAGCTTCGACAGCACATATACCAAATGCAACTTCAAATGCTGCATTTGAAGTTATCCTTCAAGAATGGCTGATCTCTAAATCCAGTAGTTTATTATGCCTTTATTCTTTTGGTTTTTTTTTTTTTTTAAGATTTTATTTATTTGACAGAGATATAGCAAGAGAGAGCACAAGCACAAGATAGCAAAGGGGAGCAGCAGCAGGAGAAGGAGAAGCAGCTCCCCACTGAGCAAGGAGACTGATGTGGGGCTCAATCCTAGAACCCTGGGATCATGACCTGAGCTGAAGGCAGACTTAGCCAACTAGGTGCCCCATATGCCTTTATTCTTATTTATATCTTGAAGCATGGCATTAATGACCATTTTTATCTTTTTAGAATTCATGTGTGTGAGTGTTTGTGTGCTCAGCTTCCATACCAATCTCCTAACTTGGACCAGCACCCCTTACTAACTCCTGAACTTCCCATTTCTAGCTGTGTGTTTCAGGTATTTATTCCTCATTGCTGGGTTACTGAAATAGCTTCATAATTTTCTCCCTTCTATCTCTCACCCAGCTCCAATCATCCAGCTTACTAATTCATAACCATCTTCTTAAAAGAGCCTTTAAAAAAAATCTGCTAACACCCATCAGCCTGTCCCCACGGTAGATGAGGATCTCCTTACTTCTAAGCTCCTCCCTCCAATCTTATCTTCTCCTGTTTCCTCTGCCTTTCTTTCTCCTCTGCTACATCTCGAAACTCACTGTCTCAATGTCATCCTGCCAGTCTCTGTGACTATTCACCACCAGGGATGTGTCCTATGTGATCCTGCCCACCCTTCCTTTAAGACCTAGACATGGGGAGTGGGGAGGGCAGAAGAAGAAATACAAAGGCAAGAGGAGAAGGAGAAAAATCTCCATTACAGCTCCTCTGTTATTGAGGATATTAACATAACAAGCAATGTTTTGGGGGGCCCTTCTTAATGATTAGACTGATTATTCCTCAAGATAACCTCCATTATTTTTTATAAGAGACAAATGATCTCCCAGAAATGCAATGCTGTTTCACTGGCAAACTCAGAGCGGAGACGACTTAAGGAAATACTTGAAGAATCTCCTGTGTGCCCCGTTCTGGTTCTTGACATTAAAAATCAGATGATTTTAAACTTGCCATGGGCATTCTAGTCCAACTTTCTAATACTGGAGAAATGCATTTCCTCTAGTCCACTTCCCAGTACTGGAGGGACACACCACAGGTTGGAAAGATCCTTAGACTAATCTGTTCACAGGCTTCAAGTCCTCTGCATTAATTAGGGCTCCTGTTCACAAGGAATGCAATATAGCTAGCTTAAGTAGAAAGAATTTTATTATAGGCTGGTAAGTAGTTATAAAAACTCCCAACCACAACATAAGAATGTTCTAGAGAAAATCTTGCGGCTGCCGCCACCCCCTGCTCAGTAGCTATGATGCCAAAGACCAAACCAGCAATGACACAAGAAAGGCCTTTGCTGCATTTCCTACATCTCATTCCCGTACACTCCAAGTCAGACAACGAAATCTGTTTGGCAGAGCCCAGAGCAGGAGTGGAACTCCAGCGGCAAGGGATTCTTAGAGGTGCTTTTTGAATTTCCAGCCTCTGTATACAGGAAGATATGCTAGAATGGGAGCAGCAGGTATCAAATAAGCCAATCTGCAGAATCTGGCCCACGCACTCACTGTACAGTGAATGAGCCTGCTTCTCTTGTGGGTAACACACCGGATAATGAGGCCGTAGACAGATTTGATTATGACTGCAGGCCCTGCACTGAGACAACTCAGGTCCAAATCACATCTTAGTCCCTACTTGTGTGATCTTGGGCATCATGTACTAGGTCTGTGCATTTTGTCTATGAAGGGGATATTTGTAATATGTAACTCTCCAGCTTAATGTGACCATAAGGCACATTAAAATTGTAAAGTGCTAGGAACACTGCCTGCTACAGAAAGTGCTCAATAAATGTTAATTATCATCATTTCTAGGAAATTGTGGCTTTTTAAAACTTATATAAGCTGCACTAAGATCTATGTGCTTCTTTATCAGAGGACGGGGTATATGGATTGCAATAAATGCAACACATGGTATTTGCAAAGTACCAATGAGAATTCTCTCCCTAGACTTCTTGCCAGCTTGCTTTTGTAATGTTGCTATGAAAGAATGGGGGGAAAAATCTGTCATCAACCTGCCTCAAATTAGGTCATTGCCACAGCCTATGACTGCTGTCCCTGGGAAGGTACCCGAAGTGTTCAGATACCTTTCTTCTTTGAAAGGATTGCACAGTTCTGCCTCAGGGCTGTGCAGACTCTGGGCCTGAACAAAACTCTATTTCTAACCCTGAAAAAAAAAAAAAATACAGAATGTAGACTGGAACCAGAATGGGTAATAACAAAATGCTATTTAATATTGTTTTGAGTCAAGAATTTAAGGACAGTAAAACAACAATAACCACGACAAAAGCTTCAGAAAACTCTTGGTAGCTAGATAACTGGAAATTTCCATCTCTCTACTAAAAGGAATGCAATTAGGGCCGGGCCAAAGAAAAGAGCCTCCCCTGATTTGGGCAAATATCTAAAACAGCTCCTCATGCCATTTCTTGAGCATCTCTGCTCATTAGAAATTCTTTCACATAAGGTTCAGGAATTATTCTGCCAAATTTAACCGACTGGCGAGTTCTGCAAACTGGTACTCTATGAAATCATTCTCCTCTTACCAGGCGCGGCCGTCCTGGAATAGGACGGTCAAGGACCAGCAGCTGCTAATATATGGAGCCGTATGGCACTGTCAGTGAGGACACGGGCTTATTCTCCCTCTTCCTGTGCGATCTCTGGGAGGTGCTTTAACCTTCCTGTATTCATTTTATCATCCGTGAATGGCGGTAATAAGTATGCCTACTTCCCTAGATTGCAGGAACACCAAATTAGATCATTTAATATTACTTATCATTAATGATATCATCACCATCACCAACATCACAGATTCTGAATGGGTCTTAGGATTAAATAACACTTTTTAATTAAAACATCTTTATGAGATGCAATTCTATTTTTATCTACCTCTACTAATAGGCTTCCTTTTGCCCGTCCCCTCCAAAATGTGGTAGTAAAGTGTGTACCATCCTTTGCATGTGATTTAACTCCTATAGCAAACAGATGAAGCCTTCTTCCTTGCCCATCTGTCCCTGTCCCATACTTCTACTGATGTCATGTAATACGATACATATGGGAGTTCATCACATGTCTGGTTTATATTACTATATAGACACGTAAAATCCCTGGGTCTTTTCCTGAGGAGCTGCTATTATTCCAAGTATCTCTCATCTTATAGTTTTATTAGTGAGTTTTAATTTTATCCCAAGTGCTACATAATAAAAGAATTCTGCTTAGAGACGCTTTGACTTGACTGGTGTGATTTATAGGTTCAGACCCTTTAGGTAAATAGGATAAATTCAATAAAGATGATTTCCATGGTATTGAAAACCAATGATCTGTCTCCTCCACCAGACTATTAGCTACATGAAGCCCAAGTTTGAGTCCTGATCATCTATGTTTAGGCCAAAAGTATGCACTCGGTACAGGCTGAGCTGCTAACCTCTATGCAGTAAAGTAATGGTTTGTTTCCTTTGTTTTCATCAACCATGTGCAAGACAACCTGACAGATTTGTGAACACTGCATCAATTCCTTCATAATGCAGTATTTCAAATGATGCAATGACAAGACACACATCTGGTTTACATCCCATGTTTCATTTTAATGCAATGTTACAGCTGCCGGGAGGATGGAATACATGTCATTGATAACACATTTCCAAACTAATTCAGCTTGGCTTATTGCAAGTGGTGAAGGTATATTTAGATGTACAGAAACTGATGATATTAACTATGTAAAATGCCTGGACGTGTTACACAGAGAAATTTTTAAAAACTTTTCATGCTATAACCTAGTAAAAATACTGATCAACAGTGTTCTTGCCTCATTAGATGAGCATCTCAAGGAATGACAACTGCTTTTATGATCATTTACTACTAACAATGGGAAAACATGATTTTCATTAAAAGAGACACCTTGAAATGAAGTGAGCGGCATACTCTGCAAAGATAGGCTTATCAATCTTTCCTTTCCCCACATTCGAGTCTCCCTCCTCTCTGCCTTTGGGGGCGACCGGGGAAAAAAAGTGAAAAGACCATTAAAGTTGTTTCTTCCAGGTAAGCCCAGTATTCTTCCTTCCCAGAGTCACCCTAGATGCACAAAAACAGAGTAGCTAAGAGCAAAGAATTTGGATATTTCCTGTCAGAGGCGCAGAACACTTCTTTCCACCTACGTGGGTAAATTATTTAACCTGAATTCACTTTAGTTTCCTCATGTGTAAATCAGTGATTACCCAATGCCCAGGACAGGTATAAAAATTTACTGGGTTTATATTACAGAGCACCAACATAGTGCTTAGTATGGAAAGCTGTCCTATAGTCCCCAACTCCCACTCTCCCAACCAAAACACAAAAACAAAAGCAAAAAAATCACTGTGGTTCAAAGACCTGGACAGAAGAATTTGGAATAGAGGAGACAATACCAAATTGCTGGGACCCTTTGACAGGGCTGGACTGTGGGGTGACAGCGCAGTACTCATAATCACGGTGCACGTGGATTTGGACATCAAGGTCCTAGCCAGTGCATCAACGCTGTTGGGGAGGCCTGAGCTGGGGCCAGGCTGCAAGGGGTCTAGATCAACGCAACATGAAAAAAAATGCAAGGACAGGATGGAAACATTATCAGGATTTCTACTTGAAGGAGTTACAATCAATTGAAAAAATGAGCAGTGAGAAAATATGCAGAACATTGGATCTTTAAATCAGAATGCTATCTATCTATTAAACTTGGGGAGGTAGGTCAGAAAACAAAGAGAGACAATGCAACTTCCAACTTATAGAAAGACTCACTAACACTAACAAAGCTGCAAGGACTTTCAATTTCCTTTCAATGGAATGGTTTAACTTTACCACGAAGAAACAAAGTGTCCAGAGAGAATGTGAGCTGACCAAGGACACAAGTAATTCCTGCACAGCCAGGACTTAAGGCTGGGTCTCCTGACTTTTAGTGAGTTAAAAGTTTTATTTCCATACATTTGTTCTCCAGATATTGGTATCACATCAACAGGAAAGCTTCACATAGAAACCATAAAAACAAAGAGAAAATCATGTGAGGGAGGGCCATAATTTAGAAAGAAATGCCTAGAGTACTGTTTATTAACTTTGCCAGAGCTAAGAGTTTAAAATTAGTAATCATTTCACACATCTATATGCCACCTGGAGTTGTGGCATGACTAGAGGTATATTTAGGCTGCGGAACTACTGGATTGTAAGGAACATCAGGTGAATTTTTTTAACTAAAAGCTTGCCTTAAAACGGAATGTCGCTAAAAAAAATTCAATAATACAGAATATTCTATAATAAGGAACATTTCTTCCTGAACAAATCAACCCTGATGATTTGATGGAAACTTCAGTTGAATGTATGATGAGAGAATATGAGGAGAGAGAGAAGTCTCCTTCAGATCAGCAATAAATGACGTGAACAGTAAAGCTACATCCTGTTTGTTTGGGACTCCTATCTGAGAATGGGTGAGGGGCTTCAAGAGTTGGCCTGACAGTCATTAATTAGTAAACGGTTTTCCTTTGTGTTTTCTATTCTGCCCCACCCTGACTCATTAAGATTTTGCCTTCACCCTCTTTTACACACAGCCATCAATTGTTTCCTCTCCACACACTTCCTTTTCCATTGCTTCAAACATACCCAAATCCTTCCAATCTACACACTTTCTTTTGCCTTGATTTTTTTTTTTTTTTAAGATTTTTTATTTATTTATTTGACAGAGAGAAATCACAAGTAGACGGAGAGGCAGGCAGAGAGAGAGAAGCAGGCTTCCTGCTGAGCAGAGAGCCCGATGCGGGCCTCGATCCCAGGACCCTGAGATCATGACCCGAGCCGAAGGCAGCGGCCCAACCCACTGAGCCACCCAGGTGCCCTTTTGCCTTGATTTTGAGTGCACCTCGTGACCAGCCTAGCCTCCTCTCTCCTACTCATCACCTTTTATTTAATAAGGCGAATCTACAGTGTCTCCTTTTCCACCCCTCTTCCTCACACATAAAGTGAGTGCATGACGGTTCTCGCCCTATTATACCAGAGGAACTCTTCTGTGTCAACAATAACCAAAATCCTAACTTCCACACTTAATATTTTATATTTCCTTCTAATTCTGTTGGAACCCTTCATTATTTAGCTATCCACTCTGTATGGAAATTCTCATTCCTTTAAAATTATGCATTGGTTTTCTCCTGAATACATTTGAAGCAAAATCCTTCAATTCAATTATCATAGCAGTGACCATTGCTATTTTATGTTTCATTGAAAAAAAAAAAAAAACACCACCAACAAAATATATATATATAATTTTAATTTTAACCTCATTAATCTCCTTCTTCATACACAGAAATCATATCTAGTCTTTCAAGCTTTTATCAAAAAAGAAACTATCATGAAATCATATACCTGATAAGGACCTGAATCTAGGAGATATAAAAGAAAAAACTGTTGTAGATTAATAATGAAAAAGTCAAATAACCCGATGGGTATGTGGTCAAAGGATCTGAATAGCATTTTTCCAAAGCCATAGCCAATAAGCATATAAAAAGTTTAATATCAACATCACTAATCATTAGGGAAGTATAATTCAAAACCACAGAGATACCACTCATACCTAATAAAGATGGCTCTATTAAAAAGGCACATAATAACGAATGTGGACAAGAATATGGAGAAATTGGAACACTTATACACTGAGGTGGGGATGTAAAATGATGCACAGCCACCTTGAAAAACAGTCTGTTAGTTCCTTAAGAAATTAAATACAGAATTACCAATATGACCCAGCAATTCGGTCCTAATTATATGCCATGACAAATGAAAATAATGTTCATACAAAAACTGGTACATGTATGGTCATAGAAGCATTATTTACATTAACCAAAATGTGGAAACAACCCAAGTGTCCATCAGCTGATGAGGGGATAAATAATGTGTATCTATTTATATAAGAATATTCACTATATCCACATAGAGTATATCTGTTTGATAGAATATTATTTGGAATGATTTGGAATAATGAAAAGAAATGGAGTACTGATGCCTGCTACAACATGGATAAACCTTAAAACCATTATGTGATGTGAAAGAAGCCAGTTACAAAAGATCATATATCATATGATGCCATTTATATGAAATGTCTAAAACAGGAAGATTTATAAAGTCAAGAAGTGGATTAGTGGTTGCAGGTGGCTAATGAAAAGTTCGAAAGGGAGGCATTGGGGAGTGACTACCAGTGGGCATGGGGTTTCTTTTGGGGGGTAATGAAAATATTCTATTAATCGTGATGATTGCTGCACAATTCTGAATGTACTAAATGTTACTTAACTGTATTTAAAATGAGGGTATTATATGACATAAGAAGTCTATTTCAAAACAGTATATAGCATATATATTTTAAAATACCATGAAAACAAGAATGGACAGGAATGGCCTCCAGGAGCACATATTCCTGTTCATTTTAAACATTAAGGAATAAGAATTATTGTTTTTAATTTGTATACCAAAAAACTGGTCCCAAGTTTACATCAGTTGTAAGCCACAGCTAAGAGAAAAAAAGCATGATCTTATATGCTGACAATATTCTCCTCCTGGCAAAAATAAAATAAAAAAAAAACACAGCTGAAACTGTTAGTTAAATATTATCAGAAAGATTTTCTGCATATCAATTATTCCCAAAGTAATTTTTTTTGGTAAGCATACTATGAATCTAGACTCCAAGGAGACAATTTTATGCCATCTGTTCTCCTTGCATCAGAATCACCTGGAGGGCTTGGTAAATGCAGACTGCTGGATCCCAGCCTCAGAATTTCTGATTTAGTAGGATTAGGGTGGAGCCTCTAACATATTCCCAGCTGATGCGGACTCTGACAGCCCAGGGACCACATTTTAAGAACGATTTAGTAGTCTATACTACTTACTATTTAGTTTACTTTTAGTTTTATTTATGATTAATTTCCCCTGATCAGCTCTAAGAGAGCTATACTAAGAAATCAAAACTGTGCTATGAGCAATACAGTAAATCAGAACTGCATAGTAGAAGGACGTTTGACAGACAGAAAGCTATTGCACAAGACTGCAGTGCACCAAATGGGCCAACTCTTGAGCTTGAAATATGGCAAGACCTCGGCAGGGCTAGCAGATATAGAATCGGAAGGCCCCAAAGAAAGGCATCAGTAAATCAGACTAAAGCCAAAGAACAGGAAAAGAGATCAATAAAGTTTTGCTCCTGCAGGCAATGAGACGACATTCACTAGAGCATTCTAACCAGCCTTCAGTTCCTGAACCACACTCTCAATTCTGTGTGACCCAATGATACAGGGGTCTCGTGTTCCCCTGACACTTTCTTGGGCTGCTGTTTCTGCAGTACAGAAAGCTTGCCTGTGTGACTGAGATGCATGTCCTCATTATTTTAGAGTTATTCCTACAATAACCTGTCCCTACTTAAGATAGACTTGAGTGGGCAGCTTTTCTTGAAAGTCCAATGAACAAATTTCCAAAAAGATCTTAACAAGACAGGGTTGATGGGCTGGTTCTAACAAGATGATGCTTGATATAGATATGTGCTCATTATGGAATTTGAGCTCATATTTGATAACCACATGATAAAACTGACAAAAACAAAACAAAAATGAATTTGTCCTGCACTTATAGGAATATAGAGCCAGAAAAAGAACATAAGGATCCCATGCTATACTACGTCAAACCAAACCTGACTTTTGTGTTATTACCAGATTTTTAATAGAATCAAAGAGAAACTAAGACATGTCCAGAGAAGAGTAGAAGGGTCTGGAAATCATGGAACTGAAGGTTAAAGGAATCAACAGGTTTAATTTGAGAAAATTTAAAGAAAGGGAGATGAGGGGAAGAAGATACAAATTTTATCCAATAATTTTAGTGCTGCCCCAAATAACATGAACTATGAGAAAGAAAAAAAGATTCCACAGTCTAAATTTGGGAGACCCAGATTATTTTATCTTTCTCTTAAATATCTCATGTATAGATCAGAATATAGAACACTGCCTGACATGTAGTAGATGCTCAATAAATATTTATTGAATGACTCAGCCCAACAAAGAATTTGTAAAGTAATGAAATTAAATAATCTACGGTTTGAACTACCACTTCCCCAAATAACTTGACTGTGGTCTCCCCCACCTTTCCTCATGATACCTTTTAACACATATCATGAAATCAGTGGTCTTCAGAAGACGTTTGGGAAAATGTTATATTAGACATAGCACATATGGATTTGGGTAAAATAAAAAGAAGGCAGTAACTAAAGTAGTCACCATAGATACAATGTGAAGAAAAATTTGTAGCAGAGAAACCCAAGATCATAATGGAGGCTAAGAACTCATAGGAAGGGTTTTCAGAAAAGGCTGGGGGGCCACTTGTTGGGGTTTCTGTTGATGGGATTCACGGTTTGGGTAATTAATCAAACTAGATAAGTAGTTCCCAGACTCTTAATTTTATAGAACCATAAACATGAAAATTAAAAGTGGAGTCTTCAAAAAAAATGAAGACTTTTGAGCTAAACACTTCTGCTTTTATCAATCGGGGATAATAATTATCATTTATTATCACCTTCATCTCATGAAAGACTATTCTAATACCAAGTAATCATGCAGTTCATCATTTCAGGCTGAAGAAAGAAATTTAGCAAAATCAGAGCAATATTATCTTTTTCTCTCTTTTTTTTTTTTTTCCCTTTTATTTTGTAATGGGATGCTTTGCCACTGACTGGCCTTTGTCCATGAAGCCCTGCTTTGTAACCAATGCCCTATGTGACCTCACAGCTTCCCTGTAGAAAATACTCTATTATTTTAGGCACATGTCCTGTCAATGACAGCCAATAATTGATGATGATGAAAAAAGGCAGAAGCAGTTAAAATGGGCACATTTCAGAGCACAGAACTGAGGAAATTTCTCCAAAGTGTAAAAAAATCAATATTACAGAATAGGAACAGGGCTATTTTATTTTCTTAAACACAGAAAAGTTCCTACCTCAGCTCAAATGAGCCATAGCTCTAATTTAGAGTTGAAAATATATCCACAAAACTCTTCAGTGTTCAGTAACAAACGTCTGCATACTTTAGACACAGAATAACCCTGTAACAGTCAAATCACTTCATCTCCTGTTCCCATGTAGGGTTTTGTTTGTTTGTTTGTTTGTTTAACCCAAATCTTTCCACCTATTCTATAAATACACTCCCCATTACAATGCCTGGCTGGAGAGTCAGACCACGTGCTCTGGTCTGGTGAATTCAGCCATTCATCAGTGCACAGCATCCTTGAGTGTCAGGTGCCAACGACAAGTGGGATGACCTCATCCCTGTTTTAGCAGGTGGCCGTCAAGGCACCTTCTAACTAGGAAGCTGAGGTCTCACTTATCTCCTCACACAGCTTCTGGTAACAGCTATAACTCCATGCTTACCTTCAATCAATCATACTTACAACTTGCCAAATATAATAAGCGTTTTATATGTCTGTTTTATTTTCCAAATGCCAAATTTGGAAAAAAATATGGAGGGATATCAAGAAAATTCTCACTCCAAGAAAATGACTTTCTCTTATTCAGCTTGTAAGAACCCAAAAGTAATAAACATAATGAATGCTCTCACCATGCAAGCAAATGCCTTTTAAATCCTTTCATATCATCATCCTTACAGTTACTTCAAATATCTAGCCAGTTTTCCCAAAAAACACTGAAAAGAAAGAGACAGAAGCAAACCTTAGAGACTCTTAAGTGTAGAGAAGAAACAGAGGTTGCTGGAGGGGTGGTGGGTCGCAGATGGGGTAAAGGGTGATGGATATTGAGGGGAGAGAGCACTTGTTGTAAGGAGCACTGGGTGTTGTACTTAAGTGAAAAATCACTAAACTCTATACCTGAAACTAATATTATCCTGTATGTTAACTAACTGGAATTTAAATACACTTGAAAAAGAAAAAAAAAAAAACTAAAAAGAATAATACGGATTTGAAGGGGATCATCAAAATTTCAGTGAGCCTGATGTTATGCAAATTCTGTATCTGAATGCAATTTTATGATATTATACAAACCTCAGGGGAAAGGTCTAAATGAAAATGCACCCAAGGACACCACTTAGTTTGAATTTCAACTTTTTCTGTCATATCCACGAAGGCACTTTGTATCAGTTATCTAAAACCAAAGAGTAGTTAACTTCATCTAATTTCTTTGTCAAATGTTGGCATAAAACCAATTTTCGATTACAGCAGGAGTCTGCGAAGCTAGTGTGCATAAAGCTGAAAACCCATCTGGAACAATAATAGTCCTCCTACATGAAATTTATCAGTCAGAAAAGATGGTGAATGTCTCAGAACGTCAGCCTTCTACCACAAGCTCTCAGCAGCAGCAGGGAGCCCTGGTGCACTGGCTCCGGCAGGGGAGGGTTTTCAGTCCCTGCTGCTCTGAATACTAACTTAGCACTGACGTTATGAATTCAAGCACCATTTTATCTAAGCAGACCGAGATGAAAGGAAAATTTTCACTTCCGTTCAACTTGGTATCTATAATTAATAGTTTCATCTCACCAAATATCAGTGATGTGACCTCTGCAAATGGGAATGTGAGAGCATTTGACTTTCCAAATTCTGGGGAATCAAAACACATCCAAAGGCTCAAGGCTACTTTTTATGAAATATAAATAGTCTTATTACTTAGGAGGAGCCTTAACAAACAGCACTGAGCAATGAGCCGATTTTGCCCATAATAAAAAATGAGTTTGCTGCATCGCCAGGAGGAAAACTGTAATGTTATCTGATAAAGAACATGTACTTATTAAGAAGAGAAGGAAATGCATAAATGTTAAACATGACTAAAAATAAATAGCAGGAGAGAAGTCATTATAACCCTATAGAGGGAATTCCTGGACCACATACGGTAATGACGCCTCCAGGAAGGACGGATTAGCCATGCCTCCTTACATAGACAGGGGCTTGCCCACATCTAGTAAAATAATATTATTATATGCTTGTGAGACCATTTTATCCCACTGTAGGTAATGAAGTCATTTGTAAGCTTTCTCAATCACTAAATCCACAACCCCACAGTCCAAAGGGAGGTGGCAGATATCCATGGATGATTCCTTCTCTGATCTGGATCATGTACCACTGACAATTAGTATCTTGGATTAGAGCCAGTTTGAAAAATTCCCAGTCCACCAAAAGTTCCAGATTTTCTGATTTTGTAATTCACACACACACACACACACAAGAGGAATGGGATCAAGGTTGTGTTTCCAATTTTTATTTTGCCAGGTGAAGATATAAAGAGAAATAACCTAACCTCTATCTATAATCAGTGCCATAAAGCAAACCATATTTTATCACAAAAAGTGTAGAAAGGTAACAGTCTTCGAATAAAGGTGAATTTCTTTTCCAAGGAAGGACACATGGAAATGTTATGGCAGCATTCTCTCTAGAACCCATGTGAGCACTTGGACAGATGCTCTATGTCATCTGGTTCCTCACTGAAACTACACACACATTAAACAACCAGTGTAGAGGAGACATTTCATTGATTAATGTACTTTTATGTTTATATATTGGAATTAGCCTTAAAGTTTATGATGGTGAGAGATTTAAAAATATAAGTGAACTATAAGTTGGATAATGGATAATATATTTTCAATTTCCACAATTTATAAAAATGTTCACTGATCTCTAAAACTCCTTAACATAATATAGAATATTTCTATTGATAAAATATCCTTTATATCATGTCCCTAATTATTCAGATGTATCAGATTTGTTGAATCTTTTTAAATGGATGATAATGAGACACAGGCTATATTCATGAAAAAGGTTTCTCATTTACTTTTTACTTTTTTTCTTTCATTATTACAATGTATTACATTACATTCTTTCCTATTTATCATCTGCTGAGTGTTTATATTAAGAATACAGTATTAATTGCTTTCATAAAATTTGAAGATCACAGAGAACTCCTTTCAAAATAGATATAAGATCAAGAAATAAGATCAACATGCAATTCTTGCTATTACTAAATTTCACTAAATTTACATTTTAGATAAATTTTCTCCTGTAAAATGGTCAGTGAGGGCAAAGTTTCCTATCACATTTATTTTATTTTATTTTTTTAAGATTTTATTTATTTATTTGACAGAGAGAGATACAAGCAGGCAGAGAGGCAGGCAGAGAGAGAGGAGGCCAGAGCCACCCAGGTGCCCCTTCCTATCACATTTAGAATATAATCCTGTCTTTCTAATGACCTACATGTCCCCCCTCTACCTCTACAAGCTCAGGTCCTGGCATTCTCCCTTCTACTGGTTCTTTCTATCAAACCAGCTTCCTTGGTGTTTCCTCAAACACAGCAGGTACATTTCAGTCTCAGAGCCTTTGTCCTTCCTGTTTTTCTGCCTGAAATGGTTTTCTGCTGAGACTTGTATTGCTTATTTCCTCTCTGCTTAAATGTCACCCTGCTCAAGAAGCTTTCCTTGGCCACTTCCCCACTCCCCTTTTTATTCTGCTGGGTTATTCTTCAAAATAAATTTATCACTTTCTGGTATTCTAAAACATATTTGCTTATCTGTTTATCTCTGTCTGTCTTCAGCCCTAGAATGTAAGCTTAATGAAAGGAGGGACTTCCATTGCATTCATCATTCTATCCTATCCACAGCATTGCAAACTACACACTGTAGGCACTGGAAAGTGCGTGTTGAATGAAGACATAAATGAATATAAATGCAAGAAAACATTTTCTAATTTACATAAAAATGTACTGCTAGTCTAGATAAAACTAAACTATACTACTCCACCTCTTTAACTGCATAGGAATTACTTTTAAAGTCCTATAAAACTTATAACAAACCTATTCTTTAAAAAAAAGAACATAAAACCAAGTATAAATAAATACATATAATCCTTTTAGTGACCACCCAATTGAGCTGAAAAGTGTTTTCGTTTCCTTAATTATACGGCAGTATTTTTAAAATCAAGGTAAACTCTCTTCACAATCTTAAAAACATATAAAAAATAAAATCCAATAAGCAAACAAACAAAAAAAGATAATGGGGGGATATATACCAGGATGAAATGGTCCCTGAAAATTTTATGCACCAACAGCAAATGATGTTTAAGATTGCAAATATAATTTTGATCATGCTGAGAATATCATACCTTAGTCTACATAACTCTTAATAATTAGAATTATCTTGTAGACCATTCACTGGCCTTTATCTTAATTATTCAAGTCCAAAAAGGGCTAATGTTTAGTAACTCTAGACTTTAAGGGTTGAAATGAACTGCCCAGGTTTATGTTAAATCTTCTACAGTCTAAGGAAATATTGCTTTAAGTATTTATTGTAGTTCTTTCATAAGCAAGTATATTATAATCCCCCGGAGAATGATGAAAAGACCTATTTCAAAGCAAGTTTATAGACCTGGATGACATTCAAAAGGAAAATGCTACGGTCCATCATCAATCCCTGAAGAGTACTTGACTTTGGTGTTTATACATTTTTCCAATACAGACTGTGAATTAGTGATAATCAATCACCTGTTTCTAATGACTTGTAACCAGTGGCAAGCTTGGGAAGGAGGGCTGGTCAAGGTTACAGGTGTAGGCTCTGGCCACGTTAGAGAGTAGAACTAACTGGTCTCTGTGGGAACTGAAACTGCAAACCCAAATTCATTAACTCTACAAGAAAACAGACTCCTCTAAGCTGACCAAAATTTACCGATTTTCTTCAAAATGTGATTTGTGTCTAGTTGGCACAAATGTTTAAGAACAAAAATAAAATATTCTTTCCTACTAATTATCTGATTATTCAAGGAGAAATAATTTGAGGTTGCTACATGTAGAAAAATATCCAGAAGGTTTCCTATAAAAGTTTAATTTTTAAAAAGCCGTTACTAAAGGCACATAGCTCAAAGCCAGATCATGCGCTTACTTCAAGTGTCAAGCCCAAATCAAAATAGGATTGTGTTAATAATGAAGGGATTTCTATTTGAAAAGGCATATTATGACTACAAAGACGTACTAAAATTTTTCAGAATTTGGTAAACTGACTTTCATCACCACACTTAAAGTATTATGTGATTTTTGAAGACATGTTTTTATTCCTCTTGAATTTTTATTTTTGGCTATTTTATTCTTTCCCCCTCTTCTCCTAAGTCATCTGCTCTTCATACTCTCCTATACTCAATTACTCTTCTGTGTTCTGGATCTGCTCCTTTACCAGCTGAACATCCCCTCACATGAGGATTCTTAAATTTAAGGCCTGCAAACCCATTCTCTCTTTCCAGACTCTTAATATAACAGTCATTCATTCAACATGCACTTACATTCTGGAAAACACAGTATTTCGCCACCTAAGATCTTCCTATCGCTCAGAAAATCTCGTCTTTCTTTGAGTTAGAAACACTAGCTTTATATTTATGTCTAAACTTCTCTCTCTTACTCTCTCCCCTAACAGACTGTTGACAATTCTACCTTTTACCCTCTACTACACAACACGGGGTAAAAAATGTCCCTTTGCAATCTCTCTACTTATCCATATTTCTCCCCCTGTGAGTTCTGAGCCCTTCAGAAAGAGATAGATCAAGCCTTTACCTCCTCTGCCACTGCAAATGTTGCCCCTGAGAGCCTGCCACTTAACAGTGTAAATAGGAAGAGTACTTTGCAGAATCACGGTTAAAACAACCTTTGAGAAAAGATTCAGACTTTTCCTCTGTCTTTGGTATAAACAGACTGCTTCTGTCTCTCCAGAATCTTGTTTTCCTCCTAAATACCTCCTAAATACCTAAATACCTCCTAAATACCGGTGCCGAAGAATGGTATAGGAGGATTCACTTTTTCTTTTATTCATTGAAAAACTTAAATAAAAATATTATAATGTGAATATTCTGACAAAGAAAAGTATCTACACTTCTAATTTTGCCTCTTTCTCATTTCTAGAGTTCTAACACACTATTACTTTTGGATAAAGAAGATAAGTCAAATTAGTTTTCACCCCCTATTAGCATTACTGTAATTGCCAGCATTCACAATAATATTTTATACTATAATTATATTTAATAGAGATAATCTACCACCACTAAATTTAGTCAATACTTCAATAACTTACATAACTCAGACTTTACTATATTTCCAAACTATGGACATCCATGATGGAATGAATGATTTGTTGACTTTTAATAAAATTCTATTAATCAGCTATAAGTAAATACTTCCTTGATTTAGCACATCTTCAGTATTTATAAGGAACTAAATTTGGTTAAATAGCTAGTGTACAAGACAGGTCCTTTCCTAAAGTAAAAAAAAAGATGAGTTGATAAGACACTTTCTCAGAAACACGTATTTTCTCCCTAGCCTTGATGTCTGCAATCCAGCGAGCTACAGCATAGGGCCTCACCAGGGATGTGAATGACAGTACCTTGTGACCCACCAGTAGTCAGTAATTTTCCTCACAAGAGAAATACTTACAATAGCAAAAAGTGAAAATTAGAAAAGGTACAATCTAAATGAGTGAAATAAATAATGCTACTCCCACAGAGTGTGACCCAGTCTTTACACAGGATTCTGTTGCTCCAGATCCATCAGAGAGAGGACCACGGAAATTACACAGTGACAATGGAAGATGGGAAAATACCATCCATGGCTTGAGTTCAGTTTGGCAAAACTTTTTGAGTATAAGTAGAAAAGAATGTGTCTCAGCATTTACAACTGTGGCTTTCTATGTATAGTAAGATTTGGGTCTTTTTTTTTTTTTTCTTTTTAACTACTGCTTTACATTTTTCGATAGTGTTTAACTATCGATAGTGTTTAACTCCTCATAATTAGCCATATTCCTTTATTTTTAGAAGTAAATACAAGAGACATATTTGTACTCCTGAATAATAAAACATTTCTTCCCTTATAAGAGAAACAAATATCCATTTTGTTTCCCCCAATATCCTGGACATACCTTTTACTTATTTTTATATATTTCTTTTAAAGATTAATTTGTTTGTTTTAGAGAGAGGGAGAGAGCATGGGGGAAGGGGCAGAGGGAAAGAGAATCCTGAAGCAGACTTCCCGCTGAGCGTGGAGCCTGACGCAGGTCTTGATCCCACCACCCCGAGATCATGACCGGAGTCAAAACCACGAGTCGGCGGCTCAACAGACTAAGCCACTGAGGTACCCCACCCTGAAAGTACCTTTTAGAGCACTTACTACATTAAGTCAGTTATTTGATTACTTAGTCTTCTTGGCTAAGAGATGAGTTCCTATAAGAGGAGCCATTACTTCCCATTAAGACAGCATCCCTGTAGTGAGCCCAGGACACAGAATATTCCAGACGCTCAATAGATTGTGACTGGCTACTTGGCCTCTTACTTTCATTCATCCAGTGTCTTCTTTTTCCCTGGCTCTAGTTCAATTACCTTCACCTCTCTCAGGTGCGAGTGTTTAAGACGCGGTGAACAAAAGCTGAAATGCACACAGGCATCACAACGAAAATGATTTGGTGTCAAGAAGATGGCAGTTGGCAAAACCAGGTAGGCCACCATTAGGATCGCCCTCCAAACGCTGGCTGACAGATGTACGGTAACGCTAGTAAATGCAAGCTGAGGGTGCACAGGGCCGGGGGGAGGAGAAAGTACGTGACTTAGCAGCAGAGGGTCTCTGTGAGATGGACAGCGGGAAGAGTCATTTTAGTTGAATGACAGCAAAATGCCGGTATCTCTCTGTTGTGCTTCCTCTGTAGCATGAGGAAAACCTCACAATTTCTAGCCTGTCACATGACAAGTGGAACTAAGATTCATACTTGGTCATTTAGGTAGCTCACCTTATGTGATGTTGAAGGTTCACCTTAGTTTCTGATGGCAACAAGCTCTTCACCTCCTCTAGGAAATGAGGGCGCTCACCCACTACCTCCACACTCTACCCTCATACTATTCCAATGCCTGACAGGGTTCCCAGGTCCAGAGACTCACTTCCTTCCAAGAGAAGCCCCAGGATATCTATAATTGAGGAAATTAAGGGAAGCATTCTGGTTGAAAATGGGAACAAGGCTCACCGTGAAGCCACATGCACACAGAAAGGGTATCGCTTTACCAGACAGTGTTCATTTTATATGGGTAGCTTGGTGGTTAGGGGTACCAACTGGCTGTCTGCGTCTATTGCCTAACTCTGCCACTTACTGGCTGTGTCATACTGGGCAACTTCCTACTGAAGTTTGTGTGTCTAAATTCTCCACTTGTGGAAATGTGAATAGCAACACTACGTTGCTAATAAGGTTGTGTGGAGTATGCTAAGTATGTTAATAACCACAAAGTGTCTAAAAAAGTGGCTGGTACAAGGTAAATGCCACATAAATGTTCACTCTTGGTAATATTTACTTAGCTTTCATGTCAGAAAAATTGAATCTTTTCAAACATTATATATATATGCACATATACATTATATATACATGCGTTATGTATATTACATATGATCTTATCAAAATATTAAAACACAGACAGGTAGAAGATGGTCATCAGGGAAGAAGCACTAAAAGTCCTTTCACGTACCCCTTGGTATTATACCATTTCCGTCTTTGTGCTATAGAAATAGCACTCTTTTTCAACTCTCTCTGCTTCTTCACGTCTCCTGCTAATTACCTCTGCTACCGGCAACAATTCTTTCCCTCAGATCATAGCCTGGAATCTGTCACCTGTTCACAGATGTCTGCAATGATTCTGCACATCCGTTGGTCTCTATCTCAACCAAAGTCAATTCAATCATTGCCTCCATCTGGTAATTATTTACTGACCAGGAAGATTCATGAAACATCTGTTGTATGTTACCATGTGATTCTTATAATCAATTCTTACCAGTCTCCTTACCTGATTCACACTGCACAGTTTCCTAGAAATTTGGGCATTTCCTAGATTGTATTTCTTTTTGATATTCACTATGAAAAGGCCAGATTATTTCACATTTTTTTCAAATACCATACCCATAACTACTAGAGCAACGAAATTTCTTTTAATATGTAAAAAAAAGATAATTTTCCTATACTAGGTATTTAGAAGCTGGGAGGATTGCTTGGATAGTTGTTAACATGAATTTCTAAATTCTTCAGTTGTATGTAGGGCCCCCTTTCCAGTAAGCCTCAGAGTCAACTTTTTCAAATCAACACATGAATATGGTTAGATATATACAATGTCATAGTAAGTAGACCAAACGGTTCAGAGTCCAGTGGGTTTTGACAATAAACTCCGCTAACATTAATGAGATAGCCAAACGGAGGGGAGTCTGGCAAAAGTGGAACTCAAAAGACTCACAGAGATCAAGACTGACAGAGTTACTCGAATTCCCAGACGTGAAGAAGCCGCCCTGAGAAACAGATGGGAGCGTCTGGCAGATACATCCTTACCGACAGACAGATCCCGCCAGGTGTTCCCTGTCCCTGTCTGGATTTCCTTAAACACTGGAAGCACGGAACAGAGCGCTCCCTGCGATGATTATGTGACCATCAGCCAGCCCTCTGACTCAGAGTCCTATGGAGTTTTCCACAACAGTTAACAGAATTCACTGGTGGGGCCAAATCAAGCATTTCTTGCAGTTAAAAGTTATATCTCTTATTTTAAATTAATAATCTCTCAAACTAGTTTCTTTTCCAATGTTGGTATTTTCATGTCTTAGTGTCTGAATTTCACAACAGAGAGCAAGACCCTGGACTATAATAATTTTACCAAGTTAATGTCATTACAGCCAAACTCCACACTGTTGTATAATGCAGTAACACTGGTTAAAGAAATTAAGAGCTTTCTGCATGGAAATCTAATGGAGAACGTTAGTTGTGGCCAGAATTAAGGACACAACTGGATGAATTATTTCTGTAAAATTTGTACCTGCGAGACTGAAAGAATTCTAACAAATTTCAGATACATGAATTCTGTAAGCATCAAAAAAAATTTTTAGAAAGTATTAATCTGCCTTTGAATTACCTATTTTACATTTTTTCACCCATCTGCACAGCATCAATATATAGAACAGCTACTAAATTCTAAGTGCTGTGCTAGACAACTGGGCTTAGTGGAGTTTACTGTGTTTTAGTATATGTGCTGCCGAAGCGAGCACGAGTTTACTGTGTTTTGAATGGCCCTAACATCCCATCGAAAGGATGGCTTTTGACCGACCTATTGTATCACATCCAGTCAGATGTTAACTGAGATACATACCACCAAGAGGTTGAAATGTTTGCCCTGTACCGATTCTGGGAGCCAGGCCACCCACACCCTGTCCTGAGATATGACAATCATACCTGAGTTTTAATTTCCTCCACCCTCACCTGCTTCTTGTTTGTCCCGTCTCCCCATTCTCCTTCCTGTCTTCCCCCTTCATCTTTTTCTTTCTTCTTTGGCATGCAGCCCACTTTCAAAGATTCATCTCCAACACATGCATTTGCCAGGGGTATAGTTTCTTTAAATAAATGTGTCCTTAATATCTTCCAGGGGCTTGGAGGCACCTGGATGGCTCAGCTGGTTAAGCATCTGTCTTTGGCTCAGATCATGATCTTGGGATCCTGGGATCAAGCCCCATGTTGGGCTCCCTGATCATTGGGAAGTCTGCTTCTCCCTCTCCCTCTGCTCTTCCCCACCCCATCCCCTGCTTGGGCTCTCTCTCTCTCTCTCTTTCTCTCTCTCTCTCAAATAAATAAATAAAATCCTTTTTAAAAAAGTATCTTCCAAGGGGGGCCTGGTTGGCTCAGTCGGTTGAGCGTCTGCCTTCAGCTCAGGTCATGATCCCAGGGTCCTGGGATCGAGCCCCACATTAGGCTCCCTGCTCAGCGGGAAGCCTGCTTCTCTCCCACCCCCTGCTCATGCTTGATCTCTCTCTGGGTCTGAAGGGGTTCGCATATTCTACGGAATTCTTTTTCTTATCTTAATAATGATTTTATTTTAATAATATGTTTTACAGTAATATTTCATAACTTTTTTTATTTTTACAGAATATATTTTAGCATCTTTAATTCATTTCTTTTTTTCTTTTCTTTTTTCAAACTGAGATCCTTTGCACCCAGTGGAATCCAAGGATATGTATTTTAGGGAGTCCATAAAAACTGGATCCTTTGGAAACCCTATTCTACATCTAAACACATAATTTTACCCTTTGCCCTAAAGAAATCTCTTACTTAACTAAAAATAAATAGATGGAGCTAAGCGGTAGAAACCAGTCTCTCAAGCTATCTATATTTCCAGCACAAACCAAAGACAAGGATGGGATAGGCTCCAATGAAAATGGGCAAGATTACCAGGTCTTTCTTATATTTACATATTTATATTTGTATATTTATATATATTCAGCTCTTTATATTTATTAAAAAAAAATCCAAAGTCCTAAAATATGGCTTCCAATTCATCCCCACTAGTATTGCTCTTGGTTGCCATAGAAAAGTTGTTAATTATATGTCAAAAAAATCTTCATACTTCTTCTTATAAATTACAAACAGCATTTAAACATGAACTGGAAGTCAAGGATTATTCAGAATGTCAGCTATTTAAAGATATGAATCTACAAGGGAGTCTTCTCTTCCATATTAGAGTTCTGTTCAGTATAGTCTGGGTAGATCTGCTGAAAGAGGAAGTCTAAAGAAAAGTACTGATGAGAAAATAACCATCCAGTTCTTACAGCTTCCCTTACAGCCTGTTATTCCTGTAGTTGGGATTATAACAGTAGCTAGGACAACTGAATGAGTGTTTAATTCCCACTTATCTCTCCAGTAGGATGTCTAGAAAGAAAGGCACAGGATGTCACCTTTCATCCTATGAAATTATGGATTCACAAAAGGCTTGAACCCTTTCCAGAGTGCCCAGATACCACAGTGCTGAAAGAGCTAAAGTTTAAATTCTAGGTAGCTTGCCTTACCTTAATCCAGGACACCAATTTCTGGAAACCAGACTTTTAAAGTTCTTTTTCTGCTCCAGTTCTGACAGTACAACTTTCGCACAAAATATGGCTTGAGGATATGCATGCATTCGGATTAGGTTAGGAGGCGATTCACTTACCACGATAAATTAGATACAGACATTGCAGCAATTTATGGAGGAGTCTAGTGGAACAGTCTTCTCTAGGTTTCAGATCAGGGAATGAGTAGGTCGAGTAGATAAGACCACTGGGAACTGGACTTTTAGCTTTGTTGCTGGAATGATGCACTTACAGTCTGAAATAACCTATAAAGAAAAGAAATAAAATGATATCTACAGAACACAGTCTATATGACTTTTTATAAATATATTTCATCCAGGTCAATAGTTTGGTCATGGTGTAAGACATAGACAAATATATTTTTCTTAAAATATAAGACATATTATAAACCAAAGATAAAATTAAGTCAACCATATGATAAGCTGAATGCTTTACCTTTAAAATAAGTGTAAAGAGCAATACAATGTTCATCCCCTGAAGCACAGAATACAGGGAAAGAACAGAATGTGTTTTTAGATGCACCAATTTTTTTCTCCATATGGCCAATCAGTTGTGCTCTAAGTTAGTTTTATATACTTATGCTAAAAAGATCAAAACAAAGATCCTAATTGGCCATAGTATGCATTTTTTAAAAAAGCTCCTTGGCACAAATTAGTATCATGTCCAAAGCTGTAACCAAAAAATCATTCACTACTACTTCTGGGCAAAGCAAATTTACATTGAGTAACATGCAGGGAAAGCCAGTATGTATTTACTTAACCTTTTCACATATATTTTATGAGCATCGACTCTGTACTGTGTCCCATGATCTTGAACCTGTTTTTTTTTATTAACATATAATGTATTATTAGCCCCAGGTGTACAGGTCGATGAATCG
This sequence comes from Neogale vison, assembly GCF_020171115.1. Taxonomy (NCBI): domain Eukaryota; kingdom Metazoa; phylum Chordata; class Mammalia; order Carnivora; family Mustelidae; genus Neogale; species Neogale vison. Next base: position 31,881,473 of record NC_058094.1, read on the forward strand.
CCGGGTTTACACTTCAAAGCACTCACCATAGCACATACTTTCCCCAACGTCCATAACCCCACCACCCTCTCCCTACACCCCTCCCCCCGGTAACCCTCAGTTTGTTTTGTGAGATTGAGTCTCTTATGGTTTGTCTCCCTCCTAATCCCATCTTGTTTCATTTATTCCTTTCCTAACCCCAAACCCCCCACGTTGCCTCTCAACTTCCTCATATCAGGGAGATCATATAATTGTCTTTCTTTGAATAACTTATTTCACTAAACATAATATCCTCTAGTTCCATCCAAGTCATCACAAATGGCAAGATTTCATTGCTTTTGATAGAAATGATATCAATTTCTTTTGATAGCTGCATAGTATTCATATATATATATATATATATATTCCTATATAAATATAGTATTCCTATATATATATACACACACACACACACCCCACATCTTCTTTATCCATTCATCTGTTGATGGACATCTAGGTTCCTTCTGTAGTTTGGCTATTGTGGACATTGCTGCTATAAACATTCGGGTGCACGTGTCCCTTCGGATCACTACATTTGGATCTTTAGGGTAAATACCCAGTAGTGCAATTGCTGGGTCATAGGGTAGCTCTATTTTCAACTTTTTGAGGAACCTCTATGCTATTTTCCAGAGCGGCTACACCAGCTTGCATTCCCACCAACAGTGTAGGAGGGTTCCCCTTTCTCTACATCCTCGCCAGTATCTGTCATTCCCTGACTTGTTAATTTTAGCCATTCTGACTGGTGTGAGGTGGTATCTCATTGTGGTTTTGATTTGTATTTCCCTGCTGCTGAGTGATGTGGAGCACTTTTTCATGTGCCTGTTGGCCATCTAAATGTCTTCTTTGCAAAAATGTCTGTTCATGTCCCCTGCCCATTTCTTGATTGGATTATTTGTTCTTTGGGTGTTGAGTTTTATAAGTTCTTTATAGATTTTGGATACTAGCCCTTTATCAGATATGTTGTTTGCAAATATCTTTTCCCATTCTATCAGTTGTCTTTTGATTTTGTTAACTGTTTCCTTTGCTGTGCAGAAGCTTTTGATCTTAATGAAGTCCCAATATTTCATTTTTGCCCTAGCGTCCCTTGTCTTTGGCGATGGTTGAACCCAAATTTTTGTAGGGTACAATTAACTCCATGATACTGTATTAGGAACTTTAGTTCCAGTCATTAACCATTAACTCAGTACTGTTCAATTAAATATTTATTGAGGATATACTATGTGCACATACAGTATCCCAGGTAGAGTTCAGGGGTAAGCATGAATGACATATAAATAAGACATGTTTCTGCCTTCAAAGAATGTTTTATGTAAGAATGATAATTATAATAAAATGGAGTAAGTTTTCTAACAGATGTTTACACGGAGTGTATGGGAGCAAAAAGACGAGCTTTCACCCCAGTCTTAGGGATTTGGAAGGACTTCTCTCTCTCTCTCTCTTTTTTTTTTTTAAGATTTTATTTATTTGACAGAGGGAGAGATCACAAGTAGGCAGAGAGTCAGGCGGGGTGGGGGGGGAGGCAGGCTCCCTGCTGAGCAGAGAGCCAATGCAATATGGGGCTCAATCCCAGGACCCTGAGATCATGACCTGAGCCTAAGGCAGACGCTTAACCCACTGAACCATGCAGGCACCCCTGGAAGGATTTCTAAAGAAGATAATGGACCAAACTACTAATATTAGGTTTGGCTGCAAGTTTCAAAACAAACAAACAAAATATTGAAAAAAAAAATCCAAACTCAGAGTGGCTTAGAAAAGACCGTTTATTTCTCTCTCCTATAAACAAATCCTGAGTCTTAAGAAGTCCAAGGAAGACACAGCAATTCTATAAAACGTGAGATGGAGACTTCCTTCTTGTCATTTTACCATTCTTGACAGGTGGTTCCCCTACATGTTCCAAGTGGCTGCTGAGCTTGAGAATGTCTGTGTTCCAGTTAGCAAGAAGAGGAAAGAAAAGTATGCTTTCTGAAATTTACACATGACACTGCTGCTTGTACTTCTGCTTGTACTTCATGGGACAGAGCTTAGTAATTTGGCCACTCTTATTCTACTGGAGACTGGGAAATGCAGTCATTATTCTAGGCAGCCACAAACCATGGTACCTATTAGAAACCAGGGATAAACGTGGGTATTGGGAGAAAATTAGCACTGTCTGCCATTGTGTTTGTGACTTGGTGACCTTTACCCACGATATTTTATGATTCTGTACCTACTGCAAAGTGACAAACATAGGGCAGATGTGAGGATGTGAGGTGCCATCAGTCCGTGGTTTGTTGGTCATTTTACATATTTGATATATAATGTGCTAAACATCCAAACTTCTTCAGTTTTCTTATCACTCATAGAATCAACAAAATATTTTGTGCATCCTATTATTTACCAGACTCTAAGTATGAAGGGCACAAGACTAATAAAATATGGTCTTTGCACATAAAGAATTTACTTAGATAGATGCCATCATGTAAAAAAATAAAATGCACTCTGAAAATTGTTGAGTATATACAAGGGCATATGAGCAGCTACAGGGGAATAGAGAAAGAACCATAACTCTAATGGATTCTAATTTTAATGGACCCTGTCTGCCAGTTGAGTAAGCAGCTAGAAGATCGGTATCCTAAACGGTCTCCTTGCATTCCTGAAGAGGTTTTCAAGTCCATTCTGCCCTTGTTAAAACATATGGACTTCCATCTATTAAGGACAGAGGGACTCCGAATTCTGCTCCGAAAATTGGTAACTTCCAACTCTCAAAATCTGTTATTACCTGATTCTTATCAAGGGTTCAATTACCAAAAATTAAAAAAAAAGTATGTGCAATTGTCTGATATAATTCATTCTAGATAATCTTAATTCTTAATTCTATCTTTAGAGAGATGTGTGTCTGGATATCATTATTTTAATATGTAACCAAATTACCTTTACTGAATTATACGTTGGGGTTTTTCCAAGAGTTTGCATTGAAGGATGTCAATAAAGATAATAATAAATAAGCAAGCAAAATCCATGCCTGTGAAATCAGCTATAAAGTTTAGTGGGCTATTTACTGACATAAAAATGTTGCCCTTATGAACACTCAAAGCAAAAACGTGCCAAGTTTCAACACTAAGAAAACTATTATTCTAAAATTCTGACTTGCTTTAATCCCATGGGGACATTTATTTCTTTGCTTTAACTTACGAGAAGCTCTGCAACAAATCTGTCACATTTCTTTAAGAACTATTCAAGGCTTCAAGGTTTGAATTTTTATCCTAACTTTTTTTCCCATTTCTGGCAACTTTAATTTTTAACATGTTTTTGATAAACACACATACATATACAAACATATGCACATACAGACATACATGTGTGTAAATACATAGAAAATCCTCCCTCAGTCTTTTTTAGGGTGAGAAGGATATAATTAAAGACAACAATTCCAGATTTGCCTGCTTCTGCAGAATGTAGGAATAACATGTGAAGAAATTTGATCTCAGTATCGTTGATCAAACCATATGAAACCATTGTTTTTGTAGGTCAAAACGGCCAAATATTATCAATGTATATAGTGCAACTTAATATAACTGAAGGGTTGACTAAGACAGCCTAATACTGTTGCCTTCACCCTGACTCAACTTTACACAGGCTTCTTCCTGACTCTAGACCCTGACCTCTCTTTTCTTGGGAGTGTTTACTATAGAAAATTTGCAATTATAAATTCTTTCTCTGCCCCTTTGAGATAAGAATCTATCCACTTCTTGCCAGTTATACAACCCCAGTAATGTCTTTCTCAAGGACTGGGGAGCCATCCATTGGAAATGTAATCATCAAAGAAGATTGTGTTCTACCTCCCAGTCTCTGTGGGAAGATAGGTGCCTAACTTCTTAAGTATCAATTAGCAAACACAGATGGCCTGATCCCATTGAGCAACCTCCTCCTAATACCCTCCAGTACTTTTCAACTAGCTGAGTCTTAGCACTTAAAACCCTCCTGTCTTCTGTTTCAGCAGAATTGAGATCAGTCACTGTCCCCTATTCCAAAAGTCTTGAATTAAGTTTTCCTTGCCTGTTGAACGTGGTCTGGTTTAATTTTTCTTTGGGAAGGTATTTTGGTTTTTTTTGTTTTTTGTTTTTTAAATTCCTTGAAGTTCAGGAAAATCTCCTAAGAAGCTGGCAATGTTGTTAAAAAGTACAGTATTTTCTCAATGCCTTTTACCTGTAATAACTACCAGCTTGGATCTTGAAAAGGTTATATTAAATGTGGATTTATAAAATAAAATATTAGAAAATTGCATTTTTTTCTAATGGTATACCTAGGTGCTTATAAGAAAAAAATATATGAACATAAAAAAATTCATATGGCTATTCATAATGATTACAATAATCACTCTAGGGTCCATTTGGAATTAAATCATCTTTTATTTTTATTTGCATCCTATAACTATCTAATTTATTTCTTCATCTTTTATTTTTATTTGCATCCTATAACTATCTAATTTATTTCTTCAAGGATACATATCCACAAGGCAGTCAATTAAGTTTACTAAATTTTGTAACACAAAAAAGACAACGATGTGATGCTTTCTAAGGCCTTGGAGAAATGACTCATTTCTTATCAATGAAAACTTTCCAAAGAAAACATCTTTGGGATCTTCAGAAAAGGTTAAATTTTCTGTATATTTTGATGATTCACAATCTTTTTTTCCAAATAGGTATTTATTCATTTATTTGAGAGCAAGAAAGAGAGAGCATGGGGAGGAGGGGGAGAGGGAGAGAGAATCTCAAGCAGACTCCCTGCTGAGTGCGGAGCCTGCCTTGGGGCTCGATCCCAGGACCCTGAGATCATGATCTGAACCAAAACCAAGAGTCAAATGCTTAACCAACTTGAGGTACCCAGGGGTCCCCATGATTCACAATCTTTATGCCAATCCCAACATCATTCTTCACACTTAAGTATGAATTTATAGTTTTAAAGCAAAATCCTAACATTACTAATAGCCTCCACTGTCATCAAGAGAAGGTTCTTCACATTAGGGAAAACTTTTTAAAATATATGGATTGATTGACTCTGTTGATTGTAAGTTACAAGCATAGGCACTCTTGAGGTCACTCCTTTAGCACAATGTTAAGGAAAATAGTATGTCAATTTAATACAAGATCTTCATTTGACATATTCATTAAAAGTGACTAACTTGAGACACCTGGGTGGCTCAGTCCGTTAAGCATCCGACCCTTGATCTCAACTCAGATCTTGATCTCAGGACTTTGAGTTCAAGACCTGAGTTGGGCTCCATACCCAGTGTGGAACCTGCAAGAAAGAAAGAAAAAGAGAAAGAGGGAGGCAAAGTGGGAGGGAGGAGGAATGAAGGAAGGAAGGAAGAAAAGAAAAAAAAAAGTGAATAACCCTTGAACACAACAATGGATTATTGAGATTATATTTTACCAAAATAATTATTTTTAATCATTTTATCCATGAATAAGATTCAGGGCTTCAAACTGAATTGAAAGGAATACTACATTCTAATATGTTTGTTTTTTGTAATCACCTTGCCATTTAGTTATATAACATGAAAGAACTTTGGAAAGGTGACTTTACTAATAAGTAAAAAATGAATTTTCACAGCCTAGTCCAATGACTACATAAAAGATTTTTTAACTTTACAATGTTAAAATTTCATGAAGATTGGGTTAAATAACCTGCTATATGATAACTGTATGTTTTGTTCTATTTCATACTTAAGACAGTAAATCTATTAAAAAATTACATGCAAGAAGAATGAAAATGATTAAAGGTTTTGAGCATAAGCACTATTGAGTGTCCATAAATGAAGTGCCCTTGCTTTACCTAGAAAAAAGAGAGCTTAGAATCCAAAAGTGATACTATTGATTATAGAATAATTTCAAAACGGGTAAGGCCAATGGTCCATGGGATTTTGTTTAATTCCACTAAAGGTATTTTAAGAGATCATGGGCATAAAGTGAAGAATAAAATGCTTCAAGTAGAGAACAAATTTTTTATGCTAAAGATTAAAATAAATGTTAGAAAAATGAATAATCAAGAAAAGAGTAGAACATGTTGAATTTTTCAGGGTGGTTTCCTTATTATCATCAGATCAGAGTCCTCTTCCTTGCTTTCTGGTTTCCCTATGGACTAATACCAGTATTTCCCAACTTAGCCTCCCTACTCTAGTTGAGCTTCCTTGCTCAAATACTCAATTCCTGTGCCCTGACTAGACTACAAAGTTCTGATTCTTCCTGTGGCCTGGTGTTTTCTTTCTTCTTTATTGCAACTATCCAAATCCATCAAGGATCAATACAAGCCCCACAAATCCTAGGAATTCTTGCCTCATAGTTTCAGGTTTCTCTGATAGCCCCTCTTTCTGAACTTATATCCAATTTAGTAATTAAAATACAGTAAAATGTGTACATAATTTTTATGTATATTATTTTTACTTGCTTCCATAAACTCTAAGTTTAAAAGGTCAAAAAGTTTTTTATGTTTAAACTCCGAAGCATCTAGGTAAGTTCCAAGTACTCTCCACTTATGAATGAACTAGTGGACAAAGTGCAGTATTTTAACAGCAATATGACTTGAAGGACTGAATAATAATGGTTTGAATATGAACTTTTCTTCTTCTAGTCTCATACTGGTATTATGAATTTCAGGACCTCCAGAGATTTGGAAGAATGTAAGTCAATCACTGGGGAAAGATATTCTTTTTCTTGGGAAAATTCTGGTTAAATGTATGGACAAATCCTTAAAATAAAAAATAAACAAGAAACCCGAACTAAGAGTTTGCCTTTTCCCTTTATCTTACAGATGTTTCTCTAGAGATAATATTTTTAAAAATAAGAGGGTTCTGCCTTGAATTTTTATAATTTATATTACGTGTTAATTTTAAAATAATAAATTTAGGCATACAGATCAAAATCAAAAGGACATATAATGAAGATAAACAGTTCTCCCTCTTCTGTCCTCTGTCCCAGCCAACCAGCCAGAACCTCTTTACAACTGTTTCTACCAGTATCTTTATCCTCATGGAGATATTCTCTGGATGTCGATCTATACCAAACTATACCTAGCTATCGGTTTATCTCCCCATCTATCCATCTACTTAGTTTTCACAAAATGGTGAAATTATACACATTTTCTCTGGCACCTGGTATTTTCACATACATGTGTAACCATAAGCCCACATACAATATTTCCCTACAGATCCACACACAGAAGTGCCTCATTACCTCTAAGAGTTGTAAACAATTTCACTGAATGGATTTACCCTAATTTATTAGACCATCTCACAATAAAGGAGATTTAGTTTGCTTCTGATATTTGCAATTACACGCAAGCCTGCAGTGTATATCCTTATGTATATGATACAATGTAAATGCATGTTTGTGGATAAATGCCTGGGAAGTAAAATTTCTGGGTCAAGTCTATGCATATTTTTAATTTTAAAGAAACTGGTAGATTGCCTTTCATAGAAGGTGTACCAGTTTACATTCCTACGAGCAACGTATAAGCTTAATGGTTCTGGCATTACTGCTTTCTAGAGTACCAATAAGCCAGGAAAATTTTATAAATATAGTTCCTGAAGTGTATTCACTATCCCAAGCCAGAAATACTATTCCACACATCCAAGTAGGCACTAAGCCTGGTTATTCTACCTCTGGGATATCTTTAGAGTATGTTCACTTTTCTCCATTCATACCTCCGATGTCTACTCATATCTGCGTAATAACAATGACCTAATAAGTAGTCCCACTTCATTTAGTTCTCAACCAAAAATGTTTTTCTGCAGCACACTACAGGTTGAGGGCTCCTTGGGTGAAGCAGTGATTTTCTAGCTAAGAACAGAGAGGCAGGGATAGTGACATTAGGAAAACCTGGGCATGCTTTCCAGCTATGCTTCTTGCCAATGTCTGGCCTCAAGAAAATTAAGTACATTCCCTTGCTTGTTTCTACACTTGATCTGAGCCAATTCTTTTTTTTTTTTTAATAGAAATGTTAATCATACTTACAAGGAAGGTCAAAATGAAATTTTTAAAAAATGCATGGAAGGACTTCATATTGCCTGCTGCATAGGAAGAGCTCAAAAAGTGATAATGCTGGAGGTCCTGGGGGGCTCAGTCAGTTAGGCATCTGCCTTTGGCTCAGGTCATGATCCTAGGATCCTGGAATCAAGTCTCATATTGGGCTCCTTGCTCAGTGGGGAGCCTGCTTCTCCCTCTCCCTCTCCCCGCCGCTCCCCCTGCTTATGCTCTGTCAAATAAATAAATAAAATCTTACAAAAAATAATGCCAATGATGATGAGAATAATGAAGAAGGAGGAAGAGACTGAGATGATAATAAATTTGTCCCAGTATCCATAAATTGCTCTATTTGCCCTCACATTAAAGCCCCAATACTTTGAGATGGTTTCTAAGACTCGAGATGATTTAACACCAGCTTCCCTTCCCACCTTCCTCTCTCATGGAAGCCCCACCACCCTTTCTCAACCCCACCCTCCACAAGCCACTCTATTTCAGCTAAATGGTCTTGGATTTTCCTGACTCCACCATGTCTCTCTAGCTTATAGGCCATTCCATTCACATGCTAGTCCCGCTGTATGTTATTATACACATAAGCTTTTCCCCCTCTGCTGCCTAATCATTACAGCTCAACACAGACAGCGTTTTCTCCAAACGTTCCTAGTCCTTGGTAGGTGTAGCCCCCACGCTCTCTTATAACACCTTGCTCTGAATGTATGAAGAGGTTTAAAAACAGTGATTTAATTCTTTAATGCAGGTATTTCCCTCTAAATTGCAAGTTCCTTGAAGATGGACAGAAAATCTAAATAGCAAACCCAAGGCCTAGCCTAATACTTGGGACAAAGAAGGTACTCAATGTTTGCTGAAAAACAAAGAATAAATATCTGATATCAAGAAATGTAAAATGGGGCTCCTGGGTGGCTCAGTGGATTAAGCCGCTGCCTTCAGCTCAGGTCATGATCTCAGGGTCCTGGGATGGAGTCCCGCATTGGGCTCTCTGCTCAGCAGGGAGCTTGCTTCCCTCTCTCTCTCTGCCTACCTCTCTGCCTACTTGTGATCTCTGTCTGTCAAATAAATAAATAAAATCTTAAAAAAAAAAATGTAAAATTCTAGATTGCTGAACCAAAAGCAGTGTTCCCTTTTCCTTCTAAATTATAAAAATATTATTTCTATATTTTATCATATTTATGGGTTCCAAACTTCTAAATGTTGTTACTTTTTAAAAATAATTATTAAAATATTTTTTGAAACTTAGATATTAATTAGGGAATATTAATTGTGGAAACTTGGTAGAAGTCCTTCCATTTTGCTAATGTTTTGCTACTCAATTTTGCCCAGAATATAATTTAGTCGTAAAATACATAAACTAACATCTTTGTTTGGATATGCAAATAGGACCAAACAATTCTGATATTCTAGCTACATCAGCAATCATCACACAGACTTTCTAATAGGATATAGACGTGTTTCTCTAGAACAATGGAGTGGTTAAGGTCAGCATGGATGTAGACCAAAAAGAGTCTAAGTTCCTCGCACACTATTTTTACACACTATTGATACCTAGCCTGAAAATACAGTCTTTGCAGAGGATTGAGAAATCCCACATATTAAAACTTCAGATCAGCACAGATGGTAACCCTAGAGACAAGCTAATGCAAAGCTTTATGTGTCCTTTCACTGCAGAGCAGCTGTCATTTTACTTATATTAAAGCCATTTCATGGGAGGTATTAGTATTCAATTGAGCATGTCAGTAATTGGTCTAAAAGCATTTATCACAGAGACATGGCTATATTTATGATTATCCTAAGTACCCACTTCAGAAATATCCCCTATGTTCAACTTACAGAAAGTATTCGCCATAGCCAGGGAAATAAAGGCTTCTGGACATTACAGTAATTCTTAAATAAATTATCACGCTCAACAAAGGTCACCTGAAAGCAGTTTGGGATTATTATCTACAGAATAATTGATTATACCAGATATTATTATAATAATCTGAGAATAAAATCATTTTATTTTTATATAAAACTGCAAAGATACCTTTTCTACCCATGCTGTTGAGGTTTGATTTCAATGTCTCTTAAATGGTGATGTAATCATAAGCTTCCATGTGGCTTCTGTCTTCCATCTCTCCCTCTTCCTGGTCTTCCTCCCCCCGATTCCTGATTCTGTACAACCCTTCCTTGTCTCTCCACTATGACTTGAAATTAGTACTTTCCTTATTTCTTCCCTTCACTGACCAACTCCACAAACCGTTCCTCTGTACCCACCCTCTCTCCCTTTTCACCACCCACTTATGCTTGCTGGTTTTTATTTCTGATCTGCTGGTTTAATATCCTGATCACCATATGTAACCACTAATTCCTCTGTCAGACTCCGCTCCCTGCCCACTTGTTCTGGACACTCCTTTGACTTCCAGGATGCTGAAGCAGCTACGCTCCCCTCACCCTCCCTGTTCTTCATGGGTCCATCACCTTCTTCCCATTTCCTTGATGTGGATATTCGCCAAAGTTCTGCCTACCTTGGATTTTCTCAGTGGATAATGCACAGATTTCTATGTATCTCATCCTTTTTCCTGACTTCCAGAATCATCATTCCTAATTATTTATTAAACAGTTGCCGAATTATGTGTTTGTTTTTGTTTTTTTACTGCTCAGTAATATCTCTTTAAGTCATTGTCTCCTTTTTACCCCCTAATACTACCACCCATGTTCAAGTCCTTACAATCTTCTGTTTTGACCAGCTTTTTTTTTTTTCAGATTTTTAAAGCATCTAAAAACAATTAATTAAGGTATATTTTAAAATCTTAAGAGTGGACTAATGATCAAAATCCTAACTGAAAAAAGAGTTTTAAAAGGAGATTATGCTGAGTGAAATAAGTCAAGCAGAGAAAGTCAATTATCATATGGTTTCACTTACTTGTGGAACATAAGGAGTAACATGGAGGATATTAGGAGAAGGAAGGGAAAAGTGAAGGGCGGAGGGAATCAGAGTGGGAGACAAATGAGGAGAGACTGCAGATTCCGAGAAACAAACTGAGGGGTTTAGTGGGGAGAGGGATCGGGGGATGGGTAAGCCCGGTGGTGGGTATTAAGGAAGGCACGTATTGCATGGAGCGCGTGCAATGAACCTTGAGACACTGCATCAAAAACTAATGATGTACTGTAAGGTGACTAACAGAACATAATAAAAAAATTAAAAATAAAGAAAATTTTTAAAAAAGAAACAATTTTGAAAATTAAACAAAAAAAGCTCTTTAGTTCATTTTTTCCTATGGACAAGCTCTCTTTTTTTAATTGGAGTCTAGTTGATTGACACCAATGTTACATTGGTTTCAGGGGTACAGCACAGTGACTGGACAGCTCTGAACTTGACCCTAAGCTCACCACCAGCTGTCACCATCCAGGGCTCTTACAAAATCACTGACTATATTCCCTATGCTCTGTCTTTCGTCTTTGGGCAGCTTAAAATATTAAGCATTTGGGGTTGGCTGAGTGGCTCATCTGGTTACCCCATCCGACTTTTTAATTTCAGCGCAGGCCACAATCTCAGTGTCATGATCTTACAGTTGTGAGATCAAGACCTGCAAAATGTGACCGGCTCCATGCTGGCTGTGGCGCCTGCTTAAGATTCTCTTTCTCCTTCCCTCTGCCCCAGATGCCCGACCACCCAGCCCTTGCACATGCACACACAAGCTCTCACTCGTTCTCTTTCTCCCTAAAAACATGAGATCTTTAGTGTTGCTAAGCAGCATGCTGATGTTTGGAAAATAAGCACTCCTACTCCCGAGCACTAGCGTCCTCTGGTACACAGTTTACAAATCACTGGCTGGAAATGGCTGTACTGGCCCTAAAACTTATCTCTGACCCCTGATCCACATCAAAAATTAATTTTATCAAGGCAAAGCACTTACAGATGCAAACTCCTTCTTTAGAAATAGAAGTAGTCATTCCAAATGAACAGCCAGTCATTCCACGTAGATTTTACGCTTGGGATCCTCTTCCATATGGTCTAGCCTATATTTTCTGGCTTGTCTAAATTCAGGTTGGGTTACTACTGTGCAGTGAATTTGTTTCCACCCTCTGCTGAAGGTCTAGCACAACACTCTTACCTTGGAACTAGTCAAACATATTAAATTGAATTCTCAGTGCAAAACTCAAAGTTTTCAGGTATGCATTATCGTACTCAAGGGTAGCACTAAATAAATGAGGCTTTTAAAAAGTATGATAGATCTAAACTGCCTGGTGTTTTTAAGAATTTACAACAAATTTTGATGAGTCACTAAAGGTTCAGTCCCATGTTGAAAGCCTAGTGGAAAGCACTGCCAAAACTCAGTTTAATTAAAAACAGAAAGAAACAAAGCAACAGATTGGTTTTCTTTCCCCCTAAATAAATGTTTCAAATTAAAAAAAATATATCTTAGGTACACTTAATGAATCTTTCTGTACTCTCAAAACATAAGCACTTATGCATTCAGAAGTAACTTGGGAGAAGTGGGGAAAGCCAGCCAGGGACACAATGCATTTTAGGAATGTAATTTATACTTATTGCTGCTGCTCTTCTGAAGGCTTTCCAGGCACTGCTTCAAGGCCCTTCGCCATTCAGCCGGAGTCACCCTGTTTATCCTCATCTCAATTATCCCACTCTTCCTGCCTCTGAAGCCCTGGCCATATGTGCGCCTGCTTCTTCCTCCAATAAATGAAACCCTTCCATGCCTGTTTGCTCAGAATGAACACACTGATCAGTATGTTCAAACTTCCAGCAATGTCTGTCCCTTACCTTCCAGAAAACATACTTGTCCTGAAGAGTCCAGCTCAAATATCAACATCCCACACTTTAAAATTAGGTAGAATTGTGTCTCCCCTTCAGATTTGTATCTTTTTTTATGATATACATATTTCTACTGCAATATTTATCATATATGTCACTACTGTTATGGCTTATTATCTGCTAAAGGTAGGTTAGTATTATACTAAATTAGGTAACTACTTAAAAAAAATAGTCATTTACTTAAGAAATATGGAATTTGACGTTTCTGACCATAAGGGTAGTAGAGTACCCTTGTGTTATAACAAATGGACAGATAAACAGAGAGAGGACATGGTAATATTTACTTAAAATGTATTTATTTGTAGGTATTATTTTAGAACAACTACAAAAGCAAAAGGAATCTAATATTATTTATTCTTTTATCTGGATCCTACTAATTCTCAAAGAGATTAATTTTATCTTTATATTTTTTCTTCAACCACCTACTACATAGTGTAGTTTGTTATCTAAAATAAAGAGCCAATAAATACCTGTTAAACTGATTTTAGCTGAACTGCTATATTGTTATAGTCATGCAAATAATTGATTTTTCTTCTGTTTAACAATGAAGGCATTTGCGTAAGAGATACTCAATCGATGTAAGAAAAAAACAGCCTACTTCCAAGAGAAGACATTTAAAAGGTAAGAGTGTCCTGTTGATAATCACAAGTCAGTCCTGACCTGTAGACAATACCTCTTCTTAGGGAATATAGCAGCCCAGAGTAATACATTTTTCACAGATACAGATACATACACCAGAAAAACATGTGCATGTCATTCTTTGCTTAGGCAAGTATTTTCTTCTTTTGGGCATTATTTGAAAAGACCCAAAATGCTCAAAACCCATTCACTTCTCTTAAGTCCTTTCCACGAGGCTGGAGAACTGACTTTTCCCAAAGAGCTTTTGATTTTCATTTTGGAGGGACGGACATGCTTAATTAAAACTGACACCTGAAGGAACTTTCATGTTTTGGAGCTAAACAGCACGTGTTTCTAACCATCAGAGTATCACTGAAGATTCACAGAAGCTATAGTCTGTGAAAGGCACACAGCCCTCCTGGCAGAGAGATTATGCCACTCCTGGCAAAAAAGAATTAGGGATTAAAAAATAGTTCAAATATCCAGGCTGAGATGAAAAACAAAACAAAAAGCCTTTTCTTAGCTTATCATCCAAATTATCTTTTTTCACAGCAGCGCCTACTCAACAATTTCTTCATCAGCTCTTTATTAAACAAAAATTAACTCAAATCTCAACCCTAACTCTTTATGTTCTTGTAAGACCCCACAAACCAAAGAAATGATCTGTCACAAATTAGGACTCCTTGAGTAAGGACTGAATGCCTGCTTTGTCAACCAAAGTGCTGTGATTTGAGAACCATATAAAATGCAATTTAAACTTCAACATTTACTTAAGGGTCCTGGATGCTCAGAGTCATATAAATACACAGGTTTTAGTTTAACATCAACTTTAAATTTTCACTTAAAAACTGTGTCAGGCTATCTTCGAATGGGTAATGCCCTGGCTTTTTTTTTTTTTTTTTTTTTTCTCTGATAAGATGACATTTTTTTTTAAAGATTTTATTTATTTATTTGACAGACAAAGATCACAAGTAGGCAGAGAGGCAAGCAGAGGGGGGGGGGGGAAGCAGGCTCCCTGCCGAGCAGGGAGCCCAACTCGGGGCTCAATCCCTGGACCCTGAGATCACGACCCGAGCGGAAGGCAGAGGCTATAACCACTGAGCCACCCAGGCACCCCAAGATGACATTCATTTTTAAAAAGCCAAATTTTATCAAAAGAACTGGTATTAATGAAAATGTATTAACTACCTCTGTCAGTAGTTTTCTCTAATTCACTGATAAAAATTGCTTTAAGTTCATCACCAAGACGCTGCTTCCTCTACAACTTCAAATGCTGCTCTCTTGAATAGTTGTTCAATCTTCTACGCCATTCTGGACTTGAAGCTGAAGCTTGACTTCTTTACCCAATGATCAAACTCTTTCATCTTCTTCTTCAGATCTTCAAAGGTATGTAGTGCCTCAGTAGCATCTACATGGCTTCAAAGTTTATGATTATCCAACCTCTGCATGAGATACTTTTCAGGCTTTTCAAACAGACCCTATTATCCTTGAGTAACTCAGTGAAGCTTTCCAAAACAAGTAATATCATATTGTTTCAAATGTTCTCACAAGCGTAACAAAGCCCATGCATTATAGATGGAAGTATATGCATGACCAAGCTTATGTCTTTTATGTGTTCACCTCACTCAATATATTTTATCACTCCAATATTCTTTTTTTTTATTTCATTTATTTATTTGACAGAGATCACAAGTAGGCAGAGAGGCAGGCAGAGAGAGAGAGGAAGGGAATCAGGCTCCCCACTGAGCAGAGAGCCCAAAGCGGGGCGCTATCCCAGGACCCTGAGATCATGACCCAAGCTGAAGGCAAAGGCTTTAACCCACTGAGCCACCCAGGCACACCCCTCCAATATTCTTCTTAATGCATGGGACTTTCTAGACTTTTTGTGTTCACCAATGTTCTTCACAAGCTCATCCATTTCCTTAGAAAACACTGACATGATCGTGGAGTAAACTGCTGAGCAGTGATAGAAGAAACCTCTTCATCCTCCTACACGAACTCACCTACAACTTAACAGTTCCATTGCTGTAGTCATATACATGTTATAAGCAGAACTCCTATTTGGATAGTAAATTTTGGGTGAAAACTCCTGCATAATGTTACAGCGAATATTTTGATGGCAAGAGTTCAGAAACGGAGGGTTCTTTGTATTGCAGAAATATATGTGTTAACTGGTCTCTAATTTAGAATCTTTGAGTGAGTAACTTCCCAACTCCTAGTTCCTCCTAGTGCTCATCAGAATTAACTGTCACCAATTAAGATACCTTATTGGAGCTTCTGCATATTTCTTATTTCATTCACTTGCATTTACTGAGTACCTGGTATGTGTCCGGCAGTATGGAGGGAAGATAAGAATTAATAAATTAATAAAATGTCCTCCAGCTCTCAAGGATTTTGCAGCACTGCAGAAGCAGACAAACATAAATACAGGAATACACAGCATGGATTACAGAAATCATGGCAAATATTCTCATAATATAGCTGAGGCACAAAGAGAGATGTAGATGTTTGCTCAGAAGGACGCTGATTTCTGATTTCACAAGGAAAGCATTCATGGAGAAGATGACGCTTGACACAACTTCTGAAAAGTGAAGTGAGTGCAGCGCCAGCCAAGGCACACAGGTGTGGAGGAGTGCAAACAGCCTGACATGCGAGGGAGCGGCCCCTCAATCATAAAGCAGAGCAGTGCAGGGGAGTGGAGAGGAGTGAGAGGTAAGTCTGAAAAGGGATCAAGGGCTAGCAGATCATGAAGGGCCCCACATGCACACAGGTAATTCTTGTCATGCAGAAAAGTAATTGTTGACACTTAAACACATTATATATAGAATTCCACCTCTCATGCATTAGCTGGACAAATCTTCCTGTTCATGGCTTCCTTTGGGAGAAAGGCCAGCATATTGTGGTGTCCCTTCTGCAGTAGCAGTTTCAACTCCAGCAGCAGTTTAAAAAGTTGGGTGCTAGTAGTCACTGCATTCTGACCTCTTGGGGATTATGAAAGGAACAAGGTGGGGATTAGGCGGGAAAAGAGTGTCTGCCACAGACACTTATGGACTGAGCTTAGCCTCACCCCAACCTTGAGTTAACAACCTCCTGATAACCAGGAAAACTCAACCTCTGGGGACATTTCCAATATACTCTTAAAGTGGCCTCGTACTGTGCAGGACAAAAAATAATGGAAACTGCTAGTGATTTTTAGCTCTGATAATGGAACACACTCATTTTATAACACATACATTAATTTTTTTGACTATGGCCATCTGATTTAAAACATTCTCAGAAATTTCCTGGGTAAGAATGAATAGGAAAATCTATACTTGAATTTTGCAACTGACATTGGTTATTTGTTGTGTCTAACTTAGACAAACTATCTAACCTCTCTATGTGTTGGTTTCTTCACTTCCTCATGAGGTTGTTATAAAGATTAAGTAAGTTAATACATGAAAAACACTAAAGCAGTTCCTTAAACATGTAAAGAACTCAATAAATACTAGATGCTTTCGTTATGAGCTTCTCCAGTGTTCACTGCTTTTTTTTTTTCTAGCAACGGTTTGAATTTCCATCTAGGAATATGCCCTCCCCTAATGGGATATGGAATATGGGATATGGGATAGGAATATGCCATCCCCTTGGATGTGGGCCAATCAGTATGTTACAATACACTAGCAATGGTGACTGGCTCATGAATGGGCACACAGCCCAGTTAACAAAGAGATACTAGGAGTCTCTTGATGGGGAGGTTTGGAGTTTCTTGTTTTCTTTCCTGCTGTACCGTAAAACTGAGAATTGTGAAGCCGCAGTGGCAGCCACCATCTTGGTATCACATTTAACCTGAGCCTGGAGCCAAAACAAAGGAAGGCAGAATGGAAGTAGGAAAGGAAACCAATTCCTATTGACATAATTCAATCCAGATCCATTTCCTGGAATCTTCCGTTGTCATCAGTTCCATTTTGCTTAAGCCATTTGGGTGGAGTCTCCTCTTACTTGTAATTGAAAGGGTATTTCATATTACCGAAATTACCCTACAGGTCGTAAAGAGACACTGAAGGAGTTCAAGGAAGGAAGGAAGTTGAATATCATTCTAGCAGCACTGGAGAGGGCTGAGCAGGAGGCAGGAAGACAAATCAGGAGAAAAGGATAACAATCTAAGTAAGAACTGATGAGGACCTAAACATGAGGGAGCTGGGATGAGACGTGTGGTGGAAGAAGAGAGAAGGATATTCAGTGCCTGACTGGATCTGCAGAAAGAAGAACAGCATGGAGTTGAGGAAGACTCCCAGGCTTTTCACTTAGCTGACTTGTGGATGGTGACGCCATTTATCAGGATAGGAAATACAGAAGGCGGAGTAACATTTAAGGGGGAAAAAAATGAATTAACATTGACATGTTCAGTGTCAGGTGCCCATGACATAACTAGGCAGAGAAGAAGTCGACTGAATAATCCAATCAGACATGAGCAAAATGTCTGGCCTAGAGCTTTATGTTAGGCAATAATGAATGGAATGGCTTGAAGCCTTGGGCACTGGTGAGTTAGCCAACACACAGTATGTAGGAGAGGGCTGTGCTCAGAATCATGAGAACATAGATAACTAGGGGCAAAGAAAGAGAATCCAATGAGAAATGCAGAAAGGAAATGGTCAGAGGACGGGGAGGAGAACCCAGGAGATAGCACAGCACAGAGCAAGCAGATGTTTTCGGAAAGCAAGACACCAGCAGCATGAAATGTGGCCTAAAGGTCAGAAAATAAAAAGCACTTCTGTTTGCTGTAATACTTCTGGTGAAGGTGGGAGCAGATGTCTAATTTCACAGAGTTGATATGAAGTAAGGAAGCAGATAGACTTATAGAGGACTATTCTTTTCAAGAACTTGGTTTAAGTGAAAAGGAGGTTTTCCATATAAATTATCGTGTCATCTTGGAAGAAAGGGAGTTTGACTTCTTCTTTGCCAATCTGAGTACCTTTTATTTCTTTGTGTTGTCTCATTGCTGTTGCTAAGATTTCTAGTACTATGCTGAACAACGGTGGCAAGAGTGGGCATCCTTGTCGTGTTCCTGATCTCAATAGGAAGGCTCTCAGCTTTTCCCCATTGAGAATGATATTTGCTGTGGGTTTTTCACAGATGGATTTTATGAAGCTGAAGAATGCTCCCTCTATCCCTATACTTTCAAAGAGTTTTAATCAGGAAAGGATGCTGTATTTTGTGAAACGTTTTATCTGCATCAATTGACAGGACCATGTGGTTCTTCTCTCTTCTCTTATTGATTTGTTCTATCACATTGATTGATTTGTGAACGTTGAACCACTCTTGTATCCCATGGATAAATCCCACCTGGTCATAGTGGCTAATCTTTTTAATGTACAGTTGGATCCTATTAGCTAGGATCTTGTTGAGAATCTTGGCATCCATGTTCATCAGGGATACTGGTCTGTAATTCTCCTTTTTGATGGCATCTTTGCCTGGTTTGGGAATCAAGGTAATGCTGACTTCATAGAAAGACTCTGGAAGTTCTCTTTCTGTTTCTATTTTTTGAAAAAGCTTCAAAAGAATAGGTATTATTTCTTCTTTTGAGTGTTTGGTAGAATTCCTCAGGGAATCGTCAGGTCCTGGACTTATTTTGGGGGGGAAAGTTTTTGATCACTGCTTCAATCTCATTACTAGATGTTGGTCTATTCAGGTTGTCAATTTCTTCCTGTTTCGGACTTGGAAGTTTATGGATTTCCAGGAATGCATCCATTTCTTTTAGGTTGCTTAACTTATTGGCATATAACTGTTGATAATAACTTATGGTGATTGTTCTATTTCCTTGGTGTTAGTCGTGATCTCTCCCCTTTCATTCATAGTTGTGGAGGAAAGGGAACCCTCTTACACTGTTGGTGGGAATGCAAGCTGGTGCAGCCACTTTGGAAAACTGTGTGAAAAGTCCTCAAAAAATTAAAAATAGAGCTTCCCTATGACCCTGCAATTGCACTATTGGGTATTTACCCCAAAGATAGAGATGTAGTAAAAAGAAGGGCCATATGTACCCCAGTGTTCAGAGCAGCAATGGCCACAATCACCAAACTGTGGAAAGAGCCCAGATGCCCTTCAACAGACAAATGGATAAAGAAGATGTGGCCCATTGAAACAATGGAATATTACTCAGCCATCAGAAAAGATGAATACCCAACTTTTCTATCAACGTGGACGGGACTGGAAGAAATTATGCTGAGTGAAATAAGTCAAGCAGAGAAAGTCAATTATCATACAGTTTCACTTACTTGTGGAACATAAGGAATAACATGGAGGACACTAG
The DNA here is from genome assembly GCF_020171115.1 of Neogale vison. Classification (NCBI taxonomy): domain Eukaryota; kingdom Metazoa; phylum Chordata; class Mammalia; order Carnivora; family Mustelidae; genus Neogale; species Neogale vison. Next base: position 31,901,229 of record NC_058094.1, read on the forward strand.
GAGAAGGAAAGGAAAAGTGAACTGGGGTAAATCGGACGGGGAGAAGGACCACAAAAGACTGTGGACTCTGAGAAACTGAGGGTTTGGGAGATGAGAAGGGTGGGGGAGATGGGTAAGCCTGGTGGTGAGTATTAAGCAGGGCATGTATTGCATGGAGCACTGGGTGTGGTACATAAACAATGACTTTTGGAACACTGAAAAAACAAAATAAAAAAAGAAAAATAGGGGCGCCTGGGTGGCTCAGTGGGTTAAGCCGCTGCCTTCGGCTCAGGTCATGATCTCAGGGTCCTGGGATCGAGTCCCACTCCCTGCTCAGCAGGGAGCCTGCTTCCTCCTCTCTCTCTCTGTCTGCCTCTCTGCCTACTTGTGATCTCTCTCTGTCAAATAAATGAATAAAATCTTTAAAAAAAAAAAGAAAAATAATAAAGGAAAAGGAGCAACATGGCAGTAGTTTGCCTATAAATGTTTGAAAACCAGCACTAAAATCTGGTTTGTAGCATCTGCCCATTTCCATTATGTGAACCATTCCTCAATAGAGGTGACTCAATCTATCAACATGGCATTAATGAAAGCAGGGCCGGGAAGTAGGGCTCACAGTTGGCTCTCAGGGAGCATGCTGGTGTGGCTGGATTTAGCACACATATGATCTAGGGAAAGACACATGGATGAAGGATACAAAGTGTGGAGAAAGAGCTAGCATAGAAGGAAAAGCTAACACAATATAAAAAAATAGATAAGGAAGCAACAAAGAAAATTCTTGAAGAGATTAGGTCAAGAACAGATGGAAAGATGTAGTACAGATGAAAAGAAAGAAAACCTCCTCTGGGGATTGACAAAAAGAGTTGAGGTTGAGTGTAGATAAATTAAAAAAAAAAAAAAAAGTTTATTTATTTATTTATTTGAGAGAACGAGAGCGTGTGGGGGGCAAAAGACGCAGAGAGAGACAGAGACAGAGTCTTAAGTAGACCGCACGAAGTGTGGAGCTGGATGCGGGGCTTGACCTCATGACACTGAGATCACAACCTCAGCTGAAACCAAGAGATGGACATGCAGCTAGACACTCAAATGACTGTGCCACCGTGGTGTCCAGAAAGAGAAACATTTTTAAGTACAAACATGGGAGACTGTACTAATTATGACTAAGACAATTCACAAATTCCAATTCCATTGAGAAGTAGAAGCCAAATCTTTGGTTGGCAATCAGGTGGCATTGGGCTTCCAGAGTACAGATGAGGTAATATGGGAAACGGGAGCAGATGGGAACCAGAGGCAAATACTAAATATATATGTCTGTGTGCATGTGTGTGAAATACTCACACACACATATTTGATGTTCCTATCTTCCCCCACCAGACTGAAGTTCCTTTAGAGAAACAAGGCTAGCTTATTTATCTTGGTTTCCCTGACACATATCAGAGTCCATTTCGTTGTCTTTTAATATTATTATTTATTGATAAGTAGGTATATAGGTAGATTGGCTGATCAGATAAACAAGGAAAAAATATGTTGATATTTTTAAAAGGACATGATGTTTTAAAGGTATTTATAGGGGATACAGTCAATGGTATCATAATACAACTGTTTGGTGACAGATGGTAGCTATACTTGTGGTGAGCGTAACATAATGTATAGAGTTGATGAATCACTATGTTGTACAACTGTAACTAACGTAACATTTTGTGTCAACTATTCTCAAATAAAGAAATAAAATTTTTTTTAAAAAAGGAGGTACTATTTTAAATGTCTTTTATTTCTAAATCTCAATCAAATCCCATTAAACTGAATTTAAGTATTATATTTATGCCATTTGTTGTTGTTGTAGTAGACCTACCAGAGAACCTGTACGGAAAATAGTGATCCTGGTCCCAAAATACAATTTTAAGCAAAGGTGGTGGTTATAAAAGGGGCTATCTATGCACACACAGATGACACAAAAATACTAGAGTCCCTGTCCCTCTTTTTTACAGAATAGGTACCACAGAACTTTTAGCAGCAACCGTTAAAATATTTTCAATGCTCTTGAGCCAGATAAACTGTCTAGTTTACATCTCTCACTTAGTATCTTCATCTGCTGTGTTTATATTTGCTTATTTCTGCAGTATGAATAATGCAAGTTTATCCAATGTATCTTTAGGATTATAGTGAGATTTGCTATAAATGCTTTGCAAATATCAGTAACTGTTGAATAAAACAGAGGCTTCAGGAGAAAAATTCGAGACTGTAAAATTGTAGCAGGGAGAATAAATTATGCAATTTAATCCAGCCGTGCTCCTTAGTGCTTTGGTATTCTTAATTAATTAATTAATTCATTGATTCACTTGACACATTTTTTAAAGATTTTATTTATTTATTTATTTGACAGAGAGATCACAAGTAAGCAAAGAGGCAGACGGGGCGGGGGGCGTTGGGGGTGGGAAGCAGGCTCCCTGCTGAGTACAGAACCCAATGTGGGACTTGATTCCAGGACCCTGAGATCACGACCTGAGTAGAAGGCAGAGGCTTAACCCACTGAGCCACCAAGGAGCCCCTTATCTGACACACATTTAAATGCCTATTAAATGGGAAGCATTGTTCTATGTGCCAGTAACACAGCAAAAAAAGAGGGGAAAGATCTATCCTCACATGGTTCAGATCCTAGTGGTACAAAAAAACAACACTAACAAAACAATAAAGGGTTATATAATATCAATAAAGAATAAATGCTAGGAATGGGCCCCTGAGTGGCATAGTCGATGAAGTGTCTGACTCTTGGTTTTGGCTCAGATGGCGATCTCGGTGTGGCAAGAAGAAGCCCCCCCTCAAGTTCTGCACTCAGCATGGAATCTGCTTGAGATTCTCTCTCTGCTTCTCCCCCATCTCTCTCTAATATAAATAAATAAGTGTTTATTTTTTAAAAAAGATAAATGGTAGGAAGAAAAATAAAACAAGCTAAGGGACCAATGGGCGATGGGCTACAATCTTAGATACAGTGCTCTGGGAAGGCCTATATAAGGAGATGATATTCGGGCAGAAAATACAAAAGGGAAAAATTTAATTTCCTTCCTATTTATTGGTTCATTATTTATTGTTTATTGGTTTGGATTGTGAATCATTTTTTTAGAAGTTTTTTTCAAAAATAAAAGTAGAGGATGCAGCAGCTCGGGTAAAACTTCTAAAGCATATTCTTACACATACCTTTGCTTCTTTAAAATGGAAGGAAATAAAGATAATTTAAAGGCGTCCTGGTGACTTGTGGTGGCAGATCATTACTATGATCCATTTAAGTCAGGAGCTTTTCTTTTTTCCTCTTCCCTCCCTGACAGTTGCTCCAATCCCAACATATCGGCTGACCACTGTTAATTGTTATGGCATAAAAAAATCAGAGCCAAGCCTGAAAGGAGTCAATGAAAACACTTAAAATATTCTGACTGTTGGTTTAAGGTTTGTCTACAGAAGAGTTTTTGGTTGTAGGCTTATAAAAGCTCTTTCACTAGCTCTAAAAATTATGTCTTATAATACTGACTCTGGGAAAAGGAACATATCAATACACAATGTTATTTATGTATCAGGTCACAAAAGCTAATATTTATTAATTGTTTACTCTATTTTAGAGTTTGTTCTAAGCAGTTTACCTCAATTAATCCCTCCAAATCTAAACTTGCTCCTTCACTTTTATTATCTGTAAAATAGGGAAATAGAAGCAGCTTCTTTTGAGTTTTATTGATGACTTTATGATTCATCACATAGTACATTCAGCAGAGAAAGAAGTATATTTCTTATCAGAGGACAGTGCTTAAAGAGTCTGAGACAAAAATGAACTTGGCATGTTCTAGGTAAACAAAAAGGCCAGTATAGCTCATTAAATATGTATACCTAAATAGTATGTGTTATTTTGCAGGATATTCCTGCTTATCTGTTTTACCTCTACTCTTGTTAAATTTCCCTGTGCCTATAGCTAAATGCAGGCAACACAGAAGTGACTCTCAAATGGTAGGACAGCCAATGAACTTTTCATTGTGGAAACAGAAAATGTAATTATTTTCCGAAAGACAAACATGAAATTCATAATGTGAATCTCCCTATAAGAAAAGAAACAGCTTTAACCAACAGAAAACTGAAAAAAAAAATCACTTTTGTTTATTCAGGTGCTAGGTGTAAATTCCTTCTTTTGACAGATGAGAGTAACTGGAGAGGACAGAGACTTCACAACCCCATTTGCTAAGGAATCAGATTAAGACCAGATAGGAAATTTTAAAAGGGGGAGACGGGGGGGGGGGGGGAAATGATAACAAGCAAGTACATATTTCCTTTCCAACTAGTAAACTGTTGTATAGATTTCAAAAATCACGAAATACATTTTAGAGAACTGCAAGTTATAAAGCATGTATAGTTTAAGCTATAATCACAGTTCATGAGTTATACTTGTGAAGCATTTCAGACATATTTAGAATGCCTTAGCCACAAAATATGCCTTACTACTACATGGTATATGCTGTAGCTCTTCTTGTCTGCTTTTGTCTCCCGATCTTTTTCCCTCTCCTTACACACACATACACACACACACACACACAAATATAACCCTCCATTTTTAGAAAAATTTGTAAGTCAAATTTATAATAGTGTATTAGGCTTTTCTGTTTCAGTGACTGTCTATATTCAGAAAATTCTCTGACTTTTATCATAAACCAATTGCCACAAATGTTGACATATATGCTGAAATATACACCAAGTAATTTAGAGAAAGACATGTTAATTCTTCTTCATTTACTGACTTTTCCTCTTTCCCTCTGTAATTCTGTTTACACTAGTGCCACATTTTACATAAGCTCTTACTTTCAGTTGTCTTATTTATTTTAGTCAATAAGCAAATATCATTTGCCAAACATGTGGACTATAAAATTATTTTATCATAATAATAATGTCTTCAAAACTGTTTTTATTCCTTAAATATGTCATATGATGGAGACATTTGGCCTTTAAAAAGTATGATTAAAATCTCATCTAGAAACAAGAATATTCATGAATTATCTTTGTACTTCTATGTTAATTACTAAACTTAATATTTCAAGTCATGTTTTACAACTCAGACATACTGCCAATTAGAATATTTTCTAAGCATAGTTGCTTGATGTTAAATTTAAATATATTTGTAAAATAAAAATGCAGTTTTATTTATGAAGAGTTTATAATATCCTATCATCGTATTATAGATATTTGCCTAACATCTGAATTAAGCTCAGTGACTAAAATGACTCTTGTTAGCGTGAGCCATTAGTTTATGTCAACATTACCAGGTCATTAAGAAGCCATTCTTGTCCAGCACTTAGGATATGAAGTAACAGGGAGTTCCGTCCACCTGCCACAGTGCCCCAAATTCTCTAATTTGGTATTCATCTCCTAAAACTGGCTGAAGTAATTCACCAAAAATAACACACCTTCAGAAGAGAAAGCTGAAGTCAATGTACTGAGGCTTGCTATTGTCCCTCCCCAAATGTAGAAATGAGCCTTTAATGGGGTAGGGCAAAAAATGCTGCCCTGGATTAGTTAAAGCTGTGGACACAATCTGATTGCCAAGCACCCCTTTGAATTTAGGCATAAGTCTACACTGGAAATGTGAATATGAAGTAATAGTAAATTCCAGAGGGATTGGCGGTAAGAAAAACAGGCCCCTAATGCTTAGAGTCTGGCACCTTGCTCCCAAGGAAGTAACTCACAAGGCCATCATCTGAGTATCCTGATGGAACACATCCAAGTCTCCAGTTCCGCCACCAGAACCACTGAATGCCTGCAGTGAAATGGCCACTCTTCCCTAACGCACACAACAGAAGATCCAGTGTCCTTTGGTAATCCGTGAAACAGCAGACAATGTCTACTCCTCTTGTATACTGTCAGCTCAGACTTTGCCCTCCCTGGATAAACTGTGATCCTCTAATCTGCTTTTTGGCTACACTTCCTCACCTCTCTTGCTCCCAATGGGTCTAAGGAAAATTAAATTGGTATTAAAGTCAACTTTCGTATTTATATCCCGTGAGTCCCCTTTATCTAGGTCAAATCTCACTCTTTTAGAGGAAAATCAAAGACCCCAAACCTAGTTCTAATTCTGGACCCAGAGAATTAGTATTCAATCAGATTAGAAATCAAATAATCCAGGAATCACTTAGCTCAAATAACGTTCTCTAATTTTACTTCAGTGAATGGTGTACGACACTGATTGCAACCAAAAGGGCATGACAGGCTGACGGAGAGGACAGAACGAAAGATCCAAACTGTTAGGCCCTCCCATGGAAAACAGTCTGAGCCTCTAATTCTGGGTGGCCAAGAAGGCAGTATCAAAACAGTAAGCATTTACTCAAGTATTTGGGGGCATTTACTACATTCTACTGCTCCATTCAGGATATCCAGAAATCAAGGAAAGAATTTGACTTCAAAGAGCTCAAGGTGCAGTGTGGGTGACTAAGATGTAAATTAACAATTAAAATTAAATCATTGTTGTATTTCTGGGAATTAGAGGAGGAAAAAGGAGAATAAAAAGCTACTGAACTAGGCAAGGGAATGTGGGTCTGAGCCTACTTCCTAAATTGGGTAAAGTCAAAGTTTAAAAAAGATGCCAATTAAGGCACTCTGAGAGAGGCACAAAACATATTCCAAGGCCACAGAGAGAGGACGATGTGTCCAAATAATTAGGGAAAGCTAAACTGTACGTGGGTATGTGAGATTTATGCCTGTGACTGTGTGTTTAGGGTAGGACAGGAGATGAAGCAAGACACGTGGGTGTGATGTTTTAAGAAAGTTATAACGCAACTTTTTTTTTTTTAAGATATGACACCAAAAGTACAAGTAATCAAAGAAAAATATTAAGTTGGATTCAAAATTAGAAACTTCTGTTTGTCAACTGACACTATAAAGAAAGAAAGTGAAAAGACAATGAACAGAGTGTGAAAAAATATTTGCAAATCATCTATCAGGCTGAGGCTCTAGTATTCATGACACGTAAGTAACTCTCTCTACTCAGCAATAAAAAGAAAACACAACCCAATTAAAATGCGGGCAATTACTGAATCAAAATACCATATGTTTTATAATGTTTAGAAACTGGAGCTGCACACATTGCTGGTGAAAATGTAAAAGGTGCTGTGGAAAACAGTTTGACGGTTCCTCCAAACTTTAAACATAGTGCTATCATGTGACCCAGCAATTCCACTCCTGGGTATCTGCACAAGAACACTGACAACACACATGCACACAAAAACTTAAACATGAATGTTCATACAGCATTTCTGTTATAACCCAAAAGTCGAAGCAACGGAAATGTCCATCAGCTGATGAGTGAACAAGATGTGACGCACCCACACGCGGGACACTGTTCAACCACAGAAAGCGACGGAGTACTGACACATGCTCAACGTGGATGAACCTTGGAAACATTGTGCTAAGAATACAGACCAAAAAGGTCACATACTGTGTGATTCCACATGTATGAAAAGTCCAGAACATGCAAGTCTACAGAGACAGAAAGTGGATTATGGTTGCCTGGGGCTGGGAGAGGGATGGGTTGGAATTCACAGCTAATGAGTGTGGAATTTCTTTTCAGGGATGATGGAAATGTTCTGGAATTACACAGTGGTTATGGTTGTTCAGTTTTTTGAATATATTAAAAACCACTGAATTGCATACTTCAAAGGGGTAAATTTTATGGCATGTGTGCCAATTTTTAAAAAAAGATTTAATGGGTTGCCAAAGGAAATTCAAACCTTACAGGCACACATGGTAGGCCTGAGTTTCCACTTTAAGGTACAAGTCTCCAAAAGCCAATTTTATTTTAGATTTTCCTATGATCAACCCTTGTACTATAGATAAATGCATTCAGCTTGCTATCAACAAGTTACTTAGGCATCAGTAAAAATCTAATTCATTACAATAAGTGTTGCAAGTTTCTTAAGTATACATGACAAGATGTTGTCAGTTTTTTTTTTAATATTTGATTTAATTGTTTGACAGACAGAGATCACAAGCAGGCAGAGAGGCAGGCAGAGAGAGAGGAGGAAGCAGGCTCCCCGCTGAGCAGAGAGCCCGATGCAGGACTCAATCCCAGGACCCTGAGATCATGACCTGAGCCGAAGGCAGCGGCTTTAACCCACTGAGCCACCCAGGCGCCCCAGTTTTTCTTCCATAATATTTTAAAAACTGAAGATCCAACTAGAAGAGGATCCAACTAGAAGAAATATGGCAAAAACAGATTCTTAAAACAGTATATGCACAGCTCAAATTTTGAAGCTGTTAATTTATCATGTTATCCTAAGTTTTACCTTGATCCCCTCTCAGCTTTGCATCCTAATTCCTTAACACATGATTTGATTTTATAAATTCCCAAATCTAAAAAATGTTCTCACTTTTTTATGGGAAAAAGAAGTGTCTGGGGAGTAGGGAGGAAGAAAAGTAGATGCACATGCACACATATCCTATCCTAAGGAATAAATATAACAAATGGCACCAAAAGCTTACTTGAAGATTTTTATGCAGTGTTTCCCATTACAAATTACAAAGAATAAAACGTTTGTCAAAATGAGATTTATGGCATTTTCTTCTGTAGTTCAACACAAATTATTTCAAAGCCATCATCTGTTTTATTTTTATTAAAAACTAATAAAAGATCTGTTTAAAATAGTATTATAATTTATTTCTAAGACACCTCTGAGATGTTGCGCTTGAATGGAATTTGCAAAGAAATTAAATGTATTTGCATTAAGTATTTCAGTGACAAATTAATCTGTGGTAACAATAACTTTAATTGGGAAAAACATTTGAAGCAATTTTTCAAACATTTCATTTCAATCAACTAATGGAAAATATCCAATCATATTTGCATAAAGTTAATTTTGAAATGTTTTGTTGATATTAGACAATTAGAATGCATTACTGTGCTTTGTCATTGAATGAGATGTCTGTTCACTTGAGGACTGAAGATAAAGTAAACTTAAATATTTATAAAGTAGGGCAAATAGTACTGGAGTAGTAGTTCATAAACAAACAAGTAACAAGCAAGTCTTGAACAAGACGGTCATTTATTGTACTGAAGTGATTCTGGGCAACTCACCAATACTCAATCACAGCAATATGCAAACACAATAACCCCAAAGTCGAAAAGATATTTATAATGAAACCTAGTTCCTCTTAGCACTTCATACTTATTTAACTACCATTGTTTCAAACCAACTGGTCACCCTTCATCAAAACTATCACGTGGCACTCAAAGAATTATTATTTCTGAGCCCTTAGACAAAGTTGCCAAGAAACAGCTACACATTTTTGTGGAAGAGATGCTTCTAACATATTTTGCTGGGTCAAATCTTCTTGGTTGAATGCTTCAAAATTGATCAGAATGAGAATGTCACCAGCTCTTTGTACCTTGATGACACAGACCAAGGAATTCAATAGAACTGACCTGCACTTACATTGGATCATGCTGGTTCTCCCCAGTGCAAGAAAGGTAGAGTCTTGAGAGGACAAGCCATAATTAAGAAGGAATTCCCAACACCCAGCAGTCATAAACCACATTCATCCAGAAAACAAAACATGCCCAGAGAAACTTTCACCCATTAGCTGATTTTTGTGTTTCTTCTCGATACCACAAAGGAGCACATTTTCCTTTTTTACAGTACCTAATGCTAAATTGAGTTTCCATTGAAACAGACAGCTTGGTCCAAGAAAATTAAAGAACTGTGCAAAAGTCACAGTTTTTAATCCAAAGAACTTGTTTCTGCAACACTTGCATGCCCTTGACCTTAAGGTGAAATAATTTCTTCCAGTGAGACTTCTACATTACCATACTGTGAAGCTGAACTGAAAACAAATACATAAAGAAACCAATTGTATTTTGATGAATGAACAGCTGTCCTCATTCAACATTATTTCTTTCAAGTCCACAGTTAAGTGCCTGGCATTGTGTTAAGAACTGCAAATGCAAGTAAGATATATTTGCTAAGCTTAAACCATTCAGTCCAGTGGGAAAAATAAAGGAAGCAGTATGTATAAAGGCCAAGAAATATAAAGAGAACGGCAATTCAGAAACCAAGAACTTTGCCATGGCTAGATCGTACAGCAGTATGGGGGACTGGCCAGAGATGAGGCTAGGGAGGGAGACAGAAGTCACAGCAGAGCCAACATTTATTAAGAATCAACTATATCATAGCTGCTATCACAAACACGTCACATACATTTTTTTTCATTTAGTCCTTACAAAACAAGTTGATAAGGCAGATCGCATTTTGATCACCCCATTGTAGATGAGGAAGCTAAACTATAAGAATGGTATGTACACTGATACCCATGCTGCCCAACTAATAAGCAGAATTGTGCTTTGACATTGGCTCCCAAATTCCAGATCCTATTTTATCATAAAAGGTCTGGGGGCGCCTGGGTGGCTCAGTGGGTTGGGCCGCTGCCTTCGGCTCAGGTCATGATCTCAGGGTCCTGGGATTGAGTCCCGCATCGGGCTCTCTGCTGGGCAGGGAGCCTGCTTCCTCCTCTCTCTCTGCCTGCCTCTCTGCCTACTAGTAGTCTTTCTCTGTCAAATAAATAAGTGGGATCTTTAGGGAAAAAAAAAAAAAAAAAAAGGTCTGTGCACGAAATAATAATAATTACTATTATTATTATAATAATAATTATTATTATTATTTGCATTTCCCTCATAGGTGGAAAGAGATCACAGTTGAGTATTACACACAGAAGTAGCACCAGGACCCCAAAGTTGAACATGGGTTAGAGGAGACAGACCATAGAGCTAGCAGATAACTAGAGGGCCAAAGGATATCCAGGCTGGAGATGATAGAGCTGTGAATTTTGGCAGCAGAAATGAAAAGGAGAAATGGACCTATCACAGCATTAATTCATTTAGAGATGTTTAACTTTCTAACTAAGGACTATGGAATAAGAAACATGTTCTTAATAATCCCTAAAATTCATCAAATACTTGGTCTAGAAAGATAGTAGGTGATAAGGAATTTTGTTACAGTGCTATTTCTGTTCAGGAGTCTTCTTTTTTTCTTTTTTTTTTTTTTTTGTCTTTTATTCTTGGCTCTAAACCAAAATTGTCACCTTTCACTATATGAATCTCAGAAAGGAGGCTGACTGACACTGAAGTTTATCATATTCCCCACAATCAGCGCCCAGCACTGTGCTTATATTCCACCGGGCCTTCCTGAGGCATCGAAGAGTACAGTCATGCCTTCTTTGCTTATTAGAATGATCTTTAACGTCTCATGTGGCATTTTTTAAATCTAAAAGAGAATTTTACTGGACAGAATTAAAAACAAGCCAATAATAAAATGTCACATAGTCTTCTCCCTTGTTGTGGAACACGTGAAGCTCACCTACAATCATCAGTGCACCTTACACCTCCCAGGTTTGAAAGGGTCCCCAAATACCCTTACTAGGACACTGTCTTTTGATTCATAGAGCAACGAAAGACTACCATCCTTCAAGTACAATTCGTGTCCTGACTCCTCAGCACTTACAACAATTTAAAGAGTCCTACTTGACAGAACACAAACATAATCCACACCTTACTCCAATGTAGTCTGTAATATTTCTCTGGGAGTTCCGAATAAGCAGTATAGTGAGCAGAGGAGACAGCCATTTGAATGGAGGGAAAACATGCTCCTATTTTTTGGTAATGCTTGTATCCGAGCTGTCCACAGTTCTTTGAGATGAAGACTAACACTTAGAAGATGTTCTAAAATATAAATGACTGACCCGATGAACTGCCTTGGTGGAGAAGTCTGCTATTTGCACCTGCTGACTGACGCTTGGCATCCAAAGGAACTGAATCAGACAATGGGAATTTGTTACTGTCGTTTGTTTTGTTTCTCTGGTTTCAGAGTGTCTCATTCTCTGTTCATACCATTTTACCTTTCCCACCACAGACAGGTACTCCATCCACAGTAGTCAGAGCTTCTTATCTCTCTGGATGTAAATCTATCCATACCCACATGGCCAAGAAGGGCCAAATGTAACCCTTCCAAAGAAACTATAAACGTTAGGGGAAAGACACTCTTGGTCTCTTCTCTGGGATTGTCAGCTCTGAGGCCACATAAGCCTGGCACTGACAGCCAGGCATCTTTGCTGCCATGTGTTGCCCAAAAATGGTGCCAAAATAAGAAGCTAGTAAAAACAAGAGAGACACACAGATATCCAAAATTCTAGTGAAATCACCAGATCCACTGCACCCACAGTATTTGAATCAACCCACACCCTTGATAAACTTCCCATCCCTTTTTCAATTCAGCTAATTTGAATTGAATTTCTGCCACTTGCAGCTGAGAGCATTCTGATTACCAATGCAAGACCAACAATAAATTAGTTTCTTCTCTTTGAGAACACAAAATAATAGAATATTGGTTAAAAATAGGTATATTATATAATGAAATAAGTTTATGTTTTGCTTATCAATAGATTAACTTGAATTATGAGCTGGTATATATAATTCCTTTGGCACTGAGTAACCAACTTTTAGAGAATCTTGAGGGACAAAGCCAAAAAGTATTCTTTTTAGAAGAAACATTTATATTAAAAAAATAACAGACTAAAAGAGACTTTTTCAAAAGCAGAAAACAGTAGAAATCTGAGGACTTCAACAAGATTTAAAACAATGTGGAAGAGCTGCATTTAGCAAGGTACATTTTCAGTTGAGGACAATGGAAAACATGAGTGAATGTATTTCATGAATTATGCATTGTATCAAAACCTCATTTGGTAAGCATTCTGACCTCTGCTATTTCTGTGCTAGTGTCTATTGTACTCTCAATTAAGCAGAAACAAAATTAGCATGGTAGATAATAGATAATACTAGAATTAAAGACAGAAAGTTGAAAACCCTTATAGTAATTTAACATTTAAAAGCATGAAATTAGTTTTGAAATTAAAATGAAACCAAAGAGCAGGAGAAAGTAGTACCCACTTTCTGGTTCAAGCCAAATTTTTAGGAGGACATAAAACTGCTCTATATTTTTATTCTCCACAAAGTGGTTCAAATGCAGATTAATAAATAAGTTAAATAAATTAAATAAATAAATAAAATTGTAGAGAGCAATGAGTGGATCATTGTAGGTTCTGAGTTCAAACTGAACCTAGCACAATGAAAAAGAATCTCATGGTGATTAATGGTGGTTAGATATAGGAGAAAGCTTTTATAAAGGACACTTCATTACTGAAATTACAGGTAAATATTTGCATCATAGATGAGAAGTTAAAATGAGTATTTGTGGTCATGAATTTTCTAAAAATTAAAATAATGATTTTGCTCATAAAAGAAATATTAATTGTGTTAATTATAAATTAACTCCCTCTATAAATTATGTACTATTTTATAAAGTAGAAGTTCTAAGCAGAAAAATTAATTAAAAGGTGCCATGGGGGCACTTTGGTGGCTCATTTGTTAAGTGCCTGCCTTGGGCTCAGGTCATGATCCCAGGGTCATGGGATCAAGCCCGGCATCCAGCTCCTGGCTCTTCAGGAAGTCTGTTTCTCCCTCTCCCACTCCCCCTGCTTATGTTCCCTCTCTAGCTGTCTCTTTCTCTGTCAAATAAAAAACAAAATATTTTAAAAAATGAAAATAAAGGGTACCATCTCCTACAAAGTCCTGCAAAGCTTTCATGATGTCCCTCAACTCTTGCCCACCACCTTTCTGACCTCTTTCCCTACTGCTTCCCTCTGCTCTTTCTGCTCCAACCCAACTGGCCTCATTAATGCTCCCCAAAAGTTCCAGGCATGCTCCAACCTTCCACGGGCTGTTCTCTCTGCCTAGAATGTTCTTTGGCTTGAATTCACATCCCTCACTTCCTGTCTTCCTTCAGGATTTTATTGATGTATAATTTTCTCAAGAAGGCCTACCTTGGCCATTGTATCTCAAATTGCCCCCACAGAACCTCTCAATTCTCCTTACCTGGCTTTATGTCATTTCTCTCTTCTTTTTCTTGCTGTTTAGGAAACTATGATTTAACTTTTATTGTGTTTTTGTCTAGTCTCTGTATCTTCCTCCTCTTCAATTTTTATTATGTCTTGTTTGTTCCCTACTCCCTGTCCCATAAAAATGGGCCAGAATCTGGGTCTGTTTTGTCTGAGAACTGAAGTAGTACACTGCAGGTATTCAATAAATATTTTTTAACGTTAAACAAATTGATTATTGAAGCATAGTTGGCATACAATGCTATATTAGTTTCACTTGTATAACATACTTCTATATAATACACAATACCATGATAGGTGTAGTTACCGTCACCATATACCATTAGTACATAACTACCGACTACATTCCCTATGCTGTACATTTCCTCCCCGTGATTTATTTATTTTATAAATGAAGTTTGTACCTCTTATCCCTCTCACCTATCTTAGCCATTTCCCCAACTCCCTTCCCCCTGCAAGTAACAGTCTGTTCTCTGTATTTATAAGTCTCTGGGTTCTGTTTTGTTTGTTTTTTTGGTACCTTTGTTTTATTTTTTAGATACCAAGTATAAGTGAAACAATATGGTTTTGTCTTTCTCTGACTTATTGCACTTAGCATAACACCCTCTACGTCATGTCGTTGCAAATACCATGTCATTGCAAATGGTAAGATTTCTTTTTTATAGCTGAGTAATATTTTATCGTGTGTATATATCACAGCTTTATTCATTCATGTATCAATGCATGTGGATGTTGTTTCCATATCTTGGCTATTGCAAACAATATTGCAATGAACACAGGAGTGCATAAATCTTTCTGAAATAGCGTTTTCATCTTCTTTGTGTAAATACCCAGTTATGGAATTATTGGATTGCATGGCATTTCTATTTTTACTTTTTTGAGGACCCTGCAGACTGTTTTCCATAGCAGTCGTACCAATTTACATTTCTAACATTTCACGAGGGTTCCCTTTTCTCTACGTCCTCACAACACTTATTTCTTTCTTTCTGAAAATGGCCAATCGGACTGGTATGAATTCACATCTATTGTGGCTTGGATATGGATTTCCCTGATGATTCGCGATGCTGAGCACCTTTTCATGGGGCTGTTGGCCATGTAGATCTTCTTTGGGAAAAATGTTTATTCAGGTCTTCTACCCATTTTTAGTTGGATGATTTGGAGGTTTTAATGTGGAGTTGTAGGAGTTCTTCATACATATTGGATATTAACTCCCTATTGGATATATTCTTACACCAATCACAAAAATAAACTTGCAATAGGTTATAGATTTAAGATTAATAGATTAATGACCTAAATGTGAGACGTGAAGCCATAAAACTCCTGGGAGAAAACACAGGCTTGCACATTATCCTTGGCAACTGTTTTCTGGGTATGTCTCCTCAGTTAAAGAAAAGAAAAGTAAAAATAAACAATTGGTACTACATTAAAAGCTATGCTGAGAGAAGGAAACCATCAATGAAATAAAAAGGAAAAAAAAGAAAATTCAGTGAAAATAAATGGGAGAAGATATTTACAAATGATACAGCCAATAAGGCATTTAATAGATATGTACTGAATGAATAATCAAAGGTTGAATTGGGCAATGTTAAATGAAAATAAATGTTATATAGAGCCCACTAGTTTCTAACAACACTGGTAATCACCAAAATGTAATTTAGTTAATAAAACTGAAATTGTGTAGAAGAGGAAAACTATAGCCAATTTGGGCCCGAAGAATATACCTGGGCCAAGAGGATAATAGAAATACATCACACTATTCACTGCTTTGGAAGGTCTTTGCTCCTACCGATTAGAGAAGAGGGCGAGAAATGGAGAAAAAGCAGGTGGGGTAGGGGTGAGGGGAGAAAGAAGAAGAAGGGAGACATCTGATTATCCAATCTTCTCTTTAATCTGAAGAAAACAGAGTGTATCAAGTTGCTTGCCCATGGCCAATCTGACATTGGGAAACCAAGCTGGGGCTTAGAATCATACCACAAACAATTAAAGAGGAGTAAAAATAAGTGATAGAAAAGAACAGTTTACTTTGTGAATATAACGTTAATTTTAGAATTGTTTCACTTAATCCCAATCATTTTGTTTATATATACTGTGTTTCAGTTTTTTGTTTTGTTTATTGCTTTCGTTTTTGCTGTTTGGCCACATTCATCCATTGACTTACTTGAAAAAAATTCATTAAGTTCTTACTGTATTACTGGTTCTGTGCTGGGCACTGCAGAACCAAAAAAGAAGTAGGCTGGGAACTTCTGGTCTCCTTATATTGATTTGCATGAATCTTTGATTTCAGTTGACTTCATTTCTCATTGTCCAGAACCATGAGTATAACAACTTCTGAATCCCGTGAGTCCTTCTAGTGAATCGTCAAGCCTGAGGGCTGTGATCTTTTCGGACCTACTTTTAGGGCCATCGTTATGTCCTGCTAACTCGAGGAGGCCCTTCCTCATCCAGCCCTGTTTGATTTCTCCCTTCTTTGCCACTAAATTGCATATTACCCCATCCTTTCAAATGTTTTGTTGACCTTTGACTTAAAAATCTTACTGCCCCAAATGGATAATTACAGAATTCTCATCGATACTGTACATACAATGCTATACCTAATCAGTCATTCAATAGAAATCTGTTATGCTGAACTAAATAAATTCAGATACTTATTAGCAACTAATCAAATACTTTCAGATTTTGCAATTCAAACAAGATGGTTACAGTGGAAATACTTAGCTCATTTGCATGCTAAATTAAAAAGCAAGTATCATAACCAATGACAGACTTTCTTCTCCCAATAGCCAAGTGAAAAATGCACTATGGTCATATTAGCTGGTGATGGTTGTTTTCTCTTCCTACCACTTAATGGTCCATGTGTGCAATGAATTATTTGTATATACTAATAAAGTTTAATGGCAAACTGGTTTAATGGCAAAAAGGATATTGACTCAAAGTACAAAATGTCTGTATGTGAAGCAAGTACTATTCTTTCTTTGAAGAGGGCTCTCACTCATCTATGTTTTCCTTTTTTTTAAGATTTTATTTATTTGAGAGAGACCATGCATACAAGTTGGGGGGAGGGAGAAGGATGGGCAGAAGGAGAGGAAGAGGGAAGGGAAGACTCCCTGCTAAGCAGGGAGCCCAATGCAGGGCTTGATCCCAGGACCCCGATATCCTGACCTGGAACCGAAGGCAGACGCTTAACCTACTGAGCCAACTAGGCACCCCTCAACTATCTATGCTTTCATCTTAGCGTTTGCTTTCCATTTAAACATATCTCAGGCATTTTTATCATCATAAAAATATTAGGGACACATTTTTACTGCTGAAAGGATCCTAAAAAAATTTAGCTCACTGAGGAAATGGGAACTCAGAGAAGTTAAGTGATTTGGTCAAAGACATACAGCAATTTAATGAGGAAGCTGGTGACAGACTCAATTCTCATAATTTCCATCTAGATTTTAATTGCAGTAGCATTTTGTACTTCTCAATTGTGAAGACTCATATACAAATCTGATCCTTCCAAAACAGTGCCAACATATTTCAGAACTGTTTCTGATTTCTCAGAATATAAAAAAATATGCTGCTGGAAAATGCGCAAGTAACCCCAGTAGCCAGAAAAGTATTCTTTTTTTTTCTAGCAGTAAAGTGCTCCCCAAGTATTTGTGGGAGACCCGAGACTATGCCCATTGCTTGGATGTGGCTACTCTGGCTGGCTGCTACCATGTAGACTCTGCTTTTTCTTTCCCCTTCTGCCACAGCCCCCTCTAGTGGGTAAGTCCTGATACTAGCACATACTGGATACCACTCCCAGTCACCCACAGGATTTGCAGGCCCCCCCACCCCCGCATTTCCACTGGGTGCCATTTTCACTTTGACTTGGACTTGCTGGTTCCCCTAGCTATAGCCACCGTTGTGTTCTTCGGCCAGTGCTGGTAGGCACTGCTGTTTTGATTCAGACCCTGTGGCTATCACTTGTCCCTTTATGTAGATATGAGGTACTGAGTCCCCAGTGCAAGAATTACTATAGTTCCTTTTATGTGACAGAGAAGAACTAAAGCACACAGACCCAATTCTTAGATATTTTTAAGGCAAACAGTCTTAGAGCTATTCCTCTCCCTACAAGTCAGAGATTGACTAAGGAGAAGATCTAGGAGTAAAGACACCAGGCTATTGATTCCAACAAAACTATTCCAGGCTTTGTTATTAGATTAATTACTAAAAATAGGATTATGTCTTTTCCTTAGGAAGTACTCCAGTTCCTCAGCCAAATGGTGGTTGCCATTTTCTATTCAACACACTAGGAGAACTTTCCTCCATTAGTGAAACGAGTTCTCCTAGTCTTGAATGCTTCTTGGAAGGATGAGAGATGGAGTGAGACGTGTAGACAAACTAAAGTTATATCAAACAATGTGATCAAAGATGGCACATTCTTGCCAAATATTATAATTATCAGCAGTCACAGTCAAAATATTCATCCAAAACCATTGTAATTCCAAAGATGCCAAAGCAACTGACTTTATATATTTGGTATCTCAGGGTCTAAAAGATCAGTCACCTTGATGATGACCCCTGGCTGTACATACATCTCCTTTCTACTTTTATTTTATAAGCAACAAAATAAAGTGTGATATATTACAATCACCAAATTCATTCTTCTACAGATTCTCATATATGAATGTTTTCACCATTAAAGAGAATTTTATCTTATAACAAACAACAGAAGTGGTGTAACTATTTTTATAAAGAGAATTTTAAAATAAAAATAATCTGTACATATTTGAATAGAAATATAAATGTAAAATATATATTAAGATTTTTTTCTATATAGTCATCTTCCTAAAACATTCAGATCCAAGTGAAAATATTAATCAAGTAAAATAAACGTGAATGGCAAATTTCAGGTTGATTCAAGAGCCGATGTGTATGAATAACAGGGATAATGGATGACATTTTCTGAGCACTCACAAGAGTAATCAGCATATATATATGGTGACTGCTATCATGTATTAGCTCATATAATCTTTTTTTTTAAGATTTTTTTTAAAAGATTTTATTTATTTATTTGCCAGAGACAGAGGGAGAGAGAGCGAGCGAGCACAGGCAGACAGAGAGGCAGGCAGAGGCAGAGGGAGAAGCAGGCTCCCCACCGAGCAAGGAGCCTGATGCGGGACTCGATCCCAGGACCCCAGGATCATGACCTGAGCTGAAGGCAGCTGCTCAAAGATTTTATTTTTTTTAGATTTTATTTATTTATTTGACAGAGAGATCACCAGTAGGCAGAGAGGCAGGCAGAGAGAGAGGGGGACGCAGCTCCCCACTGAGCAGAGAGCCTGATGCGGGGCTCGATCCCAGGACCCTGAGATCATGACCTGAGGCAAAGGCAGAAGCTTAACCCACTGAGCCACCCAGGCGCCCCTTTTTTAAAGATTTTTGTCTATTTTACAGACAGAGATCACAAGTAGGCAGAGAGGCAGGCAGAGAGAGAGTGGGGGTGGGGATACAGGCTCCCCGCTGAGCAGAGAGCCAGATGCGGGGCTTGGTCCCAGGACCCAGGGATCATGACCTGAGCTGAAGGTATGAGGCGCCACCCAGGTGCCCCATTAGCTCATATAATCTCTGCAGCAACTCAATGTAACGGAGTTGAGGAAACTGAGACAGAAATAAGTTATCTGATAATGGTGAATGGCAGAGTTGGGGGTCAAAACCAGTTGATTCTAGCCCTAGAGCTCTTAACCCATACACTATATTGTCTCCCACAGTTAGCAGGTTCTCTATAAGAAAAACATGCAAAGAAATTCCATGTAGATTATTTCTAAAGGGAAATTCTGTAGATTCAGAGAAAATAGCAGCAAAACAAAGCCAACATTTCTTTATCTTGTTAGCAGAAAATGCTACATGACATTACATGAAGAGTTAATCAAACAATATTAAGACAACTTTTTGTTTCATTGGGGGAAAAAGATTTCTGTGGGAAAAAAAAAATAGAAAAAGTTCTCTCCACAATGTCCTTCCTCTTTTGTCTTTTGCCCTTTTCCTAAAGGGTCTGTTATCCACTTATAGATGGCGAATGCGTTTTTTAAAAAAGGTTTTATTTATTTATTTGACAGAGAGAGATCATAAGCAGGCAGAGAGGCAGGCAGAGAGTGGGGGGGGGCAGGCTCCCTGCTGAGCAGAGAACCTGATGTGGGGGCTCTATCCCAGGACCCTGAGATCATGACCTGAGGCAAACACAGAGGCTTAACACACTGAGCCACCCAGGGGCCACTGCATATTTTTTTTTAGCCTACAAAATTTCTTGTATACTTCAGAAGGCCACACTATTAGTGGGAATTATGGAGGGAAATATAAAATTTGAAACTAAAGGATGTGGATCATATTTCTAATTATTTTACCTTGTATTTATGAGTTTTTTTCAAACACAATACACATTGTCTAATGGCTGTTTTTACAATATCAGCAGAGATGAATAATTTTAACAGTGACCTTATAGCCTAAATAGTCACTAAATGGCCCTTTATAAAAACAAGTTTGCCTACCCCTGGTCTCATACTGTTCCTTCATATAACAATGTGAACCAAAACTTAGCTGTCAGAGCTGGACACAAGTAATAACTGTTGTTGGAAATGACAGAGAAAAAGACAAAGGAAAGAAAGAAAGAATGAGGATTACAAACACAGAGTGATTTCATATTTATCACCAAGAAATTGCTTGCAAAAAGAAATACGCATTCGGTAATTCTTAGCTAAAAACACATTACCTATTTTGCCCTAAATCCTAAATGGAAGTCATATTCGGTTAGCGCCATTGTTAATAAGGCAACGAAATGATGGGAAGACTGAAATGTTAAATATAAGTTTTCTTAGTGATTCCCTCTTCTTCCCCTTCTAAAGAGAATTTCTACTACCTGGTCTCTGTGGGCTAAGCAGAGGGAAGAGACACAAATATTGGGAGAAACCTAAACCTATGACAAGGAGATCCTGAAGGCAGGAGTGAGCAACAAGAGAGAAAAGAAAATGTCCCTGGGGACGGGTGGGTACAACAAAGAGGGGAGTCCCGGGACATTACGAAGAGGGAGCGGAGCACCCGATTCCGACTTCAGACCTCATGCGCCGTGTGATAGGGCCACATCTTTACATCTCAGTCATAGTCACTGTTGCTCCAGGACCTGCAGCCTGAGAGCCTGAAGATTTATAAAGTGCCACTTCACTCAGCTTCTCAGTCTCACTCCAGACCACAAAGGACACCTCTCCAACTGCCTGGACTGGGAAACAGAGAAAAGAACCTGCACCGACCGCAGGTAGGCAACCCCTCCTCCCAAACAACTTCAACCAGGACAAGAAATACTGCTGGTCAGCAAGGACTCCTAATCAAAAAACCTGGGCTAACAAGCCAAAGTCTGAAACCGAAAGGATGCCTTTATTCCTCCTTCCTGAGGCTACTGAGCAGCCCATTTATCTTTAAGGAGCTCTACTCTCAAATATTGCCCCAGAATGCTGCCTAAGGGGAAATGGCTGCAGCTGCTTCTTAATGCAATTTTTGTCAGGAAGAGAAGTTTCCTCATTGAAAGGGTAAATGGAAGAAGAAAAGGCTTCTGCAAACTGTCATATTTCACAGGAAAAGGGCCTTTTAAAATTCCCTGGGAGTTTGATTTTCTCTTACAAACCAAAAGAGCTCTAATTGCCCTGCTTGGAGATAGGCAAGATAGGCCTTGTTTCTTCCGTCCAAAACTCGACAAAAAGTTTAGTTCTCTGAAAGGCGGCTCTTCTTCTGTTAAATCACGTTCCTTATGGATATAAAGTTGGCCAATCACCAGTCTGAAAATGTGCTGCCTTTAGTGCAATGTGATTTTCTTTAGTCAAAAGAAAGTCACTTTTCAACTTGTCCTTCTGGCTCCCTGGCAAAGGAGTAGTGAGCCTCCTCCTTACTTTTTCTCTGGCTCCATTTCAATGCCATCAGCTAAACAGAAGGCTTTTCAATAGGCACCAACCCAAAATTACTTCTGCTGGAAGATCTCATGGAACGAAGCACCTGTAAAACAATTGATTTTTTATAGTATGATATACTTAAATTGGCTAAATTACTTTCATAAGGAATCTTTAGGAAGCCCACAGGTTCGGTTGAAGGCTAAGTCAAAAATGTGGGAGCAATGTACATTACCTTGGCAATACATAGGCTACTAGAAATGTCAACCATGGAGTCATTCCACTTAAACATTAAAGATTAACATACTCCTATAAGATGGAAGACAATTTGGGTATTTTCTCCCTCATTTATTAAAATGGTTATTGACAACTGTAGATAGAACTAGGACCATGCCAAGATCTAGTGATAAAAAGACATATTGTACCTGCTCTCCAAAAAGACTGAGAAACTAGCAAAAAAGCAAGTATCCTATAATAATAATATAGCATAATCATACTCGTGATATGAATAAAATGAGTGAAGGAACACGGAGGAAGTAACTTGGCTAGGACTCAGGGGGAAAAAAAGGATGCATGAAGCCTTACCTAAAAGGGAAAGTCTAGCCTAGCCGAGCTTTGAGAAAAATCTGAATTTGCCAGGCAGGAGAGTGATGATGGGGCATTTATTTCAAAGACACTGAAAGTCTGTATGCATCACTTTGAGGAAAGGCAGAACACCTGATGAGCCCAAGAGGCAGAGTGAAAGGGTGTGAGAAGAGGTTAGCAAGATGGGTTTTTGTAAGGCCCTGAATACCATACA
Source organism: Neogale vison (assembly GCF_020171115.1). NCBI lineage: Eukaryota > Metazoa > Chordata > Mammalia > Carnivora > Mustelidae > Neogale > Neogale vison. Next base: position 31,923,873 of record NC_058094.1, read on the forward strand.
AAACATTAAAACCTTCTGGAGACTCTAAGAACTGTCAAAGACTTCTGAGTAAGGAAGAAACTTGGGACAAAACTACAGGCCAGAGAGACTACCATGACTTTGCCATTTGCTTAACTAAACTTGAACAATAGACAGTGTATAGCAGACTTTAAGAAAAACACAGTTGCTTTTAGATTTTATAGTTAGTCAGTTCTAGGATAGGGACAGAGAAGAAATCCCAACCAACTACTTTAGACTTTACATTTTGTGGGCATGCTCACACTCAGATACCAAAGTTAAACTTGAATAAAATGGCATTTTCAAATTTATCAATTTTGTACCCTAGTAATGAAGGTTGGATTTCTCTTTAAGATACCTATGTCTATAAGCACCGTATATACTCAGGATTTATAAAATTTATATAAGAGGGACTGGAGTCTACTATTGTAATCATTATTATATTAACATTATTCTTTATGTAACAGGTTTATTTTCTTTATTATGCTTTCCTTTGCATCTTCTTTTTGGGCAGAAGGAAGAGTAGAATGTTGATGTGCTTTATAGTGGCTGAATGCAAAAAAACTCTTTTCGTGAGGGGAATGTAGAAAAGATGCAAAAAAAAAAAGCATGAGAGAGAATTCTCCTCATAAAGATATTCTGAAGGCATCCTGCTGTGTCAGTTAGATCCTACAGCTGCTCAAAATAGGAAATATCCGGAAGCACTGTGCTGTGCAATGGGAGACGAGCTCTCATTTGTTAACTTCCTTGCTCCAATGGTGTCTAGCTAGAAAGTCATCTGGGGTATAAGCTAAAGAAAAATATACATTAGGGTTACATTTTATACAAAAATGTATTAATATGATCAATACTTAAAATCAAACCTGAAATTCAGAATGTTCACTTGCCAAAAAATTTTATACACACACACACACACACACACGCACACAAGCACAGGTATACATAAAATAAGTCTTGTTTAAACAAGCTTTAATATGAAAACTATTAAGGTCTGTTGCAAACTTGTTCATAAAATGGAGTTAAACATTTTTATAGTATCTTTTCAAACAGAAAACAATTATATTAAGCCATCAGCCTTTTCTAGCCTTACGTTTTACTAAAGTCTTAAAGGGAGAAGTTAAACACTGAATCTTTATAGAGATCCAAATAAAATAAAGAAACAAGGATGTGATTTAATATTGTAGGTTCACTGACCTTCCTTTGTAAAAATAAAACAAAAAAAAAAAATCAGTGTAAGTGAACAGTTATAATCCTCAATGACCAAGAGAGGTAAGAAGATGGGAGATAAATGCACAATGTAATGAGGGAGGATTGTCCAAAAAGCCCTCCATATTTTCAGCCTAGATTCTTTTCAATAAAGATTGATTACAGCCTTCAAGGCAGAATGTATGTCATTATTCTTCAGGAATCCCATCATGAGAGGCTAAACTCCTCCTTTGCTATTTTTATTAGCCTGTGTGCGTCTACACCTGAAAATATACAGGGAAAAAGAGTGTCAACTCCTGTATTTTATAAATGTACCTTCATGTAACCAAAGCAATGGATGGGTTTGCTTTAGGATTTAATCATCCAACACGGGTAGCTACATGTCTCCAATGTTCAGATTTTCCTTTATACCCTTGGCGACCAACGTTGAGCCACCTCGATGATACACATGTCCTGAGGATTTACTGCAGCTTTTTATTTCACAAAGGTTATTACAAAATTATGTAAACCCAACCCCTCTGTAAATGATCTATCCTACAGATTATCCATTTATAAAGGGTTTTGAGAAATATGTTTTGTGATTCTTCTTTAGTTCATGTCAAGGTTTAAAAATAATACATATACTAAAAAGGGGTTTTCTGAACTACTCTACATACCTCTTGTTTCCAGTTGTGTTCATTCGGATTTATTCTTTGTGGAGTTAAGGGGCAGGGTTACATTAGGCATAGATTCAAAGAGAATGTGACAAATGGAATCGGGAGTCCTTTCTCCACACCCTACCACCCAGGCTTTGTGAACTTCAGCTCCCCTTCAGGGAAAGCAGAAAAATAACAGTTGTATATGTGATAAATGATACTTTCTGCTACCTTACACATGTTTTCTACTGCATTTCTTTGATTCCAAGTTGCCACTGATTATAAGCCTCACTTGTGAATTAGTGAACAGTTTTTCTGAACATTGCTGAATTAAGTGAGTCAAAACATTAGTCTTAGGATCAAGAAAAAAATACTTTTGAGGAAATGCTTAGCTAGCTTTAAAGATCTCCAACCATCAATTACTTTGTTAGGAGGATGCCATCCAGTTATAGAAGGTCCTATAGACAGAGAGATAGATATGTGTATATATATATAAATATACACAGATAGATATGTGTATATATATATATATATACACATACATTCTATATATGTACACATATATCTATATATAGAGAGATAGATATGTGTATATATATATATACACACATACATTCTACATATGTACACATATATCCTATATATACATATATATTCATTAAAATAAATTAATTTATTTGATATATATAAATTATTAATTCAACAACAAAGTTATTGAATAAATTAATTTCAACAACAAAGCTTTTAAATAGCTTAAGGTAGGGAAAATGGAAAAAAAAAAATACCACTTATGGGATACTGGCTACTTGTCCTGTGCTGTGTGTTTTATATACGTTCTTTCTTTAAAGATTTACTGCAATCCTATGAGACACATTCTACTTTACCCACTTTACACTAAACAAAACTCAGGCTCGGAAGACGTAAAAATAGTAAAATACTTGACCACAATAAGGCATCTAGAATGCGGCAGAATAGCCATTCAAAAAGTCCAACACCCTTTCCATTATAATTCCTCTCCAAGAAATGTCGAATTGACAGGTTTACAAAACACTAACAAAATCGCTGCTAAAATATACTTTTACATACTTAAAGCAATGTGTATAGAAATGTACCTTTAACATTACTTCAGCTCAGTTCTTCAGGAATATTTACTCTCTCATCACTAATACTAACGCCAATGTCTTCCCCAGAGATAATTCTGGATGACTCTACTATTACATTCTAATTAACGTCAACTTTTCAAAAATTCAGTTAAGATCCCATTATTTTCACATAAGTCAAGATACTCTTTCTTTAATGATTCTTTCTTTAATGAGACTTAACAACGGATGACTTGCATTCTATTCCTGGCTGTACGTGCCAGGAGGGAGGCAGTGAGGAACTTGTGTGAAGACAGGCTGGCCTGGCTCTGAATCACGGCTCCACTAGCCTCCAAGGGACCCTGGACCAGTTATGTAGCTTCTTTTTTTTTTTTTTTTAAGATTATTTATTTATTTATTATTTGACAGAGAGAGATTACAAGTAGGCAGAGAGTCAGGCAGAGAGAGAGAAGGAAGCAGGCTCCCTGCTGAGCAGAGAGCCCGATGCGGGACTCGATCCCAGGACCCTGAGATCATGACCGGAGCCGAAGGCAGCGGCTTAACCCACTGAGCCACGCAGGCGCCCCAGTTATGGAGCTTCTTTAAGACACAGTGTCATTAGCATTTACGAGTTCATGTTCTACAGCTCTTAGTCCATGGCCTAGCCCAGAGTAAGCCTAGTTCATTCCCTCCATAAATACTTCAAATGTTACTGAGGTACAGAGCCTATAAAAGGGAGCTGGAAATTTCAGTGCATTAAACTGTAGCTTGGGCTGTGAGGACAGTGCACTAACTGTGTTTCAGACATAGAAGCAATTAAAACTAATTTTAGACTCAGGCATATAATATTCAGCCCCATCGCTAATTAACATATCAAATATTGCCTTCCCTCTGGGATTGGAGGAACACTGGTGAAAACTGCGTAACAGTCACAACGTGCGCCTTTTAGAGATCACATCTTGATCAAAACACTCAAGAACTGTGGCAAAACTTCAGTTTGCAACAAATGAGAAATACCTTAAAAGGTGTTTCCCAGAATTTGTTCCACAGACACTAACCTCTAAAAGAAAAAGATCTCCCTGTAATTTCAATTTCATGTAAAATATTCCCTTTTGGTGATGATCATGTGCTCTGTGACCATCTGCAGTAAGGAAGCCTGTTTTACTTTATTTACAGATTTATAATTACCCGAATTCACATGATCACAGATTTCTTTTTCTTCACATAACATCTATTAAAATAAGTTCTATGGAAACATAGTCTAGGATTCAACATCCTCTTTAAATCGCCACCAAAAGGTGCATTTAAAAAAAAAATCTCTTCTTTAATCTCTAGTCAAAGTAAAGGCATTATGAATCTCCTCTTCAGTTTTCAGAAAAATTGTGCTACAGAGGCATGAGGGCATGTTCAAATTTCAACTAATTTTGTGCTGAGGGCTGCAGGATGAGAACGGCATACGGCAAGGAGTCTTACACTTTCTACCTACATGCACTGTTTAAGTTCCATAAAAAGATGTATGATCTGTATGATTTATTTATTTATTTATTTTTGGCAATGGATTCCTGCTACAGAAATAATGTATCGGGACGCCTGGGTGGCTCAGTTGGTTGGACGACTGCCTTCGGCTCAGGGCATGATCCTGGAGTCCCGGGATCGAGTCCCACATCAGGCTCCCAGCTCCATGGGGAGTCTGCTTCGCTCTCTGACCTTCTCCTCGCTCATTCTCTCTCAAATAAATAAATAAAATCTTTAAAAAAAAAAAAAAAGAAAAAGAAATAATGTATCTTTAGGCTGTAATACGGCTGGAAGAATTCATTTTTGTCCTAGCAAGAGGGAGCAAAAAACACATTGGACTAGGGATTCTTCCTCATCACAAAATAGCAACATGTATATCACAACTGATAATTCTGCTTATTGTAAGGAAGAAAAAAAAGCTCTTCCACGGTAAAACAGGTGTTAGCTTACTGGTCACCAGTTTAGGAAAGTCTCATTAAATTCAAAACATCCAAATGAAAATCAAACAACCATGGCAAATAGCGGGCCTCATTTGCATGTTTCTAAAATCTACTGCAAGATAGAATATGCTGTACCCTAATTATATTGGTTTCCAGTAGATTTAAAATTAAAATTAGAACTTTCTCATTTAAAAAAAGTGTATGTACTTAGGGAATTTTAAAAGTTCTAAGAATGAAACTATAACTCTAACAGCATGATTCTAAAGGAATAGTAAATCTCAACCAATCTTTTTTAATTTTTTTGTTAAGATTTTATTTATTTACTTGTTAGAGAGAGAGAGCACAAGCAGGGGAGCAACTTAACCGACTGAGCCACTCAGGCATCCCAGTCTTAACCAATCTTGAAGGCAGTCATGACGATATCAACTACTTTTCAACAAACGAGAGGCCAATATTCTACCATCCTGAAATGATATGTCACACAGCATTGTGACTATTTGGAATATTAGGATAAAAAATACAAATTTTAAAAAATGAATATTCTCCATATCCTCCTTACATATCACTTGACTTAGTGGTCTTTGATGTTCTTCATGATCACATGTTTCTAATGACCACTTTTCTAAATAAGAAAATACCTCCAAAGTACATTCTAGGCAGCTCAAAGGAATGGCTCATCCAAACACGTCTTTTTTCAGTGGCATCTGATTAGATGGCCTGTGCAGATGAACTACAGACATTTACCAATGTAGGTACCCTTCATTAACATCTGAGGGGTAATTTTAAGTTCAACTCATTTATAAAGTCATTAGCTGACACAGGACTTCATATTATGTAACAAACTACAAAGGTTGCTATATTAAATTAAGCCTTATAACTAGCTTTCAAGAAACTAACATTTTTTATTTTGACTGTTCATAAGTAACCGAGTTCATCGAAGTCCACCAATCTGAGTCACTCAAGTTTGAGAACAACATAGATGGAATGTCTGTGTCCACCCAAAATTCATGTTAAATATAATTTCCAATGTGATGGCATTTAAAGGTGGAGCCTTTGGGAGGTGATTAGGTCATGAAGGCTCTTATAAAAGAGGCAACATTAGTGCTTTTATTAAAGACATCCAAGAGATTTCCTTTGCCCCTTCTCTTGTACAGAAACACAGCAAGAAGACAGCCATCTATGAAGCAGGAAGTGGTCCTTCACCATACACCAAATCTGCTGGCACCTTGATCCGGGACTTCCCAGCTTCCAGAACTGTGAGAAATTTGTATCTGTTGTTTACAAGACACCCAGTGTATGGTATTCTCTCATAGCAGCCCTAACAGATGAAGAAAGGAAGTAACTTAATAAATGAGGAAGCATGTATAAATATCCAGGGCGGTAGTGAACTTCCAGTATGACTTGCAGTGATTCTAGCCTAAATTCATACCCCCGAGCATCCTCTCCTACAATGAATAGAGCTGGATGAGCTATCATTTCTGTAGAAATGAAGTACAGCATCTGAGGCAAGGTCATGGATGACATTGCGGCTTCTGCCTTGTCTTCTTGGCTTGCTCACTCTGACAGAAGTCAGGTACCATGTTGTGAGGACACTCAAATGTGGAAAGGCCCAGATGGGGAAGAATGAAGGCCTCCTGCCAACAACTAGCCATTGTGAATGAAACACCTTGGAAGCCACCCGGCATCAAGCCTTCAGATGACTACAGCCCTATCTGGCAAACTGATTCAATCTCTTGGTAAACCTCCAATCAGAGCATCCAGCTAAGCTGCTTCTAAAGCTTTGAGCAACAGAAACTGTGTGAAATGATAAATATTTATAGTGTGTTTCAACCATTAAATTGTGGGGTAGTTTGTTACATCGTAATGGATACTATTAAGTTTTGGGGTGATTTGCTGCATAGTAATGGGTAAGTACACCCAACAAAGCAATCCACAGTGTTTTGTAGCTCCTGATGTGTTATATGTCCATTTCATAAATAAGGGGTGTGTGTGTGTGTGTGTGTGTGTGTGTATTCTAGTGGTAAGGTGTGTATACATATTCTAAATACATGTTCTAGTGGGAAGCACTGAGACTTTCAAAGTGGTGAAGCATTTCTTTTGAATGTCATTCACTGTATGATGAGTTACAAAGAGCACACAAATATAAGTTCCAACAGGGCATGGATTTTGCCTGTTTTATTTTCTACTGTATCCTCAAGACCTGGAATAGTGCCTGGATTACATTGGGTGCTTAATAATTAGGAGATGGATGAATGTATGCACAGTAGGGAGGGCATCTCCCATGTAACCCATTAATTATACTCTTTGCTTTGGAATGCTTCCTGATATTATAGAAAGGAACACCAGAGAGGAAGAGGAGTATTTGCTTTGCCACGTCTGCTTGAAAGACACAACCTGCACTGTTACAAATGTTCTCCTAAGCCTTCTTCCTTCTTCTGGTTACAAAGGACCCTCCACTCAAACTGAAGCTGGCTTTAGGCTGAACTAACACCGATTGCAGCTGTTTATCTTCATGCACTCAGGGTAGAGTTTGGTAACACGTGATTGCTAAGGACTACACAGAAAGCAAAAGAGGGTAGAGAAGGAATATATACTCAAGACTGACTCTGCTCAAGAGTACATTGAAATGATATGAAATCCAATCATTTCAACCTCTTAAAATCCGTAAGACTCCCAGTTAAACAAGTTGGCCTCTACTCCCTCTTATAAGAAAACACAGGTAATCATAAAATGTATTTTAAAAGGAATAAACCCAGAACTACAATAACCATAGAAAGGGAGATAATGACAGAGAGAGGAGGGGGGGGAGGTAGAGACAGAGCATAAATCCAGAATGCTAGAAGGCAGAATAATGGGAGCAAACGGACTTTGGGCAGAGAAAGCTGAAAGTCCAACACCAAGAAGGGGGAAAAGAAGGGGTAAGAGCCAAGAAACAAGCAAATTAACTGGCAGAAATCAGAAAAAGATGGTAATAGGGTGCATCTTGTATTCCTGAGGGTAGTGGCAAAGGTGAACCTAAGAAGAATGGTTGACTGAGCATCTAAGAAGCACAGAGGCCCTTTGGTCCAATCACCCAACCTCAGCAACCAGATGATGGCAACTCCTACACCCACGCAGGGGACTTACTGTCCAGTTTCCTGAGAAGGTGAATCAAATTATAAAAGATCCCAGAGTGAGGTAACTGCTAAGAGTGTCATAAAACATGGAATAAGTAAATGTCCAGTCAATGTCTATGTCCTCGAAAGTAATCCCCCTGCCCTATCACACACTCCAGTCACCCTTCCCCAGTTAGTTCTAAGAATGAGGGCACCTTATGGGGAAGGACTTGTGATTATTCCTGTGAGCAAACTGGCAAGCAAGATAAAACACCCACAGTTAATAGTAATTTGGTATAGAATCTACAGATGTAGATGTAGACAGATACATAGATAGAGACACAGAGTTTGGTGTGCATATGTCAAATGAAATGATCAAAAATGAAAAAGTGAACAGGGAAGTCAAGTTCTACCCATAATTAACAGGCAGACAATAGGACTCTAAATGCTTTATCTGCAAATATGAATAGACAATAAAGATATAGATCAAGGAAACAAGAAAGAAGGAAAACTGCAGAGAACAACAGAAGACAGACAAACATGAAACAAGTATAGGATATTATATAAAATTTGAAAATTAATGATAAGAACAGAAATAATACATTCAGTAAAGAAGAGGAAAGAAAGAATTGAAGAAATTTCACAAAGTAGAACAAGAAAAAAATGGAAATTAAAGAGGAATAAGAAAATTAGAAGACTTACCAAGCAGGTCTAATATCTATATTACAGAAGCTCCAGAAATGCAAAACAGAAAACCAAGAGAATAAAAGAAAATGTTTCAGAAAATATACTAGAATATAAGTCACCAGATAGAAAGGAACTACTAAGTATTTCATATAATGAATAAAAAAAAAAAAGATTCAATCTAAAGTACATCAATGTAAAATTTCAGAACACTGGGTAAAAAGAGAAATCTCTAAGAACTTTAATAAAAGGAAACTAAAAACACTAGAAAGCAGGCCAAAGCCAAAATATTAGGTAACAGGATAGCATCATACTTCTCAATAGAACCTGAGTGCTAAAAGAAAATGGAGAAATGCCTTTAAAATCTGGATAAGGGGGAGTATTTTTAATCTGTATTTCTATACTCATTCAGACTTCAACCAACTGTGAAATTAGAATAGAGACATGTTTAGACTATATAATATCTCAAAAATGTACATGTTTAGACTATATAATATCTCAAAAATGTTCTGTAGATCAGAACATGAGGAGAGACAGATGTAACACAGTGGCATGAGGGCTCTCTCTAAGTAAACAAAAATAAAAATAAAAACATGGTGCGTTTAGAATGAATGACAATGCAAAGACGGAAAAGAGAAAATGCATTCCTTTTCTCTTTCTGTCCAGAAAAACACCATTATTACAGAAATGTAATCAACAATGAATAACATATTCATGGTCATAATTTTATTTTTAAATATTGATTTCACTGAAAAGTGACATAACCAATTGAAAAAATAGAGGAAAATACATTTTAAAAATTATCCCTTTTATAATCAGAAATCTGAAGACATTACACAAATGTGAAGAAATTAAGGTATTTAGAAACCACTAACTCTGGGCGCCTGGGTGGCTCAGTGGGTTAAGCCGCTGCCTTCGGCTCAGGTCATGATCTCGGGGTCCTGGGATCGAGTCCCGCATCGGGCTCTCTGCTCGGCAGGGAGCCTGCTTCCTCCTCCTTCTCTCTCTACCTGCCTCTCTGCCTACTTGCAATCTCTCTCTGTCAAATAAATAAATAAAGTCTTTAAAAAAAAAAAAAAAAAGAAAAGAAACCACTAACTCTGAGAAAAAAGCAGCTTAAAGTGTTGAAAGTAGCTGCCCCAAGAAATAAAAATAAGAATAGGGAGGTGAAGAGAAGGGACATTTTGTTACAGACCCTGTAACTTACCAGACCCCATAACCCTAAAACTACCAACCTTTATGCTAGACATACATGTTAATTTTTTTTTTTAAATTTAGGTTTAAAAGATCAAACCTAACTTAATTGACTATCCCAAAAAGTATATAAATATTATATTTAATAAGACATGAGAAATCTTCATCCACATATGAGTACAATAGGAAAAAAATAAATTGCATTTCCCAAAGGAAAAATACTTTCCTCCATAAGAATGGGAAATTCAATTTCTTCACCGTCCCTCTGACATAGAAGTCGTCATCAACAAACTTCCCATATTAATATAATCCAGATAACAGTTGTAAAATCTAACTAATAAAAAAGCTAAACAAATGAGATTTGAAATGGGTCCATCAAGAAGGGATATAACAACCTCATGTATCCTAGAGTATATTCCCGCTACTTTGTCTACATAAACATGTATGTATGTATGTGTATATACATATATATATATATATATATATACACACAAGGACACAAAAATTATTTAAAATTTGAATGTAGGATCCAGAAATATAATTTTTCTGACTGCCATAGAATTGATTTTTTTCTGAAAGTGTTTTGCTCAATATAAGAATTTCAACTTAACTTGCAGATCTGTAAATTTTAGATAGATCATTTATGAGTATTATTCTGAATAAAAAAATGGAGCTAAACATTTCCATAACTTGGTAGATTTTAGAAAAGCACATATTCTAAATTTTGAAGGTTTTAGATACAGAGGTTGCACATCATTTGTTTTCCAATTAAGTATATGGACTTTCTTGATGACAAACCCAGTAAATTTTAGGAAAGAATACATTATAGAACAATTAGGGATTTCATAAGTACATTTATATCACCCACAAAATAGCTAAGTTTACAAATAGATTAAGAATAGGTTTTACAACGGGAACAAAAATTGCATTATTTTCTTTTTTTTTAACATTAATATTTCTTAAATATTTTATTTATTTATTTGACAGAGAGAGAGAGATCACAAGTAGGCAGAGAGGCACGCAGAGAGAGAGGAGAAAGCAGGCTTTCTGCCGAGCAGAGAGCCCTATGCGGGGCTCGATCCCAAGACCCCGAGATCATGACCCAAGCTGAAGGCAGAGGCTCAACCCACTGAGCCACCCACGCGCCCCTGCATTATTTTCTTTAATGAGAAAATCTCTTTCATATATTATAAATAATTACTTCCTGTTGTCAGAGTTCTAACTAAAGTTTCTCAGAGTGGTATAACTGAAATCATAAATACTGAGTATTTTCCTATGTCAATATATACATTTAGCTGCCTTTAAACTGTATTTATCTAGAACTCTGAGTACTACACAGTATTTTATGAGAGTCTCTACATGCATTCTAGTATTACTTAAAAAGGATATTTTACAGCATGACAGGCACATACTCTCACCCTAACCCACAGCCTACTCCTATCCCCCAACCCTAACCCCGACATTCTGGAAAAGTCTCTGAGGATATCAATCACATACCCTCACCCTAACCCTAACCCCAGGCCGGAAAACATGGATTCCCGAACACATGGTAAGAAAAGATGAGAAGCATCCTAGCAATTCTAGAGAAGACCTAAAACATTGAAGAACTGGTAATGTTTCTGAAAACAGCTGTGACTATAGAGATATAAACAGACAGAACAACTGAGTATCTATATAAAGAGTATTTGGAGCCTCAAATCCCATTTGCCTTAGCACAGTAGGTGGCTGCCGTATCTATTCCCATACCAGAAGTCCAGGATTTTACCATCCCGAAAGGTTTCTGAACTGCAAGACACCATGCACCTAACCAACTCGTAAGTCTAACCATAACTTTAACCCTAAACACTTAACCCTTAACACTAACCCTTTCTCCAATCTTCACCCTCTGAAGAGGTCTCTGTACTGCAGGTTTCCAGGCACATACCTTCCCCCTGACCCTAACCCTCACCCTAATGCTGACCCTAGATGTGAGAAAGTGGGTTCCTGAACATACAATAAGAAAAGCTGAGAAGCAGCTTAGTTCTTCTACAGAAGATCCCAAACACTTAAGAATTGGTAATATTTCTGAGAATGGGTATGAAGGTAGAGATAAAAAACAAACAAACAAACAAAAAAGGACAATCAAATATTTATCTTAAGAGTATTTAGAGTCCTAAATCCCTTCCTTGCCTCAGCTCTGTGGATTACTGCCATGTCAGTTCTCACCACAGCAGAAGTCAAGGGTCTTATTCTCTGGAGAAGTCTCCGAACTGGCGGATGCCAGGCACATACTCTAACTCTAATCCTAACCCTAGCCCTAACACTAACCCTAAACCTAATCCCCAGAGAGGTCACCAAACTGTAGCTAACGAGGCATATAGTCCGTGCTGGCAATAACACCACCCGACAACTTACCTTGGCCTTAACCCCAAGTAGGTGGGGAAAAAAGAAAAAAGAAAAAAAAATATTTAGTGTGTATGTGCCATGGAATATTACTCAGCCATAAAAAAGAATGAAATCTTGCCATTTGCAAGGACACGGATAGAGCTCGAGAGTATTATGCTAAGCAAAGGAAGGCAGTCACAGAAAGAAAAATGTCCTATGATTTTATTCATATGTGGAATTTAAGAAATAAAACAAAAGCAAAGAAAAAAAGAAAGAGAAGCAAACCTGGAAGCTGAATCTCAACTCTAGAGAACTGATGGTTACCAGAGGCGAGATGGATGGGGGGATGGGTGAAATAGGTGATAGGAATTAAGGAGGGCACAGGCTGTGATGATCATAGGGTGCTGTATTAAAGTGTCGAATCAGACACCTGAGTGGCTCAGCTGGTTAAGCAACTGTCTTTGGCTCAGGTCGTAATCCCAGAGTCCAGGATCGAGTCCTGCATTGGGCTCCAGTCCCGCATTGGGCTCCCAGCTCCACAGGGAGTCTGCTTCTCCCTCTGACCTTCTCCCCTCTCATGCTCTCTCCCACTGCCTCTCTCTCAAATAAAAGTCTTTAAAGACATAAATAAAAAATAAAGTGTCAAATCACTATACTGCACACCTGAAACTAATATTACACGGTATGTTAACTGGAATTTAAATAAACATGCAGAAAAAAATAAGGCAGCTCTTTCAGGCATTAATCTATTATTATTAATTAGATTAATTAATAATATTATTAATATATTGCTATTCGATTATGTGAAAGTTCCTTGTTATGTAGATATTCACCTGTAGCTTCTTTCTTTTTGGTTTTGGTCTAATTAAAAAGCAGTTAACAGGTAGGAAACTGCTAATACACAGAGCTGGCAAGGAATTCTTGGATCCTTCTAGGTCTGACTTGTATTTCTGACTTATTACTGGAATAGACACCACTCATTTTCTGGAGGTGGACTCTGATAATCACTGCCTTGATTCTATATGCTCAGAAATCTCATTCTAAGAATTTGCCCCAATGGGCAAATTGAAAGCGGCCCACAGACAGCAGGAAAACACTCACAAGTCAACATGTACATCATTTCTTAAATTCATGCCACTATTCTAACAATTCAAACTGTTCCTTCATTTGGAATGTATCGCTGGACTCAACCAAACCCCCACGCCACTGTGCTCCCTGCTGAGGATGCAAACTTCTCAAGGACACATATATGGTCCCTGCCATTACATTTTCACATTCCTGTGGGAGAAGCTTACATTCCCGTGAGAGATGCATATGGAGAAAAAGGGAGAGGATGCACAACAGGACAAAAAATCCTGGAGTCCTGGAGTCCCCCGCCCCACAAAAAAAAAAAAAAAAACAAGCATGAGACCTAAGAAGTCTGAGCCACAAATGTTGTGGAAAGAGTGCTCGACACTGAGTGAACCACATGTTCAAGAGCCCAGAATGAAACAGACTAAGATGCATTCCAGAAACCAGAAGATTATGGATGAATGCGGAATGCGGGGGCGGGGGAAAGGGTGACAAATGATGTAGCTGGAAAGGTCGGTGGGTGCCAAACCATGAAATATAAAGGTTTTTGAGTCTTATCTTAAGGGCCATGGGGAAATTGTGATGTCTTTTAAATTTTATTCTCATCGAAGTGCTATTTATACACAATTACGTATTTGACTGATGGGTAAGCCTGTTTGAGAAGCAATGATCAAGGGCAACCACACCTTCTTCCCCAGTACTATTCCAAGGAGCAACCTCTTCTACCCAGTTCTTTTAGGCCACTTGATGGCCCTCAATTCCAAATAAAATGCTGATGTCTTGATGACTCAAGCTATTTATTTTTCCTTTCCACAATTTTTGGCAATCATATTATTTTTACAAATTTAAATACAGAATCAGTATCCCCTTGTCCTGCTTGTAAGATGAATCTATGAATGCTTCTACATCTCCCTCTATCTTCACATTCCTTTTTACATCTCTCCCCTTTGGCTACCTAACTTTTTTTTTTTTTAAGTATTATTGCAATCTCATGAACATCTACATTCTAATATGAAAATCAGCATAAAATTTACACAGACTGAAATGTACAGACACTAAGTGTACAACTGCATATGTGTTAGCCAATGTGCACAGTACTATAACCAACATGCCAATCAAGATATAGAACCTCTCTATTTTCCTGAAAAGTTCTGTCACTTCCCCTCACTGTGTAGTCAATTCTCAACCCCCACAGACAACCCCTCTTCTGATTTGCTATCACCCAGATCAAATCCACCTATTTCAGAAAATTCATAAAGTGGAATCATATAAATTGTACTACTATTTCACTTAATATGAAGTTGTTAGAGACATCCATGTTTATATATGTATCAGAATTTTATTAAAAAAAGAACTTCATTTTTCCTACATTGCTAAATAGTATTCTCTTGTATAAACATATAACAATTTATCCATTCTGTTGTGTTTTTTTCCCAGTTTTCAGCTATTTAACTTACTGTAAGCATGTCTAACTTTCCACTTGTTCTGAATAAATACCTTGAATTAGTTATAGGCTAGAATGATAAATAAGACAAAGTGATAATAGATTCCCACAGCTCTAAATTCCCATTTATTATGATAAGAATTAAAAAATTATTAACTTTAAGGATTTATACATCAATGCTTTGTGAATCCAAAACTGTTGAATTTCACTTGAAGATTAAATCTGAACAATTATGTCTAATATTGCGATTTAAGAGTCATCAAGATAATTACTCCTTTGGTATCACCAAAGGAAAAACATCTTAGTACAAGGAAATTTTCAAAACCAACTGTGTAACAGTATCCATAGTTCTTCAAAATCTAGAGAATCCTATTCACACTGCATTTAATGGGAAAAAAGAGCTTTGAAGGTATGGTGAGAAATGCACGAAGAAAGTAGCCTAAAAAAGTAAAAAATAACCCACTTTGCTTCCTAAAAATCTAAGCCCATTGGAAAATCTCTTACATACTTCTCCTGAGGCATTTAAGTAGCTTAGCAAAGAATCCTCTAGTTTTTGCTCTAGAAGACAAACTATAGCTTTGTGTTAGAAAAAGCAAATTAAAAAACCTCTCTATCCCAGTTCCAGGTGGGAACAAAACAGAAGGAAGGCCCAGTGGACAAGTTCTACAATACTGATGGAACAAAAATAAAAAGCAGAGAATCAATCTTAGACACAAACACTGCTAAGAATAGATATTGGGGGACACCTGGGTGGCTCAGGGGGTTAAGCGTCTGCCTTCGGCTCGGGTCATGATCCCAGGATCCCGGGATTAAGCCCCCATCATCGGGCTCCTGGCTCGGCAGGAAGCCTGATTCTCCCGCTCCTACTCCCCTTGCTTGCATTCCCTCTCTAGCTGTCTCTCTCTTGTCAAATAAACAAATAAAATCTTTTTAAAAAAAAAAAGAATAAATATTGGACCTAGAGAAAACCAAGGGGTACACTGGCTGATGAAAAAACACGAGTCAGTCACAGCAGAAAATAACGGATGAGTGGCTGGGGATGTTTGAAGGCAAAAGGGGATTTGGGAAATTACTATCCACACAGCCAAACAAATAATTAAATATTATTTCAATCTAATTTTCTCAAGCTAATATAAATAAATCAAAGATAATTTTTATTATAGTGAAAAATGAACTATTAACAAAGCCATAAAAATTATTTAAATCTCCTAAACTAATTTAAACTTATTTAATTGGAGCATGTTCCCTAGCCAGAGCTCTTAACACTTAAAAGTATATTTGCTAAATCTACTCCTGAAAATAACACTGAAAGCACGTACTTTCACACATGATGAATCTTAATCTGGAAATATGTTATCAACTCTTTTGGTTATCTTTTCATAAAATATATTTTGAGATTATGGAAAATTTTTAAGATAACACAAATTTTAGTACCAGAAAAAGGGAATAAACATAGAAGAACAATTATTAAAATACAATTAATTGGGGCGCCTGGGTGGCTCAGAGGGTTAAACCTCTGCCTTCGGCTCAGGTCATGATTCCAGGGTCCTGGAATGGAGCCTCATATCGGGCTCCCTGCTCAGCTGGAATCCTGCTTCTCCCTTTCCCACTCCCCCTGCTTGTATTCCCTCTATCGCTGTGTCTTTCTCTGTCAAATAAATAAATAAAATCTTTAAAAACTATACAATTAATTAAAGAAGTGACTGTATGGGAAAGGAAACAGTGTAACACCTTCAACTATAATACGATTTTTTTTCTATAAACAGTTTTATCTCAGCCTAACCAGAAATTTCTTCTCATTCGAAAGGCAAAAGCACAAAATCTCTGAATCTAGTTTTATTCTTTCCTTTATAAAATTTTATATCACTTAAAATGGCATATAGTAAGTGGAGTAATTCTGGCATAGATTATTATACTTTTATCTCAGTCCAAAACAAACACATAAAAAAGTTAAACTAGGCATGTGGGCTTCTATCTATATATTAGCTGCATTATTAGCTACTGTCAATTACCTTGTGATCATTCCAGCCAACTGATGCTAATTAACAGTGGAACTAAAGTTCCTTGGAGTCAAATGTATAACCTGCCAAGAAATTTTCCCCCAAATAAAGACCCTAGTTGTCCATACAGTAGCTACTAGCCACATGTGGCTACTAAGTACTTGGAAAGAGGCTAGTGCAACAGAGGAGCTGAATATTTTTAATTTAATTGAAATAGGATAGAAGTATAAAATACACACTGGATTTTGAAGACTGAGAATAAGAAATGCTAAAGAGCTCATTGATACTTTCTCATAATCCTTACAAATTGAAATGATTTGGGGGGGCACATTGGGCTAAATAAAATGTATTATTAAAATAATTTCAGGGCACGGGGATAGCTCAGTTAAGCGTCTAACTCTTGATTTCAGGTCAGGTCACGATCTCAGGGTTGTGTGATAAGGTCGTGCTCTGAGCAGGATGGGGAGCCTGGTTAAGATTTTCTCTCTCCCTCTCCCTCTACACCCTCCCCCAACTGCACACAAGCATGTGCACACACTCTCTCTCAGTAAATAAATAAATACATAAATACAGTAATTTCACCTGTTTCTTTCTTAAATGTTGCAACTAAAAATTTAAAATTATGTTGTGGCCCATGTTACATTTTTCATAGACAGTTCTTGTTTAGACTCTTTGGAAGAAAACAAAAACTGAGTACCTGGTTCTGACAGGTTTTAAAAGCTATGCATTTGTTTGACTTTATTCAAATTAAAATGCACAACGATCAAGCCTAAAATTGGGGAGGACTAACAGGTTGGTTCTGACACTTTATTAATCAGGTGTAATTCCAAGCTTAGACTTCATAGACTCAGGAAAAATCAAATTCAAAACACTTAAAATGTTTCTTCAAACAAAAACACATAGACTATAAAATGGAAAGAATCCAGTTGTTCGACTTTAAAAATATATATAGGAAATATTTAGGAATGTAGATGATAAGGCAAGATTTTGGGCTAGCAAACCAGTTCAGTTATCATTTAGAGATTAGAAAGAAATTAAATTACAGCATAGGAACAAACTAAATTACAGAGGATTTGATTTAAAACAACTCAAATTTAATCAGAGTTCCAATCACCAGCAGAAAGAGTTGACTGAATCCACGTTCTTGAAAAAGTAATTACAAATACTATATACTGATGGAGACAAACAATTGTATTTAATGAAACATAAGTTATTTTCATACAGAAATGTTTTTACACTTTTAGATAAGTAAATAATAATTTGCACAGCTAAAAAAGAGAGGCAAATAATGCAATTTTACCTTAGTAACCGTACAAAGATAAGTGAAATGCATTCTAGTGTTAAGGCACTAACAAATACTAGAATTTTGGAAGGTGAACCACATAATCAAGGACATTTACCTGACACGTACTGGAAGGGAAATCACACCAATTTTAAAATATTTTGCTAAAATTTTAATTAAAACAAGTATATGTATTACAAATTTTTTATCCCAAAATATGTAAATTGTTCCACTTAATAGATATTTGTACTTTTGAACATGTGAAACATAAATCCTAAAAATACCAACAGTGACTGTGAATTCTGCTTTTTAATGTATTTGGTAGGTTTACCTCAATGACTCAATGAAGTAATATACACAAATCTGCATGTTTATGGCAGAGTAAGCATCCAATAAAGTGTATTTTTCCCAATAAATGTGATGTGTATACATTAAAAACAAAGGCAAATTCAGCCAAATAAATATAGAAAAATTAAACAACTTATTCAGGACTTTCCTTTTCATTTACGTAATTTTAAAAAGACAGCTGTGCATTCTGTTTTCTTTCTTCTCTCAAAATATTCTAACCATAGCTTTTTTCCCCCACATGAGTTTACTGCCATACTTAGGTCATAATTCCTAGATGATTCTCAATTTTTTTTAAGGTATAGGCTCATCCTTCACTATGAAATGTATTAAACTTAATATTATGGAAAAGCAAACTTCTGAATTCAAATACAGCAGGAAGTTCTTCTGACCAAAGAATGATTCCAGAATTTGGGGCAAAGAAGTCTGACAATAAAATTGACAAAAGTTGCAGGTATCCACGAACTCTTTATAAAGTTATGATGTCAGTACTTTCATATGACCTCCATCTCACTATATATAAGTAGGTCCTTGTTTGCTTATTTCTTATCCCTATTATCAGTAACTTTACAAAATTTATTTACATCTGTTTTGCTTTTAATTTTTTCATGTGATAGAGGCTTTTGTTCTCTCTTCAAAGGAAAATATGGCCAAAATGACATTCTTATTTCTGATTCCTCAGAGGAAGTATTTTTACTTGAAATACAAATAAGTTACGTTAAATAACTGAGGCATTTACTGAGTCCTTAAAATAAGGGTCAACATTTTTATATATTCTCATATAACTCTTAGGATATCTCTGCAAGTCTTGAAGCATTTCTGAGGAGGTTACTATTATTCATGCACCTTTTTAACACTTAAGGAAATTAAAGTTCAAAGAGGTTATTACTTAACTTATCCCAAAACATATAGACTCCATATTCCTTAGATTCTAAGATGGGTGTTCTCTACATTGATGCATTCCTGAAACCAGAATCCTACTTACAATCAGTGGTGTCTTCATTTGATGAAGTTCAGTCAGTAATGAGGATTATGGGAGGGATTTGGACTTTGATTTGTCCAAGGCAAAACCCTCTGTTCCCCTACAGAATGGCATTACAACAGTGTACATTACAACACTGTAAATTTCAAAGGCTGACCACATTTTTATTTTCCTACTGAGCACTGAAATCAACCCACTGAAATATAAAAAATAAATCAATACATTTTTTGTTGTTGTTGTTGTTGTTTAGTTTTTAAAGATTTATTTATTTTACAGAGAAAGAGAAAGAGGGAAAAAGAGCAAAAGCAGGAGCACAGAGGGAGAAAGGGAGGGAATCTTGAGGCGAGGCCACACATTGTGGAGCCCGACGTGGGGCCTGATCTCATGACCATGGGATCACGACCTGAGCTGAAGCAGAGTCGAGTGCTCACCCGACTGCCCCTCAGGAGCACCTACAATAAATACTCAAATAACACAGTCTATATGTATAACATGAAGACCCCTCCTACCTTAAACTAGATGACTCAACTTTCTAAGTAGTGAAATCAATACATAAGTATACCTTAAACATGCACTGACTGCAAAACTTATAAACACTACCCTATCGGTAGTAACAAGCAACTCTTCCTCAAACAATCTGATTCCAGGTAAACATTCAATATTCCTAATTTGGGGCAATTTTACAAGCACTATACTGAAAGTCAAGAATCCCAGCTTTGGGACACCTGAGAGGCTCAGCTGGTTATATGGCTGCCCTCAGCTCAAGTCATGATCCCAGTTGCTGGGATAGAGTCCCGCACTGGGCGCCCTGCTCAGTGTTGAGCTTGCTTCTCCCTTGGCCTGCTGCTCCCCTTGCTTGTGCATACACACTCTCTCTCTGACAGATAAATCAATAAAATCTTTAAAAAGTAATTAAAAAAAAATCCCAGCTTTATACCCCAGCTTTTATATGACTTCAGTTTTATTACTTCATATTTTTGGACCTAAAATTGTCACATTTTACAAAGTAAGGGTTTGAGCCATTATGAAATAGTCTACTTCTAAACCCAAATTATCCATTCTCTAACCCAGATATAAAGAAGAAAAAGAAGGGTAAGAAAAAGAATGTAACTGTCCCAACAGAAATTATCCAAGAAGGTTTCTGAAGGAATAGCCTCGAAGGCAGCTGTATAAAGAAATTCTTGCTCCCTAGTGGAACACAAAGCATTCATACATAGTGTTCCCAGCCTTGAGTCAATTGAACCTCTTCAAAAAGGTAACGCAGAAGAAGTTCTTTTTCAATATCTGTACCACGGGCTTTCATGAAAGAGTAACTGAAGCAATGAGGGTTTTCACTGCAGGCTACATTTTGATCCGCCTCTGAAATGTCTGTAACAGCACAGTCCTCGTGCCACAGATGAGTCATTGCATGCCTTGGGTAGAGTATCTGTGGAACATCATAAAAACAATGACACAGTGCATTTTATGCTGCAAGTGACTCATTAATTCATTCTTCTAAACATATTAACAGAGGGATCTGTGTGTAACAGGGAAATTATGTATGTTCAACAGAAATATGGAAATACACATATGAAATTCATTTAAAGGAAAAGAAATCTTTCAGGTTATTCACTGGAAAGAGCCTCTCTATCCAAATGGAATAAGCTATAAAACAGAGGGACTTAAATATAAATCTCAGACACGGAAAAGGGAAAAGATCAGGGTCCAAAATTAAAGGTAATGGATGAAAGGAAACCAGGAGGCTCAGTCTGGGACACTGTTCCATTGAAGGGGTGAATTTAAAAGGTGAAATCAGACTCTATTGTCAGGAGTCAGGACAATACTCAGAGGCTCAGAAAGGCCAATCTTTCCAGATACATCTGATGAATTCTATCAACTAGCTCTATAATTTCTTTTAATCTATACATCTAGTCTTATCTCTAAATGTGTTTTCCCCAAAGTCTATACCCCAAGGCTTTTACCTCACTTCTTCCTTGACTTTTAATAAAATTCTATTCATCCTTCTCAAGACAGGAACTATTCCACTCCTCAAGAATCTGCCATTCTCTTCATGGGCCAAACGACTCTGCAAACTCTCCTCTAACGTATCTTGTCTCTTCTACAAAACTGTGATCTAGTTTCATTGTTTCATTCATCCACTACAGTGCTTAATCAATACTTTCAAAAAATGAAATCAACTGTTTCCTCCTGGCCTTAAATCACTAAGAAGTGTTTCTGAATGAGATCAGAGTGTCTTTAAGCACATGTAGTGTGCCTGGCATAGAGGAGATTCTCAACAGATCTGCGATTGGAAACTACGGGGAGTGAACTTTATAATAGAGAAACAGTGACCCAATGTCATTAACGGAATGAATGGAAATGTGAGAGATGAGGAGATGGGGGGAGGGCATGAGAACAAATGAGGTTAAAGCCATAAGCAATGGCTTCTTCTTATCTATCACTATCTTCTCAAGCACCTGGAAAAAATACCTAGAAACAGATGGAGCAGTTGTTGTGGTACAATTACATTCTGAAAACTATAATGCACTCACTGAACACTGGTCCTCTCCCAACAAAAACCAGCACTCATATTGTACATCACCATAATGAGCTACTATGCTGCAGTAGCTAGCATTATTTTTCAAAAATACTGCTGCATATATACTCACTTCATGCTGACATCAGGCTTGAGCATGACTTATTTTGACCAGCAGCATGTGGGAAGAACTGACACAGGGGCAGAAGTTCTTGGATCAATTACAAAGTCCGTGATGGTCATTTTTTTCTCTCTGCATTGAGCTATGCAATATTCAAGATTTAGGCTACACTGTCAGCCTGAGTCCAGAGTAGAATGATGAGGAGAAAAGCTACAGATGGCTTGCAGTGGACATGACTTGTAGAGGGAGTGCAAAATAAACTTTGGTGGTCTAAGCCACCAAGATTTAGAAGCTGATTGCTAATACACAATACCTAGTTTAACCCAACTCATTACATGTGTGCATACATGTGAGCATTACATAAGCAGTGTATCGTGTATAAACACATACACACATAAAATACACACACACATCTATGTATAAACAGGTCTTTCTTGTGTTTTGTTTTTTAGGGGTTTCAGGTCACTAGAGGGGAAGGAGAGGAGTGTCAGTGAAGACAGATTGGTAAGGTTCTTATTTGTCTGCCAAAGAACAAAACTGCTTTTGTTCTGTTTTCTTGCTCAGAAGGGCCTCCTTTCTATGAAACAATAAACATAAATACCATTTGCTTTCCCATATTATGTGCTTGTACAGTTCTGGTTCTGATTACCCACCTTTGCATCACTTTCTATTCCATTCTACTCTACTTTATTCATCTACAGAAAATACTCCATAAAACATAGGGATTATAGAGACAGAGACTACTCGTCATGACTGACTCCAATTATAAGGACTTATTTTCCTCTAGTCCCTACTTGATATGCATCAATGAGGAGCAGCAAATCAGGTTGAAAAGCAAATAAGAAAAAGATTTTGTTACCTATCTACCAAAATTTTTTTTGCAATATCTTTTTTGCAAGATTTATACTTGATCCATTGCTGGATCACGACCTCCCACAGTGATAAATTTTATTTATCAGTCAGGGCAAAAGCTTGCCATCAAAAATCCGTTCTTCGTGTTAAGCATCTGTTCTGTATTCATTAAGTACCCTCACCAGTTTTTGTTTATTTCCTTTATCCTGTAGATTTTCCCCTACTCCTTTCCCAAGGTATTCTTAGGTAAAGATAGTCTTAGCATGATAAAATACTCTTGATGAATATTTATACTGAATCCTAAGATTAGCAAAAATGAAAACTTAGATGCAAACAGCACAGTGCCCAGTACACAGTAGACCCTTAATAAGTGGTAGTATGCCTCCCCTTAAAAATTATCGAATCACAGACAAAAGAATACATTTAATCCAAGACAAAATAAAACAGAATCTTAGAGTCTATTTGTCTAATATATTCCCAACCATGGGGCTCGAGTCACTTTATGCTGACAGTACAAGAATGAGTCATGTAGTCACTGGCCACACTGGTATTGATGATACAGTAAGGTTAGCACGAGCATTAAACGAGATAATGCTCATGAAGCAGGCAGCAGTTTCAGGCATAAATGTCTCTAATTACTCGTGGTGATGACATGGACTGGAGCCGTCACCACAGCTTTAGGATGTGCTTGGACTTCTCTGGCAAGTGAATAGTAATTTTTTCAGAGCAAACCAGTCATCACATAGCATCTACTACCAGGTCAGGTCAAAATAAATAACGGAAATGATAAACCCAAACTTAGGAACCCCTGTACCAGCATGGGCCAGGAATCGGGTGCCAAAATCTGAGGATCATTTTTGTCCCAGCATTATCTTTATCTTTCCTCTCTTCAATCTGCCCTGGCTTTTGGCCCAATCTCAGGGACAGCAAAGACAAACATTCACTGCTTGTCCAAGGAGAGAATGAGAGCCAGAGATTGTATTTTGTCCACAATAGGTATACTGGTCTCAACACTCCTCATCAATACAACCCAGGTCCGTCACGAGAGTTCAGTCAATCACAGAAAGCTCATGGGAGAACAAGAGCTCTGTATGAGACTCATTTAGTAAGTGCCCCCCTCTCTGATGGTAGGAACTAAAGAGGATATCAGTCAAGTTACTTAACTTCTCTTTGCCTTGGTTACTCATCTATAAAATGGACATAATAATGGCACTGCCCTTCCAGAGTTGTTACAAGGAATAAATGAGAAAACATTGGCAAACCACAAAGGGCAGGGACTCACCTATTTTTAGTCCTCAATAAATATCACTGGTATCATGATTATTATCATCATCATCCACATTGTCATTATGTAAAAGAGCTTGAGGTAATCACTAAAGCCTTTTCATATCTGTTTTTAAGAATAGCAACAGGAAGGACACCCTTAGGTATGAGCACACTCATAGCCAAGTAAGAGTTGATAAAACCTTGGATTGTCTCAAGGCGAAACAAAACAATGAAAGGGGTTGGTACCACACAAATTGATGATGAACCCGTAAGTCCCTGTAAGAACAGCAGACTGGTTACCCAGCAGGAGACTGTGAACCACAGTGGCTCTGAAAATTGTTGCATGTCTGTGACCTTCCCTGATGAGTGACAGATCTAAGGAAATAATAGTTGTGATCTCAGGGAGCAATCACAGGGAGCAGCGGACAGGGTCAAGCTAGAAGACTGCAGGTTCTGAGATTTCCACCAAGAAGGCACGACCCACTCTCCAGGGAAAAGGGTTCAGTGTCATTATCCTACAATGTGGCAAAGAGACTGGTGATACTTTATTTTTTCTCCTTAAAGACAAAACCCATCTCTGATTTGTCATTCTATTCCCCAACAGTTCCTAGTACTTTAATGATACCTGGTACTTTCTCACACAGTAAATGTTCAAAAAAATCTGTTGACTGAAAAATAGTTCGGCTCCAAATATTCTCATTGGTTAAGAAATCTGGAATCACTGGATGGTGACTGGTCTGCTTGTAAACTGTAGTCAGACTCTAAGATTTTTAAGGGGTTTCTGCCAAATACCACAACTGAACTCCAGCAAATGCTAACGCAGGGTAGAGAAACTGCTGGACCCCACCAACTCGGATCTCCTGGCAACAATTATTTGTGGCATAATGAGTCATTCCCTCTATCATGAGGCTATTATAATATACATACGCACTCGCGTCCTTTATTTCTGAAAGAGCATTCATGTCAGCTGCTCTCTTTCAAAAGATACAACTGAGAAGTCCAAGGTGTAATATTCATTTAAATACTTGAAAGTTTTCTTTAATATTTGAGGATACAACTGAGGTCATGTACCTCAGATTTTGGCTGACCTAAAGAAATCTTTACTATAGTAGTCACCCCACACTTGAATGCTGACCATCTGCCCAGCAGTGTATCATTATACTTTTGTTCTTTGAAATCAATGGTCACACTACTCAACTTTTATAAAGTTTAACTGGATATCTATAATGTTCCAGACATTCTACTGGATACTGGAGTCAAAATATACAGTCTTCCTTCTACTTGCTTACCGTTTGAGGGGAGGCAGGGAAAAGTCACTCAACCATTCTTGATATAAAATAGCGCTATGATAAAGGTAAAACACAGAGTGTGAGAAATAAACCTAAGAGAAACACTTAGATCAGAACGGTTAGAGGATGTAGAAGGCTTTCTAAATGATGGTGCATAAGCTACATTTCAAAGAACAAGTAAAGTTTAGCTTGAGTTGCCCTGTGACCCTCCTTCATAAACATGAACTTGTTATTTTTTTTAAAGTCTTCCTAAACTCTTTCTTTTACATGTGCCTACTCATCGAAAAAACAAAATCAACAAAGCATTTGAAAATCTAGAAACCATAATGTTAAGGTGTTGTTCCATGGGTATTTTATAACTTATCCGTGTGTACTTCCATTAATTTGGCAACCAGAGCACACCTCTAAAACTGCAAAGTCAGCAACTATTCAAGAATATACCATACCGGAATAAGCCGGAGAACTTGGTAAAATGACGGCTTTCAATGACAACTTCATCTAAAGCTATGCTCCTGGGGCACCTGGGAGTTCAACATTTGCCTTTGGCTCTGGTCATGATCTCAGGGTCCCAGGGTCTTACTTGGCTTCTCCCTCAGCCTGCTTCTCCCTCTGCCCCTCCCCCTCTCCCCCACCCCCCCATACTCTCTTGCCCACTCTCCTTCTCTCTCTCAAACAAATAAATTAAATTTAAAAAAATAAAATAAAACTATGCTCCTCAAAAGTGAGGGCCACAGATGAGTTTGCTCTGCAAACTTTTGCTGGTCTGCAGCAAAGTGAGGAACCTGAACTGGAATGTAAATCAATGTACTGCGTCTTCATTGAGAAAATCGCACTGTAAAAAGAAAGCCAGCCGATTTACATGTTGGCTCAAGCTCCTCACGTTGTCACAGCTCAGTGGCAAAGGCTACAGACCGCTACTGTGAGTAGCACTGATGTAAATGAAAACCGCCCAAGTACCACTGTTCTCTTTCCCTCACACCCCGGATCTAATCTAATCTGTCAGCCAGGGAGAGGTGCCCTGCCATCCCGTGGGGGCCGCCTGCTCCCACATCTTACACACGTCCCAGATGCAGCCTCTCTGGTCACCTCCACCGCGAGTCATGGTGCGGACGCCTCTGCCTTCTCCCGTCTCGCCGTGCTCCTGCCACTCTCTTTCGGTGCCTGACCTGTGCTGGTCCGGCCTCCCTGGCAGCCGGGATGAAACTTCCAAAATCATCCAGGGGGTTAGGTTACTCATGGGTTTAACAAATGACTTCAACTTCTCCAAGGCTGCTTTCTTGGTTCGCCTGCTACCTGGCTGGCTGCAGCTTCTCAGGCCCCATGCTTTGCCTCCATCCCTTCCGGTTCTCTAAATATTACTCTGTGCTCATGCAGATCCTCAACTCCCTTCCCTTCTGTATCTACACACTAATACTGTTCCTCACCCTCAGGCTTATCAAGCTCTGTCACATTATTCACATGACTGGAATATCTTTTCCTTAAAGCCTTTATGTGCTTAACTTGCTGGTTGTCTCCACCAACTAGAATGTGAAGTCTGTGAAAGCAGGGATTTCTGCAGATTTATTCTCCACTTGTTGTTTTCCAATGTCTGGCAAACGGTAAGCACTCAGTTTATGTACTGAGTGAAAAACATGAATGAATAAATGAGTTGGCTTCTAGTTATGGAATGAGGAAGTCATTAGGATAAAAGGGAAAATGGTAAAAAAAAAAAAAAAAAGTTTGGAATCCCTGAAATTAATACGGAATAAAAACTACAACCAGCTTAGAATACAGTAAGCTGAAATGCATTATACAAGAATACATGTTTGGAGGTGGGACGTGTTCCTATATCAATTCCAATCAGACACTCTTCCATGTCAGGCTATAGGAAAAGCTCCAGACAGTCCCTGTGCTTCTGTCACGCAGATGTTGCTCCTCCGTGACTCACGCTGTTCTGCACCGGAACAGTCCTTTCCTGGCATCGGCATATGTACTGTCGGTCAGCAACTGTATCAAGTGCAAGGGTCATAAATTCAGAATTACCAGTTGGACTGTTGTAGACCTCACTCTCTTCTTTTCTGATTTTCACAAAATTGAAGGAAGCTCCCACATCTTCCAATATACTTTGCCTGCCACTTCTGAATTCTCAGTGCCCAGGAACCCCATCTGTTTGCATGTCCCACTGTCTCTTGGCTGAAGCTACAGGTCCCAGCAACCAAGCTTTGCATTCTTCATGGGCATGGCCATGGCAACCGGACGTGCGTCATACCTCACTCCTTCTGGCAGAAAGATGAGCAGACTGAGATCCAAATGAACAGGAAACTCTGCCGCACAAATGTGCATTTTCCAGCCACTTACCTGTGTGAGACTAGAAATGTCCTATCTAGCTAGAACAGCCCAGAAGGGCTCTCTTTTAGTTATATATGCTTATAGAAACAATAACTGGTAACAAGCCAAACACTTGGAAGCAAACCCCAAATTTAAATGTGAATGCTAATCTTTGTGTACTAACAATCTCCTATAGATACAGAGGTAAGAACTGTTTTTTGTTTTTGTTTTTTTGGTCTCCAAGGCAATCGTTTATTAAGCCATCAGTTCATTAGAGACAGCACAGCGGAGTTTCATTATCCTCATGCTACCTCCCCTCGTGAAGCATTTTTCTTTTGAAAATGTGATGTTTTCACCATTATATTACCTGGGAGGGAGAAACCTACTTTGCTATCATAGGAGCACAAGAGATAATAAACACCTCAGTATATTCTGTGATACAATGTAGAAAATCGTTGTTTACTGTATTTCCCCCCCTCAATGGAAGTGAGCCAACCAAAATGCTTCACAGTGTTCTCAGAAACCATTCAGGCCATACCCTGGAAGACAATGTTTTCTAGTCACTGAATTACACTATGCAGAGCAACTCTTCTTATAGCTTAGGAACCAGGTTCTATTTTTAGCGGAAGGGCTTATCTTGTAACCCTTCTTAGCAGAAATTAATATCCATGAGACAAGCACTGATGTAAGATAAAGTGAGTCTAAATAATGCCTCTGACTCTCCTCGTTTTTCCTTTAGCCACGAACCATCCTAATTTATAGATGTTTCGTGTCTCCCTCTTCATAAAGAATTACAACAAAATAAGCCACTGACTAAACCGCATACCAGAAATGTCATTACAGTTCCTCCGCTTTCCACTTGAGGTTCACAGGACACTTGACATACTCATTGCCATTACCACAATGTGTATCTTTTCTTCTCTGCCTTTAAAAGGAAATGTCTGTAAGAAACTGATAGCTAGGATACCAAACGGAATGAAGCTGTGGCAGCATTTTGCATCCAAGATGACTGACTCATATTTCCTAGCTATTTAACGTCCACATGAGAACATAAATGCCCTTCATTGCTGAGTTACTAGAAATAGAGGATAATTTGTCTTTTATTATTTCTACTGCTTGTCCCTCTAATCTTGTTATTCATGTGAGAGACCGTTACTAGAGTTGTAATGTCTTACTTGTTGAACAATAGACCCTAGAATGCCTCATGCCAAAAGCGAATGTGTAACAAATACATGGACCCATGGATTTCAGACAGTGAAGCTGTAAGTAAGAATCAGCCGGCTACTGTTTATGTTTGTTTGTGTAATACACGGCAACGGCGCGTCTCCTGTACATGAGAAAAAGTCGGATGCTACTACTTCAGAATGTAGCTTAAAAGATGCAGCGTTATTTAAAGGAAATGGCAACAGGAGTGGAAAGTTAGCACATTCGTTGGTTTCTCTTGCAAACCCTTTCTGGCTCAAGGAAGCAGAGATGTTCAATTCTTTCACTCGCATACCAGATGACGTCTTTGGACCTCTCCCTTCCTGCTGCCACCTGAATGTCGGGGCAGTTTACTGGCAGCATATGTTTTCATTCTTTGGGTTGAAAGTAACAAATACCTCACTCAAAACAGTTGAAGCAGAAGTAGAAAATAAAGGGTTCGTGCAACTGAAATACTCAGAAACAGCTATGTAGTGTGGTGGGATCAATGGGCTGAAATGTGCCTTTTCCTCTTGTTTCTATTTTCCTTGGAGTAGCTTCATTTTCAGGCAGACTTTCTCCATTTGGTGACAAAAATCCATCAGCAGCTGTAGATACAAATTCTAACAGCTTTGTGACCTCCATGAGGAAGAGAGCATCATTTTGGTGTTCTGCCAAAATCACAGGGAGTGACTTCCTCCATCTTGATGGCTGACATCATATACCTACTCCTGAACAAACCATTCTGGCTAAAGTTGGGGATACTCGGGCTGACTGAGTCACATGCTCACCCCAAGAGGACAGGGAACAAAGGAAACAGGTGAGTCCCACATCAGCCATGGAACTGAAAAAGTTGATTCCAGTGGTGGGGGCAGTCCACAAAGAAATATTGCTCAGACAAAAGACATATATTCGTGGAAACACATTCTCAAAAACAAATACCACCTGAAACAGAACAAAGCCTTTTGATCCAAAGGTTAGGCTCTGAAGCTCTTACTGATATCGTGTGTAAGGATGCCAAATACACAGGAAAAAAAATTCTCTGCAACTTTTCTAATCACCTCTTCTGAATATCCTTGTCTTGAGGACCTTTCAAAGTCCTTTACAATGTACAGTCACCATGTATCCTCTTACGTCTTCTGTGTACTAGGCAAAAAGAACCTCAGTACTACTGATAAGCCACGTTAATACAGGTGGGTGCCAACTGTCTCAGAACACGCTGCCTTAGCTTTGTGTGAAACAGTTCAGAAATTGCACAAATGTAGGCACATGGACCCTGGGTTGATACCTTGAAACGGGAAGAATGTTCCTCTTGTTCACGCCCAATGCCTCAGAGTAGCCAAAAACAAAGTCCAACTAGAATAATACAATGAGCTGGTAGCTAATTTGTTCCATTGGTAATTAATGTTATAATGAGGCAGACCTTCTCAATTACTTTGAGGACAAAATTTTGCCATTTTGAAAAGTACACACATGAAATGAAAATTGTATTTTATATTCTCACTCAAATGATAAAAAGATTGCAAGAATTTTAATTCAAAGTAGTGGCTAAGAGGATCATATACACATCAGTGTTCAATACTACTATGGCCCATGTTCGTTAATCAAATGGAAAATTCAAAACTTTTCTATAAATTTAAATGTACCGGGGATTACTATCCCCGTAAAGAGCTTTCTTGCAAGCCAATTCAATTACAGACATAGTATCTTCAGCCTTTTATAATGAGGTCCAAATAAACAGGCAAACAATCACAACTAAAATAGCAAGCTGGTATCTAAATGACTTTAATAGTCCCTTTTCTAAAAAGATTGGAAACAATGTAATAGCTTTTATAATGGAAACGTTATGAAGAAGTCTTCAAAGATGCATGACAAAAGCCAGTGGTTTAGAATTCCCCTAGTTCAGAAGTTCAAAGAAACAAGTAATTTTATCCTAGAACTGAAACCAAAAGCTTGCTAGGGGACTTGAAGGAATAGTTGTAATAATGAATATGTATTATGGTACAGGTGTCATGTCCACTGTGCTTAAATAGCAGACTTCTTTTTTTTTTTTCTTTTTTCTTTTTTTTTTTTTTTTTTTTTTTTAATTTCTAGGCATCCTGCTTTTGTTTAATGCTATCTGTTCTCCTGGAAAAGAAATACAGTTACTCTGTATAGAAGGATCATTGATCATGTCACCCCCTACTTCAAAAACAAAAATCCTCAGTCTGGCCAGGAAAATCCTGCATTGTCTGATGGCTGGCTTATCTTTCCACCTCTACTTTGTCCCATCCTTACCCTTCTCCCAGGCACAGACTTTCATTTCCTCGGATGTGACAAAATGTTTCCTCTGCTAAGAACACTTCTCTCTATTCCTTGCCTCAACTCCAGCCCCATACAGCTCTTAACCTAGGGAGCCCCCTCTTTTCTCAAGCACAGGTCCCTCTATTCCTCAGCCTTCCTCCCATCCCACCTGCCTGGTCTACGGAGCACTTTCCAGGCCCTATAACCAATGCCTTTCCCTCCAACACCCATGAGGGCAGGGAGCATGTTTGCTTTGCCCCTTATTATATTCCAGTGTTAAGCTGAGTGCCTGGCACATACTAGGATCCCAAATGTTCGTTAGAAAAATATTCCATTTAAAAAAAAGAAGAAAAATGTTCCATGAAATCGAAGCCTAATGTTTCCCTATAAGTATATTTTTGTCAAAATATATTTTGATTTGGCAAATATCACTGTGATCTGCATTCCTGAGACACATCAGGAAGGTCACAGTAAAAGTATTTTAGTGACTTCAGGAAATTCCTAGATAACTGTCAGGTTATATAGACCAGACATAGATCAATGCTAGAAGTTAAACAAAAGCAGATTTTTGCCCCAGAAGAGGCAAAACTTCCTGTCAGTGTTGTCAAAATGAAATAAGCTCCCCTGAGGTATTTAGAGAATCTACACAAAGAATCTACAGACTCTCAAAAATGTACCCTTTGCATTTACAAATTGGCATGAAACTTACTAGAACCAATGCTTCCTACAGAATAGCACAGCTGGCATTTAGCCAATCAAGCACAGATCTGGTAAATTAGAACTCACTCAACAGCTCTGGCTTTCTGGACCACACCCTGAATGGAACTTACTACTCAGATTCCAAGAAAGGTTCTTAACCTTTCTAAGCGCTATGAATCCTTCAAAGAGTCCTTAAGGCCTGTGACCTCTCTGAAGAAAGAGATACACAGGACTAAAAAGGAAACAAAATACAATGAAATACAACTGTCAAATTTTAAAAGCATAAACTGTGAGATGGTAAACATGGTTTTTTTTTTTACTAATTGCATACAAAGATCTAACAGCAGCTCCAATAATAACCACATTTTCAAATAAGGATGAACATAAACGACTTAAAAAAAAAAATCTGTAGGGGCTCCTGGGTGGCTCAGGTGTTAAGTGTCCAACTCTTGATCTCAGCGTAGGTCTTGATCTCAGTGTCGTGAGTTCAAGCCCCACACTGGGCTCCAGTGGCAGATTTGTCACTGGGCATGGAGCCTACTTAAAAAAAAAAAAAAAATCTGCAAACAACTGTAATGTGATGTGATATTATCTGTGATTTCTACTGGCAAAAAAGTCACAGGTACTGCCAAGTCTTCTGTATTTTGTGACCCGTACTCTCAATTAAAGGCAATGCTAAATTTCAGTTGGATGTCAGTAACAGTAACGATGTCATTTTTGTATCTAGTATACTGAGTTCTATCCATGCTTGCAAATTACAGGTTAAAAACCTCCATTTTTGAAGGACATTACATGAATTCTAAAGATCCTTTAGCTTGGAAGCATCTTTGATCTACCTGATATAAGTTTAAGGGAGTGGAAAGGCTGTATATGTATTTACTGAGGCCTCTGAGTTTCAAAAATAGAATGGTTTATAAATCAGTAGTATTTTATGCATTATAATGAAAAAGAACATGCAGATACTATGTAGGTTTTTTTCTTGCTGAGAAAATCAGGACCTTCAAGTCTCTCCTACCCTTACAATCAACCCTGCCAGGCAGCTCCTGCTTTCTCCATAATTCTCTTGATCTAATTCTGAATGTTTGCATTTTCTAAAGTGTTGTGTTTTTCATGAAACATTTATGGCTACTGCTCTAATGGTTACCGTCAGTAATTACTGGCACAGGAGTGAGGTCAAGCAACTTTCCTTTTATTTCTTTTTATTGTCAAGTAGAATTTTGCTCTGTGGAATACTACCACAAGCTGTTCATCCATTGCCCAACTGAAGGATATCCTGGTCACTTCCAATATTTGGCAATTACAAATACAGAGGCTACCGATGTTTGCATTCTCTATCTCAGTCTTAGGCCTTATCTTATCTTAGGTCTATCCTGTCGTGGGCCTTAGTCTGGACCTTGGGTTGACTTTTCCTCAACATTTCTGCCCCGTCTTCCCTGTGTCAACCAAAATATGTTCTTGATCTGTTGCAGATCTCCAGCTGGTGTCAGTAAGGGATACTGGGCGAAAACCCCAGTGGGGTTTCCGCCCCTCCCCAGAGGCTTAAGGCTTTTGTATATGAGGGAAGAATCTGGGTGTGTAGGTGAGATTTTGTGCGTGTTCCCAGGGGAAGCCTCTCACTACCTGCATACCTGAGGAACGAAGGGGTTATCTCTCTGGTCCACTTCCCTGCCCCTGAGCTTTCTAGTGAACACTGAGCAGAGGCCCATGGGGGAGTGCACATTCTCCTTGTGCCTGTGCTCCCATTTATTGTCAACTAGACTGCTGGCCTTCACTTGACTTTTAAGGATTCATTTACGATTTTAAATGCTTTCTTCTTCTTCATGTTTTAAATTTTTTTACTATTATTCTTAGTTGTGGTAAAACATGTCTGACGTAAAATTTATCATCCTAACTATTTTTAGATGTACAGTTCAGAGGCACGAAGGACATTCACACGGTTTCACAACCATCACTACTATCCACCTCCTGTTTAATATCATACCATTTTTTAAGTTTCAACTACCCAAATTTTTAAAGGAAGCTTGTGTCGTTACTTTATACTAAAATTCGAACTTAGCATAAATAGAGAATAAAATAAAAAAATAAATACAATGAAAACAAAACAGTGTTACTGGACTTCTAAAAGCTTTACATCTGAAGCCTACTCTTCATTAAAAAGGGGGATTTAGGTGTATTGGAGAGGTATTACAAACTAGCACCAAACTGAAACTTTCTCCTTGCCTTAGTGAGAAACACTGAAAGGGAATAGATTCCAAGTCCTTTCAGTTCAATTCAGTACATATCCATATGCCACCCAAAGTCCTCCTGCACAAAACCAGTCATCGATCCCACACCTTTAGAAACACTGCTTTAGCCTAAGTCCCCTCCAGTCTACACCATTAAGTCATTAACGTTAGAGGTTCAGGGCTAGCTCTGCTGGCAAAGACAGGCTAGAGGAGGAAAGAGATTAAGGAGAAAAATTACTCCCCACTTCCAACCCTATTTTTAAAATAGTATGTAAATAGTAAAATGAAACAAAGATAGTGATGATACATGAGCAAGGAAATCCTAGAAGACCAGAAGGCTATAAAAGACAGTAGGCATGAACACGGCAGGGCTGATAACAACCAGGTAAGTACCTGGGGAAACAAAGCACATACATTTGAAAACCAGACTCTGATTAAACAACAAATTTGTTCAACAAATAGTTACCGATCCTCTGCTTTATGACAGATAGCGTGTGGGATCCTGGATTGTTCCTGATCGGTGCCAGAGTAACCTCTGAAATACGTGTCTGTGTAAGAGCTGGAGACCGTCTGCCTTTTAAACTTCTCCTTCTGCCAACATGCAGCACCATACTCAAGGCTCAATAAACGTTTGAGGTTCACTAGAGCCCTCAGTATTCCTAGAAGAGACTCTTCAACATGGAACTGTGGGCAATTATCTAATCTAGGTGCCCTTCACATTCAGAAATCTCTTCTACATCATCATGACAAATATTTACCCAGTTCACGCTGACTGCTTCCAGAGCTATGGCCCTCACTAACTCATGGTAGCTCATTCCTCTCTGGAGCCCACTAATCTAAGAATGTTTCTGCTCACAGTGAAAGAAAATGGGCTTCCCTGAAACTTCCAGCCATGGGTCCTAATCTCTGTATGTGAACAAAGATGGCATCTTTCTTCCTTTCAACATCTGGAGGCTCATACTATATTTATCTTAAACTCCCCTTTGCCAAGTTTATGGTCTGCAGTTCAAAAAAACTGTTCCTAAAAGCCAAATTGTTTTCTACCAGTTTTCCACTGGACAGAATATTAGCTAAAAAAAGAGTGCCTAATACTTGCCATGATGCTTCAGATAGAGTTTTAATAGAGAGAATGATAGGCTATCACCCCTCCCGCTCCTCAGACCTAGCTGTGCGCACTGTTTGTTTTACCCACGCCGCACTTGTTCTAAGTTGGATGGTGTTCCTCCCAATTTCGTGTCCTCCCTGGAATCTAAGAATCTTACTTATCTGGAAGCAGAGTCTTAAAAGATGTCATTGCTTATGTTAAGATGGGGTCACACTAGAATAGTAAGGGCCCTTAATCCAACACGACCTGTGTCCTTATTAGAAGACAAGAGACAGAGTCAGCCACAGTGGAGAGTGAACACTGTATGACAATGGAAACAGAGACCGCAATGACGCATCTATAAATCAAGGAACGTCATGGATTCCTGGAAGCACAAGAGGGTAGAAGAAAGGAATGGAACAAAGTCTCCCTGTCAAGTCTTCAGAGACACAGAAGCCCCCACCAACTTTGACTCCCGAAGTCTATCTTTCATAACTGTGAGAGTGAATTTCTGTGGTTTGAAGTCATGCAGTTTGTGGGAACTTGTTAGAGCAGACTTAGGAGAGTAACACAGTATTTTTGTCTTCAACATAGATACTCTGCTTAGATAATATACTCAGGGTTCCCCCCACCTTTTTTTCCTTCTAGTAATTCATCACCACTGAAGCACGTTTCTCTGTCATGAGAAACATGAAGCATGTTTCTCTGTAACGAACATTAGTTCAGTGCGCCTGCCCAGCATCATCTATTTCCATTTCTCTGGTAGCAGCAGATCATTGATTACGTCTTGGGCTAATTCCTTGGGCTCATTAAACACAGTTGTCAGTGGACTATCCGTCAAGATGTCCTGTTCTTTCCCAGAACATACTCACACACACACACACACACACACTCTCTCTCTCTCTCTCTCTCTCTCTCCCCTGCTGGGAATCCTGAGCTGTGACCATAGCGACACAAAGATGGAAAAGAGCTAGAGTTGGTTCATCCCAGTCGTGGGCTATCCTTTCCAAGGTCTTGTTTATCAGCATTTCCTTCAGTTCCATGAATTCTTCCATCAACTACCCAAGGAATTCCTTTCTGCTTAAATTAACCAGAATCAGTTCTATTTGATTTAGTTGGGGAATGCTGATAAATTAGAAAACTGAAGCTCTGGATTCTGTTCTGTTTTCTTTTATTGTTTATCTTATTTTGCCTTACAACTATTAGTAGGGTGAAATTTCAGTTTCACTCAATTCCCTCCCACGAAAGTCCAAATGATTAGCTCAAAATACCTTGAGGTACGACTATCAATAATGGATTTGTTACTGTCCAAGAAGAGGAAGCTGACAGAAAACTTAAAATAATGCATAGTTCAAGTGGACTACTAGCAACCTTTTTATTTTCACTCTAAGGATGGCAAAAATAATTTATTAACTGCAATACCCAAGAAAAGTTTCCCCATAATATTTAACAACAAAGATGATGTGTACCTAAGAATGAAACAAAAACTCTTAATATATAACATAACCAGCAGTTGTGCCAATAAGGCTATGCTAAAATGTCATCTCCCTAGGTTTTTCTTATTTCTTTTCTTTTATTTTTTAATTTAGAGTGAAGGAGAGAGAGCATGCACATGGCGGCGCGGTGGGGGGGCGGGGCAGGGAGAGAGAGAGAGAAAGAATCTTAAGCAGGCTCCAAGCCCAGCATGGAGCCCAATGCAGGGTTCAATCTCACAACCAGACCCTGAGATTATGACCTGAGATGAAATCAAGATCTGACAGTTACCCAACTAAGCTACCTAGGCGCTCCTCCCTAGGTTTTTCTAAAAATCACTGAATATTTCCATAGTGCCAGAATGGTTCTTTTTCCCTCTTGGCTGTTCATTTTAGTTCTCATAATTAAAAACTATATCTTATTCTTTCTCTATTAGATACTTACCAATATGATTGTTTATTTGAAATTCAAAACCATGCTGGTAAAGAGTTAAAATTGCACTCCGATAAATAATACTTCAGTGATATAAAAGAGTACCTTTAAACTTCCTTGGCCCTTTTAAGAATTTAAGATCTAAATAGATCTAGTGGTAATAAATGTCCTCCTTATCTCTGTCTTTTTTTATTTTTTAACTTATTATGCTAGAATATATATTCCCTCATGTTGGGAAGTAACTAAGGGAAAACCAATTTTTAACCTTGACATGTTCACCTCACTCATCTCAAGTTGATTATATTTTATAGTAGCTTAAAAGCTGGCTTTAAAAATGCAATGATGTTTATGTTACTAAACCATTTAGATGAATGAAAACAGAATAAAATATTTTTTACTCAAAGCTATTTATCATGGCTGTTAACATTCTTCTGCTAAACTGTGGTATGTGCCTGTGACATCTTGTCACTGTGATTTACATAAAGATTTAAACATAGATGAGAAGGAATCCTTAGTCTATATTACTATACTAATTCTCAATGTAAGACCACATTTTATCTTAGAAAACAACTGCATTTAAAAGTCTTGGGACGCCTGGGTGGCTCAGTGGGTTAAAGCCTCTGCCTTCGGCTCCGGTCATGGTCCCAGAGTCCTGGGATCGAGCCCTGCATCAGGCACTCTGCTCGGCCAGGAGCCTGCTTCCTCCTCTCTCTCTGCCTGCCTCTCTGCCAACTTGTGATCTCTGTCTGTCAAATAAATAAATAAAATCTTTAAAAGTCTTCTGTGGGGCGCCTGGGTGGCTCAGATGGTTAAGCGTCTGCCTTCCACTCAGGTCATGATCCCAGGGTCCTGGGATTGAGTCCCACATCAGGCTCCCTGCTCAGCAGGGAGTCTGCTTCTCACTCCCTCTCTGTTCCCCCTGCTTGTGCTCGCTCTCTCTCTCTCTCTGTCAAATAAATAAATAAAAATAAAATCTTTAAAAAAAATAAATAGACAAAAGTCTTCTGTGGCTATGGCCCCAACAAGGACTGTAGAATTTTTAAACAAATATAAATATTTAATGAATTAACCTTTCTGGAATATTTTGCTAGCTGCCAACATGTAGAAATTTGTAGACATTAAGAATGACTTCATCACTGACATCCTTTCCTAACCTATGATGCACGCCATGGCCCTTTTCCCCCTCCCTTTGCTCACCATGACCTTTCTGACTCCCTACACTCTCTGCTCCCTCTTCCTGGACAGCAACCATGTAAATTCTGGCACCAGAAGCACGGATAAGACCACCACATCCATATTTAATAGACACCTCCACTTTCAAAATATTCCTTCTAATCCTATTATGAACTCACAGGAAAAAAAGAAAAAATTATCACCATTTCAAAAATGAGGAATTAGAGCTCCATGAAGTTAAAAAGAAGTTCATCTAAAGTCACAAAACTACTTACTAAGTAGAAGGGCCAGATTTGGCTGCAAAGTTCTTGATCTGAAACTGCTATACCTCTTTCCTCATAATGGGTTAGCATTCTGCTTCATCCGTTGGTGTTTTCCAAATATATCAAGTGATTCTCCAGCCTGGTCACAGCAGTGGTTCAAATCAAAATTGTTAAAATCAGGCTTCACAATCTAGAAAACTGACATCACTGTTTTGGTCAGTGGGGTCCCAGACCAATGTCAAGCAGCATCATGTGCTTGTGTACCACAGGCTGGTGTCAGCATCCGTGACTGTGCTCCCAATGACGGAGAGCACGTCGCTTTTACCTTCTTCAAAAAGACAGAGACAACTCTAAATCACAAAATTAGAAAGGACTGTATCAGTATCCGCTTAGCCCAGTATTCTGATTCTAAATGACATCACATAATAAATTTCCCAGAGATAGAAGGGACATGCTATTTACAATGACGGCTGAAAGCCTCGGGAGATGCCCTGGGCTATTTGTTTCTTTAAGATGAACATGCATCTACAAACAAAAGTAAAACCTTCCACAGGCAGGTCGCCTATTTCATGTATTGCTATCGCTCATCCTTAATGATAATAAACTATAATGAAATAAAAAGAAGAAACCCTCTTTGCCTTTGCCATAGCATAAATTTCAAATCCTGCTTTTGCT
The DNA here is from genome assembly GCF_020171115.1 of Neogale vison. NCBI lineage: Eukaryota > Metazoa > Chordata > Mammalia > Carnivora > Mustelidae > Neogale > Neogale vison. The sequence continues at coordinate 31,963,045 of NC_058094.1, forward strand.
GTTGTTGTTCTTAAGTTTGACGGGAGCAACACACAGCGTTTACTTTTCTTTCAACTGGGATGGTAAATGACATGCCACAATGACCAGCAAGTTTGTTTTTAAGTAATGGAACCGCTATGTTAATTCATCTGCCCCTATATAAGGCGTATGTATGACTGAACGTGCGGAACAACGAAAATGCTCAGTTCTATAATCTTTCTATTAGTCACCTCAAAATAGTGACAGGGCTTGCTCAGTCTCTGAAGGTGTGTATTCAGAGTCTTTGCTGGAAACATGATTAGGACAGACCTGATTTCAAAGTCAGCTTCCTTCTAATCATCATACCAGCCGTCCCACTGCCTTCTTCCTCCAGGACTATCAGCAGCATATAAGGGCACAGGTCTATTCAACAAGTGAACTGCAGGGAAGGGAACCATTTCTCCCTGTTCAATAAATCAATAATCACTTCCTAAAGAAAGAAAAAGGGAGACAAGAACTGACCTCTTTCACCTCAAATTGCTCACGCCCTCTTTGTCTAGTCTATACAGACATCCACGTAACCTTCCCCTCTGAATGTTTGTGTATAGCAGTATTTTCAAGAATTATGCTGTATCACTATAACTGCTCCAAATTTCATGAAAATGAGTAACCATCCTGTTTACAGATACAGTTTTAAAGATGTGTATAAAATAATGTATATTCTCTGAATGACCTTAGTTTTGAAACTGACTGCCATGCACATGGCAGCCTACCTTTAAAGATGCCAATAGTCCCAGTACCTACAATAGGACTTGCTACCGCTGAACTGACAAATGCTTGCTGAATTGGTAATACATGATTCTCATTGGTTCAAATCATATCCGTGAGCTTTTATATAGTCCAATGACAGGTACACTCCACCAACACCAGTTTTGTTCACACTGAAGTTCTATTTTCCTCGGTTCTTTCACCATTCCCCTGGGAAAGAGAAAGCCTTCCTAACAGCAACCGAACAAACAACTGAAAAACAATTCAAACATGCAACCAGAGACACCGAGGTTGACTTTGTGGGAAACAAGCGCTCTCCCACTGCCTTTTTGCAAGAGAGACACCAATCTCTGCTCCACATGGAAGCAGGGAAGAGCTGTTTGTGTCTGTACACACAGGAAAAAAGGGAGGGATGACTGGGTACCCCAGAGACTTAACAGGAGTCTGAAGTCTCTTCTGCTACAGAAACTCCTGAGGGACTGAGGGATGGCCATGGCCAGGAGTGAAGGGAATGGTTATTAGAACGAGAAAGGAAGTAAGCAGCCCTAATGATGATCTCTGTAGAATGAACTGTGGTATCTACCAACCAATCACCAAACAATGGGGGGGTGGCAAGGAGAGAAGGTCAAATAGTGACCAAATCTCTTTAGTTCCTCTAGACCTCCTCGTGATAATGACAAAGCTTTTATCTAGTAAGTGTTCTGAGTTCCCTGATCTTATTACATTCAGGAGTGTAAGCTATTGCTCTTTCTCTCTAGGCAAGAGTACTGTGCTACAAGGTAGAAAGGTTTGTTTCTCAATACAGGCCATGCTGTCAATTTAAAATTGGAACTCAATACGTGAAAATTGTATGGGATTCTTACCTTCTTGTGTTGATGTCTACAAATACTAAGGTTTCACTTTGGAACATTTTATAAGGCTTCTAATAAAAATGCATCTAAAAATCCATCTAAAAATTCATTTTTCCTCTGATTCTGCTCAATCCCTCACTACATAAAAAATTACTAGTTGTAATCTTAATTAATTTTAATTTAGAAAAATTTTAATCATGTATGTTAAAGAGCAATTACCAAACCAGTTCAGTAGAAAATACTGTAGCTGAACAGTTTTATAACTTGTTTTCATAAAAAATGTTTACTCAGTTCGTATGTATACTATACAACCTATCATTGTAGACATTCCCAATACATGCTAGGATTTGTTTTCAAGGCTGAAAAGAAGTTCTGCTAAAAGGAAACCTCTTCAATTTCCCTAAAACAAGTGTTTTTGAATATGGAGCCATTTTGCAAAGAAAACCTCTTAGTATTAACTACTCCTACTAATTTTCAAGATGAATTCCAATAGCAATATGTGAAAGTATCCTAACAAGAGTTGTTTTTATTTCAAAACATGTCTTGTGATAAGGCAGGGTTTTCAAATTCAGCCCTACTAAGATTTGGAGTCGGTAATTCTTTATTGTGGGAGACTACCCAGTGTGTTGTAGAATGTTAACAACATCCCTGGCCTCTGCCCACAAGATGCCTGAAGCACCCTCCTTCCCAAAAACTGTCTCCAGATGTTGCCAGTGTACCCTGAGGGGGGGGGCAAAATCACCCCTCTAGAAAACCACTGTTCTAAGCCCATCAAAAAGATACCCTGAGGTATCTTTTCTCTCCTTCCATATTGACTAACATTTCTCTCTCCTAGTTCTGTCTCATCAAGCCATTTCAGCACTTTTTTTAAATGCCTTTACCTTAGGACAGCAAAGATTTCACTGAATATTTCTTAAAGCATACCAGGGCTTACGAAACAATCCTCCTGGAAAATTATTGTCAAAATATGCTTCTGAGGACTAAGAACCAGTCCAAGGATATAATCCTATTTCCAATGCAAGAGATGAAGGATAGACAGGAAAGGGTTTTCTCATTTCACATAAAATTTAACATTTTATAAATGAAGACTTCACCTCCACATGCTCATAAGCTCTTCAGGAGCCTAAATTCTGCCTTTTGGGGGGGGCACCCAAATCAATTTGTGCAATAATCACTCCTCCTTGACCCCCAAACAAACAAACAAAACCGAACAAACATATAAGGTTATGTTGTATCTGTAGAGCACTCCAGGGAGAACAGAACTGATGGCTAACCTTAACTACATGTTCTAACAATAATCAATGGAAAATTAAAAAAAAAAAACCATAGTAATAGAAGGAGAAACTGACAGCATTAAGTCTTTATTCAGTCTCCACCTTTCAGATATCCAGAATCATGGACATATTTCATAAGGTACCTCTAAATAGTTACTGTACTAGAAACTGAGAAAGCCAATGTCACATGGAATATGAGGACGTGCCCTGGCCATGAAGCTTGTTTTCCTTTCTGCTGTATCCCTCCACAGGTCAGTGATCACCCAGCAAGACAGCCCATACCATGCTCCTCACCACTTTATTCTAGAGTTCTCCCTTCCCTTCATCTGCTGCTCCCCCTGCAATTTGGATGCAGGAACTATTTCTGGTGGTTGCACAACCACCTCAGAGCCCAGCCCTCTTAGGTATCCGCAGACAGTAGGTTCGGTTCTCACTTTTCCCTTTCTGAGTCCTTCCATAGATGGTACAGGTTTCCAGAGTCACCTTCATCCTCATTTCCCCGTATCTGGTAAAGTCTCTCTAAAAATATGGCAACGGCGAGAGAGCACAGAACGCTGGATGGAGTCTGAGAAGGCGCAGACGTGGTAACAAATCCCGCCCCCCCCCACCATCTCCCCGGTTTCCGATCCTGTATGCTGAAGACGCTTCTTCCCTTCTTGCGGTTGGTGGGTGAAATTTTTCCGAGTCAAAGAGGCGTTTTTGCATAAAGCTTTTTGCATTAGACGCTTGTTTATTCTATTAATCTGGTCTTGTTTTCTTTTTTAAGTTACATTTACATGTGGGAAACTCAGGGAAGATCCCTGGTCTCGAAAACCCATGAGTGCTGGTCACTCTGCCGGGCTTCTGGGTCCCAATGGCCATTTGGAGCCATCATGCTTCCGGAGTCCGTGGGGCAACATCACCGCGTCACCTGCAGGGGCAGCAGAGTGAACTGCGGACCCCCGGAGTGACGCCCCAGGTAAGGAACGGAGGCCGGAGCCCCTTTGGCCGCCGGGACTCCTAGGATTTCCCCCTGCACAGAAGGGACGGCCGCCTCCTCGGGGTACCAAATCAGAGCACAAGACTGGAGCCAGGTTCGGGGTGTGCGGGGGACCGGGAAGAAATTGGAAAGGTGCATCACTGGACGAGCAAGGAATGGGACTCTGGGGAAAGGAGATAGAAGAGACGTAGGAAACGTTTCCCTTAATCCCCTCCCCGTGCCGCCTGTGGATCCCAGGATCTCGTCATGGAGACAGACTGCAGCAACAGACGCGACCCTGGGCTGGCAACACGCACACACTCGCGCACACACGCCCCGCCGCGAGTTGCACGCTGCAGACTTCTGCCTGACTTCCCAGCCCAAAACACCTTACCTTCCGGGCCAGACCACGGATTCCTGTGGCCCAGAAGAGACACCACCCCTTTCTGCCCCCTGCCATACACACATTCGGACTCCAGACTCCACTCCGAGGAGGCCGGGAACCACTTACGGAAAGCCCAGGCAGTTCCCATGTAACCCGGCTGCCTGATCTGTCCAAATCTCCTACTAGCTCGCCCAGAGCAAGCCAGCGGCCCTGCGACCAAGCCAGGTAGGAAAAGGAGGAGGAGCCTGGGGTGCAAATGAACCTCAGAGGACCACTACTAAGTATTCAAGGGACCACACGTAGCCTTAAACCCCTTCCCAACCCTGCTGGCTCCACCAGCAGCCCGGTTCCTCCATCCGATCTCTGCACCGCTGCCCTCCTCCTCCTCACCCAAATCCCTCAACGATTTTCCAGCTGACCCTTCCAGGCCACTTTCTGCATCCATCTCTCTCCAGACGGTTCCCAACAGTGGTCTCGCACACACACTCCAAAGACCTTGATTCAAGGCTGCCTCGCATCATCATTATAGCGCCCTGAACCTGGCACTAATTCCCCAAATTATCCGGGTCCACTTGTTTTCTCCGGAGCCTACTGTCCCTTCCACCACCGTCCTTTGCTCTCGTTCAAATCCGCTTTTCACGCGCCCCACTTTCCATCTCTGCCGCTCCGACCAGGACACGCTCACACGCGCGCGCGCACACACACACACACACACACACACACACACACCAACAGCCCCTATACTGCGCTCTCACATCGCTCCCACCCTAACCCCCGGAGACACCCCGCTTTCCCTCTGCGGCTCTTCTCGGCCGGGCCCCCGCACCCAAACCTAGCCTCCCCATCCCGCACCAGCCCGCTCCCCGCCTGCCCCTCACCTCGCAGTCCTTCCCCTCTGCCCAAGTTGGCCCCCTCGGCCCCCGCCAGAGTCCGTTCAGCCCTCCTGCTCTGCCGGCTCGAGCATCCCGGAGGCCGACCGCCGGCTCTCAAATTGGCCAAGCGGCTCGCCGAGGCGCCGGGCATTCGGGGCAGCGGCTAGCCGCGCCTCCGGCCAGCCAGCCCGGGCTCCCCCGGGCGCAGAACCTTCGTCCCACCGCCCAACCACCTTACAAACTTACTTGCCGGTCGCCAGGAGGGGGCTGCGGTGAGCGGCGGCGGGCCCCGCGGCGGCGAGTGCGCCCCTCTCGGCGGGGCTGGGCGGCGCGGCGCCGGCGCTGCGCTCCTGCGGCCGCGCGGTGAATGGGCTCAGCCTGACGCAGCCCAGCTCTGCCCGCGCCGCCGCCAAGGCCGCCGAGCGCTTCCACACATGCTCAGTTTCCGGACCTGCCTGCGTGGACGCTACCAAGAGCGAGCAGCGGCGGGGGGGGGGGGATGGGAACAGGCGGAAAGCAGCCACTAACGGGCGGCTGCAAGCCGGAGGGTACCACGTTGGAAACCGGGGAAGAAGACGGACGACGCGTCGCTAAAAATAGCTCCTGCGGAAACCGCGGCTGGAGCTTAAAGCGCCCCCTCCCGCGCGCGCGTCGCCGCCGCCCGGAGCTCCGGAACCTGCGCTCGCTGCCGCGGCGGGGACCGGAGCGCGCGCCCAGTCCGGCCCCTGCCCGCACCTCTCAGAGCGCCTCCTACCCAGGCCCCCGGGGCTGCCCGCGCGGCTGGGGAGTGGGGGCATGGGGGTTACTCCCGCCTGCCGGGCAGCCCAATTTCAGGTGTCGCCAAAGACGCGGAGGAAAGTTGGGCTAAAGCGATGAAAAAGCTCTGCCACAACGAAATTGGCTCTGATTTCGGGGGGGGGGTATCATTTTAGGGGGTTGCTTGGATTTGTTAGGAGGAGGAAAGAGCGACGACGTTCAGCATCCCAGAAAGCTGCTAACTTGTGAACTTCTTTTCTGGGCGTTTATGACTCCCTGGCGCATTTCGCTGACACCCATCCCGATCTTGCTGGTTTTGTTGTTCTTGTTTTCCTAACCGTAATTTCTTTGCCCCATGTTCTACCTCCAGCCTTTCTCCTCCAACCCGGCTTTAAACTGCGCAAAGCAAAGGGCGCAAACTGGAGACGGGTGGATTCTGCTGGCAGACCCGAGCTGGAACCTGGCCATATGGTAACGGTGCGCAGCCAGGGTTCCGTCGGTCCCGTGGCGGAGGTCGGCCCCGATGTCTCTTCCTTGGTCCCCCGAGCATCCAACACTTACAGCCTCATGAACTCTCAAAGCCACCGATCCTGCAAATTAACTATTTCCCCGCTATTAATTTTCAGTATATTCTACCTTAATTCCGGATGATAGACTTTTGACATTTTTCCACCTTTAAACGGCGACTTAACAAATGTTTCCAATTCCCGCCTTTTTCATTCACCTCTCACAACTACCCTATAAGAGAATCATGATTTCAGTCTGATAGATAAAAACTTTGCCGTTCAGAGATGCTCCTCTTGGAGTCATACTGTAATGTTGAACCCAGAGTTAGCCAAACTAGAAATTCCTGTGGTTTCTGCATAACCTACTACCCAAAATCTATACCTTTACCTGAGATAAAGCCTCAGGAAATTTAAGAATAATTCTCCGTGGAGTGCTAATAATTGAAAAATGCTGATAGGGAGCTTTGTTTTACTTTTTTTTTTTTTTTTTTTTTTTTTTTACTGATTTCCTTCTGGGCATTTATAGTTCAGATTTCCATGTGTTCTGTGGAACGTGACATGTTACATTTTTTTTTATTTATTCAGAGAATTTACTGAGATCTTGTAAGGGCAATGTTTTCACTTAGAATGTATTTTATAATATCATCTTTGCTAAGGCTACTTTCTTTTGCTGTTGTTACAAATTAGTGAGGTTTTGCTAACCCCACTGATTAACTGGGTATGTTTTTCACAGAAATGTAGTGGTATAGATCTGTTTGAGTAAAAGTTGTTGTCTTCCCTCGTGAATATCCTCCTCCCCTTCCCACTTAAAATTCAGTGTTATGTCCAGCCCCAAACAGATGATCAATTAATGTTTGATTTTTACTTGATAGTTTTTAGCTCCTTAAATCATTCTTCTTTAAAGGATGTCTCCAATAGATGGCATCTCCAGGACTAGAGGCACTTTGAAATGACAACACCATTTTCCTAATGTTCCATGGGTGATTCACTGGGAAGATGAAAATAGAATTTCCTTAGGGCATCCATATAACTCACCCATTCCTTTCTGTAGGCAGTGAAAGAAGATGAAAAATATATTTTATCTTTATCCTGATTGTTCTCCTTCTTTCTCTCTCAATAATTAATCCTAAGGTGGTTGACTGAGTATCTTTTTGCTATAACATGACACTAAACATGATCATGAACTGGGCAGATAATGATTTTAAAGTTTAGACTTTGATTTCCTACCTAAATATGTAATTTGAAAACATTGCATACAGGACTCTTAATAGCAAAGGACAGGAACTAGGCTCTAACTAACCTAGCCAAACAAAAGAAATGCACTGGGGCACATACCTCAGAAGTACAAGGGGTGACGGGACCGAACCATAGCTTAACAGCATCGGCAAGAATAGGTTTCCCTCTCTCACTTGGTATCAGCATTGCTTTCTGTGTTGATTTCATTCTCCATCAGACTGTGTCCAAAGTGCAGTTCCAGCCCTACACAGCTGACCAAGTTTTCGATCTTACAAAGAAAGCAAACCTTGTGCTGTGATGAGCCGATCAATCTTTGACAAAGGGCTGTGGTTTGATGTCCTGGGTTGCACGCACACCCTTGTGTGCATCCTCTGGGGGAAGAAACCTCTCAAAAGGAAAGTATCCAGTCAGCAGCAGAAGGGGTAGGGGATGCTTGCAAGATAGAAATAATAGATAGCCACCACAGCTATGTTTCCTCATAAGCAAAAAAGGACAGCAAGCTCCTGGTGGGATATCCATTGGTTTGAGTTATTCAGAAATGAGCAAAAGAATAATAAAGCTTTGAAGTGATTTTTCCTATCTCCTTTTAGGTTCAGATGCTTTGATTTGCCTGCCTAAGGGTAGCAGTTAGTCTGCTTTTTGTTGCCTTTTCATCTTTATTTCAGGACCCTGGTTGTTTCCAAAGTACTGCCACTCATTAAAGTTCTCAAATGAGCCCCAGTCAGCTGAGGCCCCCAGTCCACCATCTGTCTCTATAGGAAATGGACATTTCCCATATTCTTTTTTTTAATTGAAGTATAATTAATATACACTTTTCTATTAGTTTCAGGTATATAATCTATTGACTCAATATTTTCCATATTCTTAACCCACTGAGCCACCCAGACGTCCCCAATATTTTCCATATTCTTAAAGCTCATTCTTTCTTTTTTGATTTCACATACTTGATCATTATGTGAACTGTTTGGTAATAAGTGGGCCTTTTCTGCCTCCAGTCTGAACATATGGAGGAAATGCTGTTCTTCCTATAATAAATGTATTATGTCTTTCATAATACATTATACATGTATACATAATACAATGCATAATACAAATAAAGTATTATTTACATAAATGATTGTCATCCTTTTTCTCTTTACTTATCCCCAAATCCAAGCAATTCTGTTAAATCTTATAATATTTGTATATGAATAAATGAATGTGATTCATGAATCATTTCATTTAAAGCACATTTTATAGTTATAGTAAAATCATCAGATCCAGGATCTTTTCCTTAATTTCCTCCTCAGCGACTTTTGGCATGTGTGCTTCTAGGAACTCACAACATTTGTCACAGCACACCTTCTTAATCCACAGCTTTAATTATTCTTCCTTTCTTTGCCTAGTTCTGTTGCTATATTTTACCCTAACGTTCTTTGCCTTCTTTTACAGTACTCTCCCATTTGTTTTAGTGATCTACACGCCTTGTTTTCCTCCCCCACTGAACCAAGTTCATGGAGGATTGGGAATAGGGCAGATTTATATATGTGTGCATTTTTATTGTTTTCAGTGTTCAATAGATGCTTGCTGAAGCATTAACAGATTATAAGGGGAGGGTGAATATTTAGACCTGAAACAGGAAGACTCATGGGGCTAGCATTAAACCCTCTGGTTTCAGGAAGTGGAAAAAAAAAAAAAAAAGATGGCCAGGGCTGATGCTAGAGGTAGAATGGAATAAGATATAGACTGCTTATTTCACCATGTTGTCTGAAGATAACTCTTTTATTTTTATTTTTTTTTAAGATTTTATTTATTTATTTGACAGATCACAAGTAGGCAGAGACGCAGGCAGAGAGAGAGGAAGGGAAGCAGGCTCCCCGCTGAGCAGAGAGCCTGATGTGGGGCTCAATTCCAGGACCCTGAGATCATGACCTGAGCCGAAGGCAGAGGCTTTAACCCATTTAGCCACCCAGAAGCCCGATATCTCTTTTATAACCCCTTCTTCCCTCCTTTGCTTTTTCTTACTAAATTTCTCTAACTTGGAATTTCTTCAGTATGATCTGTGCCACATCACCTAGTAATCTAGTTTTTCCAGATCCTGGCACTGACCATGGAGCATATTCTGCTTCTGTTACATAGAGACAGCCCATTTTATTTATTTTTTTTTAAAGATTTTATTTATTTACTTGACAGAGAGAGATCACAAGTAGGCAGAGAGGCAGGCAGAGAGAGAGAGGAGGAAGCAGGCTCCCTGCTGAGCAGACAGCCCGATGCGGGACTCGATCCCAGGACCCTGAGATCATGACCTGAGCTGAAGGCAGCGGCTTAACCCACTGAGCCACCCAGGCGCCCGAGACAGCCCATTTTAGACTGTTGGGCACTAGCCCAGGTTGGGCACTGGGCTCCCTCTCCATTGTACTTCTTTCATGCTGAACTACCTTTTAGAAAATCAGAACAAATTAAGAATGCAAAGTAATTTATAACTGGGTTCTTTAAGAGAAAGGAAATATCAAGATGGCTTCATTGAAGAGCTATTAAAAGCTTATCTTCTTGATAGCTTCTTTCCCATTGTAAAAAAAATAATTTTTAATATGGAGAATTAAGTGAGAGTAATTCAAAGCCACTAATCCCCAAATCATTTTCTCATTTTATGTATAAATGTCATAACAGATCAACTAATGATATTTACTAAAGGTATAAATGTTCATTTCTCCCTCTCTCTGTACTTCAAGGCAGAAACTGCTCCAGGTGATAGTCATGGGACATTAAAAATGCTCATAGTATTTGTGAATCAAAGATGCTTCTTGCTAAAAGACTTCAGCTATGATGGTCCTTTCCTCAGGGAAGAAGAATGTGGATAATCACATTCTTCAAATATCAGGCTGCTCTTTACTTGCCTCTAAATCTAACACAAATATTCCTTAGTTATTGAACAAGCAGCAAGGTCTTGACACAGCTGCAACTCTTCACTTCTCATTGAGTGCACTGCTCTAACAACAAATGTTCTTAATGTATGATCTCAGATTCTCAAGTATTATCAGGTACTTCTATGTATCTCATTCGGGGTAGACACTCACTTTGCACAGTATTTGTCATTCAATTCTCATAGCAATCCACGGACGTACTTTTTTATTTAGCATTTTTTGGTTATACACAAAGAAAACCAATCTAAGCTTGTTTAGACAAAAAAGAGATTTTCTGGCACATTATTTGTGCAAAATATAACCTCTAGAAGACAGGGACATTTATGATCCTCAGAGGGCAGAAATGCGGTCATGATTCTACCCACTCATCCTCAATATGTCTCTCTTGTGTCAGCTGTATCTTCCCACCTTGCGGACAGTCTTTCTCTACAACCTGCATAGTCCAAGAATTTCTAGCCCCCCCATTATATAAAGACCGAATCTATTGCATTTGTCTGGTTTTAAAATGCCAAGAAAACTTAGTGACTTGGTTCAGAAAAAAAAGAAGAAAAAAAAAACCACCATGAAGAAGAATAGAGAATCCTGACAGACACCAACTTAAGCAAGTGATGAAAGTTATAATTAGAGATGTCATGTGGATATATTTTCCCTCCTGATATGATGTGATAAGGGCACCTTTTCTTTGGGGAATTGCTTCCAGAAAACTACAGTTCTGCTCCAGTCATGAAAAAATACCAGACAGACCAAAGTTGAGGGACACTACAAAATATCTAACCAGGGGGTGGCTGGGTGGCTCAGTCAGTTAAGCGGCTGCCTTCAGCTCAGGTCATTATCCCAGTGTGCTGGGATCGAATCCCACCTCAGGCTCCCCGCTGAGCAGGGAGCCTGCTCTGCCTATTTGTTCTCTCTCCCTCTTGGCCTGCTCTGCCTATTTGTTCTCTCTCTATCTCTCTTTCTCTCTAATAAAATCTTAAAAAAAAAAAAACAAAAAAAAACCCTAACCAGTATACCTCAAAACTGGCCATCATGAAAAACAAAATAACAACAACAACAAACTAAGAAACTGTCACAAACCAAAGGAGACACACAGATGAAAACAGTGTTATACCCTGGACTGAGTCCTGGAACAGAAAGAGAACATTAATGAAAAAAATAAAATAAAATAAAATCTGAAGTTTAGGTAATAATAAGGTACCAATATTAATTTCTCAGTTTTGGCAAATGTGAGATATTAAATAACAAGAAACTGGGTGAAGGCTGCACAGGGAGAATCTATACTATCAGCACAACTTTCCCATCATTCTAAAACTAATCCAAAGTGTTATTTTTTTTAAATTTTAGAAATACATTTTAAAATACAGAAAATAAAGCTAATGTTAGTCAAATGAATTTGTGGGAGAAAACCATTATCCAACCAACTTGGATTAAGTGTCCATCCTAGACCAACTAATTGGGAGGAGCAGGCAAAATCATCCAGCAGAAAGATGTCCCCTGGGTCCGACATTTGCTTGTCTGCCATTCCCAGAGAATGGGAGAAGTGGAGAGAAGTAGACAGTTATAAGCCAGGCAGTTGTCCAGTTGGTAAAAACATTGAGGAAAAGCTCAAAGTCAAGGGAGTGAGTATTATATTTCATCAATTCTAAGATAAAATAGCCCTCCAAGATAAAATTTAACATTTATGAAGCTGGAATGCTTCTTTCTTTTTTTTTTTTAATTTTTAAGATTAAGATTATGTATTTATTTATTTGACAGAGAGAAGAGAGAGATCACAGTAAGCAGAGAGGCAGACAGAGTCAGAGAGAGGGGGAAGCAGGCTCCCCGCTGAGCAGAGAGCTTGATGTGGAGCTCGATCCCAGGACCTAGGGATCATGATCTGAGCTAAAGGCAGAGGCTTTAACCCACTGAGCCACCCAGGTGCCCCTGGAATGCTTCTTTCTTAGCGATATTAATTATGGTTTGGATTTGGTGAAATATAGTAATTTGCCCATGAACGGAATAAATCATGAGACCTCGAATTCAAACTTAACCAGTCTATTGTGTGGACTCCAAAACAAAGCAAAACAACAACAAAACAAAAAAACCTTTGAATGTCATTCTTTACAGGCTTCCCTTCATATTGGCCATCGTACCATATAGCACCAGTGCTAATTACATCAACCCAACCTGCAAAAACAAACATGGAATTGAAACCATGGCAAACGTGACCTAAGTGCTTATTATTCTAATAAAATTATCACCAAGACACTAAACATTGCTAGAAAATTAGATGGAATTCTGGGAAGTTAGGACAATCAAGGGCCAGGATTTAGGTTATTTTATGTGCGTTATACGTGAAATGTCATAAAACTCCATTTTAGAGATCTCATTTTGATATCTCAACTTGAAGAGCTAGAAAGAAGATTTATTTTAAAAATAGATTTTCTTAGCCATGTACCTCATTCGTTTAATGAGATATTATGAAACTAGGAAACGTGGATATTTATTGTTTTACCCCTTTAAGATACCATAGCATGCTATTGAAATATAACCTGAAATTGAGACAAAGCCTCCATCGATTCAATTCATAATCACTTCTTCCACACTGGTTATTAGCTAACGGCCATATGAGACCCTTGTGATATATTACTTTTTTTTTTTTTAAAGATTTTATTTATTTATTTGAGAGAGAGAGACAGTGAGAGAGAGCATGAGCGAGGAGAAGGTCAGAGAGCGAAGCAGACTCCCCATGAAGCTGGGAGCCCGATGTGGGACTCGATCCCGGGACTCCAGGATCATGCCCTGAGCCGAAGGCAGTCGTCCAACCAACTGCGCCACCCAGGCGTCCCCTTTGTGATATATTACAAAAAGATATACTTGGTTCCTGCTTTTGTGGTGCTTCTATTGTATAATTACAAATGAGCTAAGACCAAAAGTTGTAGGAGTTCAGAGAGCCTATGCCCAGAGAATTTCATCTGGTCTGGATGGACAGAAATGGCCTAAAGAATTGGTGCTTAAGCTGAGAGTAGAAAAGCAAGTAGAAACCTTTACTGAGCACTTGCATGCCAGGTTTGGTTTACCCAACCCGAGAGATACTGTTCCAAGTGGCCAGCTCATCATGTGTCCAGATCTCTTTCTAGAGATTTTACCTGTAAGCAGAAGTTGGAAGGCTGAACATCTACTCTTCCCAAACATCTTTGTACCTGGGATCCCAGCTATAATTTGGGCTCCACCAAACAGAAGCTCCTATTTGACTTTTGAACTTGGACTTGAGTACGTAGGAGAGACATGCTGAACTTGAGACTTGCTGGAACAGTAATTGCAGGTGTGGCAGTGTCTTCCTGATCTTTGGATAACAATTAATGACCTGACAGTACCCCAATCATGGCTACAGTGGAGTGATTCTCGAGCTGAAGCCACAAAATCTATGTGTAACTCCACCTCCCTTGTGGCAGAGGTAACTGCTCTCCTGGTGGGCTATTTTTAGGGAGTTGTTCTGAAAGTGGTTTCTGAAAGCTCAGTATATAGAATGCTCTTCTAACTATTCTAATGATTTTTCTAAGTACCAGTTCCCTGAATAATTTCTTCTCCATGCTATAATAATCACGGTGTGTTCTATCTGCTACTGAGCCATGGATCAGGAAGCATTTGGTGCCAGAAGCGCTAGTAGACCATTAAGAAAGGATATCTAGGATCTATTGTCTGACCTGGTTTGGCTGGAAGGGTATGAGGTATTAGAAGTCCATAATAGTCACTGGGCAAGTGTTACCTACATTGTACCCTGGGGTTATTTAGATTATGACCTTTGGTTAACTGAAATGAAGTGCCCAATGAAAGTGTTTCTAAGATTCAATTAGGTTGTTCCAGTAATGAAGTCACCTTTGAAAAATCAACAATAATTTGTATAATTACTGAACTCAGATTTTGAGAATCTTCTTTTTGCAGAATTCATATGGCTTGTGCATAAATTAAACAACTTAGTCACATGGAGGATATGATTGCAGGCACTACCTTTGTATCTTTCAAATATTTGGTGGTGATACTTTTCTTTGTGATTGCCCTAAGATTGTGGTTTTACTTTGGCTTATTACTTAACATTTTGCTAGGGAGTTAAGGACAAGGTTTGGGGGGAGGTTTACTTTGGGGGGAGTGTCTTTCGACCGTGAAATCATCATGAAAATGTCAGGAGGTCAATTAATAGTTGCTGAGTAAACTGTTGTAACCCTTTGCTCAGGGATGGGGAAATTAAGCACAGAACTGGTTTGTACAAGAACGGAGCCCCCTGTGACCCTAACTCAGCACAGAATTTCTTTTCTTTTCTTTTTTTTAAATTTTATTTATTTATCTGACAGAGAGAGATCACAAGTAGGCAGAGAGGCAGGCAGAGAGAGAGAGAGAGGGAAGCAGGCTCCCCACTAAGCAGAGAGCCCGATGCGGGACTCGATCCCAGGACCCTGAGATCATGACCTGAGCTGAAGGCAGTGGCTTAACCCTCTGAGCCACCCAGGTGCCCAGCACAGAATTTCTATTTATCACTTGTCAGTGGACCACCGTGGCACTCTGGACCAGAATTAGAATGTAACAATCCCCAGAAAGGTCTGGGTACTTCACTATGCCCAATATACAGTCACCCTGGTAAATAGTTACAGGTCCTTTGGGGAAAGAGCAGGAGAAATAATCAAGTATCTACAAGGATGCAAGATTTCTCTCTGAGCGTACCCAAGCTCCAGTGCTATAACCTCAGTCTGGCAATCAGGTGTCTGAATTATTCACCACTATATTCTCAGCACATTGTTGGCACCTAAAATAAATGAGGATTAAACAGATAGGTGTGTTCTTTATGATACTTCCTTTTCTAAATAGTGGCAAACCTTTCATTCCAGCTATCTTCTTCTAGTAGAGATGAAGTTTTTAGTGCTAGGCATTATAATTCAGAAAGGTTTTGAATTCTGCTAAGACAAGATTTGATGTGAAATCATTTGGAGGATAAAGCATGGTTTGGAATGGGTAATAAACATTATAAATTTCTTCAATTCTCAGTGATTTGTATTTAAAAGAACTTTCATTTACAAAAAAGAACAGAATAATTACTTACTTTCAGAAATGTTAGGAAGATATTGGTCACATAGGGCAATTATGATATTCTATTATGTACTTGTTGTTTGCTTTTACCATTTAATATTGAGCAAACATTTTGTGAAATATGAAAATGGTGCATATTTAATAAGACAAGAGGTCAAGGAAACAAAAGAAAGGAGTAAACAAAAATGAAACATCACTAAGACTTGATTTCTTATCAGATTTTGTTGAAAAGGGAGGATATATAGTATTTGTTGCTTATATAAATAAGAATTGATAAAGAATTTGTTTTTTTACTAAAAATTAAATTGCATTATTTTAAACTTCTAGAATAAAATATTCTAGAAGAGAATGAGCAGAGACATCTTTCTAAATAACCAATATATTATGCCAACAGAGAAGTATCTATACAGGACACCAAGAATCGACATGTCATATTTTGCTAGTGCAGGGCAGATGAAACTGCTTTACTTGCCCATCTCCCACCATCTGTCTGGTATCAGCCTAGATGCCACTTCATTGACACCCCATCCCCACCACTTAGAGTTGGGCTAGCCACTCTTCCTAAGCACTCTTATCTTGTCATAGTCTAGCATACATTCCTCTGTAATGCTTAATGGTTGCAATTTCATATTTTTTCATCTGATGTTCGAATTGAAGAGAGGGGCTATATTCTGTTTCAGATAACATCCCCAACACTCAAAGCATGTCCAGGCATGAAGCAGCCACCAATAAACATGAGTTGAATAAACAAGGAGACAAAACATGACACTTAACATTGTCTCCACTGACCAGAACATCTCAGATTCGAGGGAGAAGGATCTGGTTGCGCAGAGAAACAAGGTTGGAGGTTTGACCATGGGCTTAGAAGACCCACAACCTGGACTTGCTTTTTCTTCTAAGGATCAGCAGCATTTTGAACTTTGGGGAAAAGCATAAATCATAAATGAAATAATTTATAATCTGGACTTCACTAAAATTAAAATCTTTTGCTCCAAAAGATAACAAATGAGAAGATGAAAAATAGACTGGAAAAAATATTTTCAAAAGAGACATCTGATAAAGAGCTGTTATCCAAATCATACAAAGAAACTCTTTAAGCTCAACAAAAAAAAAAAAAAAAAAAAAAAAAGCCAGATTTTAAAATGGGCCAAAGACCTTAACAGATTCATCATCAAAGAAATTATATGCAGATGGCAAGTAAGTATATGAAAAGAAGCCCCACATCATATGTCATCAGGGAAATGCAGATTAAAACAATAATGAGATATTACTTCACACCTATTAGAATGACCACAATTTGGAACACTGACAACACCAAATGCTGATGAGGATGTAGAGCAACAGGAACTCTGTTATTGCTGGTGGGAATGCAAAAGGTACAGCTACTTTTGAAAGACAGTTTGGTAGTTTCTAGAAAACTTAACATACTTTTACCACCCAATCCAGCAATTATGTCCCTTGGTATTTACCTAAAGGATCTGAAAAATATGTCCACACAAAAATGTGAACACAAATATTTATAGCAGCTTTATTCATGATTGCCAAAACTTGGAAGCAACCAAAATGTCCTTTAGTACGTAAATAGATAACCCTGTTATATCTAGAGAATAGAATATTATTCATACTAAAAACAAATGAGCTATCAAATAATGAAAAGACATAAAGTAATGTTAAATGAATATTATTAGTTGAAAGAAGCCAATCTGAGAAGGTTGTATACTGTCTGATTCCACCTATATGACATTCTAGAAAAGGCAAAACTATGGAGGTGTCAAAAGGATCAGTGGTTCCTGGGGTTGAAGTGTGGGAAGGATGAATAGGCAGAGCACAGATTTTTAAGGTGGTGAAAACACTCTGTATGATATTATAATGATGGGTATATGTCATTACCCATATGTCTAAACTCACAGAATATTCAACAACAAGAATGAATCCTAAGGTAAAGTATGAACTTCAGGTGATTATGATGTGTAAATAGTGGTTCATCAATTTGTAACAAGTGTACCATGCATATTTTCTGAGCACAACATTATGAAACTTTAAATCAATCACAAGAAAAAATTTGGAAAACCACAAATGCATGGAAGTTAAAGAACATCCTACGAAAAAATGAGTGGGGGGATCCCTGGGTGGCTCAGTTGGTTAAGCAGCTGCCTTCAACTCAGGTCATGATTCCAGCATCCTCGGATCGAGTCCCACAGCAGGCTCCTTGCTCGGCGGGGAGCCTGCTTCTCCCTCTGCCTCTAGCCTGCCACTCTGTCTGCCTGTGCTTGTGCTCTCTTTCTCTCTTTAAAAAAAAA
Organism: Neogale vison; assembly: GCF_020171115.1. NCBI lineage: Eukaryota > Metazoa > Chordata > Mammalia > Carnivora > Mustelidae > Neogale > Neogale vison. The sequence continues at coordinate 31,980,870 of NC_058094.1, forward strand.
AAAAGAATGAGTGGGTTAACCAGGAAATTAAAGAATAAGAAAATACATGAAGACAAATGAAAATGAAAACAAGATGGTCCAAAACCTTTGGGATGCAGAAAAAGCAGTCACAAGAAGGAAGTATATAGCAATACCAGCCTAACTCAAGAAGCAAGAAAAATCTCAAATATACAATCGAATCTTACACCTAAAGGAGCTAGAAACAGAACAGCAAATGAAGCCTAAATCCAGAAGCAGAAGGGAAATAATGAAGAGTAGAGTAGAAATAAACGATATAGAAACAAACAAACAAAAACACCAGTAGAACAGGTCAATGAAACTAGGAGCTGCTTCTTTATGAAAGAAATAATAAAATTGATAAGCCCCTAGCCAGACTTTGGCAAAAGGAAAAGAGAGGAACCAAATAAATAAAATCATGAACAAGAGAGGAAGGATCACAAGCAACAGGACAGAAATACAAACAATTATAAGAGAATATTATGAAAAATTATATGCCAACAAACTAGGCAGTCTGGAAGTAATGGATAAATTCCCAGAAACATATAAACTACCAAACACTGGAACGGGAAGAAACAGAAAATTTGAACAAACCAATAACCAGCAAAGAAATTGAGTCAGTAATAAAAAATCTCCCAACTAACAAAAGTCCAGGGTCAGTGGCTTCCCAGGGGAATTCTACCAAACATTGATCTCATCTTCTAATTCATTGGACTCATTGTTATATCTCCAGGCAAAAATATACTGCCCTTTGGAACAAAGATCTCCAAATCAACAGAACTGAAAATTGCAAGGATGGCGTCTTTGGTTGTGAAATGAATTCTTTGACAAGGACCAACATTGTACATGCCATGACAGTGAATAAAACATTCTGAAAGTTCAAAAAAAAATAAAGAAAATTATTACTTATTCTTCTCAAACTGTTCCAAAAAATAGAAATGGAAGGAAAACTTACAAAGTCATTCTATGAGACCAGCATTATCCCAATTCCAAAACCAGACAAAGACCCCACTAAAAAGAAGAATTACACCAATATCCCCGATGGACATGAATGTCAAAATCCTAGCAAACAGTATCCAGCAGTACATGAAAAAAATTATTCACCACGATCAATTGGGATTTATTCCTGGATTGTAAGAGTGGTCCAATATTTGAAAATCAATCAAAGTGATGTATCACATTAATTTTAAAAAAAAAGGGATAAAAACCATGTGATTTTCTCAATACATGCAGAAAAAGCATTTTGCAAAGTACTGTACTCATTCTTGATTAAAAAAACCCAAAGCAGGAATAGAGAGAACATACCTCAACATCCCAAATGTACCATTTCTGTGGGGGGATGCTGATAATTGGCAGGCTATGCATGTATACAGTCAGGAAATATACAAGAAACCTCTGTACCTTCCTCTCTAGCCTAAAATTGCTCTAAAAAACATAGTCTTAAAAATCTTTTGTCTTTTAAACTTTTTCTATTTTCTATGCCATTGATTTCTGCCATTATCTTTATTATTCCTTTCCTTCTAATTACTTTGAGTTTAATTATGTTCCTAGTTTAAGATGGTATTTTAGACAATTGATTTTGAAAATTTCTTCTTTTCCAGTACAGGCTCTCTAAAGCTATGTTTTCCACCAAGCACAGCTTTGGCTATATCACATATGTTTTGGCATGTTGTGTTTTCACTATTACTGAGTTTAAAATATATATTTTTTAAGATTTTATTTATTTATTTGACAGAGAGAGAGAGAGAGAACACAAGCAGGGGGAGTAGGAGAGGGAGAAGCAGACGCCTCGCTGAGCAGGCAGCCCGATGCAGGGCTTGATCCCAGGACCCTGGGACCATGACCCAAGCTGAAGGCAGACACTTAACGACTGAACCACCCAGGTGCCCCTAAAATATTTTTAAATTTCTCTGTTGCTTCAAGCCATTGGCTCTTTAGCAGTGTGTTGTTCATGCTCCAAATGCTTGTAAAAAGGTGTCTATTTCTTACTGATTCCTAATTTAATTTATTTTATATTTTTGAGATATTATATATGCCAGTATATTGACTTGTGGTGAAAGCTCACGTACAACTGAAAAGTATGTGTATTTTGCAGGTTTTTGGTGTACTGTTCTATAAATATTAATTATGTGGAGTTGGTTAATAGTATTGATGAGACGTTCTGTATCTTTATGAATGCTTTATCCATAATTACTGAGGATGGAGTGTTAAATTTTCCTGTTATGCTATGGATATCTTTCTTAAATTTGAAGGGCTTTGTTCCATCAATTGTGTTGCCCTATTATTATCTATACATATTTAGGTTTGCTATGTCTTAGTAATAAATTGCCCCTTTCATGAACAAATAATAATTTTCTTTACTCTGTTTCATAACATTATTAATATAAATATTGATGGAATAATACCAGCTCTCCTATGCTTTTATAACAGGACTTTCTTCATTGTTTTTGCTTTTACTCTATGTATGTCTTTGTATTTAATGTATAAATTTTGTAAACAACTTATAGTTGGGTCTTGCTTTTTTGTAATTTTTAGTGTCAATTTCATTTACATTCAGTAAAATTATTGTTATGGTTTGGCTCAAGCCCACTATCTTCCTATTTGTTTTCCATTTGTGCTTTTGTGTTTTTGTTCTTTTAGTGCTTTTTTTCTTGTCTTTTTGGGGGTTAACCAACTATTTTCTAATATAACATTTATTTCCTCTACTTATTTCTTGGTTATATTTCTTTTTAGTTTAAAGATTTTATTTATTTATTTATTTGACAGACAGAGATCACAAGTAGGCAGAGAGTCAGGCAGAGGGGACGGGAGAAGCAGGCTCCCCACTGAGCAGAGAGCCCGACACAGGGCTCCATCCCAGAACCCTGAGATCAAGGCAGAGGTTTAACCCACTGAGCCACCCAGGCACCCCTCTTTTTAATTTTTAAGTGGTTGTTATGGCACTATTCCCTTTTTATTAATTTATTGTATTTTAAGTGATTACTCTAAATAGTAAAATGTATTCTTAAATTGTCAGAATCTAATTCGAATCAGTATTGTACCATTTCACACTATACTGGATATTTTCCACTTCCTACCTCTTATTCCAAACTTTTCACTTTTACCTGCATTTTCCACTTCACACATGTAATAGCCTTAGAACAATGTAACTTAATTTACTTGTCAATCGCCTGTACTTTGCATTATTGTGTAATATCCTTGGCTTCTACATATGGTATAAACCTCACCTTACACTGTTACTGTTTTGCTTTCAACAAAAAAAGTCAATTGCCTTTTAAGGAAAAATGAGGGGGAAAAACTCAGACTTTTACATTTACCGATTTACCATTATTTTCTGTAGCTCCAACTTTCTACCTGACCTCATTTTCTTTTAGCCCAAAAGACATCCATTTCCCATAGCACATTTCTATCTACAAGATTTTCTATGTTGAATTCCCCAAAATGGCAGTAGGATATTGTCCTGTTTGCCATTGTTAGATCAGTTGTTTTTCTAATTTCTAATCAGTTTACTGATTAGCTACCATTAGGACACAGAACCCACATTTAACCTAATCAGCTGTAGATGAACTTTGAGGATGAGTTACATAGGACAAAATATTGCTGACTACAGCTATCTCTTCAACAGAAACTGCGGCTGGGTTAGTTTAACCTATAATATTAATGCCAGCTACCATTAACTGAGAGTTTATGGGGCTTTAGTCTAGTTTGATGGTTATCAGAAATTATTTTATCTAATCCTCAGAGTTACCTTAAAAGGTAGTTATTTATATGTCTCAAAGATATTAAATACCTTTTGTAAAGCCACAAAATCATTTGTTGTAGAGCTGGAATTCAAGCCTCAGCTGCACGACCTCAAAGATTGCATATTCTTAAAAGCCATGATGCTGTGCCATTTCCTATAGGAGTTACTGGTTGCTAACAATGCATGCACAGAGGACCTATTTGAAGATGTGCTGTAAAACAAAAGAATGATGAGTAGAAAACAATTGTTCATGAATGATGAAATTTTAGTTGGGACCTGTTGGCATTAGAACTTTTTAGACATACAGAGCTATCTCTAGGTAGATGTCTTACATATTGTTACAAAGTTATTCATAAATGAGTTTTTTACTAGAATGATACAATATGAGCACCAGTGTTGCATGAAATGTCAAATCACAGAATTGCACACCTGAAACTAATACTACACTATATATTGACCAACTGGAATTTACATTAAAACTTAAAAATAAAAATGTGGTAGAAATGTTAACCAAGAATACAGTTATATAAATGTTCTATTTTCATGAAAAAGTTCTTAGAAAATTTAGTCTTTTAAATATATAATGGAAGGAAAGAATAATAAACCCAAATTCAGATGAATTCAGAACTCGTCTTTGGATGGTGAAATTATATTTTCTTCATTTATGTTATTATGCTTTTCTGTATTTTTCAATACAACCCAAAAGATGGCTTTTATCATAAAAATGTATTTCTCCTTTGATGTTATGAAAGGCTCAAAACACTTGAAACATGTAGCAGCTATGATTTTTTTATTCTGTTAATACATCTGTGCAGGAGATTTTCCCTTTGACTCTACCTAATCCAACCAAAGTCCCCAACCTGCCAGGCTGGTGGGAAATGTAGCCTTAGATACTCCTGGAACTCTCCCTCATGAGAGTCCTACAAAGGCCCTGTATGTTGTATGAATAGTACAACTGAAGTCCCCATTTTTCATTGATCCACACTGATTACTGCTCAAATGGCCAGTGTCCAGGAAGATCTGGGTGTTTGAGAGCCAACAGATCTCTCTCTTCTCACGCAGCATGTAGGAAACTGCCATTTTCCTGAGATCCTGCTATTTGTAGGATTTATGGCCCTCTTCTACTGCCTAGGCTTGAGTAAATCATCTCTCTATTATTTCTCTCAAGTCCCTCAAAGCACTTACCTCTCTTCCCTTTTCCCAGTGGGATAAATATCTTTTTAGCAAGACTTTCACAGTAAGTAGGGAGAAATCCTGTCTTTAGGCATTAAAAAAAAAAAAAAAACACCAAAAAACAAAGAAACCCCTCCATTTGTTCTTTATGATGAGTAGACAGCCAAGGATTTTTGGCAGTCAGTGCTGAGCAAAGCTTCAGCGAGGTGCTGGAGTTGAAAGGAAGTCACAACTCAGCTGGGAAGATAGGACACCCATTATGGAGAAATAGTCATCCAGAGAGAGCCAGTGATAAATATTAAGTGTAAATTGGTTGATATTAATTTTATTATCATCTCGTCTCAGTGCCTTTAAATCTTTTCTTTATATTTTTACTACCCTATATCTGCGGGGGTTTTTTGTTTTATTTTTTTTCCCCCGTATGTCCTTAATCAGTGTCCTCAGTCGTTTCTCCCAAATGGAGGCAGACAGATTTCTTCCTTCCTACACAGATTACTCAGTGGGTATGTCAGAGAATTTTTGTTTTTCTCACAAAGCAAATTAGAAATTTGAAATGTCAGGTAGACAGATGTGTGAAAAGTTCTTGTCAGGTACAGGAAGAGAGATGATTCAACATCTATACATATAGGAAACACAACAGCATTCAGTGCTATTATGTTTTGGAGAGTATAAATCTCATAAATTATTTCAACAAAATCTCTGACCTATAGAAAGTTCCTCGAGAAACAGCACCTTGTTTAAACATTAAGAAGATGCTGCAACACAACTGACTACCTCTCTCATTTCACCCTGAGTTACCAATTTGTGAAACTTTTTATGGAACATTTTTTTCTTCTCTAAATATGCCTTTATTAATAAAAGAAATCTAAGGTTTTCTTAAATGAGCTAGTTTATCCAATATGGTATAATCTCATTTAGCTTTCTTAGTCACCTCAGTATCTGTGTTTTTAATCCATCAGAGGGGGGAAAAATGAAGAAGACGAAGAATAAAGGAATATCTGACTATTTACAATCTTCTAATATCAGAAGATTGGAATGAAACACAGCAAAGCCCATTTAAGCCCCTAGTCCCCCTCCAACGTTTCTTCAGAACTCACCTTTCTTATAACTGTTACCATTTTGAAGCAGACATTGATTGTTAAAATTTCCTATTTTCAGGATCTCAAGAACACAAGAATAGTGTATACTAATGCATTTTGCATTGTGCATGATTTTTCTGAGTTGAAAGAAGATTTCTTCTTGGACATCACAGTTTTAGTATCAAGACTTGGGTTCTAATCCTCACTTGCGTTTCTGGACAGGTAGTATCAGAGATATTACTTAGTAATATCAGACATTACTCTGTATCAGACATTACTGATAGTATCAGACATTACTGATACTACAGATAGTAGTATCAGACATTACTCTGTTTTTCGGTTTCCTCATTATTAGTAAGATGAGGGAAAGAACCAAGCTCATAGACTCAGTTGGGAAGGATACAAGAGCTACTCCAATAGTCACAAAGACTGTAACAGAGAAAGTATGTATTTGGAATTTTAAAATTCTTTCTTCAATAAAAAGTAAAAGAGAAACTAATTTATGAGTTATATCCAGAAGTTTGGGATTTGTCTGTACATTATTCCTGTCTTTGGATGTATATCGGATGCCACTAGACAGAAGCTGAAGAGTTCTGAGGGGAGCCTTCTAAAATATGTATATTCCTGTGAAGTGCTTTCTGCCAAACACGTGATTTGCTTCTACCATTTCTTGACTTTGATGTCTGTTCATAACCTAACTGTGATATCATTTGGTGTTTTGCATCTCAATTCCAAATTATCAGTTGCCCTTCACTACATTCTATTTTCTCCTGCTGGCTTTGCCATGTGCTTGCCCACAACAATTGGCTTTGTTCTTCTTGCCTCTGGAAATTACCCTGGCAGGGATGTCTGGCAGAGTTCAGGACTGTGCTCTCCAAAGGAGCATAGGAAGTAATTTAAAAGCTATTTTGGAGTCAGAGCCAAGGGAAGAAGTGTTAGTAAGATGATTATATTACAGGCTAGTACTTTATAACTCAGTATTTGTTTACTTATTGGATTCTTTTAGCTCTTTTCCTCAAAAGAGAGCAAGCTTCTGAAACTTCTTCAGTCTTAAAATGAAAGATAAACCTTATTTAAATTTTAAAAGACAGAAGAGCATTAGTGGTATCTAAGAGTGTTTGTGGCTGACTGCAATTATTTATTTATTTTCACTCTTTCAGTTTTAAGTAAGCATTTAATGAAGGAAATGCAAAATGCAATAGATTCTGTGTGGATACCAAGCTGAAGCAGAGGCAGACTATGTATTAAGAAGCATTACCTATTGAATAAAGAGCAAAAATGCTAGAAAAAAAAATAAAATAAAATGTTAGAGGAATACAGCTCATGAAAATGTAGAGGAAAGGGAGATTATTTCTAGCAGGGGAAATTGATAAAGCTTTTTTGTGGAGGGTGTTGTCCTTTTCCTCTTTCATTATTAATTGGTATTTCGTTGTGCAAAAAGATTCACCAGTGACTAAGAAAGAAATCATGAAATGCCTAAGGATAAGCACAAGGAAACTTATTTAATGCAATAAAACATTTACTTCCAAAGTTTAGCAGTAGAAAGGTGAGCTGGTTAAGTCTATGGTAAGAGAAGTTCAACCATAGTTTAAGAAAGGCAATGCATTGGGCCATATAACTGTAAAGCTCAGAAGGACATTAATTTTATGCATAACTGGATTCAAACAACCTCATCAGGCTCACCAGGCACTCTCTATCTCAGCCTGATGACTGTACTTTATTTTTACATTAGTTCCATCATCAGGAAAACTCTATATAGTGGCCATATTGACCACCGATTATTCTAGGCTATAAGCAGCACAGTAATCAGCGATGATGGAAAAAGATGTTGAGGCTGATTTGGGGGCTCTGTTGGCCAAACTTTGGTTTCATGCCTGTCCCTAAGCCAGTTGCTGTGGCCAGTGGAAGGTGGTGTTTTGACTGACCAAGTCCGAATTACGTAGGAACCCACAGAGCCTGAGAATGGGTCAACCCAAAGTTACCCATACACTGAGAATGGGGAGAGGTGGTTCGTTATGAAAAGCGAGCGTGGTATGACGAGCAGAAGGATGACTGAATGTTGGGACAGCAAGAACACTCAATATTCCACGACCAAGAAGAAACTCTATGTCATGGGGTAAGAGTGGCTGACTATGCAACCCTCACCACCTCCCTGGTCACTGCCGCCATCTTCGCGGCTCCACAGTGTTCCTTCGTTAATGCTCGAGCTCAAGTATATTTTTTTTAAAAAAGCAAACTAATGTCAGTTGGGTCCCTCTGGCACAGCTGAGCTCAACAGGATCTTTACAAAAAACACTAAGAAAAGGAAAGGGAATAAATACTATTAAAAGATGAGTGGGGCTATATTAACATTTTTAAGAGTTTATTTGAGTAAAGCTTAATTACAATTGGGCAGCACCAAAATGGAAGTGGTTAGGAGAGCTCCATGGAGAGGAGTGAGGAAAGGTAAGCAGAGCCGGTCCCCAAACAAAGGAAATGATTTGACTGGCTGTAGCTTAAAGTTTAGATCCTGTTTATGACTGGTTCTGATTTTGTAACCATGAGGCATTTACAAGATTAGGTTTGGGTTTTCTTACCTAGGCAGCGCCTGCTTTCGAGCCACCTCAGACTGATGACCTCGTTAATTCATTGAACAAATCATAGGGATACAAACAGTAGTATTATAAATATTTCTTTTTGAAAAAAAAAAAAATTAACATAAGGGAAAATATTGGTTGCCACCATCTTTTTCCTGCTCCCTTCTTTCCTGATAATGCTGAGATTTTTCTCCCAATACTTTTATCTCTCCCGTAGGGTCTGAGTACTTCAAAGGAAGCTGAATGCTTCCTTGCCACAAAGGAGCTGATAATAAATGTGCTCATAATAAGGCATGAGAACCCATTGAAAAAAAGAAATGAGATGTAATAAAAGGTTTCCTGGGGTTTTCTGTAAAGACATTTCCCTCTTTTTAAGGATAAGCTCCCAGAGGAAAGACGGACGCTTCTTAGGGCATGGAGTGTAGACATTAAAATTTACTCTTATTACTATTACTTTGCTACCAGAAAGAAAACCTCCTTTCCCCTCTTTCCTTCTTTTCCTTCCCCCTTACTACTTCGGCTTCCTCTTTTCCCCCTTCTCTTCCTTCTCCTCCTTTTCTCTCTTCTGCTTTTTTTTCCCCCCTCTCTTTTTTTAAAGATTCACCCACTTATTTTAGAGAGGGGGTGGGGAGGAGCAAAGAGAGAGAGAGGAAGTCCGGAGCAGCCTCTGCGCTTACCGCAGAGCCTAACCTGTGGCTCAGTCCCAGGATCCTGAGATCAGGACTGGAGCAGAAACCCCATCACGACTGGAGCAGAAACCCAGAAACCCCGTAGACGCTTAACTGATTGTGCCACCCAGGTGCAGTGCTTTCCCCCTTTATAGAACAATAGCAAAACCAATGCAGAGTTATATCTAAAAAATACTAGTTTTGATGCAAAAAGATGGGGTTATCTATTTTGAGTGCAACCTCAGAAAGAAACAGTGTCAAAGTGCGTACCACTACAAAAAGCAAACAAACAAACAAAAAAAACCCAACCCCATTGATTGTGTTTATTTCCCAGGTTGCTGTGCCTCTTGGTTTCTTCTCTACAGCTCAATCAAGGTGATCTGATTTTTTCATGACCCATAAGATTTGGGTTCTTTATTCAAAAACATCTTCAGATAACATTGGCCAAAACATGTTATCATGAACCCGTTCATTTCTGCATGTCCTTCTCCTTTCAACTAGATTAATTGCTCGGTTGCCCAAATTTAATCACAAATAATGATTGACCTTTTCATAAATCCTTTCGCAATAGGCATTCCTTGGGGGCTGTGATCTTAAAGGTAGTATATCTTCTCTTGGTTTTCTTTTTTGTTAGATTCACTGTTGGCAGCAAAATGTCAATTTCTGCATCTGTTTGTATGTTCAGAGCCGGACTGACATCATGGAAGAGAGTAGAACTGTGTGTGAAAGGTCGGGTCAAATTTTATCTTGCTTTATACTGGTGAAGGCGTTGGACAGCTGAAGCACTAGCTTGCTCATTCCGCTCAGATGATACTGGCTGTGATACATGTTTTCACACTTGTGTGAAAATTTGTCAAAAGCTCGATGAGCATAAATAGAATGTGGGAAAATGGACACTTGGAAAGAAAATGCTTCTTTATGCTATGGGTCACTCTTTGCATATAAGAAAATTACACAGTATGAAACCCATTTATGTCTGTGTGAAAAGATACGTGGGATGTCCATGAAACCCATAGCATAGCTTAAGAATGACAGTGACATTTTTAATAATGGGTCAAGCTAAGCCCAGTTAGAAGAACAGTGTATTCTTTCACATTTGGGGGACTTATTTTCTTTCTAAAAAGTATAAATAGTTTGGGCACATAAAATCATGCAAGTATTTGAGCCACAAATGGGTTTTAAATAGTTTAAATGGGTTTGAGTTACTGTTGTTTTACCCCTTTATTATCCTTGTTATGATTTTTTGTTTGTTTTGGTTGTTCATGACATAGACTTCAAATTAAACTCTGTGATGGTTAGTTTTACATGTCAGTTTGAGTGAGTCATGGTGCGCCTAGATGAAACATTTTTCAGAGTGTCTGTGAGGTGTTTCTGGATGAGATTAGCATTTGGGGTCCCTGGACTCAGTAAAGTCCACTGCCTCCCCCAGTGTGGGTGGGAATTCTCCAATCCCCTGTGGGCTTGAATACAACAAAAGGCAGAAGAAGATGAACTTGGCCTTTTTTCCCTGCCTCAGTATTTGAGCTGGGATACCTCATCTCATCTCCTTTTCTCAGACTGGGAGTTATTTCATTGACTCCTCTGGTTCTCAAGTCTTTGTACTCAGACTAAATTCTATCACTGGCTTCCCTGGGGATCAAGCCTGCAGATGGCAGATCATGAAGCTTCTCAGGCTTCCTAACTGCATGAACTACTTTCTCATTCTCGCACACCCTCTCCTCTGTCTCCCCACCTTTCCCCCTCCCCTCCAGTCCCCTCCACCTTCCTCTCCCTCCTCCCACGTTCCCTCTGTTTTTCTAGACAACCCTGACTAATATGAAACCTGTACAACAATATTCTACAAAGTTTGTTCCCTGGACTCTGAGGTCTGAAGGAAACAAAAACATTCTCTCTGGAAAGAAAAGGTTTTTGTTGTTTAATAAGGTTAGGAAACACCAGGCATCACAAGATAAGCTTTTTGACTTCAACACCCTTTGGAGCCTCTAGTGAGCTAACTGTGCATGGGGACTGGCATGGAGGGCAGATCTAATATGCAACATTTCCCTGTTTTTTTTGTTTTTTTAATCACCAAAGTTTGGGCAACGCATATCTGATAGCACTATTCTTCCTTAGAACACACTGAGAAAAAAGGCCATTGTAAGCCCTCAGGAAGTGGGTAGAGCAGGACTTGCAGTTTTCATTTTGCTTCAGACATTTGGATTCTCCAGTAAGTAGATAAATTCTGCAGCTCTAAATTCATCTGCTTCATTTTCTTGTTTACTGCCAGCACGGAGTTCCATATAAAAAAAGTCATTATCAAAATGTCACACTCTAATAGCTTAGAGCAGTTCAGAAAAAGTCTTGTAAAACTATACACATTTTTAAAAGTCTGAACCAAGAAGTATTTAGAGGAATAAAGTTTTCAAAAACATCTAATTCTATCCTGAAACCAATACGACACATGACATTATATGTTAACATAGCTAGAACTGAAATAAAAACTTGAAACAAAAACATATACATATATATTTTAAAACCTTATACTTTAATTATGTGCAAGTTATTTGAAATCATGATGGTAATATCTACAGTAACATCATGATCTCTAAAGTATGTTCTGAAGAATTTCACAATGACTTCTACAAAGAGCAGAAATGATAGCTCTTCAATTTTTTTAAAAAATTTATTTGACAGACAGAGATCACAAGTAGGCAGAGAGCGAGAGGGGAAAGCAGGCTCCCCGCAGAGCAGAGATCCCGATGTGGGGCTCGATCCCAGGACCCTGGGATCACGACCTGAGCCGAAGGCAGAGGCTTTAACCCACCGAGCTACCCAGGCACCCCAGCTCTTCAATTTTTATTCCCACTAACAATGATGTAGAGAGCAAGTGAATTGGTATTTTCAACTTCTAGTGATTTTTGAAATAAGTCAAATAAAAATTCCGCATTTTCACAGTGAAACTCAGAAAAAATACCCAGATAATTTTTTGAGTTAGATTTTTTTTTCTTTTTTTTTTCCAATTTATTTATTTTCAGAAAAACAGTATTCTAGATTTTTTTTTCTTACTGAGAATTCCCTGTTGCAAATATGAACCTAGTTGCCTGTTAGTTGTACTTTTTGGGAATTTTACTTTATATTTCATTTATTCATATATTCATTATTCTTATGTAATGACATATAATATAAATGAAGATTTTATTAGGGTACCTTCTTGTGAGATCAGAAATAACCATTTCTATCAGTTAGTGCTAGCATGATTTCCTCTTCCTCCTATGAGCCGAGAATATCTGAACTACAGGACAGGCACTTACAGTCTTTTCGTACCCTAACTGCTACATTAAATTTTTTTAAATAAATATAAAATTATACATTTAAAAACCTTCAAGTTGATTGATGGTTATATGAACAACAAAAGAAAATCCCAAACTGTTTTAATCCTTAACATCTCAGGCTGCAGTGAGTCCTTCCCTTGGTTCACAGCAGCCAGAGAGGGAGAGAGCATTGCCTATTCTGTCCAGACTGCCAACCAGCTCCCTGATATGCCACTGATAGGTCACTCCGCTCTGCCTTACCTTCCCTGGTCTGTCACTATGGGAACCTCTTCCTGATCTGTAGATATTCACAAGCAGCTCTATCAGTTGGCGCATGGCCTTAGCAATTGTTCTGTTCCGGGGATTACTGTATTATCTGCTGATGATGTAATCTTACCCTCAGCAGAAATGAGATGAAAAGTGACAGCTTCTTTCTCTTTAGATTACTATTTCACTTATAAATGGAGATCCCATTTCCTCCCTTTTTATTTCCTTTTTCTCCAACCATCCACTTCCCCATCCCCCATGATATAGTCATTTCCGTTCTTTGGTTCTTCAAAGGTAGTCAACAGAGCAGCCTTGGAATCAGATAGGTCTGGGCTTGAGTTCCAGTTACAACTCTCATTAGCTAGTTGGTCTTCAAAAATAACAGATTGGTTCCTTCTACGGCAGAATAATATTGATAATACAAATTTCATAAGGTTGTTGGGAGTATCAAAGGAGATAAATATCTATTAAAAAACTCTGGCACATAATTGATATACAATACATATAAAGTCCCCATGGAAAATTCTCTCTTTCTGTGCAAACTCCACACACTTTTCTGTAATTATCTTCTACTTCCAGTGAAAACAGCAGAGTCAAAACTATTTGCTAGTCATTGCACTGGACTCTTCAGTGCAATAAAATAATTAGGAATTAATTTATTTAGCAAGCAATTAACGTGCAATCCTTGTGCATTGCACTGCGCTGGGGAGAGTATAAAGAAGTTTGAGAGACAGCCTCTACTTTCTACAAGAAGTACTACATCTATTTGGTTAGATAAGAAATAAAACAGCAAAATATCAATTCAAAGTTATATATAATAATTGCAAATATGAGTGCTGTGAAGTTTTTTTTTGTTAAGCTAGAAATCTCAGTGTAGGAATATTTGGAGAAGGCCTTTTGAAACTAGCTGAAATCTAGCCACCTACAAAAGGATGCTTATGATAAAATGATTCCACAAGACTATTTCTGTTTTCTGTTTCCAGCTTGCTGTTTTGCAGTATTCCATGTTTGATATTCTGAATATTTTCTTCAATTCCCCCCAAGGGGAGGAATTCCCCGAAGTTCAAGGATTGCTTCACAGATGGCTTTTCATTCTAGGGAAAATAACCACCACTTTAACCATGAAATAAGAGATTATTTTAGAATTGTTTAAGTTATATAAAGGGCAAGAGGCTATTGTAGTTAGACATAGAATCACTTTTTAATTACATTTTTGGGATAATTATTATGTAATGAAGTTATTTAATATTATAAGTTAGAAAGTATCATGTTTTAATGATATAACTGTAATTCCTCTTTGATGTATGAATTTGTCCACTCAGTAGATACTAGGAAGTGTCTTTCATAAACTAGAAGTAGCCCCTGTCCTCCTGAAGCTTACGGATTAGTAAAGAGATAGGGATATATACCCAAATATGCAGCTAAGTAAATAATCACAAGTTTTGATGAATGATTATAGAGGACAAGAATGATACTTCATGAGAGATGATGCAAAGAGGGACTAAACTGAGATTTGGGTAAGTGTCAGAGAAGGCCACTCAGGAGAAGTGACTGGTACAATGAGCAGGGGTGAGCTAGGGAAAAGTAGAGGACAGGAATTTCAGGCACAGGGAACAGCATGAGCAAAGGTGCTGAAGTTAGAAAGATCTCAGTACAATGTTGGAAGACACTTAAAAAAGGTGAGTAAACTAATACACAAAGAGCAGGAAGGAGGGGTATGAGGTAACACTGAGAACGGTCTAGGAGACCATGGCAAGGACTTTGGGTTTTATTCAAGTAAAAGAGGAAGCCATTGCAAGTTAATGGTTATCTTTATATAGTGATTGTTATATAAAATAGCATGAATAAATACAATATAGTAGCATGCTGTCTGGTTCTTATCAAGTGCAAATAAATGGTGATTCATTATTATATCAACACAGTGAAGGATTAAAACTAATTAAAGTGGATTAAATCTGAGAGGTCAACTCAGAATTTCTTAGAATTTTGTATTGTTATTCCTGAGCCTCTCAATTCTGTATGTTAATATGAGAGATTATGACCTGGTTAAAACTGAACTTTTAAGGAGCTAGTTCTTAGAGATTCCAGCATCCTCAATGCTATAATCCTCCATGCTATAAAAATGCTAGGATACTTCAGTTAGCCAAGAAATGAATTTTTTCAATGGTAATATCAACTCTTAAAATACATTGAGAGTATGTTTCTTAGAATTCAAAAAGTTGAGTACTGTTATGATCAACAGTACATGCATATTTTATTTTATTATTATTTTTTAAAGATTTTATTTATTTATTTGACAGACAGAGATCACAAGTAGGCAGAGAAGCAGGTAGAGAGAGAGGAGGAAGCAGACTCCCTGCTGAGCAGAGAGCCTAATGTGGGGCTCAATCCCAGGACCCTGTGATCATGACCTGAGCCAAAGTCAGAGCTTAACCCACTGAGCCACCCAGGTGCCCCAGTACACGCATATTTTAAACACATACTATGACTTTAGTACTTGGACTATGAAAGTCTCTAAGAAATAGTCCTGGAGGGGTCTGGAATCTGAAGGATCAAGTTAAAAATGCACAGGAAAAGACAGGAATAGGTTGGCCTAGTGCAGGAATTCAGAGAGGTACCACCAAGAATGGAAAAAGTTTGAAATTTCCTTCTGACTGATTTATGAGCTTAGAACTGAAGAGACACCAAGTCTTTCAAACTCTACAAGGGAATGTCCCTAAATGTATGTGATGTTATTTCACTGTAAGATATTAAAAATATTGGTGCCAAATGCATTATTCAGAGAAATGAGTCTCCTTCCTACACTTTTCACCAGTGAGAAAATCTAAAATTAGAGAAGTTCATCCAGATCGGATTAATTAACTCAAAAGAAATTCCACACTTTTATTAGGAGCAGCAGCAAACATGAGAAGATCTATTTTAGACCTAATTTTAGCATTAATAAAACAGAGTCTTCCAAAAATGACTTTTCAAAAAGGGTACAATAATAATAATACTTCATCAAATACTAGTGTTGTGTTTATAGTTACAGGATCATTTAACAGGTTTGATTTTGCTTCTGTTTTGTACAATTTGGGTTAAATTCAATGGAGCTTTTCTCTTAATTTCCTAGATACTAATTTCATAAATTGATGTTACCTCAAAATTTTAATTTTTAAAAGATTTTTATTTATTTATTTCATAGACAGAGATCACAAGTAGGCAGAGAGGCAGGCGGGGGGGTGGTGGGAGGCAGGCTCCCTGCTGAGCAAGGACCTCCCCCCACCCTGCCATGCAGTGCTCAATCCTAGGACCCTGAGGTTATGACCTGAGCCGAAGGCAGAGGCTTAATCCACTGAAACACTCAGGCACCCCTAAAATTTTAATTTCCAACTTACATTTATTTTGAGTTTGCTCCATCTAAATAAGTATACCTTCATTTTAATTTTTCCAAGATTACTTTTTCAAGTTTCAGGAGTAGTAACCTTATCCCAGCTCTGGTGACCAAAGTGACATCCCCTTTATTCATTCCCTGATAGAATTTGCTCAGACAAATCTGGGGAGAGAATATCATCTGTTTACCAGAGAAGGTATAAAACAGACTTTGAGAAACATTTTTTTGAACATTTTATATATGTATGTATGTATGTACATATGTATTATGTATTTAGTTAGTTGGTTAGTTAGGTTAGTGAGAGAAGGAGAGAGAGAACACAAGCTGGGGAGGAGCAGAGGAATAGGGACAAGCAGACTCCATACTGAGTGCAGAGCTCAATACAGGGCTTGATTTCAAGACCCCAAGATTGCAACTTGAACAGAAATCAAGAGCCCAACACTCAACCAACTGAGCCTCCCAGGTGCCCCAATTATGGGAAACAATTAACTGACTATTTAAGAAACAGACTCAGAGCTAAAAACAGTCAACTTATTGTCATTCCATATTTAAAAATAATAGGCAATTTTTTTTCCAATTTATTTATTTTCAGAAAAACAGTATTCATTATTTTTTCACCACACCCAGTGCTCTATGCAAGCCGTGCCCTCTATAATACCCACCACCTGGTACCCCAACCTCCCACCCCTCCGCCATTTCAAACCCCTCAGATTGTTTTTCAGAGTCCATAGTCTCTCATGGTTCACCACCCCTTCCAATTTACCCAAAAGCACATACCCTCCCCAATGTCCATAACCCTACCCCCCTTCTCCCAACCCCCCTCCCCCCAGCAACCCACAGTTTGTTTCGTGAGATTAAGAGTCACTTATGGTTTGTCTCCCTCCCTATCCCATCTTGTTTCATGGATTCTTCTCCTACCCATTTAAGCCCCCATGTAAATAAGTCAAGCGGAGAAAGACAGCTATCATATGATCTCCCTTATATGAGGAAATAATAGGCAATTTTTAAGAGCTTTTCAGGTTTATATAAAAAATCTATCAAAATGTACAGAGTGTTTCCATATGGCTTCTCATCCTTCCCCTCTCAGGCATAGCCTCCTCTATTATTAACTATTTGCATCACTGTGGTGCATTTGTTACAACTGATGAGCCACTATTGTTGCATTATTATTCACTAAAGTCCATAGTTTATGTTTTATAAACTATGGGTTTTGGCAAATGTCCAACACCTACTCCCTATTCCAGTATCATATGGAATAGTTTCACTGCTCTAAGCATCCCCTGCTTCCCATCTATTCTTCTACCCACCTTCCTTCAAGCTCCCGGAAACTGCTAATCTTTTTACTGTTTCCATAGTTTTGATCTTTTCAGAATGTCACGTAGTTGGCATTATATAGCATATAGCCTTTTCAGATTGTTTTTTTTCACGTAGCAATATGTATCTAAGTTTCCTCAATATCTTTTGCTGGCTTGCTAGTTCCATTCTTTATATTGCTGAAGAATATTCCACTATCAATGTCCCACAGTTTGTTCATTCATTTTTCCTGCTGAAGGACATCTTGGTTCTTCCAAGTTTTAGTAAATGTGAATAAAGCTGCTATAAACATTTGTGTCCTGGTTTTTGTGGACACACACACACACACACACACACCAGTGCCTGACACAGCAGGTTCTCTAATATGGCTAGCTCTTACTGCAATCCAACTCACCACCAATTAGTTCATACGCACATTATCAAGAAAATGTATAAGGGATCCATAATCTGGAACCAAATAAACTTTGGGTTTGGGCAGAGATTGCTACAACCTCAAGGAAATTAATTTACTCTTCCTCCTAGGAACATACTAAATCTTTGTTTTGCAGTCTCCTTTGCAATCAGGTATGTACAAAGTCCTGGATTTTAGCCAGTGGAATGGGAGCAGAACTGATGAGTGAGGCTTGCTCCATAAAAATCTTCTCCATGGGTTCCCCCCCTTCCCCAGTCTTCTTTTTTATCACTGAGATGGCAGCCACCAAAACCATCTTGAAACTCTTAGAGAGAGCAGGGCAGTTATCAGCCTGAGTGCCACATAACTGTGTGTAGAGATCGGCCCACAAATCAGAACACTTGAGTCAGGCTGCTACGTGAGCAACAAATGAGCTCCTATTTGACCTATTAGGTATTTGACCTAATACAAATTTTGGGGACAAATTTGTTATAGCAGTGCATATCACCCTGATATAATAGTTAAGTGCATTATCCAAGAAAAATCAGTTGTGATTTTATAAAAAGGTACAAAACCAAAATAAATTAATATACTTAAGACCTACATAGTACTTGGTTTGATCCTTCACAAAATGTCACTTTGGGAAGCAATATGATTAAATACATTGTGATTGAACATAGAACAGCAAACATAATTATTTGTATTATTTGTATTTACTGTTCAGTTTGGATTATATATTAAATTTTAAATTATATCCAACATAGTGATTTGATCTTTTTGTATTCTGGCTTTGCCACTTAAATACTTTAATATACCAGACACAGAGCTAGATGAGTTACAATTCCTGTGAACATACAAAAAGTGTGACCCATTTTAATGGTCATATAATGGTTATATAATGGTCATATCATATATACAGAAACATTACTCATATTCCATGTGTCATTTTAAAAATTGCATAATCTTTTATTTAATTGATATCCCAATTTTCTTAGCTATTCCCTTATTTTTATACAGTCAGGTGGTTTCTAAGGTATTATAATAAATATAGTGGTAAAATAAACATCTTTTGAACATTTTTCTTTTAGAATAAATCCTTAAATACAAATCATTAGGTCAATTATACAAACTTTTTTTGACTCTTGATATATTTTTCCAAATTAATGTATTAAAAAGTTGTCCCAAATGATTACTTCACAAGAATAAGTGAGTTGTTAGACTAGGTTCCCAGCCACTTAAAATTAGGACTTAGAATTTCAAAAGGAGTGAGATACATTGATCTTGTGGTAATGACCATTAAAATAGGTCACACTTTTTGTATATTCACAGGAATCATAAGTCACCTAGCTCTGTGTCTGGCATATTAAATAAAGTACTTAATGAATACTTGCTGGATGAATGCATAAATGAATGAGTAATGAATAAGTGAATAAATTAAAAAAGAAGTCTATAAGGTCATTTATTCTAGTTTTGATATTTTCTCTACATATTAGATGTTCTAAATATTTTTTTAGAAAATTGTTCATTATTCGGAATGGGTGTGTCCTCATCCTAACATACTGGTCAAGAAAGTGGAGCTGGATCTCCAGCAATCACATCTGAGGTTGTTTATACAATACAATGTAGAAAGAAACAGAAAAAAAATCTGAAATAAATTGCTTTAAAAAGAGCCAAGAAGGAAGCTGCAAGATGAGCTATAGGCACTGAGTTCAAAGGCAATCATACGTTCTTATCCCTGGGCATGGTGGATTAGTTTCTGAGTGGACACATGAGCCAAGTTGTATGAATGAATCCTTTCCAAGGGACTAGGGAGGGAAGAGAACATATGATCAGGTTTGTTTGTTTGTTTGTTTGTTTGTTTTTTGGAAGTTGTAGTTTTAAGAGTAAAGCCCAGATGTTGTGTATATGTGACTATTCTGTCAAGGGGAATATTATATAAAGGGATTTCAAAAAAAAAAAATGGAGGAGCAGCTATTTGTTTCCTGTGAGGGTCCAAGTTAATTTCCAAGTTGTTTTTCCAGGAAAGCAAGTGAAAGGTTCAGCATGCTGAACGATAACTCCTGGGGTGCCTGGTTGGCTCAGTACTTAGAATATGTGGCTCTTGATCTCGAGAGTTGAGTTTGAGCCCCACATTGGGTGTAGAGATGACTTAAAATAAAATCAAATCTTAAAAAAGTAATAAAAGAGAACTCTCAGTCAGAAGTGTTTTAAAACCAAGTCCCTTTTTTTCTTAAGGAAAAAAAATAGAATAATCTTATTCTTTTCTCATGACTTGTCAGGTTTCCACTTGCCAGCTCATTCTCCTTGTTCTAAAGATTTAGTCAGAATTCAGTTAAAAAGTTCCTCACTGTTTCAGCAACCAGCTGTTTCAGAAGGAGAGCATAGACCAAAAAAAAAAAAAAAGGGGGGGGGTATTTATGGTCAAATGCTCTGGCTTGTTCCCACCACAGAATCTCCTTCTTGAGATAAACTGCCTTTTTCTTTCATATCCAAGATGACTGGCAAGGATATATACTTTCCAAGATGTCGGTGTCTCTTTCCATCTGGCTGTTGTCCACCAGGCTTCTCCTTGGTGTTCCTTCCTGTAAAAGTACTATTCTTCCTGCCCCTCGGCTCTCAAACTTGTAATGACTTGCTTTAGCCAATGGAATATGAGCATAGGTGATGTATGCAATGTTTTAGAAGTAAATTTAAGAACGATTTTAAAGTTCTGTCACTGTTCCTTTCCCTTCGCTGTGAAGACGGCATGTTCCAGGTAAGAGCTACTGCTTTGCCTTAGAACTTAGAACAGGGCACAGCCATAGCTCACTTCTAGGCAACATATAACATAGACAACAAATAAACTTTGTTATTGTAAGCCACTGGTATTTTGGGATTGTTTGTTACCCTAGCATAATCTAGGGAAAGCTGAATAAACTATAGCCAGTCACCATTTTCCCTTTCTCACTTGGGCACTGAGAGACAGTTTTCTACTCTATAGTAGAGAGCACAAATTAGCTACATGCAAAAATTCTTAGGGCATTGTGAAAGACAGACACATTAAAAAAATATCTGATGCTTTTAATTTCCCCTGTTATAAATTATATAAATTATTTTCTACTATAACATCCCATCTTAAGGGTGTTTTACCAATACCGTATGTTCAAAAGAGGAGGTAAAGTCACATGACAAATACCTTAAACCCCTCTCAGTCTGATATGACAGGAATGGCCAAGAGACCATGGTATATTCCACATCTCAATTTTTTCCCTATTGATTGTGAACAGATGGGAGCAGTCTATTTAAAGAATAGTAAATCCTGGTATTTGGCCATTATCCAAAGCAAAGTGAAAGAAGGGGGTGGCATTCATCTGGCTCAGTAGCAGAGATAACTAAAAATAGACACCCAGCCCTATCACAGCAAGGCTGAGGGTTGCTAGGCAAGAGTGCATTTTCCTCAGTAGTTTAGGGTCATCCATTCACAAGTTTTAAATTGCCTACTAATTTGTTACATATATTTGTTCCATTATTGTGCTCATAAAGCATTCACCTCTATGACCTCTCCATTTTATATAAATGTAAGATACAGATTAAGATGATTTACAAATTGAAATAGGCCCTTTTCTTTCTGAGCCCAATAAATTCAAGTGTGATGCTCTGTGATTTCTATCCAAATACTGTAACTTCATTCTCAAAAGCAACATTTTATCTAGTTATAAAAGTTACACTATTAATTAGGGTCTCTGTAACAGAAGATGTGATCCTCTGAGGGTTACTGATATTAATATTAGATGCTTTAATTACATTGTCTCTCATTTCCTGAGCAACTGTTAGAATTGCTAAGTCTTTTCCCATAGATAGAGGAGTAGTTGAATAGGCAATAATGGTCTCCTAGAGCAAAGCCAGATATTTCTCTCTATCCTGCAGTGATTTTTGACTTCCAAACACAAAAGTAAAACAGGTCACTGGAGACTACTGTATATGTAAACATAGTGTGGATAGGTAAAACATAGTGCTGACAAGTGTTGACTGGATCATCAAAAATGTACTGGTCCTACCAAGGCTTGAAAGTGGCTATTGTACCATTCTCAGCAGATCTCACGTCTTTCTGCATACTTATGATGTTACTGATTATTGACAAAATTATACCCTAAAAAATTATACCCTAATTGAAATAAATAATCTACAAGACCATGAAACAATATGGAGGAAACTCACAAATACAATGTTGAACAAAGAAGCCAGATACAAAATAATACAGGAATACAATTCCATTTACGATGCACAAAGCCAAGTGAAAGTGTGTTAGAAATCAGAATGTATTTGCAGAGGAGGCAGACACTAGAAATTGCATGAGGACATGAAGCCTTCAGGGATGGTAGTCATATTTTATTTCTTTTTTCAGGGATAGTTACACAGGTGTATTCCATTCATGGTAACTCATCAAAATATGTACTTCTAATTTGTGCACAATAAAAAAAGGAAATATATACTCCAGAACTAAAGGCATAATCTAGGGAGGTGAGGTCTTAATGATGTATTTTGAAAATTTTTGTATTTTGTAAGTCCATTAAATCAAACTTTATTCTTTTGCTAACTTCTTCTTAACACTTAACAGCCTCCATCTCTTAAACATGGATAAAGTCTGACCCACAATTAAATGTTGACTTACACATTTCAAATCATACCAGAGCACTGCTCATTCATTATATAATCTCCCTAACCCTGAAGCTAAGCTGACTTAATGTGGACCAGACATTCTCACTTGACCTAGTTCCTCATTCCATGGATTTTTAAAAAAGATTTATTTATTTATTTATTTTAGAGAGAGAATGATCACAAGATGGGGGAGGGGCAGAAGCAGATGGAGAGAATCTTAAGCAGACTCCCCCCAAATGCATAGTCCGACATGGAACTCAATCCCATGATCCTGAGATCATTACCTGAGCTGAAATCAAGAGTCAGACACTTAACTGACTGAGACACCCAAATGCGCCTTTTCCATGGAATTTTTAAAATTGGACAGTCCAGGGCACCTGGGTGGCTCAGTGGCTTAAAGCCTCTGCCTTCGACTCAGGTCATGATCCCAGGGTCCTGGGATCGAGCCCCGAGTCAAGCTCTCTGCTCAGCGGGGAGCCTGCTTCCCACCCACCACCTCTGCCTGCCTCTCTGCCTACTTGTGATCTCTGTCTGTCAAATAAATAAATAAAATCTTGAAAAAAAATTGGATGGTCCTGGTAAAATCTAGGAAGATTATATGTCCAAATACTATTTAGCTCCATGTAGAGACTTAAAACAGTCTAGTTTTCTCTGATTTACTCTGCAGGTTCTGAATCTTAAAATTTCTATGGACCTTCCCATCTGTTGTTTTAATTAAATTATATACATACATATATAGATATAATATATGTATTACATATGTACATTATATTATATATTGTATATGTATAACATATATGTTATAACATATGTCATGTCATATATTATATGTATAGTATTATATATATGTTTTAGTATATTATACATGTTACATATATATAAGTTAAAATATACATAATATATTTGATTTTTTAAATGAAATTTATTTTGAAATCTCTATCACTTAGGGTGCTAACAAGTGCTTACTGACTATTATGCCTATTTTTAAAATCATGTCCAATTAGCCAACATATATAATGCTTGTTAATAAAAACATTTAATTTACAGTCAAGCATTATTATGTGAGCTCTAGTCCTCATATCAAGCACGTTAAGGCTTACTCAGGTTCTGTACACACCACTTATCATTGTTTATTTTTCTATAAATTCACTTCCCCAGTAGCTATGGTGGAAGTCTAGCACTTCCATAAAGCTGTGTCCACCTGTAGATGCTTTCTAGGTGTATGATTTAGTGTTATTAATATTGAAGTCTATTGTTGGTCTCTGGTAATGGGAATTAAGTTTTCTCAGTTTGTTCAGAAAACCTTGTGAGCAGTTTCCAGGTATACTCTAAATAGGGATGGATGGCTTTGCTTTCCAGGTCCCATAGATAGCTGTGACCAGGGAAATGTATGTAAATTAAATCATAAGGACAGCATGATCAAGATTTGCTTATCATAAAAACAAACATGGTTGGGGACCCAGACTGGAAAAGTAAAACTCTTACCAAGTAGAAATTGTTAATATCAAATAATTTGGTAATTTAAAGTTATATTTTTCTTGTAGTTGTTCAGTTCCACATACAGTTTTTCTTAGGCTTTTAAGCATTCCATAATTAACCAAAACTTGCCTTTTATTTAGTCAAAGGAAATTTTCATTTTTTTACTTAATATTTTTGGTGAATCAGAAAGTCATGAATCCTTGATCTAATTTAATAAGTGAGAAACCTCATATTTATAGTATTTTCCCAAAATTTTTGTTTCTTGTTTCATGAATCATATATTGTTGTATAAATCCAAGAAACAAGTAATCTTCACTTTTATGTCCATTTGGGCTTCAACAAAGAAATGTCCAAGTCCTTCATCTGTAGTATCTTTCTGGTAGTTATGACAGAGTGTGTAACTGGAGAGGGAGGCTGAACTGATTTATTGATCAAGTTTATTTCCTTCACTTCATTTTTCCCTATCCGTTGGTCTTATCTGCTAGGAGGAAGGTGACTAGGGAGATAGCACCATAAAGACGGGGTCCATTAAAACTGGTCCCAAAAGGGAGTTTCCATGAACAGACAGACCCAAACCTGCTAATATTTCAGAGTGGTGAGGATTTTGGTCTGGGACTTAAGTCATTTATTCAATAGTTCCATTATGTCCATTGCTTGGAGGTAAGAGCAAGGTAGAAATCTCATTTTATATTCATATTATGCTCCTTCCCACAGACAATTCTAATTGTGAAATCTATTCCCTAAGCCATTATTTTGGGACCAGAGATCTTGTATGTTTGAACAACATTCTGCAAAGACTACTAATGTTGTCTGCATTAACCAGGAAACTAATACTATAACCTGAATGAGAATGACATACAAATCTATTTTTCATCTGGATGGTATAATACGTCCCAGAAATAGACACGCACGTATTGTTATACATATGAAAAGATACTCGGTGCCATTCATAATAAGATAAATGCAAAATGCAACCAAATGGAGAGGTTATTTTTCATATACAAGACCAGCAATGTCAAAACAGTTAATAACTTTATCAATGAAGGATGGAGCATACATTTTTGCAACTTCTATGGAGTGTGATTTGGCAATACCTATCAAAACTACGAATGCATTTGTACCAGAACCAAGCATTTCTCTTTCCAGAAATTTATTCTACAGATGTATTTGCACCATGCAAAATAATGCGTGTAGAACAATCATTAAAGCATTAGTGCTATAGTAGTCACAGATTGGAGCAACTTAAGTGTCGCTCAATATGAGAGAAATAACGTGTAGAATGCTACAGTCTTAGATCAGAACAACCTGCAGGCATTTAAAAATAACGAGGAAGTGTTTTGTGTGTTGAAACGGAATGATTTTCGAGATACATGATATTAAAGCAAGATGCCAAACGGTATGTGCAGTATATGACTGTTTATGCAAAAAAAAAAGGAGTGAGGCTAATAAATGTTTGCTAGTGTAAGAACAAAACAGCTCTGGCGAGCTACATGAGAAACTGATAATGCTAGTGGCCTTAGAGGAAAGGTGATGGGAGTCGGGGTGGGGCACAGGAGATAGAAGGGAGAGTTTTTATTACAGGTCTTTTTGTAGGTTTTGAATATTGAAATTGGCAGATAAATCACCTACTCAAAATATAAGTGCAGTTAGAAAAAAATAAAGAAAAGATGTATTTTCCTGATGAGCAATCTCGCTCAATCAAGATTTTTAAAATGATCCTTATATTAGAAATCATACCAGGCCCAGGACAACTATAACTAATTTTCAGGTCCCATCCGTCTTCAGATGAGGCCAAACTGGCTATTTAAAGGGAGAGTTAGTTGGATGGTTTACCCAGTTCCCTTTATTTTCAAATTTCCATTATGATTTCGGTCCCTATGGGTTCTGGTAGGGCTTTTGATTTGTAATTGTGTACAGTGGGGGAGCTCACATCCTATTACTCTGCACAACATCCATGTTATACAACCAAGCCGAAGCTCATCCTTCCTGCCATGTTACTACGAGCGCACACTTAGAGAGAAGTAAATCCACCCTAGGGAATACCATAATCTCACGCAGCCAACAAGAAAACATTATAACTCAAACTCAGGATCCCTGCATCTCCAGCTTCTTTATTGGGCCAAAGAGTCCCTCCCCTGAGCCTGGAATTAGCGCTTCCTCTGGTCCTATTATCTTAAGGCCCTAAAATTATATTTATATGTTTTCTCCAAAATACCTAAACTCTGGCATCAGACTAATGTTTTTCCAGAAAGACTTGATACCGTATACAGAGAAAAGAAAATTGAGCTATTTATCCTTTTCCTTAGACGGCTTAGGTTAAATAGGATACATTGAAATTCACTTACCCTAGCATTACTCCTTAAAATCAGAAAAGAGTTCTAGTAGAGTGATTTTTAAACCACTTTGCCTATTTGCTGGTTAGGCACATACATGAAGTCTGGAGGAAGATGCGAACCTTGAATTCAGGCTCAAGAATCACATTCCTAAACCACACGGGGTACACAGGAATTGTGTGGCCTTGGTGAGGTGGGGAAAAACATCCAGTGGAGTCTGGAAGTGGCCTCTCTGCTCTTTTTAAATTATCTTCTGTTTACCAGAAGACGAGGAATTTTGGAAAAGACACTGGATACCTTACAAGGCTGTCTCTCTTGCACCTCCCCGGACCTAGACTCTTGTTTTCTGCTCTCTTTCTTTAGCTAATGCATTCTTTTTCCTCCCCAGGTTTGCCCATTTTCTCCTCGGTCTCAGGTATACTTTTTTGCTGTTGTTATTCCATCCAGTTCCATATTGGATGAAAAAGCTAAAATGAGGCAAGGATCACTGAATATTGTCAATGGACTAACAAAATAATCATACTTCCGACACTGAGCCTCAAGATGGTCTCTCATGATGCAAAAACAGTCTTTTTCTTCCTTTGCCTTGGATTACATTTTTTTTAAGATTTTATTTATTTATTTGAGAGAGAGACAGTGAGAGAGAGCATGAGAGGAGAAGCCAGAGGGAGAAACAGAGTCCTCTTGGTGTTGGGAGCCTGATGTTGGCCTTGATCCCAGGACTCTAGGATCATAACCTGAGCCGAAGGCAGTTGCTTAACCAACTGAACCATCCAGATGCCCTGGATTACATTTCTAAATCCTGATTTTCACTCTCAGTTTTTAGTAGATGTTAGGATTGGAGGAAGCAGGAAAACCTTACTTTTTTAGGAGAAAGAGGAGTCCAACACTGACCCCAAGTTTAAAAGCATGCTTGTTTAACCTAGAGTCAGATTAACTGGACATCTTTACCTTTGGCTACATCTGACTTCTCCCAGCTCCTTATATTTCCATTTTGTTCAAGAAAAGTATCTATCTTCTTTACCAGCTTTTCCTCGACTCAGCTCTTTACTTAATATGAATAATTAAAACTATGCAACTAAGAGTATCAGAAAGCTCACAGTCAAGCTAATTTATTTTAATTAAAATTGGATTCACAGAATTCAAAGTGGTCCCACTAGGCAAAAATATGCAGCCAAATTCAGAAGATGCTTTGGGAGCCTGGAGAAGCTCAGTCAGCACTTCCAAGGACCAATACAGGTTTCAGATCATTACAATGACCTTAGAGAAAGTAAATGGAAATTGTGAAATAGATACGTATATTAAGGTATATTTCAGTGTTTGGTGTGATGGAACCAGAGCCTCCTCTGGGCTTCTAAGTTGATAGGCCTGAAAAATATCATCTATTAATATCTAAACTGTATGCACACAACTGTAAATTTGTTGATCTAAATTAAGGTTAAGGTAAAAATGGGTTTCCTACGTTCAAGAGCAGGAATGGAATGCCTATAATACACAGAAAAGAATACAAAGAAAATATATAATACAAAGAAAAAATTCCTTATTCTGTAATTCTAATTCAATTTTAAAAGAAGCATCTTGACAGTAATTATAATCAAATGACACCAGCCAGTTACTGAAGCCCATATTATAATAACATCATGTCCTAGATTTTCCATTTATTTCATTCCAAATCCTTACGGCAATGTTAACCAGTCAAACGCCCAATTCCCTAATGCTCTCAGGCCCTGCCTACTAGCTTAAAGCAGTTTATGATTATTTTAGGCTACTTAAAGTCGTCCATAGTGAGTAAATCTTTCTCAGCTATGGCATGCCTTATTAATTTGCCAGTGGCTGAGCAACACTGCACCTTCTCAAAATAGCCGTCTCTACCTTCAGTTGGGTGGAATCTTCTAGGACTGTTGATCGCACCCTCCATTGAACAGGTCATGAGTGAGGGAAATGAGCCAGATGTAGAACACTTCCCATTCCCATGGACTTCATTATTATTCCTGGCCTACAGAAAGCATTAAAATAATATTTTTCAAATGGGCATTAAATGGATATTTGATGATGATCATCTTTCCATGATGCTTGTGCTTTATCGCTTCTGCTTGACATTCTGCTGGACCCTGTGTCTCTCCTTTGTATTTGCTACTTTTCTTAAAGTCGTTACAACACTGAGTTGCCATACCTGTCATCCAGAGGAGGTCGGACAAGAGAGAGACAGAGACAAAGATATGACAGCAACAAATTAAAAAATGGATTTCCCAAATTTGCCATCGATGTGCAGTTCACATTCACTGACACATACATGCTGTATTTTACTAATGGGGAAATATGTAGTTGAAACATTATATAAAAAGGGAAAAAACAATAGAAGAACTAAGTCATAAGGAGAATTATGGCAAATGCATTTTTTTAAAAGATTTTATTTATTTATTTGACAGAGATCACAAGTAGTCAGAGAGGCAGGCAGAGAGAAAGGAGGAAGCAGGCTCCCCACTGAGCAGAAAGCCCGTCCCAGGATGCTGAGACCATGACCTGAGCCGAAGGCAGAGGCCTTAACCCACTGAGCCACCCAGGTGCCTTAGCAAATGCATTTTTAAGCATTCTTCACTCCTGTAGCATCAGAGCAAGTACAGTCTTTATCTCCAAAAAGATTTTTACAAGATTTTAACAAAGTAGAAATGATAATCTTTACTGAAATTTTCCACTTAAAAATCCTGATATGGAGCGCCTAGTGGCTCAGTCAGTTGAACATTCCACTCCTGATTTTAACTCAGGCCATGATCTCAGGTTGGGAGATAGAGGCCTCGTTTTTGGGTATGTGCCATGTGTGGAGCCTGCTTAAGATTCTCTCTCTCCCTCCCCGCATCAACCCTACACACTCACATGTGCAGGCTCTCTCTCTCAAAAATTAAAAAAAAAAAAATTAAAAAGACTGATTTACAGTTTTATAAAATAAAAAATTTGTAGTACAGGCTAGTTTGGTATGTGGAGAAGACCTAGTGGATTTCATTTCATAATTTGCTTAGGGTAATTGGTTTTATCTTTCTATTTCACTTCATCCTCAGGGCCAACATTATAACTTTTAAAAAAGATTTTTATTGATTCATTTGACAGAGAGATAGAACAAGTAGGTTGAGAGGGAAAGGGAGACGCAGACTCCCCGTTGAGCAGGGAGCCCAACATGGGACTTGATTCCAGGACCCTGGAATCATGACCTGAGCCAAAGGCAGACGCTTAACCATCTGAGCCATCCAGGCACCCCCAACATTATAACTTTTGTACGTGCTAAGCATTTTTGCCTGTGTAGGTCCCTTTCCCTATAAAAATATTCAAAACTCTATTTTTCAAGTGGTATAAAATTAGATATGTTAATATAATATATTAAAACATTTTCTTCAACCTAAACATTCTTTTTCCTTTTCTAATTAAAAAAAAAATTAAACACTTTATGAGTCTCTAAAGGCATTATGGCTCTAGGCATGATGCTTACTGTGTTCCATGGATGTTTCAATTTATCCATCCAGGGTATCAGCTGGAAAGGAAGATTACTTAGAGTGTTGGAGCTAGTGGGATCTTGAAAGTGGAACTACAGTGTTTTCTTAGGTACTGGGCCAAAGAACCATTATATTGCAACGAAAATACACTATTAAAACATACCTAATTTGTACAATTCAAGGATGGGCAGTCTTTCTTTAAAGATCTAAATTTAATTAAAAGTTAAAACTTTACAAAGGACTACCTGCAAATGCGTATATGTTAACAAAACACCAACAACTTTTAAAGGAAACTTTGTATTACTAAAGTCAGTTGTGATAAAAAACTAAAAGGAAAAGCATAGGATGCCATGAGAGTGAGTAACAGGAAGACCCAATCTAATTCTGGTGGTAGTTTATTCCTTCTTTCCCTCTTTGTTAGACTAAAGATGGTAATGGTCATACTAATGACCACTGACCATTAGAATGAGTAGGAGACTTTGTTTAAGAGGCATTAACAGTTTCCAGCTAAATAATGAATGAAATTGTTGTAAACCCTTATCTAATTTTTTTTGTTAGTGCTAAAATGGCTGGATTTTTACCTTCAGAACTGCAGCCTCAAAGCAATAGCATCGTTATGTCCGTGGTATCCAAATCTTTGTGTTAAACGCCCTTTTGTCTCTCTCTCTTTCTCACTCTCACACGTACACATGCATCACCACCACCACTGATGCCACCACCACAGCGGATCCCCAAATCACAGTCTGAAGCAATTTCCAGATCTCCACATTTTCCCCTCTTCATTTCAATAGAAACACAAGATTAAAACACCTGGCCGCTTTAAAAGCCTTATAAACTATATCCAATCCCTTCAGCCAACATTTTTAAAAAATGTCCAACAGGAGCTAGCTCCCAAGGTCACATAGGCATCCCATATGTGATTGTATGCCTTGCCTCTGTTTGGGTGTCCACCTCTCAGTAAGCAGGTAAGGCAGGCCTTATGGGTAGAGTCAGTCCCTTGTTCTCAGAGACAAATAAATGTATTTTCCATTTTTCAGTGTTTGTTGTTTTCATTAGATGGGGCTAATGGAGGTATACTTCATCCAGTCCTTGGCTTGTTTGGCTTACATCAGCATTCTCTTTTGAAATATGCCCCGTGTCTTTGTGGTTGGCACTCAGTGGCAGTAAATGCTCCTAATACCTCAGAAACATCTCTAGCCTGGACAGAGAGAGGATAGAAACCTACAAGAGATTATCTTTGCTACCCCTCTTCGGTCTCGGGGCAATTCATTTCTTCCTCCCGCCTGTCACATAACTCCTTCACGCTGACGGCTGCCATTTTGGGCATATCCCTCCACTGTGTGCTGAGTCTTCTTTCTCACTCAGTTTTCTACTTACAACTTTTCCAGATGTTTTTACTTTTTAGTCCTTGGATACATGCCTTTAGTCCAGGATAGTCCAGGATACATGCCTTCCTGTTTGGTTTGACTTTGGCCGTAATTAAGTGAAAAACAAGTACACAGAGTGATGCTGCCCAATTCTATCATTCTCCGAGGCACAGCTGTGACAGGCAGTAAGAACAAGCCCAGAAAACCCATGAAGATTTAAGTACAATTACGTCAGCTTACCTTTTTGTTCAACAGATATGAAATGGAGGTGCCTGAGTTTGGGAATATTCGGAAATGTCTCTTTTTTCCTCTGGCACCTAGCCCAGTACCTGACAGCCTAGCAGGGACTCAACAAATGTTTGCTGAGTGAATGAGTTTGTTTTTCCTATTGTCTCATACACTCCTTGGGCCAACGTGATTTAATAAGGTGGACTTAGGTTAGGAGTTTAGTGTGTGCTGTGGCCCAGCCTTTGACAATGGTGCCATGGCTATCCTTTCTATAGTCTCCTGTGGGGGAGGGGCTCTTCTCATCTCACAGGGAGACGGGGAGGGTCTCATTGGCAAATTCTTCTCCTCTAGCATTATTGCATTTATAAAGAAAATGGTTTTGTTTGTTTTTTGTTTTGCATTTTAGCTAATAATTCAACCATTTCCTCCTTGGGTTAATTTAAAATTTTCAGGTAGCTACCATCTGAGCTCATGGATTTGTCTGCATTTAGTTTGTGCCTAATTTCCAGAATAGCCTAGGCATTTGTCAGTGTTTGCACCTTGTACCTGAACACTTCAAAAGCAATTTGGGAGTGAGATGACTCCAAACTTCTTCCCTAAAACTGTTGATAAGTAATTTGTCTATTCACCTCGTATCTGCTGTTTTCCTTTAATATGCCCTGTATAGCATGATTTTCAAATGACTGTTTTTTGTCTTTAAAGACACAGCTTTGGGGGCACCTGGGTGGCTCAGTCAGTTGACTTCCAACTTTTGATTTTGGCTCAGGTCATGATCTGAGGGTCCTGAGATCGAGCCCAGTATTGGGCTGTGCCCAGGGCGGAGTCATTTGAGATTCTCTCTCTCCCTCACCCTCTACTCCCCCACCCACTCTAAATCAATAAACAAAATCTTTAAGAAAAAATAAATAAAGACACAAATTTCACATTATAGTCCCTGGAAGGTATTTTTTGTCTTCGTTTCTCGTTGATACAACACCTGCTACGTTTGAATGAGCTTAAGTCTTCACTTTTCCTGGATTTTTATTTTTTGGAGAAAGAAAGACAGTATTTCCAGCATAACCTCTCTAAATTTTCCAGCTAAGTATGTCAGGGATTTTTGTTGTTGTTGCTGTTGTTGTTGTTTAAATATATAGTCAATTTGATTGTATCTTTAATCTCAAGGTTCATACTGGCAATCTTAAAGAACTTCTAGAATTCTTATATATTAATACATTTCTACGTAGTTTCATTGAAATTTTCTAAACTTTGTACCCTCACTTATCAAAAATACCTATTTTTAGTGGTATTAATATAGTAAAATGGATTTCAAAAAGAAAGATGACAAGATGTTTGATGGTATAAATACAAGCAAATAGAGCACTGGGATAGATGATTATTATCATCTAAACTGAAGAGTTTGAGGATGGAAAAAAAAATTGTCCTTAAGTGCTTTGAACATAGCAAACACGAAATAATTAAGAGATTGAGTCAACCTTAAAGAGGGTGCCTGGAGTCAGGCCACAGGGCTCTGTAATTGGCCTGAGGCTAACCAAACAACAGTTCACAGGAAGAACTGATGTAATCTTAGGCTACAAAAATAGTAGTATAAGAAGAAAAAGAATCAGCCTATGTTCTTATCTCATCTATACTGTGCTCCTCCTCCTACGTGTCAGGATTTTTATTTTTAAGGACACTGCCAAACTGTAGTAAAATAGGGTGAACAAGATGAAAGGTCACCACTCTTGAAAACAATGATAAAAACAAGACAAAGTGGCCAACGTGGGAACATGAATGATGACTTCAAGTATTTGTGGGTTATCGCATGATATAAGGATTTATTCTAATTTAGATCTAGGCAAAACAAACAAACAAACATGTAACGTCAGTAATTGGAATTTAAGAGGCTGCCAGCTTTGGTTCAAGATGAACATTTTTGAACGTCATTCTAACACAGCAGTGATGTCGCTTTGTCAGGCAGTAAGTCCCCTGCCACCAGCTGTGAACGCAGATGCTGGATAAAGCTGGGTCAGAAATCCCATCAGACTGGATGTTAAAATAATTCACTATTTTCCCCTCCAAATCCACGAAACTTCGAATTTGGCTAATTCCATTTTCCACAACCAGAGAAGTAAGCCTGATTTTCAGTGCTGTGCTCACCTTCCCAACCTATTCAGAGAATAGGTTGACCACTGAGCTGGTCATAGTCATGGACCAGTAACTCAGACAGATGTAAGCTAACATTCCCTGTGTTTTGATCTCTGGAGGAAATGTTAAGCAACACAGCCTACCCATAGAGGCCTGAACCTGAGCCTGTGAGCTGGGTGCTGGCTCTCTTCCTCCTTTATCAGTAGTTGTAGACCCCTCCTGCAAGATGGCCATTCGTCCATCTGGTAGTGCTAGGGAAAGAGATTCCTGTCAGACAGTTGTGGCTGGCTGACCATTTCTCATTTTCAACTGTTCTCCTGACCTGCTTCTGGATTTTCACTAAATAGAAGTGGAGTTCTTCAGTGAGATCCCAGGGAAAGCCTTTGCTTGCCTGGTACAAGCATCGCCACTCCCTCTCTTTCAGGACTGGATCATAACACCGAAGAGTGGAGCTTTAACAACTAAGGTACAGCCATGAGCCAAAGCTCCTAGAGAGAGCTTTAAAGACATCAGCACCACCAACAACAGCCCAACAAACACTTTTCTATTTATTTAAATATTTTGCTCAGAATTGTTTTGTTGCCCATACCTGAAAGCATTCCTAAGTAAGACGTGATCCTTCATGACTTCCCCCTGGGCCGTGTAACATTTCTGGTCATATGATTGCTTAAGCATCTTGTACAACTAATTCCTTAAAACCACTCTCACTTGTAACTGAGCGGTCTGAGGAACATACTAGATATTTAGTGGAGTCATAGAATCTTAGAAGGAAACTTCAGAGCTCCTCAAGTTAGAAAAGTTCACAAGTGCAGGAATTTCCTTCTAAAAGATCCAGGATAAATGGTCATTTATTCATAGAGTAATTCATAAACTATTTTTTGAGTGGCTACTATATTTGAATGTCTCTATTAAGAGATCTCACTACCTATCAAGGTAAACTTTGAATAGCTCTGATAGAAATAATTTTGTTTATGAACCAAAATATTTTGATGTTATAAAGGATATATCTTTTAAAATATTGTCTTTAAAGATGTGTTTGTTTGGGAGAGAGAGAGAGAGAGAGAAAAAGAGAGAGCATGAGCAAGGGTAAGGGCAGAGAGAGAGGGAGAAGCAGACTCCCACTGAGCAGGGAGCTTGACACGGGACTCAATTTTAGGGTTCCTGAGATCATAACCTAAGCCAAAGGCAGATGCCCAACAGAATGAGCCACCCATGCATCCCTAAATATCTTACTTTTATAATGTGATCTCTGAAACAGTTATTAATAGAAGTTAGAGGAAAATAACTTGTCACAATGGAAATTGCATGATCTTTGAAGTAGAAGTTAATAGTTTATAGAATTTGCTGGCAGTGCTGTTACTAATGATATAACTTCAGGCAAGTTCTTTGCGTTATTCTCTATTTGCCCTCACCTCTCCCCATCCTCCTTACTCTCTCTGTGCTGAACTTTTCAGAGCACAACACCCCCGGCTCTCTTTCCTTCTGTTACTGGGTGGGTTTGGCCAATGGATGGCATCCTCTGGAGGCTGGAGGATGGGAGGAGACCCAGTAACATTAGAGAGGTCAGGCTATTTGTTCTGCAGTAGACTTCCTCCATTCCCTGTGGGTCTGTCAGTGGTTGTGTTGCTCTGGGATTGCATCGTCTATATGATGATTTTCTTCCTTCAAGCATTCAAGTGGCTCCAGTAACATCCATCTCTCCCCTTTCCCTTTTGGATCCAAGTGTGGATGTGGCTTCCCACTGTCACTACTTCCTATGGCCACTATTAATGTCCTCTCAGCCCTTTCCAACTTTAAAAATTGTCCCTTTCAAAAATAGCATCTGTTTCCTGGGGGTCCTGAACTGCTACATTTTTAAATCTCTCCGGACCAGAGTTTACTCATATGCATGGGGATATGAAAAGCTACACCCAAGAGTTCCTGTGAGGGATTAAATAATGCTGCCTCTGTGATCTAGTGTGGTGTCTGGCACACAGTAAGTATTCCATAAATATAAGACTGTATAAACATTACAGCTGAAAACATAATCATCCTAAAAGGGTGTGCACCAAGAGCGTTCTTCCCATTTCTACCTACTGGCAGGGTCCTTTTTCCTATACGAATGTAAGCTGACAATCAGGAGTGGAAGGAACATGCAGTATTATCAATATTGTGTAACAAGGAGCGTTGCTTCTCTTAAGATCCTCATTCTCCCCTACCAAGCCCATCTATCTTTTTCTCCCTGGGTGTCTAGTCATTCAAGAATGAATAATAGGTAACACTTCACAAGTCAAAAGCAGTGCACTTCCATTCATTTTATGAGCAGTACAGTGACCTAAGAACAGTTTAAAATACCACATCACACCGTGGGTTCTGTTTTTATATACAACCAAATTAAATGCTTATTAGCATGTACACACTTGAACATAAAGAAAATCTTTACGGCACATTCTTTCCCAGGAGCATCTTCTTCCCTTAGACTTTGCACATACTTCTACATGTTGCTTATGAAGCTGTTTTGTAGTTAGTTGTTTGCATTTTGCTCTTCTCCACGAGACATTTCTACCTATAGCACCTGGTAGAGTTGCCTTTCACTCAACAAATATTTGTTGAATGAATGACACATAAAAGTTAACAGGGACCATTGCTCTTATTTAGGATCCAAAATAAGATGCAGATGGCATGGCAGATGGCATGTAAGGTCATGCAATGCCTTCCCAGGGAGCCAGAAGTTATTCACAGAAAGCCATTGCGTCACCACTGTGAGCAGCTTGAGCGCTCCTGTGAATCTTAGCAGACAGGTTAGCTCGCAAGAGGGTGACTAGTGGGGGAGAGTGCAACATCCTGTCCCCTGTCTCCAGAAGACAATACATAAAAGTAAAAGAAATAATGGCCTGAGTACACCAGCATTGGCTACTGAGAGCCTTATCTTACACTGAACCACTGTCCGGGTCAACCACCCCAAAAAAATGATATGGTTATTTCTTCCTGAGATATTTTGGGGTCAGCTGTTGAATATGTTAAAGTAATAGACATGCAAGAAAAGGTGATTCCAAATGATACGAAGTCATGGTTGAAAATAAACCAGCAAACAAATCTAAGGCCTATTAAGAATTCTTTCGTTGAGATCCCATTCTTGTATAATGACTTCCATCATCATTCAAAAGATATGCAGTGATTTAAACAGTATAAGTACTTGATTTCTTACAGTGCAAAGGGAGTAACATTTGTAGTCTTTACTCTCCAAACCTTTATTTCTGATGTGAAACAAAAACAAAAACAAAACCAAAGAAACAAACAAAAAACTCAAGTATCAAATGCCTTGCTGTGCTCAGAACAGGGCATATTTCTTTATGTGGCTTTATGTGCTGTACCCCTGCCTAACATGCTTTCCTCTCCTTTTTGTCTACCTAAATCTAAATGTGAAGTCTTCCACGATTACATTAAGGACAGGATAATTACTCCCCCCATGTGCTTCCTTATGAAACTAACTTTGCACAGTAGACTGTGACCATAGACTGAGTAAAAATCACCATCAGGCAAACTCACATATAGCTAGTTAAGATTATTTTGAAACAGTTGTCTTATAGAGTTCTTGTAGTCTTCCATTATTTTCCCCAACAGTCACAGTAGTATCAGAGGTGCCCCTATGAGACTACCTGGCTCCCTTTATAGTCTTTCCTTTTCCCACTGTGAAGCAGATTCCTTTCAGGGGATATTTTGATGTACTGCATGGGGCACGAAATGTAGGTCTTACCCACCTAGCTTCTGGTGGTTAACTAGTGGATAACCTCCACCTGTCAACCCTCTTTGGAGATTGCTTCAGCTGAAGATAGCCTCCTGATACAGCTGGCTTTCTGTGGTGATCCAGTTTTCTTTCTCCAACCTGAGACACTGTGAATGGGTTGTTACATCTTCGGGGCTCCCCACAGGGTCAACTGAAGCTTTCTTTGAGGTTATATTGCTAGTCTACTTCTCCTCATGCCCAATTCTGCTTGTTTCCCTCCATTTTCCTTACAGGTATATTGAGATAAAGAGCACTTCCTAATAAACCTTCTGTATGCAATCTCTTCTCACCCAACCTGTGACAGTTTGTGGTAGGAGGCACCCAAGAGAACCCACTCAAAGATAGGATTTGGAGCAGGATCACGCAGATGCATGGCAGGCAAGGAGGACCCCATTACTGGTGGTAGGTAAAACACTGTGAGCCCCAGCACAAAACAGTGTGATTGTTAAGACTTTCATCTGTAGAAAATAAGGATGACAGACAGGTAGAAGGTGATGAACTAACAGTGTGAGGTGTGAAGTGTCTGAGAAGTATGGGGAAAATAGTAACTACAAGGAGGGAGCTGGTGGCTCTGGCTAAACATGAGGAAAGCTTTAGAAAAATACTGAGAAAAACAAAACAAAAGACTGAGAATGATTCATTATCACTTGAAAGCTAGGTGTGGAAGCCAGGGGGCCTTCTTGGTAGCACAAGAGAGGCTCTCCTCTTGTGCCACAGCAGGGCAGAGAAACCAAGCACCAGGCCCAGGACTGAATGAAGAATAGTTGGGTTTCAAAAAAAATCCATCCTTCCAGGGCAGGTCTATGATCAGGGCCTTGGTTTAAAAAAAAGGAAAGGGGGCTCCTGGGTGGCTCAGTGGGTTAAGCCGCTGCCTTCGGCCCAGGTCATGATCTCAGAGTCCTGGGATCGAGTCCTGGGATCGAGTCCCGCATCGGGCTCTCTGCTCAGCAGGGAGCCTGCTTCCCTCTTCTCTCTCTCTGCCTGCCTCTCTGCCTGCTTGTGATTTCTCTCTCTGTCTAATAAATAAATAAAATCTTTAAAAAAAAAAAAAAAAGGAAAGGGATCATAACCTATTGGATGGATTTGATGTCCTAAAAATCTTGAATTCTCAGATCTCCTTGCATCCTATGGGCCTTCAAAGAAAGCCTTCTTTCTTTTCTTTTTTTCCTTCCTTCCTTTTTTTTTTTTTTTTTTAAATTTATTTGACAGAGAGAGATGGTAAGAGAGGGAACACAAGCAGGGGGAGTGGGAGAGGGAGAAGCAGGCTTCCCACTGAGCAGGGAGCCCGAGGTAGGGCTTGACTTGGGATCATGACCTGAGCCAAAGGCAGATGCTTAAAGAAAGCCATCCAGGCATCCCGAAAGGCTTATTCCTGTCAAAGACTAGTCACTTTCCTCCATTTGGAAGTGGTGTAGAACCTCTTCCCTCAAAGACATGTGCCCTCCATTTCCCCAGGATCTACACATAGCTCCCATTAATCCATTGTAATTCAACAATGGTTGAATTACAACATAAACTCAGCTAGAGATGTGCTGGGCTCTATAAAGAAAGGGACTACATCTCCAAATTACTGCAGGACATGCTAACATGTACCCCTAGGACCTGGAAAATACCTTTGGTACTGGATTTTATGAGTGCTTGATTAGGATAGGCAAAACATAAGGGCAGGAAAAAGGAGGGTTTATTTATTTATCTGAGATCACTCCACTGAGACAGACAACTGAACACCTTGGCAAGGATTTGGGGAGATGGTGAGGACAAACTACTAGTCACTGACCACACATGAGGTATGAATGCCAGAATTTCCAAAACACAGCATAAGAAGAAATAAAAGGGCTCAGAGACATGGGTGTGGTAGAGGGAAACTATTAAACTATTAAAAATACATGACACAAGGCCAAAGTCCCACCAGGGAACTCTAGTCCACAGAAGAGCCTGGAGCGTATGCTGTTCACTGAAGCAATACAGACTGTCCTGTTGAGAAGGATACCAGCATGAGAGAAAAGGTCAGGGGGAGCATGTTCTGTACACTAGGATGAATGACAAGATTTGCAGTAGAGAGGCAAAATCCTTGGAACAGCAGAGTTTGATGGCAGCACTTAACTGTTAGAAGTCAGACACCTTTTAATGAGTGGAAAATTTAGAAGGGCTGCCATGTAGGGTCTGTCAGAGAGTCATGGAAATGGTTGATAGAATATGGTGTCTCTAGGGGCAAATAAATGGGCAGCTAGTAAAAGTCCTACTGAAGCTGTGCAACTAAAAGAAATGAAGAATGAATGATTGGGAGGCTGAGGGCAGTTGGTCCCCCAAAGTTATAAGACCTTGTCTAGACCTGAAACAGCTATTAGACCTGGTAACTAATTGACTGAAGGAGAGACTCGATTCCCAGAAGTAAGGACCCCAATGTACTACAGCAAGTGTGCATGTCATGATTCTTCCAGGTATTACTCAGTCCCTAGTTTTAAGCTGCTGAATGTGGGGACAGTTTGTTACAGAGCAATAAAGAACCCATACGGCTACTCTGATACTTTCTGCATGAGCCCATCAAACAGCACTGGGGTGACTGGAGAAGGACACGGAGTGAGTTATCCTTCCTCCTAATTATGAGACACTCCTTCCAGACTGGGAGCCTTTGGTGACCAACACTTCTCTTCATACTCTGGATCTGTCCATAACATTTCCTCAAATTTATTTGTCATTGATCCTCACTTTTTTTTTTGTTTGTTTGTTTTGCCTTCAAATGCAAGACCATCAAGTCAAACCATTAATTCTTCACAAATTAGTACAGTTCTTAATTTTGGACAACTGTCCATTGAGGTAAAGAGGACAAAGACGTCTACTGTCCAGAGTTTTGCCTACTGATAAGTATTGCCTTCTCCATTGCCTTTAAAGTGATGCTTAGTGTGGATACAACTGTCCAGCAGCATACTTTCATTTGATACCAGCATAGTGAGCAGAACTCCCTCTCAAACACACAGTGGCGGGTGCAGGAAGAGAAGGTGATGTTCCTTCCTGTGAGTAGACACACAGGTCCATGCTTTTAGACAAGGATTCGGGGTTTGGGCATCTCATTTGGTTTTTCAGGTGACAAGTGTTGTTAAAAGTCCATACCCTGTTTTGTCTTACTTTCAATACCTTGTGCCCTTTGTATGCCACTGGTGACATTTCTGAAATCTTGCCTTTGGTGGGTATTTCATTCCAAGGACACTCGGGGGATAGTTTACTATTTTGTCATGGTAGGTCATGGGCTACCACTCTCTGTTCCTTAAGAGTGACTCCATGTTACCTAGCTCCCAGATTTCCTGGAGGTTCTGTGCTATAGTCACTGCTGGTACTATTTTTTATAAAGTCAGGATTCTTACTCCACCAACAGAAGCTAACATTGGCTGAATTAGACTGAAAAATAATGTATTGAACAGATAATGGATAACTTCAAGAATTTTGACAAAACGAAAACAAAACAACAACAACAAAAAACCCACAAGGATCCAGTCAGAAAATTGGTTAAGTATAAAAAGGTGATGGCATAGCCAGAATCAAAAATAAAACCAGTATTATTTTTTAAAGATTTTATTTATTTGACAGAGAGAGAGAGAGAGAGTGAGAAAAGGAACACAAGCAAGGGGAGTGGGAGAAGGAGAAGCAGGCTCCCTGCAGAGCAGGAGCTCTGATGTGGGGCTCGATCCCAGGACCCTGGGATCATGATTTGAGCCAAAGGCAGACACTTAACGACTAAGCCACCCAGGCATGCCATAAAACAGTTTCGAAAAACATTCCAGCGAGAAGACTAGGAATAATGCCACCAGACATGAACACTGCAGCTTGCGTCCACATCGTTACTGGCCCTGGGCACTGGCTATCACCATGGTGATGGTGCCAGTCCTACCTCCAGACACTGATGCTGCTG
Organism: Neogale vison; assembly: GCF_020171115.1. Taxonomy (NCBI): domain Eukaryota; kingdom Metazoa; phylum Chordata; class Mammalia; order Carnivora; family Mustelidae; genus Neogale; species Neogale vison. The sequence goes on from NC_058094.1 coordinate 32,022,067, forward strand.
CTGTCGCATCTACGGCAGAAAGAATTTCCCTGCTTCTTGATATCACTAGTTCTATACTCTACATCCAAGTCAAATACATTTGATTGGCTGAGCCTGGTTCACAAGCTTCAGTAAGAGCCTTCACTGGAGGCTTAGAAAGCAACGAACTGGCCTTTTTGGCTTCTATAGAAGGACTCCATTTCCCATTAACACTCTATTTAGAGAATTTCTGAAACAGAAGGGAAGACAGTTATTAGGGAAGAAAAAGACAAATGCCTTCTATATATGATTCCTCTGCTCACTGGATCCCTGGTCTACTTCTCCCACTGTATTTTACATCTACCTTCTTTGGTAAGCCATTTGTTTTAGGATTTGAGAATATACATTTCCTTAGCTTGAACATGCTAACTGGCTAACTGGCAGACTGAAGTCTGATGAATTATAAAGCTGAAAGACGAAAACAAGAATTACACTTTTTTTCAAGGAAAGAAATGAGTACAAAAGAAACTCCAAGTTACAGAAACACACAAACTTTGAGAGTTATTTGTTTTTGTAGCTAAAATCCACAATCAGTCCCGGAGAGTTAGAAATTGGCACTGTATTATACGAATACAAATGAAAGAGTTGCGTCAGAGCCGTTAGAAATGAAGTTAACAAATTCAGATTAACAAAAGTGAGTGAATATTTGGAAGATATTAGAATCTGAACTTAAGGTCTTTCACAAAAGAGTGAGTCATCCTGAATGAAAAATAATTTTACATCTTCTGAGACAACTTCAAATGAGATGTTTAAATATAATTTGGCCTCTGGCTTCCTTTTCACAAATGAGCCTTACTAAATACAGAGAACACATGAAAACCTATTACACACATTATGGAAGACAGAAACAGTAAGACTCCTTTTACCCCATGACTGATGACATTAATGGCTAAGATAAAATTGCCACAGACTTATCTAATGATCTGGACTTATTTCACCATCCTATTTCAAGTAGGTGAGTCCACAAAGGCTATAGTTGGGATATGTTTTCTATATGGGTACATGAATTGGGTAGCTGGGTTTTGAGCAAATCTGGGAAGGTCATGGTACCTATCAGAATAATTGCAAGTGCCATATAGTGGGTCTGAAATACAGGTTCTAAAACAGGAAATATGAAGGTAGATCATGGATGTTTAGGACATGCTCAGTGACCATGAGTCTCCAGGATGATTCTTCCCAGGCCTCAACAAGCAAGCCTCACCAAGGGACCTACTGGTGGCATATTCAAGTTTGTGTACTATCTATTCCTAAAAAGATTCTCTATCATTTTTTTGCAAAGAAATTCAAGGGGCGCCTGGGTGGCTCAGTGGGTTAAGCTTCTGCCTTTGGCTCAGGTCATGATCTCGGGGTCCTGAGATGGAGCTTGGCAGGGAGCCTGCTTCCTTCTCTCTCTCTGCCTGCCTCTCTGCCTACTTGTGGTCTCTGTCTGTCAAATAAATAAAATCTTAAAAAAAATTAAATTATAAACAGAAAAAGTATATAATTTACCTTGATGTACCTATTTCACAGCTTCAATAAGGATCAACAGATATGTGGCCATTTTCACCCTCCCTATATTATTTTGAAGCAAATACCTGACCACGTAATTGGATTCTAGTACATATCTCTAAAGTTAACAGCTTTTTAAAAAAATATAACTTCAGTACAATTATTACAAATAGAACAAGTCTTTCCTTGGCATTATTAAATACTCAGTTGGTGTTCTACTTTCCATTAATCTCATAGATGTCATAAATATAAGTGTGTTTTCTTGGAAGGTGGTAGAATCAAAATCCAGATAAGGTTCATGCATTATGATTGGTTGATATGTTTCTTTAGTCTTTCTCCATCCATAAGTTCCCCCTTTATCTTTGTCTTTCTGTCCCAGCACAACCCTCACAACTTATTTGTGGAAGAAACCAGGTCATTTGTTCTGTAGCGTTTCCCGGTCTGGAGCAGCGAATTTCTGAGAACAAAACATAGCAATATTGAAAGTGTGAGGACTCCCAGCCCTGTGCTCCTGGCCCCTACGAGAAGTCTGGCCTTGCCATATAAGTTCTTTGGGACTTTATGTCACAGTGTCCTGGCAAAAACAAAGAGCAATGAGCTTGGGAAAAGCCAGGATGGGAAATTTAACTCTAAAGTTGGCGACCTATACCTGTCCTGGTAGAAGGAGAAAGGAATGAAGATAAAAGACTGAAGAGGGAAGAAAAAGAGGCACTGGAAGGAATGTAGTCTGTGGCTGTAAGCCCCTGTAGATCAGGGGGTCACATTGGGAGTAAAGGAGGCCTGGGGGAATAGCCGGCATTTCTATGGATAATGTGGAGGTACCAGAAACAGAGACAGGCTTTTGCTTTTTTATGTAAATTAGATATAGGTTAATCTCCCCCGAAACCTTTGGGTGTTTTTTAAGAAGCCAAGGAAATTTTGAAATTACTTTTTTTTTTTTTTTAAAGATTTTATTTATTCAACAGACAGATCACAAGCAGGCAGAGGGGCAGGCAAAGAGAGGTGGGGAGGCGGGGTGGGGGGAAGCAGGCTCCCCACTGAGCAGAGAGCCTGATGCGGGGCTCAATTCCAGGACCCTGAGATCATGACCTGAGCTGAAGGCAGAGGCCCAACCCACTGAGCCACCCAGAGCCACCCAGGTGCCCCTAGAATTACTTTTATTTGAGATTATTTTCATCACATGGTATGTGGTTTGGTTTTGTTTTAATGTGACACTGAACAGAAAACTGGAACACATGGGTTCCCGATTCCTTCCCTTTCATCCATTTCCTCAGGTTTCTTCTCCCAGAATCAAGTATAGGATGATGTCTTTTCACCCTCCCTCCATGCTAACTGGAGGTCAATGTTTGTCCCTTAACCTTTCTCTCATCCTACCCTATTTACTAGGGTCTTCCTCAGTCGATAAACTTTTGGCTGCAAATAATAAAAACCTTACCTTGAAGTTATAAAAATAAAGCAAATTTATAATGTCATCTATCAAGGCGGTCTGAGGTGGGGAGAGTTATTCATACATCTCCAATCAGTTTGCTCTCCAACAGCTCAGTTTTGCCCTCCTTTAGCACCTTAAGATGGCTGCAACAGTTTTAACAATCCTCCTCAGTAAACCATGTCCAGAGGCAGGAAACAATTGTTTTTTTTCCCTTCTGTGTTTCTCTTTCAAAGCAAAAATCCTTTTTCAGAAAGCATAGCTCATTTACCAGCTTTCCTCTCTTCTCTCATTCTCCAGAACTGGGTGCTGTGTGTTTTCCTAAGACTGGCAAAGAGAAATAGAATTACCATAAGTCCATTGGCTTGGACTAATAAAGACCCAGACTCTTTTGGCTGGGAATCCTAACACCTCCATAAGCACAAAGTTATGTGGAAAAAAACATCAGAACAGGGTCTGTCACTATGAAAGGGTGAGGTGGGGGATCCATTCGCTTAGGCATCCAACTGAGTCTGTCACAGGCCTTCCCAGACACCAAAGACAGGAATTAAAAAGCTACTATAGAAATAACAACATTCATAGAGAGGAAAAGACTTCTTATTAAAGACTTATTGGATTCTCCTTCCCCCAAACTCCTGCCCTAGACATTCCCCCAGGTCCTCAATAAATACCTTAAAACCAATGAATCTAAAATATTTTATTTATGGGAATGAAGTGATTGAAGGGATTATAAAATGCCTTTGCATACCAGGCTGGGAGGTGAGAAGTTCTGGTTTGAATGATACTTTTTATTCTTTTGAATCTTAAGGGTCAGCACTGGGCTCAGAGGAGAGAAAGCAAAGTTAAGATGGATGAAGGAATCCTTCCCATTTCATATCATGCTTAGCATGGCAGGGATTCTGAATAGATAGTGTGATAGGAAATGGAGCAGGTACATTTGAATGGAATATCTATCTTGTTGTATCTATTAGAACCTTGGCATGAAAGTTAGCAGCTGGAGAAGAGAGAAAACAGGTAGAGAAAAGGAGGAACTAGCTCTCCAATTCAATTGTCTAGAGACTTTCTCAGAAGCAGGAGCCAAGGAAGAAGAAGAAAGTTTCAACAAATAGGCTTGATCAGGTAGGTCTCTGGATTCTAGAAACAAAATTTAATGTTTTATCATTCATCTATTCACTCATTCATTCATTCAACAAGTATTTCAAGCTCACCCCTCTACTCCTTCCCTCTAGCTGTGTTCAGTCTTGTTCACATAGATAAACCTGGACTATTTCTTCTATAAGCTAGGAAGATACTTGTACACGTCTAAGTATTCTCTATGTATAGCATTCATTACCTCTTTGGTCCTGGGTGAATCATATGCTGTAATGAGATATAGTTCTGTTTGCTATCCCTGCTGAGGCATTCAGACATGTACTGAATAAGATTATCTTCTCCACCACCTCTTTTTTTTTGTTATAGGCTTTCCCTGAATATGTTCATCCACTCTTGGTCTTTAAACGCCACTTACACATTGATGACTTTCATCCTGATATGTTCAGCCTAAACTTCTTTCCCTTTATCAAGCCTTAATACCAAGTTCTACATGAACATGGATATCTGAAAATCTCACAGGTTTCTCACTTTCTCCATCTCCAACCAAAATGGGTCTCCTCATTTGTCCCCTGCTGAACCTTTTTCAGGGATTCAGAATAAAAAACATTTGTTGACTCATTTATTCTACCCAAGCTGGTGCTGAGTGTTTTGAGTAATCAAATGTTACATATGCCACAGTCCCCTTAAGATCTTACTCCTTTGTGTTTCACCTAATGAAGAAGAAAAGGAAACGAGTCAGTGACAACCCTCTTGTTTTTAAAAATTCTGCATTCTTGGTGACATATTTAAAAGGGTATATGTTTTAACAGTGTAAGTTTGAAAAAGAACATTTCTGCTTTCATCTCAACAGATGTGGCTGAAGTAAGGGATTGGGGTTATGCCAAATAAAGTAAATGACTTAAAAGCCAAAATGGCATGATGAAGCAATGTTATTTTTATCAAGATGACTGGTCTGATTGGCGGTGACCTTGAAAGCTTTCATGAAGGTTTTAAAGTGACATGAATTAGGGAGACAAGTTGGAGAAAGCAATGACTCATCTGCATTAAGTGAAAAAAATGTCTTAACAAGAAGAGAACTCAAGTGGACAAAAAACGAATTCAGAAAAAAGACTTAGATCACATAATTAGCTTTCAGAGAATCAGTCTACTTCTTATCTGATAAAATCTTTCATGTTGATAATGACATAAAGGTCTGTATTCTTTGTTATTTCTAAGTAGAAAAAGTTCCTCTAGTCTGGTTCCTTTCTCTGGTTTCTCCTCTAGTCTGGATTCAAAGGTAATACCTCAATTATGACTTCTGTGAAATGTTTTTGTACATTTTGGGTTAGTGATAATCATAATACCGACATACATTTAAAAATAAAATACTTAATATGGCTAAATAATCAGAACAAAGAAAAAGTGAGTATTTATTATGTGCTCCTCATGTCACAGATACTATCCTTTAATTAAGTAGGGTAGAAATTTGTAGGGAAGTGAGTCATACTCACAAGCTTCTTCTGCATGAGGTAAGTATTGATAAGTTCTGCAAAATACAAACATAGAACTATGGGAATTCAAATAAAGAGAGTTCAAAAATAACAGTGGTAACAAAGAGGTCTTCATGGAGGGGCACTTGGGTGACTCAGTTGGTTAAACATCTGCCTTCAGCTCAGGTCATGATTACAGTGTCCTGGGATCAAGTCCCATGTCAGGCTCCTGATGAAAGGGAGCCTGTTTCTCCCTCTGCCTGCCACTCCCCCTGCTTGTATTCTCTCTCTCTCTCTCTCTCTCTCTGTGTGTGTCAAATAAATAAATAAATAAATAAAATCTTAAAAAAAAAAAAAGAAAAAAGGAGGTCTTCATGGAAAAGGAACCCCTTGAGCAGGGCCTTCTTGCTGGATCTTGATGTTGGCCATGGAGTAAGATGTAGGATGCAGGAGTAAATGAACATGGGGAACTAGACCATATGCTATGGGAGTTGTGAGATAGCAAATTCCAACTTGTTTCCAGGCTAGGTGATGAATCAGGATCATGGTAGAAGAATAAAAGGAGGGATAGAGAAATAAGTAGGGAGTATGGTAGTAAGGTGATTAAAGGTGGTCTAGATAAAAATAAAAGGTAGGTATTTGTTGTGGCTTCTCATTGGATCCCTGTGGGTGTTTCCATCACTGAGTTGTGTTTATTCCCATAAGTTCAAGGAAGATGGGTCAGAGATCTGTTTCAAACAGAGAGAAGGGTGTGCATCAAACCTAAATTTGGATAAGACCTGACTGACTTGAGAAGCGATAACAGATCCTGTTTAACTGATATTTAGTCTGTGTTTAGAGAAAGAGAGATATTCAGGCAGGAACCTGGGTGGATAGTTGTGTTTAGGTGTTGGAAGGAGGAGGAAGAGCCAGAAAAGAATCAAGCAGTGGTCAACTGTTGCAGATATGTAAATAAGAGATACACAAATGGAGAAAAGCCCTTTGAAAAACCAGCTTCACTAGAGGAAAAGCTGAATTTCAAAGTGGGACCCCTTCCACTGGGTATGCACAGAAGCATAGTAATGAGTAATGCAACTCTGTGGTTACAACAGGAGTCATTGCATTATTAATCCTTATTTTCTTCTTGATGGTTTCAAAATGCAGAAGGAATAGATTTTGCTGTTTACTACATTTATTTGCTTTGAAAATGTTAACTTAGAAATTTAATATCTTGGGCAAAATTACAGATCATCCTTGCTCTGGAGCTCTCAGCTTGGTTGGTGCTAAACAGAATTGATATATGGGAGTAGAAAATAGAACCATGGGGGGAAATTGGCAAAGCTAAGACTAGAAACAGGAAGATAAAGATGAGTCAACACTGTCTTTGTTATCTATAGCTGCATAACATAACTCAAAACTTAGTGACTTAAAATCACCACCATTTGATTATTTCTCTTGATTCTGTGGGTTGCCTGGGCTCAGCTGGGTGCTTCTTTTGCTCTACATGAGGCTGGCTGGGAATGCAGTCATCTGAGTCTATTGGATGCAATGTCTAAGATTTCTTTCCATATGGCTGGAAATTAATGCTAGCTCTCAGATGGGTGTTTACCTGGGGCTTTCAACTGGAATATTTACATATGACCTTCAACATATTTGGAATGCCTTATAGTACAAGCAACTGGATTCTGAGCTACAATGTCCCAGAACAAGCATTGCAAAAAGGAGGAAGCAGAATCAGTCACCCTCTTAAAGGACAGGTTTAGGGGGCACCTGGGTGGCTCAGTGGGTTCAAGCCTCTGTCTTCCGCTCGGGTCATGATCCCAGGGTCTTGGGATCGAGCCCCATGTTGGGCTCTCTGCTCAGTGGTGAGACTGCTTCCTCCTCTCTCTCTGCCTGCCTCTCTGCCTACTTGTGATCTCTGTCTGTCAAATAAAAAATAAAATCTTAAAAAAAAAAAAAAAAGGACAGGCTTAGAACTGGCACAGTGTCACCTCTACCACACTCTATTATTGAGCAATTGCAGGCTGAACTGGATTCAAACAGAAAAGAAACAAAAGCTGCCTCTCAATGGGAAGAATGAGAAAGAATTTGCAGTGAATTTTAATATAGCAAGTGCAAGAGAATCAATTAGATAGGGAAAAAAAACAAGGCAGAAGGCTGTTTTGCTATGAATATTTTACTGTTTATATATATTATGTATTACTTATATATAAGTATATAAGTATATATATGTATATATATGTGTGTGTGTGTGTGTGTGTGTGTATATACATATATATATATACATATATATGGTATGAGGAATTTCCTGAGATATCCAAAGATGCATGGAAAACTCTCTTAGGTAAGTATTATATCATGCCTAAACCAAATTTGGTCCTGAAAGGAAAGGGGCACATACCTAAAAGGGCCATCTTAGCAAAAGAACACGTGAAGCAGGAAAAAAAAAAAATCTGTTTTCCCCCCACCACTAGAGGGAGGATATTCTCAGAACAAAGGTTCTCAGCAGAGACTGTATATAATAGTTTGAATAGACTGGGGCTTAGAATTATTTTAAAATTTGCTGTAAACGTAACTTTAATTAAGACATGAAACATAGTATTTCACGTGATTTTTTTTAAAGATTTTATTTATTTATTTGACAGAGAGAGAGATCACAAGTAGGCAGAGGGGCAGGCAGAGAGGGAGAGGAGGAAGCAGGCTCCCCGCTGAGCAGAGAGCCCAATGTGGGGCTTGATCAGGACCCTGGGACCATGACCTGAGCTGAAGGCAGAGGCTTAACCCACTGAGCCACCTAGGTGCTCCTATTTTATGTGATTCTTATATATGTATTTAATTTCTGACTGTGGGTTAATGTATTCTGCATGAAAGTAAGGCATCACTATGGCAAAAGCACCAAAGAACATTATTCAAATGAAATGAAACCATGAATAGAATGTTCCATGTGGGAGTAAAAATAATTAACCATTAATAATGTCACCTTTTACCTCTTGCATTTCATCATTAAAAATATTTCTAAGATTGAAAGTTAAAACAGGAATTTTTTTTAAAATGGAAAGATCTACAAAACTGACTCATTAACCTTTTTTAATCATTGAAAATATCTTCAGTAGGATAGATCCAAATCCATACTTAGAACAACAGAATCCTGAGGCTTTCAAATACTCAGGCTTGGGAATGAAGTCACATAGAACATTGGTTCAGCAGATTATCTCCAAATTCAATAAGAAATTGAACTTTTTTTTCCTTCCCCCTCCCCTTTCCCTCATTCCTTCCTCCCTTCCTTCCTTAATTGAAACAAGTCTTCATTGTGTGCTACTATATTCCATGCACTGGACTAGCCCTAGGTGTACATTTGTGGGTGGATAATAGAGACATGTTTCCTGATTTCACAGAGCTGTTAGTCTGTGGGATTCAGGCCACAAAATCTGGATATATTTTGGATATATATGGATAATAAAACAAATAATTATAATCAAAATTTTAATTAAATAGATCAGGCCAAATGTCAAAGGAAATTATGCAAGAACCCTTGAAGAATTAAATGACGCTTTTGGGGCGCCTGGGTGGCTCAGTGGGTTAAGCCGCTGCCTTCGGCTCAGGTCATGATCTCAGGGTCCTGGGATCGAGTCCCACATCGGGCTCTCTGCTCAGCAGGGAGCCTGCTTCCTCCTCTTCTCTCTCTCTCTGCCTGCCTCTCTGCCTACTTGTGATCTTTCTCTGTCAAATAAATAAATAAAATCTTTAAAAAAAAATAAATGATGCTTTTGCTTCCTTTTTAATCCCATTTCACATTTTCAACATCTTAGAATGTTATATTTGTGAAGACAGTGTTCTCTGTAGGATACCTAAACAGAATTTTTTTTAAAAGTTTGTCAGCATTGTTGAATTTGGAATTCTACCACCTCTTCTGCCTCACCTCAATTGACTTAAGTGCATTCATGCCACTCTTTTTCATAATGACTCCACTCATTCTCTCTAGAACTTATGGAGCATTATCTGTTTATTTTTAATCATCCATCTATGTCATGGTCAAACTCTTAGTCTTTCCATGTAGTTAATAAGAGAGATGTGTTAAGAGCATCTTTAATTTATCTGGATAGACGATTCTTGAATATTTATCTCTGGCTCAGTTCTCCCCTGTACTCCGCTATAAATCCAGCTGCTCATTTCACATTTCCATCTGGGTACCTTAAACTCACTATTTTAAAAACTAAGCTGACTTCTCTACAATACTTGTGCATCTCCTGAGATTCATGTACCCATTCACCAGGTCTTCATTGAGTTTCTCCTGCAGTCTGTGGAGTGTGCTGCTAGGCTTTAATCAGATCATATTGTAACTGATTCATTACTTGTCAATCTCCCTATGTGCTCTGATTTAAACATCATTGATCTTCTAGGTCCTAATACAGATTAGGAGAGCAATAGATCTGTCTTAGGGTTTTTTGGCAGGGGGGAAACACGAGTTGTTCTCCCAGAACACTATTCCTCTGAAGGTTCCTTGCATTTATCCTCTTCAGCCCTCACCATCTTCAGTCTTCAGACTTTGCCATTTGCAGTTATCCTCAACTTACATTTTCAGCATCCAAAGATCTTGCCTAGACTACCTATTTCTGTAAGTTTAGTAATTATGCTGATTGTTAAGTGCCTATTTCTAGTATTATATGGGTATTTAGCAGTAGCTTATTGAAGACCAGATCATAGAAAAAATGTATCGCTATTATGTATCAAGTAGGGACAGGTGCTCATAAAGTATCTCTATGAAAATAGCTTTAAAAAATTGTATCTTTATGGTTGGACGACTGCCTCCGGCTCAGGGCGTGATCCTGGAGTCCCGGGATCGAGTCCCACATCAGGCTCCCAGCTCCATGGGGAGTCTGCTTCGCTCTCTGACCTTCTCCTCGCTCATGCTCTCTCACTGTCTCTCTCTCTCTCAAATAAATAAATAAAATCTTTAAAAAAAAAAAAAAAAAAGGAAGGCAATAGCTTTAAAAAAAAAAAAAAATTGTATCTTTAAGGGCCCAGTGTTGCACGGCCTATGCATACAGATGAAAACACAATCATACAGTGCAATAAATGACTGGAAGGATGAACTTGCTTTCAAAATATGATTCTCAACAGATAAAATATAGAAAAATAGCACGAAATAGGAACCAATCACTGTTTGGCTCTTAATTTCATGACTTACATAAAAGTAACTTGGTAAAGTTCTTATTTAATTTGTTAAAGCTCTTCTACACATAACTTTATAAATGAAATGAAGATAATATTCTTTCCTTTGGTTTACCAGTGCTATGATTTACTTGTTACTACTGAAGACTCTTCATTGACATCCATGTTTGAGAACGGATTGATTGTTTAATAAGAACGAAGGCTGCTTTTGACTACTTGACAAGATATTTATGGAAAGATGATTATAGTTTAGATCATTTACTCTGATTATGAGAGAGTTAATTTTCTTAGAAGATTATGCTGAAGACAGTCTTTGGTACAATTTAATTTAACCTCTTTATGTTACTAGATTTAAAAAAGGAAATGAGGGCTTAAGTAATTAAGTGACTTATCCAAATTGACCCAGCTTTATTGGAGTCATGTGGCAGATTTAGGCTATAAGCACTATGAAGTAGAAAGTATGACTGTTTTACTCACTACTGAATATTTAGTGACTGCCGTATTGACTGGTATAGCATAAATATTTAATACATAGATGTTGGATGAATGAAATAATAAAGATTTAGTAATATCAATCTTTTTTTATACTTTTCCAGAGTTACTAAGTCTATGAAATCTAACTTCAAATATATGCTTTTGTCCTTCTTTGCTTAGTTAATTATCACAACTAAGGTTATTGTTCTTTAGCAAAATGGTGGATTATAGAAAGCATGGCCAAAACCTAGAGACTATGCAGACCATAGGAGCCAAATCCACGAGAAATAAACTCTACCCTCAGGGGAAGGCGGAGACCCTTCTGTCTGCATCTGAGAATGCAGCAGTCATTAGCACATGAATGATGGGTGGGAAAACAGGCCTGTAGAATGGAAGTCTGAGGGTATTTTGCTTCCTAAAATACAGAAATGGCACAAAGGATGTTTGGAAACAGATGGTAGGGTAAAGCCACAAACCCAGGTATTGGCTGCCTATTCAGCTCCCTGGTCATTGGTCTGGTGTTCAGGGTCAAGACTGATCTCTAAAGAACCATGGAAGGCTCCTGTGATTATCAGAAAAGAAAGGAAATTGCAATTCTTGCTTCAACCAGTAGCTTCCCAAACCAACTAGCCCAAACCAGGGTTAAGCACTGAATGACCCAAACAGGGATTGAACTACTGAAAAAAATGATGAAGTTATTGTTCCTGAACAAACTAAATGTGAAAACTAAAATTATAAGTAGGTTAAAGTTTTCACAAAAACTTTGGGCTCCTTTGGAACATTATCCTTTTTTGGTAGCATTTTCAACAGAACATGTTCACAGGAAGGAGCCGAGGTGTTACCCTTAGCATAATGTAATATTCAGTAAGTAGGAGCAGATAAAAAACTGGCAGATTGATGACCAGCATTACTGTTTCCAGTCTGCTTTTATTCCTGTAATTTATAGTCAAGGGTCCTAGTCAGATACCTTAAAAATTCAAAAATTTCTTATTTCTGTCATACATAAATTTACAAAAAAAGTTTTTAAGACTAGAATCTTGTCACAAAGTTCTTTGAAAGACAAAATTAGAATGTTCCAAAGGAACTTCTGTACACATATTGTATGATGGAAATTTAATACTTATGGGAAGATGGATTAATTTAAAACTATTAAGGTGTTGTTGTGCAAGACAGACAACAATAGAAATTGGATTGTAGGTCCTTACTAATTCTAGAATAAAAAGAAGTTCAGACACATAAACCAAGTCTTCAGTGGAAGGACAACAGGCCAAACAGCCAAACAGATTTTCCATTTTATTTTATTGGAAACTGGGGTCTTAATGGTAAGTCTCATGGACAGGGATTATATCTTTTTTTTTTTTTTTTTTTGGATTATATCTTTGAACTGGATTCATAAAGAGCTAGTGCAACACACTATTAATATGACAATTCCCTAATTAATGCTGATTATTGAGGAAGTAAATGGCAGTTGTTGGTCTAATATGATCTAGTAAGATGCCCATGAGAAGGAGAAAACTATCACTAATAGAAATCCCAAGATAATTAATAGCAAAATCCCAACATCCTTGTTCCCTGATTTTCTGCCATTACTTTCTGAAAGCTTAAGCAGCTCGAACGACCTGATTCATCTGCTTACTTTTCTACTACACTCTGCTGCTATAGGCCTGGAGTCAGAGCTGTAGGCAGGGGCAAGAGTTTTCGGGTCAGCAACATATGGAAAAATAGGAAGGTAGGGGTTTACCTGCCCCTTGCCTTTGAACCCTGTACCTTCACAGATACCCCATTGTCCCCATCTTGGGCTTAGCGTCAAACAAGGTTTAGAGACTATTTCTCTATCTGCTGTGATTTAAGGAACTGTAGCTCAGTATCTCTGTGGATAAGAACCAAATCAGCCTCAGAGCTGCGTCTGCTCTGAGACAATCCCCAGCTCCAGAACCCAAGTTTTTCATGTAGCCTTTGGGAATGACCCCCCACTGAGGCTGTAGTTCTAAAGACACTGGTGTCTGTGGGATATCTGCTCACGGAAATAAGAGTCGGGGCCAAGAGACATTAATAAGAACCGTGATCTAAGGTGGGGATCATTTGAAGATTTTTAAGGAATAAGATGATATTCCAGTTGGTAGAGCTGGGCATGATTCTGTCTAGGCAAAATCAACAGCATATTTTATCCGATACTAAGTATCTTGCCTGAGTATTGAAAAGGATCTTCTTTTTTTTTTTTTTTTAAATATTTTATTTATTTATTTGACAGAGAGATAGATCACAGATAGGCAGAGAAGCAGGCAGAGAGAGAGGAGGAAGGAGGCTCCTTACTGAGCAGAGAGCCTGATGCGGGACTCGATCCCAGGACCCTGAGATCATGACCTGAGCTGAAGGCAGAGGTTTAACCCTCTGAGCCACCCAGGCGCCCGAAAAGGATCTTCTTTAATCCCTCCTGTGGTGAGACATATAAACAGGGTATCAGAGGGGATCAAGATATCTCAGTAGTGAGGGCAGGACCAAGTAGATGGGAGGGTAGCCATACATGCACTAGTATACTTGATACAGTGTGTATTTTCAATTACTTTTTGGGCTAGGAGGTGGCAAAAAGATTGGGGAAAATGTTGCTATTATGCACCTCAGCTAAGTAAGTCCATGAAACAATGGTTAAATGATCGAACACACGGCAGACCCAACATGTCATGTTTTTAAAGACTGTGTAGCCATCTGGCATAGCCTGCTATAGCCTGCGACCAAGAACATAGTTCTTAGAGCTCATTTTGACTGTGATTTCTAGAGGAGATTGCTTATGGGCATGTGGGTATAAGCATGTGTGTGTTTCCCCTTGATGGAAATTTTTCATCTGAAAAGAGATTTTGTTTAGAAAAACTCTGAAAACTGGAACCTCTTAAATCTGAGTCTTTCTGGTCCTAGATCCCTGCAGCTCTGCCTATCAAATTCTGCACAGTGCATTTCTGGCCTGCTTATTTTCCAGGCCATTCTTTTTCATATTTCATGTATAGGTTTTTAGTAACACAGAGATTCCCCACATGGGGGTACAGTAAACGTTAAGTAATAAAAACAGTCTGAGGTCAAATGCACTTAGGAAATGCTAGGCAGAATAAAGATGAACAATTTTCTTTACTGTAGGATTTTGCAGGGACACAAAGAGCCTAATAGCTGTTAATCTCTGAGAAGAATTGGAATGTTGAATCTGAAAACAGACCCTCCTCTATGTTTTCTTGCCCATGAGGAACTCTGCAAACTATTTTGTATTTGAGCACATTTTAGGAAAAGCTGCTGTGGAACCCAGAGGAAAAACTTGAATAGGACTTTATCCTTTTATGTTGATTCCTCCTTTGCTGCTCTAAAAAATCAGGTGGAAATAGTATTTGTAAGTCAGATTCATTGAGATGAGCAAAAAGCAGACCTTCCTTAGTTTTAACTTTGCATTCCCTGTTCCTTTGTCTGGCCCTGATTCCTTTGCTTTGAGGCATGAATTTTCCTTTCCTAAAATAGAAAAGGTTGTTGTAATCAGTGAAGCAAAATCATGGGTCTGAAAGGTGTATTTTTAGATACTATTTGTATCATAGACATGACAGCTATATGCTCAAATCGACAGGAGACATTTTTATAAAAAACAATCTTAGGCAAGGTAACATTACTAGATGTTTGACATATTTATTTTAGTTGCTAAAAGTATGTAAAGTAATATACGCAATAAATAACAACCGGGAGATTAAAGTATATGACATGAGCTATAAATTAATGTTAACTAGTCTTTAAGGCAAAAAAGGGCATGCCTGTTTATAAACTAGCATAATGCAGAAGTGTGAGAAAATTATGGGGGATTTTTATAGAATTCGTAATCAAAACTTCCACTTTAATTATTATTATATTACCCTCTAATCTTGATTTATTTGCTTTGAAAATCTCCTTATTTTATTTTATTTTTTTGGTCAATGACAATAGTAATTAAGATTTAGTAGAGCTTTACATATTCCAAGGTGCGATAATCTTAGTTACATCCCCAAATTCTGCAAGCTATGTATAATTATTAATTCCCTTTCAGAGATGAAGAGGGTAAGCAAATCGCTCCATTGTAATCAACTATAAATAAGTCTTAGAGCCAAGATACGGATCCACTTTTTTTTTTTTTTTTTTGACACACAGAGAGAGAGAGCACAAGCATAAGCAGGGGGAGCAGCAGGCAGAGGGAGAAGCAGGCTCCCTGCTGAGAAAGAAACCCAATGAAGGACTCAGTCCTGGGACCCTGGGACTATGACCTGAGCTGAAGGCAGATGCTTAATCCACTGAGCCACCCAGGTGTCCCTGGATCCACTTCTTACAACATCAAATCACAAAGTTCAAGTGCCATCAGCTGTGCTATTTGAATAGCTTTATCACTCATGGTCTATATTTAATGTACATGATGATTATATATGTAGTACTTTGAATCTTCATCTAAAAATATGTGAGCAAAACATCCAGTTATATGATTAGCAATCACGTTTCAATTAGGTCAATGGTGAATCTTTCAGATCATGATTATTTTAAATTTCTTCTTCCTTATTCCCCTTGGTTTGCCGACCTTTCCCCCATTTCAGTGCACCGGAGAAAAGGCAGTGAACATTCCATAGGAGATGATAGAAAAGGTATTCACCTAAATTGCTCATAGAATCTACTGGATAACTTCACAGCATACCAGGATCACATACTGGGTTGTCCAACATTCCAGAGAGCACAGGGAGAACCTGACACATGCTTCTAGAGCAAATGCCAGAAAATCCCTAGGTATTGCAAAGGTGCCATTCACCTGAATAAATAAACCATTTTGTTATATATCTGGGCCCTGATTGTTTCTATCCTACTTTGAAAGGATCACACTTAACACTGCAAGCCCATTGTTAGGACACCTAAATATTCATTTAGTGACCATTCTGAAAGGAGGTGTTGCTATAAGGATATTGCAATCACCACCGTTGACCCACATCATATGGCTAGATATCAAGGACGTGTTTTGGTTTGTGTCAAGCAAACTACCACTGCTGTGTTTTCTTCTTTTTTTTTTTTTTCAATTTATTTATTTTCAGAAAAACATTATTCATTATTTTTTCACCACACCCAGTGCTCCATGCAAGCCATGCCCTCTATAATACCCACCACCTGTGTTTTCTTCTTTACTACACATCCTTTTTCAAAGTTTTTCAGGGGTCCCATGAGAGGGCTGAGGCAGAAGATATTATTTCTTCCCATTCTGACTGGAGATTTTATCATTTGCCCTTCCTCCTTCCCCAACTGTTGTCATAAAGACATATAAATGAGATGGCATTTTTCTCCTAAAAATCTCCTTCTGTCAATGACAACATACTCTGTAGTTGTTATTAGAACATAAATATAAAATTTGTTTTGAAATATTCCAAATGGACTCAAACTTACCAGGCCCACTTATATCTACTAATCACAAGATCTTTTTTTAAGAGGCTGTATGTAATTTCCTGCCACCTGAAAATTCATTCTGAAGACCTCACACACATATGCCCAGGGAAAAATAAGATACATTAGATGCTCTCCAGGATTTATTAATTTTCATTAGATTTATTCTGACTCTTTATAGGACAAAGGCACGTGCACCATAGTTTATTTCCATACTTCTCTCTAAGCATAAGTTTCACTAATTTAAAAGATATATTCATCAAGCGACAAGTAATTTTATGGATGGAAAAGCTGATCCAGGAGGGGTTAAGGTTAGCCTAAAACCACAAAACTTGAAAAGATAAGTAGAAACTGAACTTTTATATTTTTATATACTTGTTCTACTTTTGATATTCTTTTTTTTTTTTTAAAGATTTTATTTATTTATTTATTTGACAGAGAGAGATCACAAGTAGGCAGAGAGGCAGGCAGAGAGAGAGAGGAGGAAGCAGGCTCCCTGCTGAGCAGAGAGCCTGATGCGGGACTCGATCCCAGGACCCTGAGATCATGACCTGAGCTGAAGGCAGCGGCTTAACCCACTGAGCCACCCAGGCGCCCCTGCTTTTGATATTCTGATGTTTGACAGAAAGTGGGAAACGTGGTAAGAAAATTGAGGGCTAGGCTTTCCATTTAGGAGCCCTGAACTTGAATCCCAGCTCTGCCAGTTACTAGCTGCAAAAACTTGGTAAGTTGTATGTCCTCTCTGGGCTTGGGTTTCCTTATCTGTGTGCTGGAGAGAATACAATCAATGTAGAGAGTTTGTAGAAGGATTAATTGAGAGAGCATAAGTGAATGCACTTGGCGTTGATAAGTGCCCACTGACCTGCTAAGCAGTGTTTGTAGATTTCCATTAAGCAGTTTCACTGAGGGAAAATGATACTATCTGCTTCATTTATACATCTGACATTGAGGTACGTGACTATTGATGGGAGAGAAGCATTTTTACTCTAAGACAAGACTGACTGACATGCATCTAAGGAAAGTAATACTCCAGTGTCAAAACTCTGTCCCATAGGGTTGGTGAGGCTGAAACTAGTAGGAAATTTAAAGTTCATGTTTCAGCGGCACCTGGTTGGTTCAGTGGGTTAAAGCCTCTGCCTTCTGCTCAGGTCATGATCCCAGGGTCCTGGGATTGAGCCCCACATCGGGCTCTCTGCTCAGCAGAGATCCTGCTTCCCCCTCTCTCTCTGCCTGCTTCTCTGCCTACTTGTGATCTCTGTCAAATAAATAAATAAAATATTAAAAAAAAAATAAAGTTCATGTTTCAGAGATCTGTTTTCCCCCTAGTAAGCTATTACATCTTTTCAGACCCCACTAACTGTCTCTGCAGAGGCCTGGGCTTAAGGTCAACTGATATGGGTATAGCTTAGGAATAAGCAAGGCTCTGCATTCCTTACCTGCCGTAAGAAATCCAAGACCCTCTCCATTTATACCTGTTCTCAGAGCATGTCCATAGAACCTTCTCCTTCTCATAAAATAACCTCCTGATGTCAGGAGCTAATTTTTGCCTCATTCTGATGTTGTCTCCACCCCAAAATGCAGATGGGATATATGTTATATATATGTTTGCTCAATGCACGTGTCTATTTTTTTCATGAATAATAAGTTTCCCCTCCCCTTTCATCAATATGTATACACTCTCCTACCCCAAACTTTCCCTTTGAAAGCCTTGCTCCTTAACTCAGAACCTCGGAGATGGCCTTTAGACATCAGTCCACCTCCTCCCTAGGTTGCCAGCCTCCTGAATAAAGCAACCTCTCCTTTCCAACCAACATTTGTCTCATGAGTATGAGCTCTCAAACAGCGATCTGCTGACCTTGTGTCTCGGTAACAGCGTGAGCAAGAGGAAATATCTGTGCTAAGAACTTGTCTTAATGTTGAGAAAATTGTCTGAACAATGCATCTCAGGAAATGAGGACAGCGCACTGAGCAACTTAATTACATCTCCAAATAAGGAAGAGGGAAATGAGAGATGAGGAAAACTCACAAAAACTCTAGAAGGGATACTTTTTGTGTAAGGGGGAGAAATGGATAGAAACTGGACCCCAGGATAGAATTGAAAATAAGGGAGAGTAGCCCCAAAGAGAGAATCCAAAAGGCAAAATCCTTAGACAATAATATCAGAACAGACTGCTGTATCAGAGCAGAGAAGACTCTAAAATGGTCCACTGTCTTCACCAGGAACCTGGGGTGAGCTTCTAGTCTGCACATTCCCCACTGTTCGAGTTCTCATTACCAGAGAATGGCCTTGACTCAGGGGTTTTTATGTCGAAGTTTTACTGACTGTACTGTGGCGGAAAGGTGCAAAGAGAATGTGAAAAACTGGTCCAGAAATATGGGTGGATTCCAGAGCAGGAGCTGAGGAGAATCAGAAAAAGTTAATTCAGATAGTTCATGTTTTAATCATCCAGCAAAACACTCGTCTTTGGAGATAGGATAACAAAAGCATCTAATTTTATTTTTATTGGGAAACTAACACGACTCATCTCAGACTTGCACTGGTGACATTTTTATGGGAAAGTACAATAGTTCTCCTGGGCCAAAAATTGGCGAGCAAGAAATTGTTGATTGTGAGTCCTTCTTCGGAGAGAGAACAATGAGAGATTGATACCAGTGAGAGACTGACATCATTGCAATGTGGTATGACACTGTCATGGAGAATACACCTCCTTTATGCTACATTGTCCTTGAAGTTTTAAGATGTAACCACAGAAAATTAGGAAAGTCTAGTCTGTTATTAAATCTTTAATAAGATCATGGATGGCTTCCTTTTCCTTGCATGCTGTGTTTTAAAGCCAAATTCAAATTATGAAGAGTTGGAAAAACAACCCCAAATCCTATTCCCTTAAATAAATTTTATTTTAGGCAGGCATTTGCACAGTTCTGCAGCACCACCAACAATTTATATAATCTCCTGTGAGTCACCAAGGGAAGCTGGCATGATTGACCTAAATGCTTTTGATGTGCAACAAAGGAGGCTAGGGAAGTAATGGAAATGCATGTGGAACCCCACAGTAATGTTTACTACCTTGGGATGTTTCTCTCCCGGGTCTCTTCTGCAAGACTCATTAGACAGCACTTGGATCACGTATATCACTATTAATTAAGTTTAGACTTGAATCCCATTTGTCTCTTCTTCATTTTGATGTTTGGAGGTACATGAATTAAGAATATAATGCAATGATGTGGCAAAGCTATACAGAAAGGAGTAGAATATAATAAATCACCCTATTTAAGGTATCTTTTTAGAAGAACTGTTTTGTCTTTTCTTTTTGTCTTCTCATTATAACTTTTTGTTCCAAGGGGATGTCCTTTTTTTTTTTTCTTTCAAGAATGCATAAAGTTCCTTAATCTGCCAATTCATAGGACCCTTGGGGATTATCCATTAGGAAATACTGGCTACAAAAAGGATAAAGTTTTAAAATTGTGATGGACTTCCAAAACAATTACAAGAGTTGTAACTGCTTCTTAAAAATAATTTGAACAATTCTGAAGTATCCAAAGTAAGAAGTGAAAATCTTGTCCTTAATCTCCTCTTCTCTCTTGAGAGTGTGCTATAGATTCTTCCGGAAGTTTTCTCAGTGTTAATCCAACCATATGTAGTAGCTTTGTTGTTGGTACCAGAACTAGAATAGATTCAGGCTATGTATTCATTTCTTCCCAGAACAACATAAGTTTTGAAATTTTTCCTTGCTGGAATAGAGAGAAACATCTCATTCTTTTTAATGACTATAAAATATTCTGTAATATAAATCCACCATAATTCATTTAATTTGTCCTCTCTTGATGACTACATTCTCTACTTTTCTATTTTTTTTCTTTTTTCAGAAATAAACATTTTTACATAAACAGCACTGAAAACATTTCCATATGATAGATTCCTAGATGTGAAATTATTTAATAAAAGGATGATTTTTAATTTCCATAATTGTTCCCCAAAAGAGTGTGTTGATTTGTTTTCTCACTCCAGTGTGTGAGAATGCCTGATTCCTCACATGCTTGCTTACCCTGGGTGATATCATTGTTCTTAATTTGTGGTAATTTAATAGATGACAAATGATGTATCATTCCTGTTTTAAATTGCCACAAAAGAAACATCTGTGCTTTTCTCTTTGCGTTGTTCACTTATCCCTTCTCTTGATCAGTTCTCTAGATAGAATCGTTTTATACCCACATATTTTAAAAACTTGCTATATTCCCACTGGATATATTATTATAGAATTGCAGCAATTGAGAGTGACAGAGAACTCATGATCTTCTGAGGCAATGTATTTCATCTTTCAATGGTCTTGCACTGTATGAAAGATTTTTCCAAGGAACCAAAAGTTCTCTCCCTGTAGTTTCCACTTATTATATAGTTCATGACCTTTTAATATGAAGTCTAACGTAGGTGGTTCCCTCTTACCCTAGCAATTTCTCCTTTTCCTAATGCTGCTTTGCATATCTATTAATTAACTCAGATTAATTGCTAAATAGAAGCCTTGCTTTCCTTCTTTGGGACCCTTCAAATATCTCAGATTAGAGGTTTATTATCTTCTCAGGCAAACAGTACTTATGTGCTGTCTCCAATTCTATGCCTCCAATCATTCCTATTGTTTGTGACTTGAGACATTACAGCATCAATGTCTACATTTTCTGAGATCAAGAGAATAACTATGGCATTTGTAGAAAACCATATAGTCTCTTCTAAATGATAATGGTTATAGCTAGATTTGTTACTTGGGGAATGAATAAAAATCAACTAGACTGGCTATGTTATGTTAAAGGGAATAACTTATGAAAAAAATCAATTCTCAGGTTTGGTTTAACTAGGAAATAGACTTTTTGTTTTCTTTTTCTTTTTTTGGAATTTCAACTTCTGTGCATTTGTTTTCTTATTTCATATATTTAAAATAAGAGATGTTTTTATCTAGGTTGTCACTGATTCTTGTTTTTCCTTCTTTTATTTTTTCCCCAAATTGAAATTGGATTATTTAAGATACATATATTTCAGTCTCTATTCCTGGAGTCAAGGAAGGACGCCTTCCTCTCACTTGGGAATGAAGTGGGAAGGGGAAGTGGGTGGTCCTAGCTCTTTTTTTCAAATTTCATAGCTACATAAAGGGAATCAGGTGGTTTGGAAAACAAGCTTCTGGGGAAAATTTCAAGTTAATTCAGTACTACCAAGTTGCTTTCCTACTATGTTTGGATCTATATGTAGAAAGGCTGCTTCAATGGGAGAGCAGGTGGCAAAGTTATTGAGATATAATGAAGTTTTTTTTTTTTTAAAGCTATTTTAAGTTTTCTTCTAAAGAAAGTAGGACTGGATTCCATTTCTATTGAAAAATCTTTTTTTATGGATAATAGCAAGGTACATAAACTCAAATAGAAAAGAAGTTTTATTTAAGCTTATCAGTCTTAGAAATGCCTTCAAAAATAACCATTTAAAAAAAAAGAATCACACACTGTATGTGATGGTTAGTATTATGGATCTGTGAGAAAGTAACAAGTAAAATTCAATACAGACTGTCCTTATAGACAGTTTTGGAGATAGAAAAAGATATAGGCAAATATTTAAGCTCCATCAGTTATTGACAGTGTGACTTTGGAGAAGTCATTAGAGGGAATCTCAGTTATCTTTAAGCTGAGAGTCCACTTCCCTTATCTTTAAGATGAAGACAAGGATGGTACTTCCAACCTGAAATTCTCCAGGATTTGTGAGAATTAGATGGCAAGACTGCAAAGACAAATGAGATAAATGATTTAGATATAATAATTCTGATCAAGTTATATCACTTCTTGAAACATTCCAAAGATTTCCAATTATAACTAGATTAAAATTCAGATACTTTATCTTGGCTTGCAAGGTCCTATATGATTTGGACCAAAGTTAGTTTTGCAGTTTTGCAGTTTTTTTCTTTTATATTTGCTCATGTTTTTTATAGTCCAGACATGCTGGCATTTTTTTCCCCCTGACAGTTTCTTGAACATAAAAAAAAAAAAAAAAAAAAAAGTATTTCTACCTGAAAATCTCTGAATTTACTATTCCATTTTTTAAAGAAATATTCCAGATTGATTGGATTCAGGAAACCACTTAAATTTTTTCTCCTTGGAGGGTTTTTCCAACCTATTTAAAATACTACCTGTACTTCAAGTAGGAGGAAAGCAGCATGTGCCAGAAGCCTCGGCAGTAGGGAAAGAAAGCAGCTGCCAACCCAAGATTCCATATCTAGTGAAAACAGCTCTCAAAAAGGAAGGTCAAAGGGGTATGTTTTCTGACAAACTAAACCAACTAATTTGTCACCAGAAGGCCTGCTTTAGAAACAAAACAAAACTTATAAAATATAAGAAAAATATAATATATATTTTAAATATATATAAAATAAATTTTTATATATATATAAAATAAATACATAAAAAATATAAGAAAAGATTAGTAACAACAACATCGATCCAGCCCATGCTACCAACCACATTGACCCTGACTGATATTTACATACCACTAAACCCAACAACTACAAAACAAGGAAACTTTTAAAAAAGTGCAAGGGGTAGAAATATAGATTAGATATTGGCCAATAGAATAGTTTACAATAAATTTTTAAGAGACTGAATCATTGTGGGCTTTTTATTTTCCTGAGTGAAGGAGAGAATGTATCAGTAGCAATAATATAACTAGGAAATCATAAAATATTTGGAAACTAAAATATTTCTAAATAATCCATTGTGAAAGAAGAAATCACAAGAGTAACTAGAATATATTTTGAATGCAATGATAAAGAAAACACAGCCTATTAACATTGGCGGATACAGCTGAAGCAGTGCTTAGAGAAAAATGTATAGACTTAAATGCCCATATTAGAAAAGAAGAGAGGGGGGCACCTGGGTGGCTCAGTGGGTTAAAGCCTCTGCCTTGAGCTCAGGTCATAGTCCCAGGGTCCTGGGATCAGGCCCCACATCAGGGTGGGCTCTCTGCTCAGTGGGGAGCCTGCTTCCCTCTCTCACTCTGCCTCTCTGCCTACTTGTGATCTCTGTCTGTCAAATAAATAAATAAAATCTTTAAAAAAAAAAAAGAAGAGAGGGAGAAAATCAATTAGCTTCCTTATTAAGAAGCCAGCAAATGGATGCCTGAGTGGCTCAGTCATTTAAGTATCTGATTCTTGGTTTCAGCTCAGGTTATGATCTCATAGGTACAGAGATGGAACTTGGCTTCCAGCTCTATGCTTACCTAGCAGGGAGCCTGCTTGAGGATTCTCTCTCTGCCCCTCCCCCATGCACTCACATTCTCTCTCTCTCTAAAATAAATAAATCTTACAAAAAAAAAGAAGCCAACAAAGAAGAGCAGAATGAACGCAAATAGCTAGAAGGAAATAATAAAAATAAGAATAAAAAGCCAATGAAATAGAAAGTCAATAATACATTTTAAAAAGAGCAACATAGAGGGTATTATGCTTAGCGAAATAAGTCAATTAGAGAAAGACAACTATCATATGATCTCCCTGATACGAGGAAGTGGAGATGCAACGTGGTGGTGGTGGGGGTCAGAAAATAATAAATGAAATAAGATGGGATAGGGAGGGAGAAAAACTGTAAGAGACTTTCAATCTCACAGAACAAACTGAGGGTTGCTAGGGGGAGAGGGGTTGGGAGAGGGTGGTGGGGTTATGGACATTGGGGGGGGTGTGTGTGTTATGGTGAGTGCTGTGAAGTATGTAAACCTGGCGATTCACAGACCTGTACCCCTGGGGCTAAAAACACATTATATATTTATAAAAAATAAAAATAAAAATAAGGGACGCCTGGGTGGCACAGTTGGTTGGACGACTGCCTTCGGCTCAGGGCGTGATCCTGGAGTCCCGGGATCGAGTCCCACATTGGGCTCCCAGCTCCATGGGGAGTCTGCTTCGCTCTCTGACCTTCTCCTCGCTCATGCTCTCTCTCCCTGTCTCTCTCTCTCAAATAAATAAATAAAATCTTTAAAAAAAAAAAATTTAAAAAAGAGCAACAAAATCAATTCATCTCTAGCTAGACTGTTTAAGAATAAGTGAATGAACACAGAAATGTGAACTTGATTTAACATTAGAAAATCAGACAATTTAATTTACGTTATTACTAGAATCAGGAAGAAAAACCATATGATTATCTAAATAAAGGTAGAGAAAGCATTTGACAAAATCTAATATCCATTTATGATAAAAACTCTCAGGCACAAAGAATAGAAAAGGACTTCAACCCAATAAAGAGTGGCTACAAAACCCTACAACTAACATAGTACCTAATAGTGAAATAGTGAACTTCTAACATTAAGAACAAAGGAGGGATGTTCATGCTAATCACTTCTATTCAAAGATGTACTGTCGCTGAGGAAGTGATTCATTTACACACACTGGCAACGTTTCATATACTGCATGTTAGCTATTCTTATGCTTTTTATGGTACTCTTTGGATCTTGCTGTATGCATCTGTGAAAGGGTGTCATTTCATGTGTTTTATTGGTCATATCCTCCCTGATTAAATGAGGACCGTCAGCAAGGAAGAACCATGCCACAGAAAGTATACTTCTCATCCCAGCCAACATCTTCAAGTGAGTGCCCTCAGGTGTTCTAAGATCTTTGTTTAGTTTTCCTTAGAAATAAATGCACTAAACTAGGAAGAGGGACCCAGGAAGCACCTCCTTCCTCTTCCCTACCATTCACTCTCTACCTCTCTCCTGCTACTTCAGCCTCTGCTTTCCCCTACATGGACTCAGGGGATCAGTCCTCTGATAACAAAAATGACTTGCGTTACCTCCTGCTTTACTTCTGTCACCTTCAGTGGCATCAAGAATGACAAAGAAAAACAAGAAGGAGGGCAGAGAAAGGGAATAGGACCTTTCCAGAAATGGAGCTCATTCTTCATCCACCCCTAAAAGCAAATCCAGAAACTGAATCACTATTTCCTGGGATAGAATTCTGGTAATACTTTCTTTTAAATATGACACTGATTGGGAAAAAAAATAATAAATTTTCATAAATACCAC
This sequence comes from Neogale vison, assembly GCF_020171115.1. Taxonomy (NCBI): domain Eukaryota; kingdom Metazoa; phylum Chordata; class Mammalia; order Carnivora; family Mustelidae; genus Neogale; species Neogale vison. The sequence goes on from NC_058094.1 coordinate 32,047,637, forward strand.
CCAAGTTTTGGGTTGATTTAGAGATGGCCAAGTAGTCTTTTTTTAACAAATTGATTAGCCAGGTTGGAGTGAAGAGGGAAAGACAATTTACTGTGGGTTTAAAAGAACACAGTGAAGGAGTTCGAACTGGATTATGCTGTTCATAATGATAACAATGAAAATTTATCAGTTACTATGTGCAGCCTCAGTGTTAAGTGTTTCCATTGGAGACAGTAAGAATGGGAGGCTGATATAACTTGCTCAAGATCATAGAGCTAGTAAAGATGAAATAAACCCACTATTTCCTGACTATACCACCCATATTCTTAAAGCTCAACTACAACTTAATACTGCCTCTCTTGAAGCAGGAGGAAGTGGGGACACCATTCCTGATGGAAACAGTACAACCAATGATAAAGAGGAAATAACAAATGTATTGTACAGAGAAGACTGCACACATTTGTCTGTTTAAAAAGTAATTACGTACTGGAGTGTTATGGAGCTCAAATTGCAATTTTCTTGTGACAGTCTTTTTAAGTGCTCTCACAGCCTGAAAATGTTGTTTGAAAATGTTTTATACAGTGGGAAAGTTTTAAAATTGAACTTTACAAAAAAAAAAAAATTTAAAAATTGACCTGAAAGTTGCCTGCAAAACTCGCCATCCTACGAAGTTCCCCAAATTGTATTTCATCTGCTAAATAAGAAATACTTTCTTTTGGGGGCAGAGCTTGTCTTATGACATTAGACTGGTATTCTCTACTAACCAATTATTACCTGTTGTTCATTCACATGCTATTCAAGAAAGACATTATTAATTTGGATGTAAAGAAAATTTGGAGAGGAGCTAATTTGTCATCTAAATTGAGTTTTTAGATAATAAATTCTAGGCTATGGGATATCCAAATTAAAATACCCTAAGGACTGCTGAGATTGTAGGAAGAGACCATGAATGACAGATTCGTAATGAAGATTTATGTTTGAGAATCAGAGAAAAACAGCATTTCATTGCTTGAAGGGATCTTAGGCAGCATCTGGTACAAACTTCTCAATTTACAGATTATGAAATTGAACCTTAAAAGCTGAAAGAACATGCAATCTAGTGTAAGAGAACTGTCTCCAAATTTTTTGACCATCAACTGAGTTCAATACGCCTATCATACCATCAACATATTATCAGCATAGAGAAGATCACTAAGACTATAAAGGAAGTGAATCAAAGGGGAGCGGGAAAAAATGAATTCAGAGAATTCACCTGGGGAAAGAATGCTGATCTGAGAGTTTTGGGGAATATTTATAATTAAGTTATGTGTGGAGAAGGAAGAGCAGCATATGAAGAAGATTGGTGATTAGGAAGTTGGAAGAGAGGCAGAAAAATTATTTTCCCAGAAATTAATCCTGAAATGTTATGAAGTTTTTCTCATATTGTGTTATCTAGGGGCACAGAAGGGATCTGTCAGTTGAGAGTATTGAGAATGTAAGTTTTAAAAGGACAAAGAATGTTTTTGTGAATTTTGTTCACCATGCGTTCCAAGCACATAGCAGACCCTCAATAAATATTCACTGAATGAATGAATTAAAATTGTCCATATGTGTCCGTAATTGAATATGTTTTTTTTTTCTGTTGTTAAGACTCTTAAGTGAATCATGATTTTGGAAAAGGTAACTGGAGGCTTTATTATAGAATTAAGTTAGTTTCTACTTAGCTCAATGATTTTTTAAAAAATTGCAACTGACACACTCTCTTTGAAATCAACTTAGATTACCTGCAATTGTATTGATAATTTGAGTTAGAAACCTTTCTGAAATTAAACTAGAATAGTGGGAAAATAATTCTCTGGTGGGTAATAATATAAATTGTATTAAAGAAAGAATATACTATAAATATACATGATATATTTTGTGTCTGTTATATTATAGAGAATCTATTACTTGGATGCTTTCATATATAAAGAACTCTTCCTCCAGAGATTAAAATGACATCTGGATGGAAGAAAAGTACCCATATTATTAAGATACAATTTTCATGTCATGAATGTTTTGCAGGTTTTGAAGAAATATGCTATGCAAAAAAGATATAGTTATGACAAGCATACTTAATATCAATAACACTAGGATTTTGAACATCTAGAAATGTCATCACATTTAATGTAGTATTTGCCCTCTTAGGCTGGTTGAGTTTTAAGGATATGGAAGCATAGGCATGGATAATTAAAGAAAACAGACACTTATAAAGGGCAAAATTAGTTCACTTATATATAATTCAAAATTGTGTACATCATCTTCATAAATGCTTATTTCTTTCTGTATGCCTTCTCTTATCTTTTTTAATGATTTATTTATTTATTTGAAAGACAGAGCAAGAGAGCACAAGCAGAAAGAGTAGGAGTGGGAGAATTAGGCTCCCCACTGAGCAGGGAGCCCAGTGTGGGACTGGATCCCAGAAGACTGGGATTATGACCTGAGCCAAAGCCAGATGCTTAACCGACTGAACCATCCAGGCACCCCTCCTTCTCTTTTTTAATCAAAGTTTCCCCTTTTATTTAAAAATCAGAATTTTGAATGCTTGGAAAGTACAAGGATATCCTGTGAATGCTTTTTATATATTAATTCATATAATGTTCACAATAAAATTAAAAACCAGTTCCCATTATTGTCCTTACATATGAAGAAAGTGAGGTGGAGTGGAGTTAAGTAACTTGCTCAAATTTACACAACTAGTAAATGAAAGAGTTGAGATTTGACCCAAGAAATCTCTCTCCAAAGAATACATTCTAAGCTCCTACCTTGTGTTGCCCATTGAATAGTCATTCCCATTAGCCCCTACCCATTTGGGGTTTACCCTACTTGGGATTTGTTAATCTTCTTGTATCTGTGGGTTTCTATATATATTTATTTTTGTCAAACTCAGTTATTTATTATTATTATTATTATTATCATATGTTTGCTTGCTGTCCACTTCTCTTTTCTCTTGTCCTGGGATTCCTAAACACACACACACACACACACACACACACACACACCCATACATCATGGAGTTTGTTAATATTCCACAGGTCACAGGGCTTGGTCCCTTTTTTCCTTTTTATATTTCAGTTTGAATAGTTTCTAGAATAGTTTCTAATAATTTAACTGTCTTTAGTCCATGAATCCATTCTTTTCCATTGTCCAATCTGCTCTTACATTCATCTATGAATTTTTCATCACAGACATTATTTTTTAGTTCTAAGATTTCCATCTTATTTTTATAATTTCATTTATCTGTTCTGATTTCTCATAAATTCACTCATGCTTTTACCTTAATGGCTGTATTAATGTCCTTGTCTGCTACCTCCAATATTTTTATTATCTTGTGGTCTTGGAGAAAAGACAGAGGAATAACTTTATTCAAAGCAAAAAGGCTGGATATTTGTGTGTTCAGGGAGTAGAATGGAGAGTTGAATAGTCCATGTACACAGTGAATTTGTATATAGCCATGAAAATAAATGATCTATGACTAAACACAACAGCATGGACAAATTTTGAATTGACTACTGAATAATAAAAGCAAGCCATTGAGGCCTTCTCACAGGATTATACCTTTTTAATGAAATGAGGAACAGGTAACATCAAACAGTATGTTGCCAAATACACATACACACATGCTCTCTCTCTCTCAAAACTAAGAGAATGAGAAAGATTCAGTGTAGTATTTACCACTTTGAGGGAGTTGGGAGAAGAAATAGGTAGATGCTAAGCGTTACATTTGATCATCAGTTTGGCTAGTAGTTTTAGGGATATTTATATAATATAAAGAATTAAATAGGGGTGCCTGGGTGGCTCAGTGAGTTAAGCCTCTGCCTTCGGTCATGATCTCAGGGTCCTGAGATTGAGCCCCGCATCAGGCTCTCTGCTCAGCAAGGAGTCTGCTTCCCCCTCTCTCTCCGCCTGCCCCTCTGCCTACTTGTGATCTCTCTCTCTCTGTGTCAAATAAATAAATAAATAAGTAAATAAAAGCTTTTAAAAAAAAAGAATTAATTACACAATAATAAAGGTAATAATAATAAATAAAGATAATATAATAAAGATAGAGTAGGTTCACTCTACTAATGAAAATGATACGTTGTAAGCAAAGATTTATGATTATATATCAGGCAATTTTGTGTCTCTAAGGGACATACCAAAAATTTAAAAGAAAATAGGAATAGGCAATGGGAAATAATGCTGGAAAGGTAGGAGATATCAACTCATTGTTTTCTCTGCCCCCTTCTTGTCCTTGGAACTCACCACTAACTTCATTTGCAAATATTAGGAAAGAGATTGCATCTTCAATTAAATTTTGTGGTCCATCCATTCTCCAGCAGATAGTATCCCAATGACACTGGCATCCCAGTACTCCTTGAAGGGCTTCCACTTACGAGCTACCTGTATCTGGGGTCTAGGAGGTAGTCAGAACCACAGGACCCCTCGATTACCTGATACATCTAAAATCTTCAGCTCTCTGGGGTTACTCTGCACACATATGTAGTGTTTCCTTCTTCAGTTTTGTTTTCTGTGTTACCATGGCCACTCTTTATCTCACTCCTCCTGCCTCCAAACAACACACACACACACACACACACACACAGGCTACTTCCTTGGTCGTTGTTACTAAATTCTGATCATCCGTCCATGGTATGCTTTCTCTTTTTTATGCTAGTCTGTGGCTCTGGTTCTGGAACTTTGTTCCATTCTCAGGTTTGTGGCAAAGGGCCTACCATTGTTTGACTCCCATGTCTACCCTGTTGTTAACTGCCTCAAATACGATGCTCTTTGACCTTACTCTCCACAGATTAACTCATTCTTTTACATTCAACTCAGGTGCATCCTTCTCATGGGAGCCATCCCTACCTGGTGTGACCAACTTCTTCACCCTCTAGCACTGGAAAACTCCAGCAAGGAAATTTCTTTGTGGTTTTGTTTGTTTTTTTTTTTTTTTTTTAATTTGAAGGTTCAATTTCTTAGTATGTGAAAATTCCCAAGTTGTCTTCCCAGTGGCTTTTGTGTGTATGGCGGGGGTGGGGGTGGGGGTGGTGAGTGTTTTTTCAATTCAAGTACGATTTTTTTCTTTGCCAAACCTTTTCTTGACATTTTTGTGGGAATAATTGTGGGAAAGACAGAACTAGAACGGCTGCAGAAAGGGTCAGTTCCTACATTTGCTTTCATAGTGAAGAATGCTTGTAATTGATTAAAAACAACACAATTTGAAGCCAGAGAGAAAAACCGAAAATCCACCTGGTTATAATGGAGATGAATTTTTAAAAATGTAATAAAATAGACTAGAGAATTTGTAGAGAAAAGAGGAATTTTAGTGAATATGAGAAGAAATATTTTTGTAATGTTTTGCTATGGAATATAAATTGAATTTCTGGTAATGTTTTTCAAGAAAAGCATGTAAAGACTGGAATTACTTTTGAATTCTGGTCAACTGCTTGACTTAAAAAAAAATATTATTCGGGGCACCTGGGTGGCTCAGTGGGTTAAAGCCTCTGCCTTCGGCTCAGGTCATGATCCCAGCGTCCTGGGATCGAGCCCCGCATCGGGCTCTCTGCTCTCCGGGGAGCCTGCTTCCTCCTCTCTCTCTGCCTGCCTCTCTGCCTACTTGTGATCTCTGTCAAATAAATAAAATCTTAAAAAAAAAAAATATTACTTTACAAGTGTCCTGGATTTTTTTGGTATGCTCTGTTTAAAATCACTTTTGGTCTTGTGATACTGACTAACTCCAGGGCTTTGGGCATGGACTGTGTACCTCCAACACGTATATACTCAATAATCTTTTTGAGCATACAAGTGAATTGTGTTGAAATTTAAGTTCAAGTTCAAGGAGGAACATGGATTTTGTTTGGGGTGCAGTGGGTAGAGGCAACAAGGGCTTTTATTCTTTTTCCTTTTTTTTTTTAACCAGACAAATATCTGGATTAGATTTCTTTTGGAATTGGTAACTATGGAAACAATGTAGAGGAAATGAGAGGAGAGTGGAGGGAGGGAGACCTCTCATGAGGCTGTAACAATGCACAATGAAAGAGTTACATGGGCTTGAGCTGGAATCCATGGGAATGCAAATAAGCAAATGAACATAAGAATCATTGTGTAGGCAGTGTTTTGAGGGCTGACATCAATTTGTAGGTATCCTCAGGAAGCCTATACTTCATCTTTGCCTCTGCAACACCATGTGAGAATCTCTTGTGCTTATTTAGAACTAAGTCAATGGTTATAGGGCTAGGAGAGGTCACGAGTTAAAGGAATAGACAATAACACTTGTATGATAAGTCTTAAAAATCAGGATGATGAAATGGTTATTAATTGGGAAGAGAAACATAAAAGGAAGGAGGATAGATAGGATAATTATGTATAATAATGTGTTCTGTTTGAAATAGTTCGATTTCTGTGCTTTATACTACAACCATGCAAGATGTAGAGGTTATCTAGTTTAGAGCTTAAAAGAGGTTACAGGGCTTGAGACAATTTAGTTGAGAATTATCGCATGAAGTTAACCATGAAAATTATTAAAATGGTATCTTTGATGGGATAGATCATAGGGAGAAACATGATAGTGCTAAGGTGTGAACTTTGGGGAACATTTGCATTTAAATGTTGGATAAAAATAAGTAAAAAAAAAAGTGGAGTCAGAAGAAATTAGAGAGGAACTAGGCCACTTCAGATTGAAAAGATGCTAAGGGAGGAAAGAATTTCAAGGAGAACATAGCCCATAATGAGACATCAGCTAGAGACATCAGTGGTGACCAGAATGAGTCTTAAGAAAAGTCCATTTAACACATTTGTGAACCCTAATAAAGAAGATTGATTCAAGATGGGGACAGTGCCCAGATTATAGGAGCCAAGATGTAGAAAGGGAGAGAGAAGTGGAGGCAACAAATAATAATGCTCTTTTGAGAAATTCTGCAGGACAAGGAAGAAGCTGGCTGGTTTAGGGAGGAAGAGGAGTTAAAGAGGTAGATCTTGAAGATCTTCAAGATCTTGAAGCTCTTTGTAGTTTGAGAAGTAGAAAGAAAGAATTTGAATTTGTAAGGAAATGGAACAGACTGAGACAATGAAGTCCTGGAGAAGTCAGGGAGGGCTGTAGGTTCCCATGGGAACAGAGCTCTTGAGTGCATAAATCCTTCTCAAGAAATAACATTTGAGGAGGAGAGAAAAGAGTCATATCAGATGGCCTCAATCAATGACTGTAGGTGTTCTGATTACCTGCCAAGAGAAGGATTCTGGTAATGGTTTAGGATTTCACAATGAATAGAAATTCAGATTATCTCTTTTTGTATGTTTCTAGAATAGTTTGGAGGATGTTAGCTTATCTTTGAAATTCTTTCCATTTCTTTGGAGAGTAGATATGTTATAAAGACAAAATATTATACTTTATTTTGCTCCCCAAATGGATTTATAGCCTTTTCTCATCTTGGAAACTTGGAAGCTATTCACTTTGAATCTGTATATTATGCAATAGCCATTGGAATTAGATTGTCCTCTCCAAGTGGCAATTAGCCTTTCATCAGTTTCTGTTCTGCCAGTGACATTTTGCAGTGAGTTTTCTGGAGCAGCCTTGGGTGAGGGCATGTGCAGGCAGGAGCAGGAGCAGCTCTGGGCCACAATGCCAGCAAACTGTTTCCTCCCAAAATGTCAATGCATCTAGCAATCAAGTCTCCTCATACATCATGGTAAAATGACAATTCTCTGTGGAGAATTCTCTGTCAAAGACAGATGATATGATTCTAGACAAATAGTCTAGATTACAATAGTTAGTGAACCCCTAGGAGTGTTGCATATCTAAATGAATTATATTTATTTTTTGACATTGAAGAACTCCAACTAAGGAAATCTTTTAAAGTAAGGTTGTACTATCACCCTTAAAAATGTATATGTCTGGGGTGCTTCGGTGGCTCAGTTGGTTAAGTGTCTTTCTGCCTTTAGCTCAGGTCCTGATCTCAGGGGCCTGGGACTGAGCCTCAGGTTGGGTTCCCTGCTCAGTGAGGAGTCTGCTTTTCCCTCTGCTCTGCCCCATGCTCTCTTATGTTCTCTCTCTCTCTCAAATAAATAAATGAAATCCTTTAAAAAAAAAAAAAAGTCTATGCCTTTTACTCTGTGTAGGGAATGGGTTTCTGAGTCATCCTGGCATTTGGATTAGAGCTCTGAGCATCCTCAGTGCACTGGTCAAAATCTGAATGAGTTCTGGTCTAACATAAGGGCTGTATCTTGTGCAGTAAATGAGATAGGATTCACTTAAGCTGTGATTGATGAAACAAACAATAATAACAAAACAGTGGTTTAAAGAGTATAGAGATTTATTTCTCTCTCAGTCAAAAGTCTAGAGGTCTGTAAAACATAGTTAACATGACAGCTTTTGCTCTGTGAAGTTCTCAGGGATCTAGGCTCTGTCCAACTAAACTGGGGTCTTTGTTCATAATCCAATATGGCAGAGTTGACATTCCAAGCAGTATGATAGAAGAAGGCATAAATTAAAAAAAAAAAGCAAGAGATATTCAGTAGAGTCCCCCAAATTTGCTACAGAGAACTTCTGCCCAAATTTAGTCATGTTGTCAGAATTTAGTTACATGGCCACACCTACCTATAAAATAGACTAAGAAATACTGCTCTTTTCCAGATCTTAAGTACTGAACTAAAATTTGAAGGCTGTATTACTGAATACAGCAAGGAATCTTGGCCACTATGATATCTGCTATTTGCTCTGGAAGGGAATATTCATAAGCATGGTTAACAAGGAGGCCACTGAATGGATGATATAAAGAGACGGAAGAAGTCCAACGAGGAAACAAATGAACACTAGCTCTATGTTCAAAGTGGAATTGAGAGTTCTTCACCACTCTCTATAAACAAATCGGTTAACACCCACTTTGGTGCCATCCTCACTTTACTTGTGTGTGGTCACAAGATTCTAAGTATGATCACCAGCGCTTCGAAAGGACAGTCAGGGTTGCCTACATCCTGTTGGATAGTGAGTCAGCTGCTGAGGGAGGTGTCGAATACTGGCTCCAGAGTGACAACCTCATGTATGTTACGTAGTTGTTAAGTTGAAAATATATGTTCTACATATACTCATTTAATATAATATAGAAGTTAATACAGTAAGCTTAGCAGTTCACTTGGTAGTTAAGTTGAGTTTATGAACAAAAAGCCTTATCTCCTAGAGATTGATAATTTTTTTTATGTTCTAGCATCTTCTATCCTCAAAGTAAAATGGAAGTTTGGGTTGTAGCATTTGTCTCCTAGAGTAGAGGATGGTGGATTAAGATCCTATAAGGCTCTGTATGTGATCAACTTATCTGGAAGAATTGAATTTTCCTGGAGTTAAGAAAAGCTCCCAAGTGAAATTTGATTACGATCTCTGCATTTTTCACAGTGGGACTACCTGCACACAGAGTATTTAGAAAAACACTGATCTGATTCAGTCTCTCTAATTAAATCCCATACACATTTTTTGTCACCTTCCATGTTTTAGGAACTGCATTAGATGTTATAGGATAACACATAATTGATTAAATCACTATAACATCTGACTTCATAAGGAATAATGAAATTGGATATGAACATAAAATATCAAAAAATATGATACAGTCATGAATAAGGTTCAAAAGAAGCAGATAGAAAATGATTAACTTCATGGAAAGATATTTAAATAAAGTAGCATCTGATCTTGCTTTTGAAGATTGCAGGTTGTAAAAACAATATACGGGAAAACACAGAGATATAATATGACACAGTTTTGGCTTGGCCAGAATATTTATCTAACAGAGTTTCCATTTTCCTATCTTTAAAATGAGTCATTTTGGCTTTGTGGTCTTAATTCAACAAATCTACCCGTATACCCACTGCATTTTAGAGGAAATAACAATGAATAAAACATGGTACATTCCCTTAAGGGGCTTTCAGTCTATTAGAGGAAAAGGACACATAGACAAATAATATAAAGCAGTCTCTGTGAAAATTCGTTAGCCTAGAGAGTCAACAAGGAAAAGTGAAAGGACCACCTAGCAACAGGGAAGACGTATGGGGTTAGGTCAGAATTACCTTAGAATCATTGATGATGAAAAGGATTACAACAAACATTTTTTGAGGAATTTTACATACTAGCCTTACATGCTTTACTCATAATACCTCATTCCCACAAAAAAACCTATATTATTGTTGGTTATGATTATTATTATTATTTCATTTTATGTGAGAAAACTGAACCTGGGATAGGTTAGGTGACATGGCCAGGTCACAAAGCAGTTAGAACCAAAGGTGATGTTTCATTGCAGACAAGCCAATGCTAGACTATAAGATCTGAATCGCACTCTGTGACCTATTTCATCATGTTCATAGCTGTGATTATGGGGACAAGTCAGGGCTGTGGTTGAAAAGAGCAAGATAGCAGGGCTGATGAGGCATCCACATCAGAGAAATTTGCAGTTAGTAAACATCCAGACACAAGAACTAGGATTGAGGCACAGGACATTAGATCCTCCATAGATTAGGGAAAGCTGGAGAGGCAGGTAAGAATCTAAGGTGGGGATATAGGGATTGCAAAAGGAACCAGGAACCCATTTACTAAAACCAGAGCTCAATGCCAAGAATAAACAACTAGGAGAAAGCACAAACTCAAGTCCTAGAAAAGGATATAACATCAGAGAAGCAGCAATGGTGAGTGTGTGGTATAGGAAGGTTGCTGTTGTGCCTGTAAGTTGTGCCTTGATGGTAGATTGAACCTATAGCCTGGTATAGATTATATTCCATGGGTGACAATAGGGTATATTAGCTAACAACACTTGCTTCAAGATGGACATAGCTGTTTCAGAAGGCCCTTTACACCACTTTCTAGTTGTAAGCAATTACTTCATTTCTTTGAGTCTCAGTTTTGCTATCTGAAAAATGGGTAGAATGATATCCACACTACCCAATTTACTGTACTAAATTACATAACATGTATAAAGCATCTACTATGGAACTTGGTACAAAGTTAGTGTATTAGTAACAATTACTTTCGGCAGCAAGTGACAAAAAATCCAAGATAATTATAGCTTAAATATGACAGAAATTATTTTTTCTCCATGTGCACTTGAAAATAATGTGTATTCTGCCATTTTAGGATGAATATTCTCTAATATATGTGGTAAATTCATCTGGTTCGGTGTGTCACATAAAGCCATTGTTTCCTTGTTGATTTTCTGTTTGGATGATCTATCCATTGATGTAAATGGAGTGCAAGTCCCCTATTATTATTGTATTACTATCGACTAGTTCCTTTATGTTTCTTATTAACCGTTTTATATAGTTGCATGCTCTCATATTGGATACATAAATATTTACAATTGTTATCTCTTCCTGTTAGATTGTTTCCTTCATTATTATATATAGTGTCCTTCTTTGTTTCCTGCTACAGTCTTTGTTTTAAAGTCTATTTTGCCCAATATAAGTATCACTATTCCTATCCATTGCATGACAGATGTTTCTCTATCCTCTCATTTTGAATCTACAGGTATCTTTAGGGCCAAGATGAGTCTCTTATAGGGAGCATAGGTCTTATTTTTTTTAAAATCTACTCTGTCACGTTTGTCTCTTGATTATAATGTTTAGCACATATACATTCAGAATAATTCTTGATATAGATGTATGTATTGCTATTTTGTTATATGTATTACAGTTACTTTGCAGTTTTTCTTTGGACATTGTCCAGAATAGATCACATATTAGGCCACTAAACAAGTTTCAAAAAATTAAAAAAGATTGAAATCATACCATGTATTTTTATGACTATAATGCCGTGAAACTAAAAATCAACCACAAGAAAAAATCTGGAAAGAGTACAAATACATGAAGGTTAAATAACATGCTATGGAAGGAAAGAGACAACCAGGAAATCAAAGAAATAAAAAATTACATGCTAACAACTGAAAATGAAAATGCAAGTGTCCAAAATCTTTGAGATGTAGCAAGAACAGGTATAGCAATAGTTCTATTTCAAGAAGCAAGAAAAATCTCAAAAAACAACCTAATCTTATACTTAAAGGAGCTAGAAAAGGAAGAACAAACAAACCCCCACATCAGCAGAAGAAAGGAAATAATAAAAAGAGTAGAGCAGAAATAAATGATGTAGAAACTAAAAACAAAACAAAACCCCAACCCCCCCCCCAAAAAACAACAGAGCAGTGAAACCAGAAACCGACTCTTTGAAAAGATCAATAAAATTTGATAAAACTCTAGCCAGACTCATTAAAAAAAGAGAGAGCAAAAAGAAAGAGGGCTCAAATAAACAAAATCACAAATGAAAGTGGCGAAATAACAACCAACACCACAGAAGCACAAACAATTGTAAGAGAACTTTATGAAAAACTGTATGCCAACAAATTGGGGAATTTAGAAGAAATAGATAAATTCCTAGAAACACGTAATCTTCCAAAACTGAAGCAGGAAGAAATAGAAAATTTGAACAGAACCATTACCGCAAAGAAATTGAATCAGTAACCAAAAAACTACCTATGAACAAAATTCCAGGATAAGATGGCTCCACAGGCAAATTCTATCAAACATTTAAAGGAGAGTTAATATCTATTTTTCTCTAATATTCCAAAAAAAAAAAAAAAAATAGAAGGAGGAAAACTTCCAAATTCATTCTATGAGACCAGCATTACCCTGATACCAAAACCAAATAAAGACACCACAAGAAAAGATAACTATAGGCCAATTTCTCTGATGAACGTGGATGTAGAATCTTCAATAAAATAGTAGCAAACTGAATTCAACAATACTTTAAAAAAATCTTTCACCATAATCAAGTCAGATTTATTTGGGGATGTGAGCATGGTTCAATTATTTGCAAATCAATCAAAAGATGAAAAACTATAGGATTATTTTAATAGATGCATAAAAGGCATTTGACACAGTATAACATCCATGCATGATAAAAACCCTCCACAAAGTAGGATTAGAGGGAACATAACTCAACATAATAAAGACCATCTATGAAAAACTACAGGTAACATCATAGTCGGGGGTGTGGGGAAACAGCTTTACCTACAAGGTCAGGAAGGAGAAGGCATATCTACTCTCACCACTTATATTCAACATAATACTGGAAGTCTGAGCCACAGCAACCAGACTATGAAAAGAAATGAAAGGCATCCAAAATGGTAAGGAAGCAGTAAAACTTTCACTCTTTGCAGATGACATGATGCTATACAAAGAAAACCTGAAAGACTCACCAAAAACTAGAAAAGGTAAATGAATTTAGTAACATCATAGGATACAAAAATCAATGTACAGAAATCTATATTGCATTTCTATACACTATAATGAAGCAGTAGAAAGAGAAATTAAAACAATTCCATTTACTACTGCACCAAAAATAATAAAATACCTAGGAATAAACTTAACCAAAAAGGTGAAAAACCTACTCTGAAAACTATAAAACACTGATGAAAGAAATTGAAGATGACAAAGAAAAGGAAAGATTCTCCGTGCGTATGGACTGGAAGAACAAATATTGTTGAAGTGTCTATACTACCTGAAGCAATGTACAGATTTAATGCAATCCATACCAAAATATACACAGCATTTTTTGTAGAAACAAAACAAACAATCCCAACATTTGTATGGAACCACAAATGACCCTAAATAGCTAAAGAATTCTTAAAAAAAGAAAAACAAAACTGGAGGTATCACAATTCCGGACTTTAATTTATATTCCAAAGCTGTAGTAACCAAAGCAGTATGGTACTGGCACAAAAACAGACACATAGATCAATGGAAAAGAATAAAAACCCAGAAATGGACCCACAGTTATATGGTCAATTAAACTTTGACAAAGAAGGAAAGAATAGGCAATGGGAAAAAGATATTCTATTTACTAAATGGTGCTGGGAAAACTGTACAGCTACAGGAAAAAGAAGGAAATTGGACCACTTTGTGTCACTATGCACAAAAATAAATTAGAAATGGATTAAGGACCTAAATGTGAGACATGAAACCATAAAAATTCTAGAAGAGAGCACAAACGCTAATTTCTCTGACATTGAAGATCACATTGACCATGACATTTTCTAGATGTGTCTCTTGAGGCAAAGAAATAAAAACAGAACTGATAAATGTCTTTGGTCCAAATGAACATGCCCCTAAGTTTCTGCACAGTGAAGGAAAAAATCAAGAAAATGAAAAGACAGCTGATGGAATGGGAGAAGGTATTTGCAAATTACTTATCTGAGAAAGGGTTAGTATCCAAAATACATAAAGAACCAATACAACTCAACATCCCAAAACCAAATAATCCAATTAAAAAGGGGCAGAAGACATGAACAAACATTTCTCCAAAGAAGACATACAGATGGCCAGCAAATACTTGGAACGGCTCAGTATCGCTCATCGTCAGGGAAATGCAAATCCAAACTACAATGAGATGTCTTCTCACACCAGTCAAAATGGTTAAAATCAAAAACACAAGCCATAACAAGTGTTGACAAAGATATGGAGAAAAAGGAACCCTGGTGCATCGTTGGGAATGCAAACTGGTGCAGCCACTGTGAAAAATAGAATAAACATGCTACTGGATATGTGTGTCCACGTGTACATAATGGAACATTATTTAGTCATAAAAAATAATGAAATCTTGCCATTTGCAAGGACATGAATGGAGCTAAAGAGTATAATGCTAAGTGAAATAAGTCAGAGGAAGACAAATACCACATGATTTTACTCATATGTGGAATTTAAGAAACAAAACAAACAAGCAAAGGGAAAAAGAGAAAGAGAAATGAAGAAACAGACTCTTTACTGTAAAGAACAAACTGATGATTCCCAGAGGGCAGGCAGGTAGGTGGGGCATGGGTAAAACAGATGGTGGGGATTGAAGAGTACACTTCTCATGATAAGCATTGAGTAATGTATAGAATTGTTGAATCACTATATTGTACACCCAAAGCTAATATAATGCTCTATGTTAACTACACTGGAATTAAAATGAAAGAAAATTAAAAAAGAAATTCGTTTTTCTCTTACATAAATGTAGGCAAGCTCAGGATTGGTGTAGCAGCTCTAAAATCATCAAGGACCCAAGTTCCTTTTACTTACTGCCCTGCTATGCTAAGCATATCTTGCAACTTACAGTTCAAGATGTGTCCTCCAGCTACAGCCATCAACCTCTGCATTCCAGCCAGCAGGAAGGAGGTTAAGGACACTTCTCAGATGTTATAGACACCTTCTTTTCTTTTCAGTTTCCTTGCCCCAAATTAATTCAACTAGTGACAAGAGGCTGAAAAAAATGTCTTTGGTCCAAATGAACATGCCCCAAGCTGAATATAGGTGTTGTGTTCCTGCAGAAGAAGGAGAGGATGGATACTGCCAAGTAGACAAGTAGTTTCTGGTACCTTTTGTAATTTTGTCACTGGAGACTCAGTAGAACTCTTTTAGTAGTTTCAGTATTACACAAGGGAGTACTAAGATATTCCACTTGTGGGAATTGGATAAACATTCCAGAGGAAATTTGGAATTTGGAGTAGCTACTGCTAGAGAAGAACAGGTCTTCTTGAACCTAGGACTTCTATGAGAGTCAGGAATCAAATGAAGTCTGACTTCTGGAGGTAATACCTCTCTAATTAGTAAACCTGTTTCCTCTTCCTACTGGACTCACTGATGATGTTTTCAGTTTCCCTTATAGTTAGGAATGGGCATGGTATGGAGTTCTAGCTGATGAAATATGTGTATAAAGGATCATGCTCCTTCTAGGCCTGATACATAAAAACTTTCCATGCTTGAGTTTTTAGGGTTGTATTTTTTTTTTTTTAGGTGATCTAGAAAATCATGCATTTGAGAAGACAGAGCACATCTTACTCTCCAAATATACTGAGGCTGTGTTTGTTTCTGTGTCCTGAGAAGCCAATCTCTGTTTTAGAGCCCTGCCACTTGTTCTTCCATGGCTGAAACTCCTCATTATTCAGGCCTTACTTGTAGAACACTGTCTTCTTCTTGTACCAGTCACTATCCTTTTTGCTATAATTTTTGTTTTTCCTTGATTTTATTTCTGATCTCCTTTTAATCTCTAGCCATCCATCTAGTCTCCATAAATGATAATATAATACCCATGAAGGCAAGGAAGGACCTTGTCTAGTTTGCCCAGTACTGTACTCTAGCATCAGGGTAGAAACTTACACATTGCAAGCATTTTTTAAATATTTGCAGAAAGGTCAGGGAGCAATTTTATTGCTTATTTGTCAAGCTGAAACTTTTCCAGTATCAAGTACAGAAATCGATTCTCCTATATCATGGGATTAAGGGAACCATATCCTTGCAATAGACTGGGAAGTATATAGATTCATTTATGTGTTATTTGCTATAAATTCTTGATAAATAACATAGATGCTATTTGGATAAAATATACAGTGTACATGTGTGTCTATGTATGTGTGTACATACATATAAATGGTATACTCATAGGTACAATATATAGTAATTGTAAATTAATATAAGATGTAGAAATTATCACCTTTAAATTCCTTGATTTCAAGGGCCATGTCTTCTACAATGCTATACTTTCTTAGAATGTTGTACTTTTTTAGAATGTTGTAGTCATTGTTTGAGAAATCTATTTATTAACTGAAGAAGATTATTAAGAGTTTATATTCTTTATGACTATTATAGCATCATTTCTGCCAGAGAAAAAATTTACCATCAGGTTTATGGTAGTTACGCTTTTCTCTTTGTCCTACTGGGATTAAGTCCAAGTCATGATGGTATCCCTAATGTTTGCCAGTAAAGAGGAGAAGGGAAGATATATTACAGGGAGTTCTGAAGGTCAGGGGTTCTATCTTAAGTGTATTTAGTGAGCAAGCAAGGAAAAGGATAATAAGAATAGACAAGGATATTTATTTTTTTAAAACAAATAAAAATTAACTGAGAAAATAAATAAATTGGAAAAAAATATTACAAAAAAAAAGAGAGACTTTATTAGAGAAATCAAGGAAAAAAAAATTAACTGAGAAAAAAAAAAATAAAAAGCTGCCCACAAAATCAGCCAAAAGGCTACCTACCAGACAGAAACCAAATTCCTAGATTATATGCAAGAGTCTTACTAAGTATCTCAGTTTTTATGCAGACTTCTGCTTTCTTAGGCAATACTACCTTTGAACTCAGAACATAAACAGATAGTTTAAACTGTCTGGTTACACAAATATTTTGTGATCTATTTGGAGTAGGAGGTCTTAAATTTCAAACAACCAGGGAAAGGGCATAGAGGTTTATGATGTCCTTGTGGCTCTGGGTAGAGGTTGGCCTGTCTGAGTAGAACATCCAACTCTAGTCATTCATTTTGTTGGGCCAAAGGAAACCAAAGTTAACCTAATATATCTTAAAATGTGTGTTACTCTACATTGTTCCAGTGACTTCAAAAAATCTACACCTATCCAAACAGTGGATCTGTTCAGCAAGATGCTTGACATAGAACCAAGATGCTTGGTTAGCAAGATGCTTGACATAGAACCAACACTGAATTAACACCTCTGAATGAATTCTTAGAATCAGCCAGTTTGCAGAGATCAAGACCAGTGAGATAAACCAGGTGGTCTAGCTCTGTGCTTCTTAAATTTAAAAGTGGATATTAACCACAATTCTAGATTCTGACTCAGCAGTTTTGGGATGGTGCCCAAGATTTGATATTTCCCTGGTCATGCCAATGATGCTAGCCCTCAGACAACACTTGATGTAGTATGTATCTAGTGTCCAGGTTCTCCAACATGGCCACACATTGGAATGACTTGGGGAGCTTTAAGAAATGCAGATGCTGGGACGCCTGGGTGGCGCAGTTGGTTAAACGACTGCCTCCGGCTCAGGGCGTGATCCTGGAGTCCCGGGATCGAGTCCCACATCAGGCTCCCAGCTCCATGGGGAGTCTGCTTCTCCCTCTGACCTTCTCCTCGCTCATGCTCTCTCTCACTGTCTCTCTCTCTCAAATAAATAAAATAAAATCTTTAAAAAAAAAAAAATTAAAAAAAAAAAAAAAAAGAAATGCAGATGCTTGGGCTCTCCTACCAGAGATTTTGATTTAATTGGTATGGGATACAGTCTCATCATTGGGGTTTGTAAAACTCCTCATAACCTATTGATTTAGAAGACCTGGCCAAGATGTGTACGAGAAGAGCACAGTAGTGTTGGAAGAGCTGTAACATAAAAATTCTCTTCTTTAATGTATATGGAAATTCACTGATAAGTTCAGAACATATTGTCATTTTTTCTATGGATCTATTAGGAACAAGAATAGTTAGCCTTTTTCAAGGCAGCAGAGTCACCTGATCACTGAATTTGCACCTGTTCTTGACTGGCAAAGCAGTTAACATTCTCAAGCTCCCTGAGTTAAAAAATAAATAAATAAATAAACAAGCAACAGAAAACAAGTTCTCCAGGGTGTGTTTTAAAAAACATAGTCATATGTTGCTCATCTAATTCTAACTACATGTTTTCCTGAGGGCTATTTAATTCTATGGGGAAACTGAACTGAGATTGTTCCTGAGATACATACTAACATGTCCTTTTCTGAGGGGAGCATGGGGGGGCAGAACAAGGAAGCTCTAGCTCATCTTTGATGGGCTCAAGGGAAGTCAGTGAGTCATTAAGATGAAAAAAAGCTCTGCTCTGTCTGATAACAGGAAAAATCCTGATGAATCTACATTTAATAGTTTAGCAAATATCTGCTCTAGAAAGATCTTTCTAAGTTTAAATACAATATAAAAAAATAGTGAAAAGGGGCCCCTGTGTGGTATAGTCAGTTAAGCATCCAACTCTTGGTTTTATCTCAGGTCATCATCTCAGGGTCATCGGATTGAGCCCCGTGTGGGGCTCTGTGCTCAGCTCCCTCTTCCTCCGCCCCTCTTCCCCATCCCACACACTCTCTAAAATAATAAATAAATCTTTAAAAAAAGAAGAATGAGAGAAAGTGAGCATAGCTCTAAATATTTAATTGAAAAATATTCTTTAAGGATTATTATCAGATACATTCATTTATCTTATAAATTAAGGCCTTATTTTATGTGATTCGGGTGTTGTGCTGGGTCCTGGATATACAATAGTGAGTAAGATGGGCACGGTTTTGCCTTCTTAGGGCAGATAGAACATAGAGAAAGAAAAGACAAACTTTAAAAAACACTTGGGAAGAAGATACAGATGTAGTGAAAAGAAGGGCCATCTGTACCCCAATGTTTATAGCAGCAATGGCCACAGTCGCCAAACTGTGGAAAGAACCAAGATGCCCTTCAACGGACGAATGGATAAGGAAGATGTGGTCCATATACACTATGGAGTATTATGCCTCCATCAGAAAGGATGAATACCCAGCTTTTGTAGCAACATGGATGACTGGAAGAGATTATGCTGAGTGAAATAAGTCAAGCAGAAAGAGTCAATTATCATATGGTTTCACTTATTTGTGGAGCATAACAAATAGCATGGAGGACAAGGGGAGATGGAGAGGAGAAGGGAGTTGAAGGAAATTGGAAGGGGAGGTGAACCATGAGAGACTATGGACTCTGAAAAACAATCTGAGGGTTTTGAAAGGGTGGGGGGTGAGAGTTTGGGGGAACCAGGTGGTGGTTATTGGAGAGGACATGGATTGCATAGACCACTGGGTGTGGTACAAAAACAATGAATACTGTTATGCTGAAATAAATATTAAAAAAAAAATACTTGGGAGGGACATTCTGGGAACATAGTGATCCAAACACAACTCTCTGTCCATCTTCTTGTTTCTATAACCTAAATCCATGGTATTTGTCTCTATTGATATAAATGACTATAGGGTTATAGGCAATGCTCTATCTAGTTGGCATCTTGGTGGAGAAAACTGGTACTGGGATTTCTTCACAATAGTCTAGGAGAACAACTAGAGAATAGTTTGAGTCTCAGTGTAAAATCAGAATAGTGGGTCCCAGTAAGAGCTTTCCCCTTAAAGAAGTGTAGATGTTCATAAAGAAGGCTCTCATTGTCCCTATAATCTTTTTGCAGAGACCTCATCCACAAATTGGCAGCCTGCCTGTGTCTATACCATCAGTACACGTGGGTAGGACTCATTACCTTCCACTGCCTAGGAGAATGCTTTCACATAAGGAACTTCAATGTTGGGCAGAACCCTTATAAGCAGACAAAGGGGAAAAAAAACCCCACCCATCTAAGGGGACTAAAAGCCAGAAATAGGAAGATCGATCAGAATAAATGGAATCCATCCCAAGTGAAATAGAGCTTCTGGAGGAGACAAAAAACAAATTGAAGAAAAAAATAAGAGCACTTTTTGGAGCTAAAACTTGATTTTTCATAACTATTCAATTCAGTATATAAATGAAGGAGAGGATGATTTCCACTGAAACCTGAATTATTAGCCTGAAGATCAAATTGAAGAACTATCCCAAAGCACAGAGGGAAGTATAAATAGATTGAAGGTATAAAATGGAAACTATAAGGGAGTTAGTGGATAGATCCAAGAAAATTAAAAAGTGAAAAATGGGGATTGCAGGAGGAGAATGGAACAAATGTCAGAGAGGGAATAATCAAGCAAATAATAGAAGATTTTCTTCTGAGCTGAAGGAAGATCTGCATTGCCAATTGAAAGGACTTAATAAATTCTAGACAGGATGAATGAGTAAATGCACTCACCTAGGCAAATTTGGGAAGACTCTCAAGTTTGCAGGCATCCATGCAGAAAAAAATAAATAATCTACAGAACAGAAAATCAGATTGATGCTGGACATCTTATTCACAACTGACTTCAAAGACAATGATATAAGATTTTGAAATTACTAAGAGAAAAGAACTGCAACATAAAAATCCAAACCCAAGTAAGCTCTTATTTGTTCATCAAAATAAAATACTCGGGGGACCTGCAAAGTTCTTGAATGGTAAGACTCACTCTCATAAAATATAAGTTCTCCAGAAATTAACAGATAAATATTATGCAATTCCAATTAGAATCCCAAGAAGCCAACAAGTTTATTTTTAGGTGGAAAATATTGGATAAAACAAACTTAAATACATATAGTAGATTAAATGTTAAGATAGGACCAGAATATATTAACGAGAATGAGAGTATGGCTCTGCCTTATCAGAGGGCCAAAATAAATAAATAAATAAATAAAGCCTTTGTAATCATATCAACATAATGTCAATATAGAAATAAACAGTAGAGGGGTGCCTGGGTGGCTCAGGGGGTTGGGCCGCTGACTTCGGCTCAGGTCGTGATCTCAGGGTCCTGGGATCGAGTCCCGCATCGGGCTCTCTGCTCAGCAGGGAGCCTGCTTCCTCCTCTCTCTCTCTCTGTCTGCCTCTATGCCTACTTGTGATCTCTCTGTCAAATAAATAAATAAAATCTTTAAAAAAAAGAAAGAAAGAAACAGTAGAAAATATAGAAATTCAGGAATATACCTATTAAGTATAAGAATTTATTACATACCAAAATAATAGTTTAATTTACTGGGAAAAAGGACTACTTATTAATTTATGCTCAGTCAACTTGCTATTCATCTTGGAAGAAATAAAATGATCCCACATTTTATGGCCATACATAAACTTATTATAGATGGATTAACATTAAATACAAAACATAAGTGTAAAAAAATTAAACATCGTACAAAAAACACTAGAGACTGCATATAAAACTGAGATATAGAGGATGGTTTCTTAAAACAGAGAAAAAAAGACACATATAAGAGGAAGTAAACATTTTTGACTCCTTAAAAAGTGTAGCTTTAATGCACAAAACCCCAAAAGAACAACATGATGCAGAAAGGTGTATAAAACAAGTTAAAGACTACAAAGTAAAAATAACTACATATATATGTACATACAAATTTACTATCATGGTAAGTGTTATGAAAAATTTCAGGGAGCTGGGAAGGGATATAAGATGTGTTTTCCCTAAGGAAGTAGGAAGTAGCATTTAGAGTAAGACATGAAGGATATATCAAAGTTGGGTACATGAAGAAGGAAAGAACTGTTCTAGATGGACGAATGGTATAGAAGAAGGTTGCATTTTGGAAAGATTTTCAACTGGCACCAAGGAGAAACTGCAAGAATCCTTGAACAATAGGAGCTTGATAAGGGAAGAGGAATCTAGCTCAAGATGAGATAGATTTGAGGGGAAGGTCAACAGGCAGATTCTGAGCATAAGCAGTTCAATGGTATCTTAGAAGCTATGAGCAGCCACTATAAAGTTTAAGGCAGAAAATGCCAGCCTGTTAGTTTTTTAAGAAGACCCCTCTGGCAATTAGGTGGAGTTTTGATTGTAGGCGGGGAAAGTGAATATGGAACATTTGGCTTAGGGGCTGGCAAC
Source organism: Neogale vison (assembly GCF_020171115.1). Taxonomy (NCBI): domain Eukaryota; kingdom Metazoa; phylum Chordata; class Mammalia; order Carnivora; family Mustelidae; genus Neogale; species Neogale vison. The sequence goes on from NC_058094.1 coordinate 32,069,937, forward strand.
ACAGCCATTAGAGGGTGAACTGGTCTACCACAACGGCTATAATGTTGGAAAGAGAAAAGATGTGGGGAAGGGGGTGGAGGATGAGGTAACTGGGTGATGGGCATTAAGGAGGGCTTCTGATGTGATGAGCACTGGTATTTATACACAACTGATGAATTATTGAACACTATATCTGAAACTAATGGTGTACTATATGTCAGCTAATTAAATTTAAATTTTAAAAAAAAGTTTAAACATAATGATTCATAGGAAAAAATTCACAAGCATGTTATGTTATAGCGTCATCAAAATGGGTAAAATAGGAAATGACCGAGATCTGGGAAATAAGATAAATTTTTATATATCAGTTTGAAATACTGTTTGTATTCTTTGAACATTAAAATTAAATTACCAAAAAACCAGAATGGTTAGAAAAATAATAACATTTGCAAAGTCTGTACTTTATATTGTAATCTTAGCTACACAAGAAAAAAATGTGTGTATGTATGTATGAGTCAGAACATGTCTGTGAACTTTTGGGTGGGGATATAATCAAAATGGGGATGGTTATTTTCTCTTTGGAGCCATCATGTGTCATTTCCCTCCTCATAATTTTTTGTAGTTTTCAGGTTTTCTCTAGTGACTACAAATTACTATTTTAATCAGAAAATTTTAAATACATAGGAGGATAAAAGTTGTCAGAGAATTTTTTCCTGATTATTCAAATGCAAAATTAGCCAAATTAATTTTATCCTCTTTAAATATTTCTTCCTCTGTATTTTGATTATAAGTTATTTTAATCACTATTTTCTTTAAGTCTTTAGGTAAAAAAAAATTTAAATTATCAGAAGTATATGCAGATTTTAATTAACCTCAGAGTTTAAGAGGCATCATTATTTCTAATTTACTTGGCTGGAATTTTAGAAAACTAAGCAAACCCAACATATTATTAATATTTAGGTGTATATTGCTATAAATAACTTTGGTGTAAAAGGCTCAGAAACAGCACTAGAAACACTGATGGGAGTGGGAGTTTAAGAAACCACAATTCTGAAGCCTGTTTATGTGAATATTATGCTTTCATTCTTAAAATAGAAGTGAAAAAATTAAGCTGATGTGTGTAGAGAAGATGGAATTTCTATCTTAAATACCAAAAGGTCAGTGTCATGAGATAGGCTTTCCAGATTTAAACAGGGCTGGGTTTTGATTATGGAAATGATAAACTCATAATGTACCTTTTCATTATGTGATAAAAGAGGAAATTATATTTGTGTGCCGGGGTATATTTATAACACATATAATACATATTAAAGTATTACATATATCTAAAATATTTCCAAAACAACTTATTTTTCAAAAATTTAAAGATATATTTATGTGAATATATCCATTAAAGTTACTGAGAAGAATTGTATTTTTAAACCTATAAAGATAAAATAAATGTCTATATATAAAGATATAAATTAACATTTTACTTCTGTTTTGATATAGTAGGTATTTTGTACTGTTAGCTTTTTGTATCTAATTTTAAATTATATTTCTGATATCTCTCTCTAGTTTAAAACTATGTATTTATGGTATTACACAGCAAAATAGCATTCATATAGTGTCCATATTTTATCTGTTTTTATATTACTTTGAGGAAGAAAGTTAATTCTCATGGTGAAACGGTAAGCTATGAGAAACATCCACAAAGTATTTTTAAATATAGTTCCTAGGAGAATATTTTAAGTTTCTACACACACCCCTATGAGTATTTTAAGTATATTTAAATTTATAAGTATTTTTAATTTGCTGTAAGTATGAAAGTAATTATAATTACTATACATTTAAATGTGTTTGTGTGGAATTAAAGTTGTAGTGAGGCATAGATGCTGAAAAAAGTTTAATTAGTCATCCCCCTGTTTCTTTCTACTGCATTTAAGGAATATTTTTTCAAACTCCCGAGGCAGGTGGCTTTTTTTTTCACGTTTAAGCAGATTAAATGCCTCTCTTACTTGCATTACTGAAGCTTAGCAATTTTAAAAATATTATCTGTGAAGGTAAATTGAGGTTCAACCTGCTCAACTACATATCCCAAAATAATACAAACAGAAAACAATAAGATTTGGCTGAATTATGTATGACTTAGTTACACGACAATGGTTTTGTAAAGGGACACTTGAGTCAATTAATTCATCATGCATATGCAGTAAATGTCAGTGTCATAAAGTTAGATTGAAAGGAGAAATTCCAAGAGCAAAACTTTACATTTGTTTACTTTGAATTTACAGTTTCACATCTAAACCTAGTGATTAAAATATTTGAAATTAAATTTACATTGTGTTGACTTGAAGGGATATTTTGAGAAATATGTCCTTATGAAATGTTTTCAATTTCAGCTTACCCAGATTTCAGACGGTTGACATTCATTCTGCAATAGAATATTCTACCCTTTATAGCCTAGAATATTTTAGCGGATTGGGTGACATGTTGTAGCTCCCCCTGTTGTAGCCATATGCACAGCACGGTGAAACAAAGCAAACCAAAACAACGGGAAAAAAAAGACTTAGAAAATTGTTGAAAAATATAACTAACCCAGAAGATAGCGGAAGACCTAGATTTTACTCAGAGAAAACATCCTGTTCCGTACTGGTCAACAGGCTAATAAATAAAAAGAAATTCTAAAAATCTCTCATTTTTATTATTTTTACTGGTAATAGAAAATGATTTCCATTAGAGTAATTTAGCACAAAGCTTGGAAGCTGGTGTGGTAGTAGAATATAGGGATAGAAAAGAGACCCTTTAGATGCACGGGCAATTACTCTAGTTTCTGAGATGACTACGTTAGATGCTGTTCAATGACTTAAGCGTGGAACCAAATCAAAGGTGGCCTTGAGAATTGAATGAAAGTGTTAACTCTTAGTTTTCGTTTTTCTTTTGCAAACTTGTTTTGTTCCATTTTTAGAGAGGCATGCCCAGAAAGATTAGCTATTCTCCATATCAACCACAGTGTGGCCCCTGTGGTGGTGACACAGATGCCTTTAGATAGTAAGCAGTCAACACTTACTTTCATACATTTTAGAAAAATACAGGTGGCACCCTGAATTGTGGCTTTATTGATCTTGCATAGGATGAGGCTGACTTCTTGAAATTGTTGATTTAATGTTGCTTTAAGCAAAAATATAATATACAGAGTAGTGAAGATGAGAAACCTGTGGTAAGAAAATTATGAGTCAAGTTCATTTTTGAGTAAAGTTTGTGAAATGCTGTTTTATGCGAAAAATGTCCTTAGAACTCTGAAGACTCTTCTTCTCTAGAAGTCTAAATTATTGAGCTAAAATAGTAACTAAAAGACTAGCAAAATTGTTTACTTACATTAAGATGTGTTCTTTATTTTTGCCGAGTATATGCCTTTTAAAAGAAAACAAGTGACTTCCTTTTTATTATGTAAACTTGTTGCCTTCCCTTCATCTCTTCATCACTTTGGCTCAGACTCATAATTTCCATATCAGGCCAATGCAAAAGTCTTTCGGGCTTCTAGTCTTGGTTCCTTCCAATTATAATACTGTGAAGATGATTTTTTTTTTTTTAATAAAACAAATCTGATGTAGTTAAAAAAAAATCTTGGCATGGCATTTTTTTGTTTGTAGAATGAAGTCATGAAGCCCATGGTATTGAGCAGAACCCTGCTCCAACTTTCTCATCCTTCCTTCTCCTCTGTCTCCAGACACATGGAGAACTTTCTGTTTCCTGAATGGGCCCATCTGCTCATCTTCACCTACTAGGTTGAAGCATAGCAAGCTTCAGCTTGTTCCTATTTTCTTTCCCTCATCACTGAACATCACTGAGTTCCCCCGCATGTATTACGTGTTGTACGAGGCAACGCATATTACTGCTCTCATATTTACAGCTCAAGGGAGAAGAAACATTAAATGAGTAAAACAATAATTGCATAGTTAAAATGTCATTAAAGTCCATGCAGAAACAAACCCACAGGTGATACAAGAGAGTAAGAGGGAAACATTTGTACGAGTGGCCAGTGACAACGTGTCATGTTGACACTCAATGTGAGACCTGAAATCTGAAGCAGGTATTAGTTTTCTATTGCTTTAATACAAATTACCACTTGGTAATTACCATAACAAATGACTGCTTGGTAAATTACCACACTTGGTGACTTGAAACAAGACACACTTATTATGTGATAGTTCTGGAGCTCAGAAGTCTGAAATGGGTATTGTGAGGCTAAAACCAGGGTGGCCAGGTTGTGATCCTTCTGGGGGCTCTGGGACTAAATCTGTTTATCTTTTCCAGTGTTTAGAGGCTGCCCTCATTTCTTCACCTGCAGCCTTCTATCATCTTCAAGCCAAAAATGACTTCACTCTGGCGTCTGCTTCTATTTTTACATTTCCTCTTTCTCCTGCTCCCCCGCATCTTTCCTATAAATACATTTGTGATTATGTTGGGTCCACCTGCATAAGACAGGATAATCTCCCCATCTCAAGATCCTTAACATAGGCAAAGTCCATTTTGCTGTGAAACGTAACATAGTCACAGGTTTCAAGGATAAAAAAGCACATGGCCATATTTGGGGGGCAGGTATTATTCTGTCTACTGCCGTATCCAACCAAGCAACACCTGCTCTTAGCTTCCTTCCCTGGTCCCTCCTGTGGGGATGACATGGTACCCTGTGTCCTCTCTTGGGTTCTGAGAATTCCTGCCATAGCCCTAAACCAGACAGCTATGTTCTGTTTACGAATCTGCCTCCTCCCAACTCTAAAACTCCTGAGGGAAAGATTATGCCTGGTTACTTTTCAGATTCCAAGTAGCACAGGTTACCTGGCACATTGTAGGCACTTCATAATTATTAGTTTTAACTTAATCTGTCTAGTTTGAGAACATTGTGAATGCTGTCACTCAGTTTCTAACAATAGCAACAAAAAAAATCATCTAGAATGTTCCACTTCCATTATTAAATTCCACATGTGAGTTAATAAATAGCATATATTGCTAACATTTTTATCAGAACCTTTTTTTGTTTGTTTGTTTCAAGTAGTGTTTCAGGGTGGGTGTTGGTACCAGACAGACTACGTCGGAATTCCAACTTTAAGAATTACTAGCTGATATTGAGCATGTTAAAAAAAAAAAACTTGATGCCTTAGTTTCCTCAAATGTAAAATGCTAATAATGACACTGATCTCATAGGGGTGTAGTGAGGATTAAGGGGATTAATAATGTAAAACTTTTAGACTGCCACAATGAGTATTAACTGCTATTATTAACAAATGTCTACTGAATGGTAATTATAGTTAAAGGAGGGATTCAGTTGAAATTTCACCCGATGATTGTATAATCAATCAATCATGATTTCATGAAGCAGAGTGTAGATTTGAGGTAAGGTCAACACATTAACATCTGTTTCACTAGTTAGACTTTCAACACTCGGAGGACTCTGCTGTGCACAAAGAAGTACATGGGAGACTGAAGTTCAGTTTTATTATTTACAATTTTTACTTACAAAATGGGGTTTTAAAAAATACATACTAAAAATTGATATGTGGCAAAACTGACATTTCCAGAGATGAAGAGCTTGTCTCTGTGCCAATGGTCAAATGTCACATAGCCTTTAATAATTTGACTGAAACTAATGTCATTGATAAAAAGAAGGCTGTTTAGGGACATCTCCCATCTGGGGAGATGGGAAGGGCATTACCTTCACCACAGATAACAAGGCTTTCACTGTAGACTGTCTTTCAAAGGTTAAAACACTATTTCATTTTGTGTTCTATCCCCGTATGAATGCTCCCTGGCACTCTCTTTTAATTGGGGGTATTATTCTTTTCCTTATTTGTAGATAAATTACATTTTACTGTGGATGTTTTCCAAGATTTGTGACTGGGCTCCACGGTTTATTATGTGCTTTCAGTTTTTTGTCAGGTTTTATATCTTTTAATCTTCAGAATTTCAACAGATGGTGACTCTTTCCGGAGGTTAGATGAGCAATTAAAATGCTGTCTGGTTGCTTTGTGTCAGTGCATATGCTATGCACATTTCCTGCTAACTATGAACAAACCACACAGTCTTCTTTTGCCTTACTTTCCTCTTTGGGAATTTAGGAATAGAAATATTCATTCTTCCTGACTGTTGTGAGGAATGAGTCATAGGGAAGATGTGACATCTTGCTTGGTTAATATCCACCAAAGCTAGGCAAAACCAGAGATTCTCAGACCTGCCCCTGAGAGTAGCTTTACCCATGTCTGTCCTCAGTAGGGGTTCTCAGCACATAGTTAAATAATGTTATAAAGGAACGTCATAAATTAACCTTCAGAACAAGAAATGAATTACCCAGAAGTACTCTCTGTGTGCCTTGAAAACAAATGTATCATACCGTAAATACTCTCTACTACTTTGTTAAAAGTTAATAACTCTTTTCTACTGTTGTACAGACTTACATAGCACCTTCATTCAAGCTTTACTACCTGGAACCCTAATACAAATTAAATGAGATGTTGAATTGTACTAGAACCATATAGGGTTTTGATTAAATTCAACAAACTTGGGGCACCTGAGTGGCTCTGTTGATTAAGTGTCTGCCTTTGGCTCAGGTCATGATCCCAGGGTTCTGGGATCCAGCCCCATCTTGGACTCTCTGCTTAGCAGGCAGCCTGCTTCTCCCCCTGTTCCTCCCCCTGCTCATATGCTCTGTCAAGTAAACAAAATCTTTAAAATAATAAATTCAACAAATGTATGCAAATCACATCTGCATTGGATAAAGTTCTATACTTAGGATGGAGAGTCAATCTTGGGAATCAAAAGATAAATACCATCTTTGTCTAGAAGGAACTTATAATACACTTAGAACAGACAGAAATTTATCACTGTTGCCTAGAGGGACTCAATAAATTTTTATTAAACAATTGTTAAATGTCATGGGAGGGGTAAAGGAACAGAGTAGGGATGGATTGTGAGTAGGAATATTAGGGAAGATTGGTCAAAAAGGGCGATCTTTATGATCAACTTTGGAGAAAATCCTCCTTTTGAGAAGAAGGATTCTTGGTATTAGGACTGGCCCATTCTGGGTTACAGATATGGGAAATCACTTTGTATAATCCGGGGCTATGAGTAGCTTGGTATGGCTAGAGATTGTAGCTTTGGCCATGGAGAGCAGAGGGATATGGAGCTGGAAACGACATAGAAGACCAGATTCCAGGGCCCTAACATGCTAGGAGTTTGAACTGTAGACAATGGGAAACACCAGAATTTAAAATTACATGCAGTATTATGCTTTTAAACCTGTTCTTTAAAATAAAAAGCTGGATTTATAGTGTTTACCAATTATCGTAGTGTAAATACTCCTCCAAGACTGATTTTAAGGTACCAGCCTGCTATCCCTAAACTCAGAGCTGGGAAGAAATACCTAACGGCAGTACTTTGCCTGCCGGTATGAGCTGGTTCCCGGAGGCACTGACAGGAGCAGGTGTGCTCTGATACCCATTTTAGAAAGTTTATCATGGCATATGGTTAATGAATAGATTAGAGACAGGAGTCAGAGAATCGGTTGAGACACTAAACTATAATTCAGATGAAATATGAAGAAAACTGAAGTACAGAGTGTGGGTGCAAACCTGAGACACAAGGAGAAAATCCTTAGCAGCGCAGGATTTATAAGACATGGTCTAAGGATGGCTTCTGAGATATCTGTGAAGTCCCTGAAGCTGTGCGCATGTATTCTTTTGTGTGAGTGTCTTTTGGGTGGTTGTTGTTGTTGTTGTTGTTTTAAGATTTATTTATTTTAGAGAGAGAGAGCATGGAGGAGTGGAACAGAGGGAGAGGGGGAGTCTTAAGTAGACTTCATGCTGAGCTGGACACAGGCCTTGATCCCAGGACCCCAAGATCATGACCTGAACCAAAACGAAGTTGGACGTTTAACCAACTGTGCCACCCTGTCACCCCAGGTATGAGTTTTTCTTAGATTTTCTACCGGTCTATGACTCCCACTCTTAAAACTGATAGAATTTTACTAGCTGTATGCAGTGTCAAAGAAACTTGAGTATTGGGGAATAAAGTTGCAGGTGATTTAGAGATTTGTAATTTGAGCAATTGGAAAGATATTATACCATTTCTGAGATAGACAGTGAAAAACAAGGTCAAGATCAGAAGAATAAATCCCCTATGTAAATGTGATTTTTTTTTTTTTTTTTTTGAGAGAGAGAGAGAGAAGCAGGCTTCATGCCCAGCATGGAACCCACTGTGGGCCTCGATCCTATGGCCCTGAGATCATGACCTGAGCTGAAATCAATAGTTGGCTGCTTAAATGACTGAGCCACACAAGGTACCCTAGTAAATGTGATCTCTTTAAAAAAAAATTTTTTTTTAAAGATTTTATTTATTTATTTGACAGAAAGAGATCACAGTAGGCAGAGAGGCAGGCAGAGAGAGGGAAGGGAAGCAGGCCCCTGCTGAGCAGAGAGCCCGATGTGGGACTCGATCCCAGAACCCTGAGATCATGACCTGAGCCGAAGGCAGCGGCTCAACCCACTGAGCCACCCAGGCGCCCTAAAAATTTTTTTATAGCAGCTTTAGGTTCACAACAAAATTATGAAGGTATAGAGATTTTTCATATATCTTCTGCCCTCACACATGCATAGCTTTCCCCATTACCAACATCGCCCATAAGCAATGACAGATTTGTTAAAATGGTTGAGCCTACGGTGACACATTGTAATCACCCATAGTCTGTAGTTCAGAGTTCACTTGTGGTGTATATTCCATGGGTTTGGACAAATATATAATGATTTTATCCGTTGTTAGAGTACCATAAGGGTAGTTTCAGTGCCTTAAAAATCTTCTGTGCTCTATCTAGCATCTCTCTCTCTTAACTCCTGGAAACCACTGAATTTTTTACTATCTGCATAGTTTTGCCTATTCCAGGGGATACATGTGGAATGATACATTATGCAGCTTTCTCAAATTAGGAATACACATTCCAGTGTTCTCCATGTATCTTCATAACTTGTTAGCTCCCATTCTTGTTAACAAGCACTGGTTTATATTCCATTGTCTGATTGTACCACATTTTACTCATTCACCTACTAAAAGGCATCTTGATTGCTTCTAAGTTTTGATAATTATGAATAAAGCTGCTATAAACATCTATGCACAGGTTTTTTTTTTTTTTAAGATTTTATTTTTATTTTATTTGACAGACAGAGATCACAAGTAGGCAGAGAAGCAGGCAGAGAGAGAGGGAGGGGGAAGCAGGCTCCCCGCTGAGCAGAGAGCCCGATGCGGGGCTCGATCCCAGGACCCTGGGACCATGACCAGAGCCGAAGGCAGAGGCTTTAACCCACTGAGCCACCCAGGTGCACAGGTTTTTGTGTAAACCTAAGTTTTCAGTTTCTTTAGGTAAATACCAAGGAGTACAATTCTGGATCATATTGTAAGAATATGTTTCATTTTGGAAGAAACTGCAAACTCTCTTCCCAAGTGGCTGTACTAGTCTGCATTCCCACCAGCAATGAATGAGAGTTCCTTTTGCTCCACATCTTTGGCTAGCATTTGGTATTGTCAGTGTTCCAGATTTGGTCCATTCTAATAGGTATGTAGCAATATTTCATTGTTTTAATTTGCATTTCTCTGATGATATGTGATATCATTATGGTATATGCCCATTTTCCATGTGTCTATCTTATTTGATGATTATCTGTTAAAGTTGTTTGACCCTTTTGAAAATCAGGTTATTTCCATATTGAGTTTTAAGTGTTCATATAATTTGGAAAATAGACCTTTATCAGGTATGTCTTTTGCAAGTATTTTCTCCCAGTCTGTTGCTTGTCTTCTAATTCTCTTGACAGTGTCTTTTGCAGAACAGAGTTTTTAATTTTACCGAAGTCCAGCTTATCAATGGTTTCTTCCATGGATCATGCCTTTGATGTTGATCTATAAAGCCATCACCAAATCCAAGGTCATCTAGGTTTTCTCCTATGTGATCTTCTTAGCGTTTTAGAGTTTTGTGTTTAATACATAGATCTGTGATGTATTTTGTGAAGGTTGTGAGGTTGGCTTTCAGATTCATCTTTTTGCATGAGGCCATCCAGTTGTGGCAGCACTATTTGTTGAAAAGAATAGCTTTGCTCTATTGTATTACCTTGGCTCCTCAAGGATCACTCTGCACTATTTATGCACATCTATTTCTGGGAGTCAGTGTGATCTTTATGAGAGTTTTAGGACAAAGTACCTTGGAATGCAGCACACAAATGAAGTACAAGAAAACTGGGTGCTAATATCAATTTTAACACTAAGCAGGTAAACATGTATATAGGAACTCAGTACATGTTTTGTTACAGAAAAAATGACAATTTTAATTATATCTCCAAGTCAAAGACCCTTTTATGAGAAAGGGAGGAAGAAGAAAAGAGAAAAAAAAAAGGAGGAAGGAGAGGGAGAAAAGGAAGAAAAGGACAAAGAAAGAGAAGCTTTAGTTTAAGGTCTTTTTCCATTTTCAAACAATATATGGGAGCAGGTGTCAGAGTTTAAAGAGGAAGTAGAGTATAGTGGAAAGAACATAGGCCAGAAAGTCAGAACATTTTTAGTTTCTATCTTTTTGGCTTTATAACCTTCAGCAAATAACAGTCTAATTCTCACTTTACTGATTTCTAAAATGGAAGTAACTAAAATCTAATTTTCAAAACCACTGTAAAGATCTAGGATAATGTCTATAAAAATCTGATGAGAATTGTTCAAACTATTTTTAAAGCAATATAATTATTTGGTATTTATTATTATGAAATCTGATTTTCTCAATTACATACATGTACTTTAACTTGCAGTATGAATGAAAAATTAGGAGGTATAGGGGCTCCTAGGTGGCCCAGTTGGTTGAATGTCTGACCTTGCTTTCAGCTCAGGTCATGATCTCAGTGTCATGAGATCAAGCCCCGCATCAGGCTCTGCACTCATTGTGGAGTTTGCTTGAGATTCTCTCTCCCTCTCCCCTTGCCCCTCTGCTCATGTTCTCTCTCTCTCTAAAATAAATAAATCTTTTAAAAAAAAATTAGAAGGTGTAGGTAAGTAAAATTTTACTTCCATTGGACTTGGGTTTATTATGGCTTCTCTCCAATCAAGAGTTCTTTTAATTTGTAGATGAATAAAAGAAATTTCATGCAACTAAAATTAGTGAGAGTCAAATGTCTTCCCATCCATTAATAGATTTCAATAAACACTGACTTTGTTGGTTCATAATCAATATGCATTTGAGCAGAAACTACTTTGAGGTTTAGTATATGTGCTGCCGAAGCGAGCACTTACTTTGAGGTTTAGAACATGAGTCATATCACTTTTATTAATTTGCCTCTGCCTTCTTTTGTTTTGGCGAAAGATGACCATTTCAAACAAATCTTTGTGAAATGAAGAATGTCAGTTCTGAATTTAAACAATAAAATATTGTAATAGGCTTTAAAGTTTTCTCCTTAACATATTTTAGAAAATTGAATTTAAGACCTGAAACAGCTTAAGTAGTTTTGTAGGGCTGCTGTACCAAGTTACCATAAACTTGGTGGCATCAAAAAACAGAAGTGTATTTTCCCATGGTTCTGAAGACCAGAGTCTGAAATTAAGGTGTGTATGCTTCAGTGGAAGAAACCATACCTTGCTTCTTACAGCTTCTAGTGGCTGCAGACATTTTTTGGTGCTCTTTGGCTTGTGGCTGCATGACTTCAATATCTGCCTTTTTTCTGTGTGTGTGTGTATGGTGTGTGAGAGATCTCCCTTTGCCAACATTTGTGTTAGCGTTTAGAGGCCAAAAGGATCTCCTCATCTCAAAATACTTAACTTCATAAATCTGCAAAGATCCTTTTACTAACTAAGGTAAAATTTAGTCTTTTGACTATAAAGAGATAGTCACAGGTTCTGAAGTTTAGGAAGTAAATGTTATCTTTTGGAGATTTTTTGTTTGTTTGTTTGTTTGTTTTTCCCCAAGAACACCACAGTGTCTGTCATAAATTTCATGTGAACAGAGAAGCCCTGTTTAAAATAAATTCTTTTTAAAAATACTGCTGAGAATAAAACATAAAATATATGAAGAGACATAGAGACAAAAGACAAGATTCTCTTAGAGATAAGAGATTTGTACTTTTCCTTGGTCATACCTGAAGTCTTTGTGTATTGTTTCTTTTTACTACAATAGCCAAAAATTTCTTCTATGTTCCTCAATTTCAGCTTTAACTGGGTGGAGGAATCTAGTGAGGCTATGGGAAGCTACAAAAAATGTCTTGAGAGTTCACTCAACCTGCAGGCCTCCATGTTCCTTTTACTTATTTACCTACCTCTTTGGAATATTTCAGCTTTCCCATGGAGGCTGGGAATGATTAGTACTACCAGGTACCATTTATGCAAAATATATTTAATAAATAGATATAGATAATAAAAAGATATTTAATAAATATAAAATAAAAATATTTTATAAATAAATAGTTCTCTGTGAGACTTTAGCCTTGCTTTTATAGTGATGCATTGACATTTTAGGTCTAAAAGCTAGTCTTTGATTAAAGGTCTTGTTGTTGGGGCGCCCAGGTGGCTCAGTCATTAAGCATCTGCCTTAGGGTCAGGTCATGATCCTTGGGTCCCGGGATTAAACCCTACATCAGGTTCCCTGCTCAGAGGGAAGCCTGCTTCTTTCTCTGTCACTCCTCCTGCTTGTACTCCCTCTCTCGCTGTCTCTCTCTGTGTCAAATAAACAAATAAAATCTTAAAAAAGAAAAAAAAGTCTTGTGGTCTGAAGGTAATTATTTTAAAGCCTGCGTTGCAAAAAATCAACACAAACAAAAGTAGTAGAAAGGCTAAAAACAACAACAACAACATACACACATAAAAACTGGTACTTTGAAAAGTTCATTAAAATAAAACTATGGCAATCAGATAAGGAAATAGAGCATAAAAATTTTTGACATTGACATTGTCTCAATAGACAACATAAAATCACAGATATGGAAGTAATTTTCAAACTGTGGGAGATTATTTATGCAACTATGTGTCACTTTAAAAGAATACATGAGGGACGCCTGGGTGGCGCAGTTGGTTGGACGACTGCCTTCAGCTCAGGGCGTGATCCTGGAGTCCCGGGATCGAGTCCCACATCAGGCTCCCAGCTCCATGGGGAGTCTGCTTCTCCCTCTGACCTTCTCCTCGCTCATGCTCTCTCTCACACTCTCTCTCTCAAATAAATAAATAAAATCTTTAAAAAAAAAAATAAAAAAAAAAAAAGAATACATGACAAGAAATTTAAGGACCTAAAGAAAATGATTTCATACTAAAGTAAATAGTATGAAGAATTGATCCAAGGAGAGAGACAGTATCTAAATAGACCAGTCACCATTAAAGATACTACAAAAGTAATTGAAAAGTTACCACTTTAAGAAGGTATAGGCCTGTGGTGCCTGGGTGGCTCAGTGGGTTAAAGCCTCTGCCTTCGGCTCGGGTCATGATCTCAGGATCCTGGGATCGAGCCCCGCATCGGGCTCTCTGCTCAGCAGGGAGCCTGCTTCCCTTCCTCTCTTTGCCTGTCTCCCTGCCTACTTGTGATCTCTCTCTCTCTGTGTCAAATAAATAATTAAAATCTTAAAAAAGAAAAAAAGAAGGTATAGACCTGTTTTTGTAGCTGAGTTTGAACTACTTTTTAAAGAGAATACACTTCACAGGACATTTAAACTATTTTAGACAATAAATTATGAAGCATAAACCTAATATAAATATGTTACATTTAATATGAAAAAGAAAACATAGATCAAAATCATTTCTAAATATGTAAAAACCCTCATATCACCAAATTTAGCAATGAGACGAGATTAATTCAACATAACCAAATAGGGTTCATCCCAAGAAAATACATTTAAATGGGCATTAATATGTAATCATACTATAATTAAATAATCTACAAATGATAGAAAGGGATTTCATGTTTATATAAGGTTTTGATAAAATTTAATAAATATTGCAAATGAAAACCTTTGCTAGCATAAGAATGAAATATCATCCATGGCTAATCTTGGTTGGTTATTTACAATAATTATGCATTTCTCAATACCTTTTTGTAAATTTCAAAATCTATATTTCAAATTTAAAAAGAACACAAGCAAATGTTTAAACATACTTAAGACTATTTGCTAAAGCCAAAAGCAAATATTATACCAAATAATGGATGATAAAGCCATTTCCATTAAAATCAGGAATAAAATAAGAATACTCCAAATTACGTCTACATGTAATATTAAAGGTGATTTTGGCAAATGCAATAAGGAAAAAGTTTTAAAAACTGGAAAAGGAGAAGCAAAACTTATTTGCAGAAGATAAAATTATAAACCCAGGAAATTTAAAGTATTCACTAAAATGAATTTTGAAATTAGTGGGAAACTTGTTAAATATTAACACACTGAAAATTCACTATAAAATTAACAGCATAGTATCAGTACTGGAATAAATAAATAAATAAATAAATATATTGGCACCTGGGTGGCTTAGTGGGTTAAAGCCTCTCCCTTTGGCTCAGGTCATGATCCCAGGAAACGGGGATCGAGCCCCGCATCGGCTCTCTGCTCAGCAGGGAGCCTGCTTCCTCCTCTCTCTCTGCCTGCCTCTCTGTCTACTGTGATCTCTGTCTGTCAAATAAATTTAAAAAAAAAAAAAAAGAAGGAAATGCTTTAAAAAAAAATTAGAGTCCTAAAGTATATTCTTGAATGTGTATGGAAACAAAATACAGAAAAGTTGGCCTTTCAATACTGCAGGAAATATGGTTTACTTAATGAAGGCAGTACTGCAACTGACATTTAATCTGGAAGAAAGCTAGATTCCATCTCATGTCATGTACAAAATATATTCCAGATGGATTGAGAATTTAAGACTACAGCAAAACACTAAAATGTTAGGAAAAAACCTTAGTAGATTGTATATTTCAAATTTGGGGTACCTTTTCGCTTATGAGGTAAGACATTCTGAAAAAATGAAACCTTAACACTTGAGGACCTAAAATATGAATAAAAATAAATAACAGTAAAAGATACTATAAGCAATAGTAAAAAAATACTTTATCTTGAGAAAAATATTTGTAACAGATACATAATGCTCAAAGGATTCAAGTCCTAATTATACATTTTATGAAGTTTTGAAGAAAAACTAACAAAAAATAGAAAAGGGCAAAAAATATAAAAATTCAATCCCTCAAAAAGGAAATACAGTTGGCCAAAACATACAAAAAGATGTTCAATCTCATGAATTCCGTTGCTAGGAAAAAGCAAATTAGAGGTCACAGGCATAAAAGAGATACAGTTGCTCCCTCATGTTATTTCTAGTGGGTCTTTTTTTCCAGTGGGACCAGCAGGTGGTCACCCCAAGAAGTCATTTAAAGTGAGCTTGATGACTCTGCTAATGTGCACTTTTATTCTGTGTTACAACTCCTATAACCCACTGTATTTTATACTTTCATACTTTCAGGTATTTGTTTAGCAAATGTCTGCAGAAGCTCTTTGTCCAGGGTAGGAGTCACATTCATATAAAGGTAAGAATACGAAGGGTAGAGAAATGCTATAGAGATGCCAAAGTCTCTCTCTCTCTCTTTTTTTTTAAGATTTTATTTATTTATTTGACAGAGATCACAAGTAGGCAGAGAGGCAGGCAGAGAGAGAGAGGAGGAAGCAGGCTCCCTGCTGAGCAGAGAGCCCAATGAGGGGCTTGATCCCAGGACCCTGGGATCATGACCTGAGCTGAAGGCAGAGGCTTTAACCCACTGAGCCACCCAGATGCCTCAAGATACCAGTCTCAAACCTTGCCTAGAGAGGTCAGGGTGGGAAAGACCAGTCACCACATAAAGGTCTTTGTTTCTTTGTTTGTTTTTTTCCTTTTTTTTAATTAATTAATTAATTTTCAGAAAAACAGTATTCATTATTTTTTCACCACACCCAGTGCTCCATGCAATCTGTGCCCTCTATAATTCCCACCACCTGGTTCCCCCAACCTCCTACCCTCCCCCCGCCACTTCAAACCCCCAGATTGTTTTTCAGAGTCCATAATCTCTCATGATTCACCTCCCCTTCCAATTTACCTCAACTCCCTTCTCCTTTCTAACACCTCTTGTCCTCCATGATATTTGTCTTCTTTTCTTAATCCACAGGTTATTAAAACTGCATTTCAGCTATAGTTTAATAGCAGCTCTGTAGAGTCTGTAGTAATGTCATCACTCCTGTTCCTGTCTTGCTCATTTGAGTCTTCCCTCTATTCTTTTCTGATCACCTGGTCAGGCCAGTGAGAGTTTTATCTAGTTTATTAATCTACTCGAAGAACAGGTTTGAGATTTCATTGATTCTCTCCATTGCTTTTCTTTTTTTCTATTTCCTAGATTTTATTCTGACCTTCGTAAGTTTATTTTATTTTTTCTGCTTACTTTGGGCTTAATTTGCTCTTCTATTTCGATCATTTATTTAGGTGCAACCGGAAGTTATTGATTTGAGAACTTTATTCTTTTTTTAATCAAAGCGTTTAATTCTATACATTTCCCCTTGCTTACTGCTTTATCAGCACCTCAAAATTTGATATGTGCTGTTATCATTTTCATTTCATTTAAAAATATCTTTCAATTTTTTTTTTTGATTTTTTTTTTTTTTTTAAATCCATGAGTTATCTTGAGGGGTATTTAGCTTCCAAATATTTAGGGATTTTTTTTTTCCAGGGCTATTTCTGTTACTAATCTAATTTCATTGTAGTCAGATGACATATTTCGCATGTCTTAAATTGATCTGAAGTTCTCTGAGATTTCTTTAATGGCCTAGAATATGCATTCTGCTATTGTTTGGTACTATGCACTATAAGTATCAACTAGGTGAATTTGTTCAAATCTAATTTATTCTTAAGGTATTCCTATTCCTGATTTTCTCACTTTATAAATTTGGTTTCTATCAATGTTTATAATTCTGAAAATATTGACATCTGCTCTTTATGTTGCTATGTACAATGACATACAGCTCCCTCTAGTGACTAACTTCAAAGTTTTGTATTTTAAAAAACACCTGTTTCTGAACGTTTCCAGAAATGTATTTAGTTAGTAAAACGTACGTACTTTGGAATGACAAATTCTTTTTAAACATGTCTCAGTGTGATGAATTTGTGTTAAAAATAAAATTTTTGTTATATATATATATATATATATATCAAACTAAAGTTTAAAAAATCATTTTTTATCACTACAGGGGTCTAAACATCTATATTGTTTTTCTAATCTTTTTGTCAACTCATGTGTTGTCTAGAAATTTTATATATAAGTTGTATAATACAAACTGAAAGATGAGTTCCTTTTCCACAAACACACAAATTGATCAATCAGAAACTCTACATCCTTCTAGATGCTACAAAGTCTTCCTTCCCCAAATCAGTTATCCCACATGTAGTAATTAAACACATATTATGTGCTGTTATGAGTTGAACTCCGTGCCTCCAAAATTCATGTGTTGAACTCTTAACCCTCAAGGGCCCCAATACCAAGAAATTCAATGACTAGCGGAAAAAAGTCTTGTAAACTTTCAGTGTACACAGCCAATGCAATTTACGTCCCAGAGGAGGGACATGCAATCCAGGTCTGATCAGTGCATGAAGGACCTTGTCTTTCAGGTAGAGACTATTGAGCTAATCTGGAAGACAGAGATGGGTTTGGAGGGAAAAGGAGTAACAACTGCAAAGATGCCAGAGTAATAGCCAGTCTGTTAAGACAGGATGAGCTAGGGGTTGGGAGTAAGTGTTTGGTATGGCTGGAACTTAAGTTGTTCATACACTGGTCAGGGAGGAGACTGACATGAAGAGAACAAATACGCCTCCCGTAAGGGACTGCCATTCTAGTTAGTTACAGAGACAAAATTTAAATGTGTGAAGAGCTAAGAAAAGATAAGCATGCGATTAAGTATGAATGAATACTAACTACATAAAACAATAGCAATAACAACTTGCAGGTTTGAGTAAGTGTAGAATGAAGCAATGCCATGAAAATCAAGCAATGCCACCATGGAAGATATTATCAAGTCCTTGTTGGGAAATGGTAAAAGTATTCATTTGTAGCAGATTCTAAAATGACAGAGATATGCAATAATATGTAGGGAACCACTAAAAGATAATAAAAGAATATATACCCAACAAGCTAATGGAGAAAAATGTAATAAAATAAAACACTTAATTAAAAAAAAAAAAAAAGGCCAAAGAGAAAAAAAAAAGGAATCAAGAACAATTGAATAGCAAATAGTAAGATGGTGAAGTTAAATCCATATGCGCCTATCATTAGTTCACAGAAACTGATTAATTATCAGATGAAAAGGCAGAGGCGGGCAGGGTGCCTGGGTGGCTCAGTCGGTTGAGCCTCTGACTTCTGCACAGGTCATGAACCCCGGGGTGGAGCCTCCTGTCAGTTGGGCTCCCTCCTCAGCCAGGAGCCTGCTTCTCCTCTCTCTGCCACTCCTCCTGCTTGTGCTCTTGTTGTCTCAGAATAGAAAAAAAAAAAAAAAATCTGCAACACAATTACTAACCAAAAGGAAGCCATGTAACCATGTGATAATGTCCCTCTAAAAAGGATGTTAAGAAGCATGACTAGAGATAAAGATGGTCACTTCTCTAGATAAACATAAAATTCCAAATTTGTCTGCAATTAATAATATAGGCTCACAATTTATTAAAAAAAAAAAAAACAGGTAGAACTAAATGAGGAAACTGACAAACCACAATCATGGTGAAAAATTCCAGCACCCCTCCCTCCATTGGATGGTCACGCTGTTAGCTCCGTGGTTTTGACATTGCTATTTCAGTTGAGCCAACAAAAGGGAAACAGTTTACAAAAACAGGAAAATTTGAATGAAAAATAATCTTTGAAAATATTTTAAGGGACGCCTGGGTGGCTCAGTTGGTTGAGTGGCTGCCTTCGGCTCAGGTCATGATCCCGGCGTCCTGGGATCGAGTCTCACATCGGGCTCCTTGCTCGGCTGGGAGTCTGTTTCTCCCTCTGCCTCTGCCTGCCACTCTGCCTGCCTGTGCTCGCTCTCTCTAACAAGTAAATAAATAAAATCTTAAAAAAAAAAAAAAGAAAGAAAGAAAGAAAGAAAGAAAAAATATTTTAAGATTTTTTTTAAATCTAATTTTATTTTTTAAAGATTTATTTATCTTAGAGACTGAGAGAGAGAGAATGAATGAAAGGGGGAAAGGAAGAGAGAGCAGATCTCAAGTCCACTCTGCCCTGAGCTTAGAGCCTGAGGCGAGGCTTGACCTCATGACCTGAGCTGAAACCAAGAATCAGATGCTTCACTGTGCCACTTAGGTGCCCCTGAAAATAGCTTAAAATATATATCCCAACTCACATTTTAAAGTAAACAAAACTTCTCTTGCAGGTATATTGAAGTAAAATTTCTCAGATTATTTTCTGTTGTCAGACTTTTCATATGGATGATCAAGAACTTGCATTTTAAATTTATTTTATGTGCCAACACGTCCAGAATTGTGAAGTGAATTTTAATTACTAATGATGAGAAATCTAAAAATATTTATGGCTTTTAGGGTAGCTCAGTTTCAATAAAAACCCAGCAGTTTTATATTATTAAAGTTTATGTGCCCTCCATGTAAGGGTTGTTGACAGAGAGCAGAGGTACAGCAAAGGTTCTTTCTATCCTTTGTAATTCTGAGTCTCCATCAAGTACTGAGCAAGACAGAGTTGAAACTGGCCAGATACTTCTAAAAATAGAGACTGTCATTTTAAGGGAAGTGAGCCCAGTGCAGGCCCACACTCAGTGCCTCCCAGTTTGATTTTGCTCCTGAAGCAAAACTGGCTGTTATCTTCTTTTGCATTTCCTTTCCCTGCTACTCCCGTGCTGCTTGCATATTTTTCCCCCTTAATTCTGCAAGCAAATATATCTTTACTAAACACGAGTTTCTAATGTTCCGTGTTTTTAATTTTGTGTGCTGCATTTTAAACAGATGGGCTTTCTCCCAGCTATTTTAAGATAGAGAAAAGGAGAGACCAGGGAAGGTAAAAGAATTCCTATACTCGATGTGTATTTCTAGGTGCCTGGATTCGCTCAGGTGCTCTGGGGAGAGCCACGCGTTCCTCTCCATTGCTAGCTCTCCTACGTCCTACTCACCGATCAATATTCATCGCTCGTTCTCTGGCATCCAACTCACAGATCAATAAGCACTGCTCTTAGGCATCCTAACCTTTTGGCATAATCAGCTTTTCGTTCAAATATGCCATCTGTGCTGCACCGGGGCCATCTTTCCCTCATGAAACTGGCAGTAGTGGCAAAGTACATTTGAATTCCCGATCCTCACAATCGTGGAGCAGTCTGTGGTTCTCCTGTGTAAATACAGCTTCCTCTATTTGGAAAACTCCTACTGCATGTTACAGTAACTCAACGTTCACATTTCTTTTCCAGACTGGGAGAAAGAATGCCTCGTGGTATTTCTTTTAGACCGCTGATCATCCCACAGTGTTTTTCCACGTCCCCCCCAACAGCCTCCTTCTTTGCCGTCACACTTTTTTGGCCTAACTCCACCGACATTGAGGCTCAAGGAAACTAGTTAGAAATCTCCCTGGGAACTGTCAGATCCTTCTTTAATCAGACCTACAGTCTGCTGGTCGTGAGACATTGGTTCTCTGCCCAGACATTAAGTATGATCGCTCAGAGGCAACGTTTAAGGAAGCATCACAGATTTAACTCATCAAGGATGTATTTCCTCCTTTAATGCATGAAAACAAAAGAACAAAAAAAGGAAGCCCTAATAACAGGCCAGCATTCTTACTAGGTGGAGGCATTTTTTTTAGGACGGGTTAGGATGCTGCTTATAAAAAGAGGTCTCAGTTTGTCTTGAGGTTGTGTATATCCCAGTAGATTTTCTCTTCATCTGTTTGTTTTTTATATTTTACAAGGAATAAATGACTGAAAGCTGCTGAAAATTTTTCTTTCCTGGCTGGTTTTAAATCTTCCAATATTTCCAAGAACAAATTTGGAAACTGATGCCAACAGAAAGCATGTGAGATTAGCCTCCTTGATAGTCCTAGAGAAGCAAGAAGGATTAGCCAATTAGAAGAGATTTTCTCTGGGGGCTTTAGCAGTGATGTAAGCAATCGTCTTTCAGTTTTGTAAATTTTGTGCCATTTGTAAAGTAATGAAGGCTTTAGCTCCACTGTAGATGAGCTAACATTCCCTTTGCCAACCAAAGGCTTGTCCACCCTAGAATGTCAAGGTTAAGCTCAGTTTCAAAAATAGCATATTAGGAGTCTACAAAATGTTCATATTTGCCCCAAATGTTTTCAACTTCCAATGATATGAAAAAAATTTGAATAGGTGGCTTGGCTCCTTGTTGTCACTTTTAGCTGGCATTTGGTCAAAGAAATATTAATCAATTCGAAAATATTGAATAAATACTTATGAAGTGTTAGGTGCTATATAAAGCATTGATGTTGGAGAGGAAAAGCATGTATAGAATTGTCCAGAATTATTCTTAGGATAGGTCTGCTGATTTATGGATTAGATATATTTCTGAAAAGGTATATGTAAATCAAATTCTATAGAACTTTTTTTAAAATATGAAAGTGTATATAAATATATACATATATATGTATGTTATCTTTATATATTACACACATATATACAGGCATTGTATTAGAATTTGGATATCCCCGTACCTTCATATATAACTCCAAATATATATAATGTACACACACCTATAACTGCTCAAATTAGACTGAATATTTCTCAAAATGCTTAGAAGAATGCAGTAGGCATTTAGGTGCTCAAAAAAATTAATTGGTTGATGTTAAGACACTGATTGAATGAGAATAGCTCATTATACAGAGACTGAGTAAATCATCTTAGGCAGAAAGTCCTCTCTTAGGTTACTTAAAGCATGTGTTTTCTTTCTCTAGGGATGCATGGAGAATTTGAATACAAAAGCATTACCCTAGTCTCCTGAGGTCCCAGCTGCATTTGCATTCCAAATCTGAAATGATCATTCCCATTAGAGTCACAGTGCATACATGTTAGTTTCCACACCCAGAATCATAAATTCCAAGTTTTTGTTTTCCTGTGTCTAGCCATAGAGCTGCGTTCATGTTAGTGAGGGAGAGTAACCAACTTTACTGTCACAAGCTTGAATAACAGCAAATAAAGATAAAGACGTGTTCTTCATGATGAACTGGTTTGTGGCAAAGAAAGATATTTAGCAAATTGACATATGGCAAAAAATCACTCTTCTATGGGTGATTAACCACTGAGGAATGGTAGCCTCACCAAGATCCGCTGCCTTGTACAGCAGACACTTGTAGACACATTTATATTCCCCACAGCAGTAAGTGTTGCTAGACAGTAGGTGTCTATGCCTTGTTTCCCTTCGTGGTCCACTTCAGAACACACTGTGCAGTGTTTAGGGATAAATGAGGGTGTTTTGGAACTTGAAGTGTAACTTGGAAGCTTTCTTTCTGTATGGGATCTGCCTTAAGCTGTGGAAGAAGGTCATGGTTTCCGTTGGGCTCGATTGCCTTCCTCAGTGCTTGCATAATAACACAGTTTTATCCTATTTCTTGAATTGTTGGTATATTTCTGTGTTATCAAAGATGGAACTATTTAGTTTCTCTTCATTTTTTTTTAAAGATTTTATTTATTTATTTGACAGAGAGAGAGAGAGAGAGATCACAAGTAGGCAGAGAGGCAGGCAGAGAGAGTGGGGGAAGCAGGCTCCTTGCTGAGCAGAAAGCTGGATGCGGGCCTGGATCCCAGGACCCTGGGATCATGACCTGAGCCCAAGGCAGAGGCTTTAACCCACTGAGCCACCCAGGTGCCCTCTTCATTTTGTTTTAAAGCCCAGTGTAGTGCTTGCACATAGTGAGCATTTGAGACATATTTGTGAACGAATGAAGAAAATGATTTTTGGCTAGCTCTAAGGTTTTACAAAGTTCTTTTTTATGTGTCTCTACAGACAATGTGTTCATTTCCAGAGTCTTGATGTTTATTTGGGAAAACTAGCCACTAATTCCTAGGGATCAGTTTTCCCAGAGCAAATAATGATGTTCAGAGACATAATTGTCCCCTGCATCAAGTCCATGATGATGCTATGAAAGAAAATAAATTATCCAACTTCTTATTAAGTTGGCAAATTTCTGAATGTACCCAAAGCAGAAGGTAGTGATGGAAATTTACTTTTAGTTCTCTCACCCAATGAAAATAAAAAACAAATTTCTAAACACAGAAAATTTTGTTTTACAGAATTAAAAAAAAAAAAACAGATACGTCTCTATTTTGTGTTGCATAAAAACCACTAAGTATTTAAAGAGATGGGAAATGAACTGTAGTCTTTCCCAGTGAAGCAACGTAGAATTTCACATTTTTTGTTATTTTATGTGAAATGAACCTTTGGAAGTTACCTTAAAAAATGGCAGCTCCCAGTGCAGAATTATTCTATACACATAGTCTATTCATTTAGTGTTGGGCAAATCGCTTATGCTCTCAGATTCTCAATTCCCTCATCTGCCAAATAATTTGTATCAAATTTATGAGGATTAAGAATAATGAAGGTCAAATACCTAGTGAAATGTCTGGTACATATTTGGTACTCCGTAGTGAATAGGTGTTTCATTATCACCATCATAATGATCGCTGTAAGTCATTACTACGAAAATCTAAAGCTTGAAACAGATTTTAAATGTAGGGCACAAATATTAGCAATAGTTCACATTGTTCATTAACAGAACATACTAGGCTCTTCTCAAATCATCCCATTCTTCATTAGAGGGAATTAAACCATCTATCAAGTCACTGGCTTTAGTTTGACTGAATTAAAGGGAGGCACACGTAGTTGTATGTGTACTAAATTTCAATAGACTCCTTGAAAATTTGTAACTTATAATTCTGTCCAAGAAACCACGAAAAATCTACTGTTTCTAATGAATGTGCCAATCTCATTGTTTTACAATTCATTGAACTGTAAGTTTCCTTTCATATTATCAAAGTAGGATGCACTGATGGTATGATTGTCTAGAATATCATGAAAGACTTCATACAGGATTAAATAGAAAAAGAATTAATCATGTGGCAAGTATACTTTAAAAGATCTCATACTTAACCAAAACATGTTAATAATCGTATATTAAAAATGTTAAGACATTTTTGACACTCATTGAAAAATGGTGTCTTCCCTTGATCAAGCAAATAAAACTTTCAGAAAGTATTCCTAAAGAAATCATTTTTATTTTTATTTATTTTTTTTTAAAAGATTGTATTTATTTATTTGAGAGGGAATGAGTGAGAGAGAGTACGAGAGAGGAGAAGGACAGAGGGAGAAGCAGACTCCCCAAGGAGCTAGGAGCCCGATGCGGGACTCGATCCTGGAAGTCTGGGATCATGACCTGAGCCAAATGCAGTCGTTCAACCAACTGAGCCACCCAGGCGCCCAAGAAATCATTTTTTTTTTTTTTTAAGATTTTATTTATTTATTTGACAGAGATCACATGCAGGCAGAGAGGCAGGCAGAGAGAGAGGAGGAAGCAGGCTCCCTGCTGAGCAGAGAGCCCGATGCGGGGCTTGATTCCAAGACCCTGAGATCATGACCTGAGCCGAAGGCAGCGGTTTAACCCACTGAGCCACCCAGGCGCCCCTCAAGAAATCATTTTTAAAGAACAAAATATATATGGAGATGATCATTTAACATTTTCTATATAGTGTAAAAACAATTTACTCATAACAACCAATACTTATGTAATGCTTATCCTCTGCCAGGGACACCATAGATGTTTCATGTACTCATTTAATCTTCACATGCCTGCTTCTTATTGTACAGGTGAGGAAACTGAGTTGTAAAGTGTTTAAGTACATTGTTTCAATGCAGCAGCCATCAGACTGTAGATTTTGTGCTCTAAACCAATATAGTATTTAGCCTTGCAAATAGAGAAAACAACCTATAATTTAGCAATATGGAAAATATGTAAAAGAGGAGAGGATTTTAACTGGACAGAATATTATGCAATCATTAAAATACATTCTTATGGAAAATATAAAGTGATGTGGACTTTTAAAAAATTATGCTAAATCATATAATTATGGTCAACCATACCATATAGGATGGCCAACCCACTATGACTGCAGACTTAAAAGATGGCTCTCACAGGGGACTTAATATAAATGAGTGTGCAGAGCCGGGTGAGCACACAGAGACGGAGAAGACTGAGATAAGAAAAACAAGAAATAAGAGCAAGTCATCTACCAAATTGAACTGGCCAGCAGAGTTGTCTGCACAGTCAGCATCGGGGACTATGGCGGTGCTCCCATCTGATGCTGCCTAGGCTTTGCGCCTGAGGGCATTTGAACCAAATGATGGAGGAGAACATCTGTCTACGGAAGTGTGAAGTGAAGATGGAGGGAGAGCCAGAAACAGAAGGCAGAATTGTCCCACAGTAACAAGAAATCAAGGGAGACTGAAATCCAACCCTGACTCCTAGTGGGACATAGGTTAGAAGAACAAACTCTAGCCTGGTAGCTCAGGTGATGAACAGAGCCCCTCTGGTGTCAGTGACCTGGAAGTGCTATGAAACCCTAAGTATCCTACGGAGATGGACTTGTTGATGGAAGTGGGGTTCAGACCAGACAGGAAGCTAGCTCTCCTATCTGGAGTAATTTCCAGAAATTGTGAGCTATTAGAATCATTAAACCTCAAGAGCTACAGAATCTTCAAATATAGGACAGTAGACAATCCTCTAAATCCTACTGTCCCAGGCCACGGATGCCCTTGAGAGCTCTCTAGCCCTTGTTCCTGTGCAATTCAGAGGGAAACAATGGAAGACAAGAGTCAAGGGCTTCAGGTGGCTGGGATGATGCAAGATGTGCCCAGGACTTGAGAACAAAAAAAATATGGAAATTAATGCATCCAATTAAAAGAGTAATAAATATATGGATATTTTGCATTTTATAAATTTTCTTTAATGTTAAAATATTTCTTTGGTAATTAAAAAAAATCTGATTAACTTGTGGATGTCATACTTTAGTAAGTTCTTTTTAGCTGTGTACTCTAGCTGTCTATATTTATGTAAACGGATGATTTACTTGAACATTTGCCTTTCTCTCATATATAGGTACAATGCTAATAACCTCACCACTGAATTCCCCACAAAGATTCGTATGCTGGCTCTCAGTGCGTCTTTTAAGGGCTCACAGTAGCATGGGATATTGACTGCTTCTTCATAGAGCCATGCTGACAAATTCACACTACAAAATGGAGATGAAATGATCTTTTGCTCATTTGCTTTAAATGCCATATTTTTCAGAGATAACAAAAATTGAGAGGTAGTGAACGATTTTTCTTTTTCTTCTATTTCATGGGACTATTTATCAGTGCCTATCTGACATTCTGTTTGGAAGATTGCAATGGCAGAGAAATCATAGGATGCCAGCCCAATCTGATGAGACCCTGGCAACAAATTAGCTGGTTCTCCCATCCTACAACAATAAAAATCAGTTTGGGAATAGGGAAGATTGTGTATAGATACTCTTCTTTCCCCTTTCCTCCTTTCTTCCTAGGAAATTTTGGAGAAGTCACCTAAACGTTAACTAGGAAACTTTTAGGTGTTAGCTTATATTTTAATGTATTTTAAATATATTAATATACTAATATATTTTAAATATACAAACTCAGTGAGTGGTTTACTGTGATAAATCAACTAGAAAAATTTTCAAAGTAAGTGGATTTCTTATTGCATTGAATTTAAAGAATCAGATATGGGATAAAGAGAAAAAAATTACATTCATTTCTCTTTTATTTGGTGTCAAAAGAAACTGATTGCTTGGTCCAGTTTTGGATTTTCTATGGAATTCATTTTTGTAGGATACTTGTACATATTGTATTTACATTTTTTTTTTAAGTTTTTGTTTAAGTAGTCTCTACACCTGACATGGGGTTTGAACTCGTGACCCCAAGATCAAGAGTCACATGCTCTTCTGTCTGAGCTAGCCAGGCGCCCCTATTTATATTCATTTTCTAAACAGCCTTGGTCACCATTCATAGATTCATGATCTAACATTGAGCAAATGTTAGCATGCAGTTCTTGTTACCAGATTATCTTGGGGGTTAAAAGAATCCACTGCTACTGAAAAGGGTGTCCCATGCCTATCTGTCTAAGCCAGTAGTCATTAATCTGTGCCAAAGAGCAAAATTTCCTTTCCATTAAACCACCAAAAGTAAGAACTTTTATTTTCCCGGCAGCAGAATTTATTTATGGATTTGATTGTATCCCAAATAAAAGTTGTTCTAGGGGATTTGCAATGGAAAATGAAAAGAAATTCTACTGACAAGCTTTGCAAACAGCATCAAACTGTCATAAAGCAGAAAGCACGATCAGACTGTGTCATAAAGCATGAAAACAGTGTCATAAAGCATAAACAAACTATCCTGAACTGATGCGGGGCCAGCTGGATGCTGATGAACTTCTTTTAGAGGGTCTTAATTTTTGCATTTCCTGTGACTCAGCCAAGCCTCCCACTCTCTGTTGAAGAGTCATGGATCATTCCAAAGTCGTTTGCAGTATGCACTTGTTATGCTTTGATGACATCAGAAGCAGTTATATTTAGTCACTAAAACGCAAATATATTTCCCATGAAACCAGCCGTGGCACTCCCTTTTACTAAAATAAGATACCGTTCTCCACCCAATCATAGCAGCTAACTTCTACTGAACAGTCACTGTGGTCAGGTACTATTCTGGGCACATGTCATCCATGCACAAAAGTAATCTTCTTAATAAGCCTAATTATTCCTGCCATTTTTCAGATGAGTCAACTGAGGCACGGAAGGTTGAAGGACTTGCTCCAGCTCCCATGGAGAAGTCGGAATCTTAAACCAATCCATCCGGCACCAGATGACCTGCCGTAGTCTCAGCTCCTCTTGGCTTGTTCTTGCCCCAGCCATCAGCTTCCTCATCTTCTGTGCTCCAGTCAAACTGCAAGACTTTGTAGTTCTCCAACACATTTCCAGTCTTTGCATTTAAAAAAATTTTTTTAAGATTTTATTTAATTGACAGAGAGAAAGAGAGAGCATGAGAGAGCACAAGCAGCAGGAGCAGCAGGGGGGGGGGGAGAGGCGGGGAACAGGCCCCCTGCTGAGCAAGGAGCCCCATGTGGGATTTGATCCTAGGACCCTGGGATCATGACCTGAGCTAAAGCCAGGAACCCCCAGTCTTTCCATTTTAAGCTGGATCTCCTTCTTATGCATGGCCACAGCCCCCTGAGCTTGCTGGACTCTGGTTTCTCTGTGAGGGTTGTGTGCTGGACAGCCTTTAAACCAAGGTATTAATTAGGTTTTTGGAGAACTCCATAGCAGAGCAGGTAAGTCTTACAGGACACTGAGGAAGGAGAGGTCCTTCTTGTTTCCTTAGTATTTATCTGCTTAATTTGGCATGGTTGAGAAAGATACTTTACATTATAATAAAGGTAAGTGGGATCTGAGATCTCCTTCTGGGCTAAGCATTAACCCCTTAGTTGTTGGATAATGGAAAGGCTCAAGGTACTATGGAAGGACCTACTGTAGGTAGGAGATCTCTAGAGAAATTTGGTCTGTTTATTGATACATAGAATGTTCCTTAAATATTTTCATTTATGGCCCTACCAGTGTGTCTTGGTTAAAGATTCTTAACTTGGTAGCACCTTGTGCTAATGGTCTAAAAGGGCTTCTAACTACCACCTCCTCAAATTCTCTTCTTACTCCTCTTCTTCTCTTTTATCACAACTGAAATAGGATTTTGTTTGGTGACAATCCATTTATATTCTCCTCTCAAAGAAGTGGAACAAGTCTTCCCAGTCTAACTTTACTGATCAGAATGCATTGAACTCTTTATTTCATATTGGAGCCAATATTTACAGGGGCCAAGTTCACAATATACTCCAAATTCTGTATTCCCTGGTCTTATATTTTCCTTTCTCTCAGAATTAAAACTTTCTGTATTAGAAGTATCCTGCTTTATCTTTCTGTTGGTGAATGGCAAATCTAGTGTCATCTGTCAGGGCTGGAAGTTTAGGGACTAAAATCCAGATTTTAGAGAATGGATAACTCAGGTGTACCTGTTCTTCCTCTATTTAGTTGTGCTCCAGCCCCCTGCACTTTCACCCACTTAACAATCTCTCCCCCGGCAGGCACCTGGCTGTTCTTTGCATCAGCCATATTACTACTTTTAAGAGTTGACTTCTAAAAAAAAAAAAAAAAAAATTGACTTCTAGTGGCATTAAGGTAAATTTTTGTATCTCTGGTGATAAAACAACCCCAAGCATAAAATCCCTATCATCAGGGCACCTGGGTGGCTCAGTGGGTTAAAGCCTCTGCCTTCAGCTCAGGTCATGGTCTCAGGTTCTGAGATCGAGCATCGGGCTCTCTGCTCAGCAGGAAGCCTGCTTCCTCCTCTCTCTCTGCCTGCCTCTCTGCCTACTTGTGATCTCTCTATGTCAAATAAATAAAATCTATGTCAAGTAAATAAAATCTTTAAAAAAAAATCCCTATCGTCTTCCAGCTCTGAACATCACAGTGAAACATCTCAGAAGAACTGTTGATACATGTTGTTTCAATTTCATCTCTCTCTCATAACATATTCCAATCTGTTTCACTTTCTTTCAGTTCCCCTGTCAATGACCTTCCTCCTTCTATTACTCAACCCTTCATCCTCCTGCTGCATTCAACAAGGCTTCTCTTGAAGCACTCTCCTCTCTGACTCACAGGCATTTTCCAGGTTCTGGTCCTACTTCACTGGCTGCTTCTTCTCAGTCTCCCTTGCTGACATGTCTTCTTTAGACCTTGAGGGCTGGTGTGCCTCAAGTAGGTCTCTGTGCTTGTTGTTCTTATTTTCTCTCCCCTAAACTTTCTCTTTGCCTGATTACAAAACGTACACCAGATAGAACCATGTAAAACTGAGGTTTTTGTAAGTGTAAGTGAAAATTAGATGAACATCAGGAATTTGTTGACTCATCCCAATACTTTTAACCTAAACCTCTTTCCTGAGTCCCATATCCATTGTCTACCTGACATCTCCACTGGATGTCTATTAGGCATCTCAAACAGAGCATGTCTAAAGTGGAATTTTTATATCCGTCTATCTTGTTTAATTCCAAATTTTCTCTAGGTCATTAAATGTCACTACTAAAAAGGCATCTTTGACTTACACATTCCTCATCTCCAAAATATAATCCAATGCCAAATCCCTTCTCTTCTTCCATCAATTTATATGTTGGATTTCTAGGTTGACACTCACCTACTCTAGTCCAAGCAATCCTACAACTTAAAGTGAACACTATAATAATTCCCTGTTTTTTCCTGCTTCTACCCTTGTCCCCCTACTACCCAGTCTCTATACCCAGAGTGATCAATTGAAAGTATGTATCAGACTCTCATATTAAACAATCAAGAAAACAAAATAATAGCAAAAAATGCCTCTTCAAAGATTTCCCAGTATGATCAGACTAATCCAAATCCTTACCGTGGTTCGTATTAGGGGTTAGAGAACTATAGCAGGCCACGTTGAGTCACTGCCTGTTTTTATAAGTGGTTCTACTGAGACACAGTAGAATGCTCAATTACACATTATCTAGGATAACTTTTGCACTACAGTGGCAAATTGAGTCACTGCAACAGAAACCATTTGGGCTGCAAAAACCTGTATTTACTATCTGAGCCTTTACAGAAAATGTTTGCTGGTCCTAGTTTATAGGGTCTTGTGCTATCCAGTTCCTACCCAGCTCTGAACTTCCTCTGTGCCTTTAACTTGCATACACTCTTCCCCAGCAGGCCTTGTTCCTATTACAGGACAAGGACTAGTGCTTTATGCGATGAGGGCTTTCTTTGTATCTCTACTGGGAATGTTCCTTCTCTGGATCTTTGATTGGCTGATACTTTCTCAGATATCTAGCTCTCACTTCCTAGGACAAAGGTATTCCTTGACATTCTATCTTAAGTTGCTCTTGATTGCTCTCCATCTCATTGCAAATTTTTTATTTCCTTTATAGCAGTTATCACAGTTCATAATTACCATGGAGACACCAGCCAAAAGACAGCTAGTATAGTATAATAACATCAGACAAACTAGCTTTTAAGGCAAGACATGTTACTAGATAGACAAGACATTTACCATCTATAGAGAGGATTGTGAATATAGAGGTAGCAGATGAAATAGGCTTTAAAGCAAGAGAGAGTGATAAACAGATATTTTATAATGATAAAAGGATAGTTCAATAAGAAAAAAATCTTAAATTTGCATGTATCTAATAACATAGCCTCAAAATATATAAAGCAAATACTGATAAGTTACATGGAGAAAAAGAAATAGTCACAATCACAGGGCTAGAGGTTTTAATACCATTATCCTAGTAGCTTATACAAATACACCAATAAAATGTTGGTAATAGGTCCTATCCACTCCTATTGAATTCCTTACATTTTTTTTTCAGGTCTTTGGTAGCCCATCCAATATATTTCCACAGCACCAACTACCTACCATTATTAAGGAAATTTTCTATTTTCCATCTGTTTATTTAATTGCTTCCCATTCTCCCACACAGATTGGAGACAA
Source organism: Neogale vison (assembly GCF_020171115.1). Classification (NCBI taxonomy): domain Eukaryota; kingdom Metazoa; phylum Chordata; class Mammalia; order Carnivora; family Mustelidae; genus Neogale; species Neogale vison. Next base: position 32,101,494 of record NC_058094.1, read on the forward strand.
ATATTAGTAAGCCTGTGGACAGGTAGATAAATTGAGACTCAAAGCTAAATAATTTATAGTAGGTCATGCAAAGAGTGATGAGGCCACATGGCTAAAACAGTCAAGCATTGGTCTTTCTGACCTGTATTTTTTCCCATAGATTACACTTCCTCCCCTGATGAATGAGTTGGCGATTTACTGTATCTTCTTTCTGTAATTGCTATAAACCATTTTCTTCCTCATATTATACTCAGATGGGGACTGGCAGAGATTAATATCACCATTAAAAACCTATGAGATGCTGAGGTGGTCGTTCCTATACCATTTCTGTTTAGTTTGTCAGTCTGGCTCCTGTAGAAATTGACAGATCCTAGAGAATGACGGTAGTCCAGACTACTTCAAGCTCAAACAAGTAGAAACCCTGTGCACAGTTGCTGTGGCCAACATGGTATCATTGTTAGAGCAAATTTATAAAGTCTCATGCTCTCATGGTATACAGCCATTGATTTATTAAATGCATTCTTTCCTATTCTGGTCAGATAGGGGGATCAGACATAGTTTGCATTTATGTGACTGGGACAAACACATTAATTTATGCTTTTGCTTCAGGGCTATGTTAACTCTCCTGCCCTCTGTCATAATATAGTCTGAAGAAATTCAGACTGTCTGAGTTTCTCAGAACATTACATCGATCCATTATATGACATCATGCTGACTGGACACGTTGAATAAGACGTGGCTAGCATGCTGGAAGTTTTAGTTTTATGCTCTTCTAGCAGTATAGGACAAACTATTCAAAGCATTTACTTTCAAAAACTTATAAACTCTCTGCCCTTTGAATTGTATATCTTTTCCCAGCTTTTTGCCAACTTGACAATCTAGAAGTGTCTTTCTCAAAGCCCTGGGAGCCATCCCTTACAAATATAACCATGAAGAAAGATAGACCCCCAATTTCTCAGGCTGTGTGGGAGGGTAGGAGAATAACTTGGGTAACTACCAATAAACACACACAGATGGTCGAATCACATTGATCAGCACAACCCCTCATGACCTCCAGTACTTTCCCAGTAGTTCATCCCAGTGTTTAAAAACTCACCTTCAATCTCTCTCTCTCTTCCCTAAGCAATAGTCATTTTACCCAAGGTTTATTGAGATATAATTGACATATAACATTGTGTAAGTTCAAGGTATATTATGTAATGATTTGATATATGTATATATTGTGACATGCTCATCACAATAAGTTAGTTAACACCCATCATTTCACAGTTACACATTTTCTTCTTGTGATGAGAACATTCCAGGTCTACTTTTGGCAACTTCTCAATGTACTATCAACATTGTTCACCTGACCATAGTCTTCCTGGCCTATTTAATCCTATCTAGTATCATCTTTCTTTGACCCAGGTTTCATGATGAGAATAGGAGAAGCTGCTTTGGGTATATTGAGGATTTCTGAGCTTCCCCTTCAGCCCGGAACCACCTGCTTTCGGATCATGACATGAGAGAATAACAAACATTTATTTTATTTGAGCAGCTGAATTTATGTATCTCCTTGTTGGAACAGCTTGCCCTGTGTCATAAGTAACAGAAGATCTATTTGACGAAGTTCCTTTAAAGACAGGATCAAGTTTGAAAAACAAAAACAAAAACAAAAACAAAAAAGAAATTTAACTTTGTTTTTTTCCTCTGAGCATGCATTCTGACACTGAACTTTGTTAAAAGTCAAAACTTAGGAAATGAAAAAACTTAGGAAAATACAAAAGTACATGTAACATCCATCACCAAAAAATTGAAATAAAATGTGATATTTAAGTCTTGGACCAAAATTGTATTGTTCAGAAACAGGAAAACAGAAAAAGATGAATTTATAACTTTTTAAGATTCAATTTGGCCAAGTTCTACAGTGATTTATTTATAAGAAGAACATTGCAGAGAACCTAACCTGAAGTCCACTTTATTTACTCAATATTTCAATTGCTTAGAAAAAATATAACATAAATGTGGAAGAAGAATACTTCTCTGTTATTAGGATCATGTGTATTTTGATTTTCTAATGAGCTTTTTGCCATGTCCATATTACAGTTTTTTGGGATAACACTAATTTTTACCATGTCATTCACTGATGCGCTTTCTTTTTTCCTTTATTCTATTTGTCAATATTCTTTAAATTGATTCAATACAAACTTATGAATATGTAGATTGTGCCTGAAGATCTTTTAGGTGTCAAAGTGGTAAAGAGATCCTCAGTGGGAGATGGACAATAAAGTATGAACAAGTCACAAAAACAAGAGACTATTCATTTGCGATAAATCAGAGGTGGGGCTGGCAGAAGGAAACGGAATGCTGCCAAGAAAACTAAGTGGGTGGAGAAGAGAGCACTAAGTTAGCTAAGCTGGCTGGGTGTACACCCGTGTGCAGAGCCAGAAGAGAGGATTCCAGACCCAGAGAAGTGCAACTTCAAGACCCCTGGCAAGAAGAGATCTTGACTCCCCAGAAGAGGCAGAGGTGACTGAAGGGGAATAAAGTGAGCAAGGAAGAGAGCAGGTTGGGATGAGGTAGAACTGAAGAGGCAGGCATGATGGGAGGTTAAATTCTAAGCACAAAGCAGAGTTCTAAGGGAAGCAGTAACAGGATGGATTTACATTTGTTGGAAATTACTCTGGTAGTGCCCAGATTAGAAGAAAGACCATTTTACCCTCTGCCATTGAAGTCACATGCTGCTGGGGGCGGGGATTCAGAAGAGGAATGACTTCCCTGCTTTGGGAACTTGTAGTGAAATCTCCGGACTCCAGGGCTCATTTGCATATTATGGTCTGATTGGTCTGAAAAGGTTTCTCTTTTGTATGCCAGTCAGACTTGCAGCCAGATGGCTTGAGGCTGAAACAAGTAAAAAAAAAGAAAAAAAAAGAAAAAGAAAAAGAAAAACGAAAAATCTATCCAGCTAGGCACAGGGATTTTTTGTTGTTATTTTGTTCCCTTGCTTTTTAGTAGGGCCTGAAGAGATCACTGGGGAGAATCAGGGGTTATAAATTAGTTTGGCCTCTGTCCCCCACCAGGGAGGAGAGCAGAGAAAGAGAATCTCAGAAGACATGGGGATTTCTCTGGGGCATCCAAAGAAATCGCAAGCACCACATATTCCCTTTAGCATTCTATTTTAACTCTGCATCTTCTCCACATCAGGATTTAAGAAGCAAAACAAAACTTTGTTCCTTAAACTTCTCAACACTATGCGTATCACAATGAAGGGAAAGGAGCTGGAATTTAATCATTCATGAACTAATTTACATGCAGCAGAAAATCCTAAGTAACTGCTCTAATACTTGGCAAACTATTATTTAGGAGATGAGCATATTTGAATAATTAATATACACGATTAACATACTTTAAGACTATTTTTGCTGTATTGGCATTACAGGAAAAGGGATTTTAACTATCTGTAAAAACTATATTGGACAAGCATCCTTGATGATGATTAAAACTCAATGATTTTTTTTTTTTTTGCTTTCTTTTATGAGACGACTAAATGCATTTGAAATACTTCATTAACTAGAAAGTCTGTTTTATGCCGTGCAGAGATGAATTTATACTTGTGCAATATGCAAATATTTTCAAGGTATAAAATTGTAACTGCTGTTGAATTCAATTGAAGCGCCATGAAAAGTGAAACATAGTTCATAATTTCATATTTCATTTTAACAGCCTTGGCTAAGCATTTTTTTCAGAATTGAGAGTTTTGAAATATATCACTTTTAATGACAATGATCTCACCTCCCTAAGTACTGTCTGCCAGGCTTCCTGGGGGCACAACTACCATCCTCAGTTTCCAAACAGGACCAGAGTGGGAACCTGGCTGCACAGGAAGGCAGGAACCTGCCCAGCAGCTGCAAATTCCACCTTTACATTTTCACTCATGCCTTTGATTTCATAGCCTCTCCTAAAATATAAACACCCTCTGGAAAAATGGGATTTAAAACCTGGCAGCATTTTTTTCTTTCACTTGTTGGCTTTAAAAAAATATTAAACATTACAAAAATATAACGAAGGGAGAGATTTGGATTGTACCTGGAATATTTTTGTGGTAGAAAGTGTTTATTTTTATAGCCCATAAACTATATCTAGGAGTGTTGTATGAGGTGCTTAAACATTAGTGATCCAGTGATAAGTAGGCTTGAGAAGGAAGGGATTATGATAGGAGCTCCAGAAACCTGGGAAGAGGAGAGAAGAGGCATCCATTGTTACCTCTGGAAGGAACTCTGGCTTGGATGTCAGATCGTCTTGACTTTTACCCCAGGTTTGTAAACAAAGCCAACATAAGTACTCAGGGGAAAAGAGATCCAGACCAGGTCCAACCTTTGTGTGACGCTTATACATTTCTGGTAGAAAGAATAATTAAAATTTATGAATATAAATTTAGGCATAGATCCCTAGAAGGGGCTTATGTAGTGAGGGACCTTAAAGCTTAAACTCTTCATGTAATGTTAAATTCTGCTCCAGGTGGATGTCAGAATTGTATCATATTTTCATATGATACAGCTGAGATCCACAGATAAGAAATGGGTGCCAGCTGGTGTTTGGTAGGGCTAAGCCTGGAATCTGGTCTCCTGAAGAGGAAATCTCTGCTCCTTCTAGCACACAGTGGGAGCTCCCCATGTGACCTCAGGCAAATCACTTTGGCCCTTCAATCCCATCTTGAAAAATGAAAGTCAAACAAAATGAACATAAAGGTCTTCCCAGTTTCATAAAAGCACTGGCCATTTACACAAGTTGAAAAACAACAAAATTATCCCCCCTGCTTCTCAGAATCTGGGCCCCTGTCATCCAGCAGAACAGAACACAGCAAGGGACAGAACCACTGTGACGTTAGCCTCCCAGGGGTGGGTTTCTGATCCTAGCCTACCATAGCTCCGATGCTTGGGCAAGTCACTTCTATTTTCTCCTTTATAAAATAATGATAACTGGCAGCAAAAGTTAAAATGATGATTATATAACTTCACCCACAGTGCAGTAAGAGTCAGCCATTTTTTGTTCAGTTACCAAATGAGAAACAGCTCCTATCCATATTCCTGAGACACCTTCTTCCCCCATTGTTTTTCTCCTACCATTTCCAACAAGAATGCCTTCCCAGAACGCATTTCAGTATCAGGATAGAACCAGGGTATCAGCATACCTGCCCTTTTCATTTCTATTCTGCTGTTTCCTCACATACTAAACAATTTAGGTGGGAGACATTCTCTTGGTAACTAAGGGCCCACCATCTTTCCGGGGTTTCTTAATTTTTGTTTTGTTTTGCTTCGGTTTGGGTTTTTTTGGTCGTCCCTCTTGCTAAAGCTATTACTTTCAGAGGCTTCTGGTGGTGTCGTCAGTTGGACAATGCAATCTTGGTTTCAGCTCAGACTGTGATCTCAGGGTCTTGAGATTGAGCCCCATGTCTGGCTCTACATGGAGTCTGCTTGGAGTATCTTTCTCCCTCTGCTTCTATTTCTTCCCTCCCCTCCCTCCTCCCTCTCTCCTTCTCTCTGTCTCTCAAAGAAATAAATAAATCTTTAAAAAAAATACTTTCATTTATCTTTTCTTCTAGAAGACCATGTTGCCTTTGGAGCTGCTTTCTCTCCTGTCCTCAGGAATTTTCTTTTTCTGCTGAGTGAGGGAGCTTGGAGGCACCTGTCTGCTTCCCACACATTTCAGCTCTTCTCCTTAGCCAGAGTCTGATTCAGGCACTGACTGGCTTGACTCTGGCTATGGTGAGACAGGTATTTGCCTCTCAAAGCCTTTGTTTTCTCATTCACAAGTTGGGAATATAATTGTTTCTCCATGACTGTGGAGTTAAATTAACCAAAGCATGTAAACGAGTTGGCATGCTGTCCAGCACACAGCAAGCCCTCAAGTACTATGGATTCTTTTATCATCATAATGATTATTACATGCAGAGAGTTTGGTAGCACCCGGTTCCCTTTTCCCCTGCAAAATACTTTCCAGAACAGGTACAGTGAGACTACAAGTTTCATATTCTGGAAATAATGAGCGAAAGGTTAAATATGTGGGTAAAGTTATCTACTGATCAGGGACACTTCTTTTTACGATTGCAGAATCCATTCTTATGCTGATATACGGTAATCCTATTGCATTCTTAGGAACCCTTGTCTTTTGTAAAAAAGAAAAAAATCTTAAATGATTAAACATTCTTAAGAGACATTAATTTATGCTATGATTGAGACTGCATTTTACTTCTTTCAAAACAATCTTTTAATAAGTAATTTCAAAAGATATGTTCAAAATAGGAATGCCATCAGGGAAATGTTGATGCAGATGGGATTTTTTAGAGCTCAAAGTAATTAAGGGTTCTTGGCAAGGAGGAAAAAAAAAAAAAAAAACTTTGAAGAAATAGAATCCAATTTCTTATCCATGATAATTTAATGTTGTACCTTTAAACTGTCTTATTAGTACTTATTTATGATCTGCCCAAACTTAGCATAACGGCATATAATTGAAGTCCTTGTATTCTGGGTGCATTCATTTAAAATATTGATTGAGTCAATGTCCTATTTTATAGTGTTCTACTTTAATGCAATAAAGATGAGCTATCATCTAGGTCTTCAAGAATGAAACCGAGTTCTGGAGTTACTGGAGTTATTTGGCATGAAAAGATAGCATTACCTAATAATGAAAGTTTGTTGGCTCTGAAAGTCCTCTAGAGTTTCTTATATATTAGTATTATTTAGGTTTCTGATGATTGACTAATGGTGTGAACATGTTTGGTTAAATGCGAACAAATCCCCTATCAATAAAGAGTAACACTTTGCTTAATGGAAAAATGAGAACTGATGATTTGTTAATGTAAATCATAACACACAGGGATTTGAAGCATCAAAATCTCAATTACTGTCATTATAAAACTGAAATCCTTACTAACTATTGTGTCCCAGAAACTATAAATTTACAGAAGAATGAATAGAGAACATCCATACATTCCTTATTGACTGATTCATTAAGCATTATGAGTATCAACTATACAACAAAATGTACACTGGTTGTTATATATGCAAATATTGAAAGCAACTGGAGCCAAAAAATGAACAAAGGAGTCAAAACAAACAATTACGAACTGTGACCCATTTGCAGTTTGAAACTTCAGAACTTTGAAAGAAACAAAGAGAAAGAAAGGTTAGAAAATAATGGGAGAGTAGAAATTAGAAAGGATGGCGGTATCCATGGAGAATAGGATTATGCTGAGGCATTAGTGATTCCAGGAGAAACACTGGAAGAAGAATTCTAGCAGTAAAGGCCCCCCAGTACTCCATTATTTGATAAAGAGGAAGGTCAGAGTGGCCCAAAGCTAGTGAAGGAAGAGAAAAATGCATTAAGAGGACTGGACAGAGTGAAGTCAGATTATGCCTGTAAGTAGGACCGTTAGATTTTAACCAGTGGGGACCCTTAATTTCTGGAAGGGATTCATTTAATATAGAAGTTACACGTTGGGTTCTTGCTACTAGAGAGCAGATATCATTCCTCTTGAATCAGAACAAATCAGGAGCAATGCACTGAAAGGAAATAAAGGAAAGTGACCATGGTGGGGAAGAATTATATAAAAGTGGGGGAACACACTGTGAGAATGGGATTTTGAGAAAAGATGAGAAGCACAGCTTTTAATATTGATTTTTTTTGAAGATTTTATTTATTTATTTGACAGAGAGAGATCACAAGTAGGCAGAGAGGCAGGCAGAGAGAAGGAGAGGAGGAAGCAGGCTTCCTGCTGAGCAGAGAGCCCGAAGCAGGACTCGATCCCAGGACCCTGGCTTGACTCTGACTATGGTGAGACAGGTATTTGCCTCTCAAAGCCTTTGTTTTCTCATTCACAAGTTGGGAATATAATTGTTTCTCCATGACTGTGGAGTTAAATTAACCAAAGCACGTAAACGAGTTGGCATACTGTCCAGCACACAGCAAGCCCTCAAGTACTATGGATTCTTTTTTCATCATAATCATTATTACATGCAGAGAGCCAAAGGCAGAGGTTTTAACCCACTGAGCCACCCAGATGCCCTAATATTGATTTTTTAATAAAGATTATATTTATTCATATTTGAGAGAGAGTAAGTATGTGGATGGGAATGGGGGAAGGGCAGAGGGAGAAGGGGAGAGAATCTGAGGCAGACTCCATGCTGAGCTCTGAGTCCAACATGGGGCTCAATCCCATGACCCGGCGATCATGACCTGAGCCAAAATCAAGAGTCAGACACTTAACTGAGTCACCCAGGTGTCCCATATTGATTTTTAATATGAATACAGTCCTTTCCAGAGATTAGAAAGCTTGGTTTCTAATAGAGGAAATTATTTGTTCAGCAAATGTTTATTGATCTGATATGTGTTGGACTCTTCCAATTTAATAATATTTAATATAATCAGATTGGTTATACAATAATGGAAATCATGAATGAAGGATACAGAAAGTGAAAATCTCTCTGGTACAGATAGACAGTGCTTCAGTTGGAAGACAAGGTCATTCATTTGAATATATTTTATATACTGATCATAGGAAATTATTAGCAAGGCTGCCTACATTCTGGAGTAATAGAGACTTCGCTCTCATCTGCATCTTTCCCTGAAAGACCTCACAGTCAGTGGAAAGAAGACAATTACAATAGTCAAACATGATAGGGTTCTGAAGATCCCTAATGTGTGCACTACACAGAATTGCAGCTTCATTCATTTATCCCACAACAAAACTCATTGGGCACCAATATGTGCCAGCTATCACCAACATGTCTGCTCTAGAATAATTCTTCACAAAATTTAAAAAGGAAAACCTATACTGCATGCCTAGTTTGAACTAGACAACACGTTGATGGGGTTCCTCTTTATTCTCATTGATCCCAAGACTGTATTACCCTCCACCCCCTTTCAGGAGGAAACTATTGTTTTAGCAGTCGGGGATATGTAGAACAGTATGGTTTCATGTTTGTCACAGTTTAGAGACCGTTTCCTTCATAGTATGCAGAGCACACTTTCTTCTAGAGTTTTACTAGATAGAGGAGCCATCAGATAACCACCGACTGCAGCCGAGCTTTCCAGAACACCCCCGCTGTCTGAAATGATACTGTAGATAAATTCAGACTAAAGATTCTTGGTCACTCTAGGGACCCCACAGATCAGACCACAGATGCCAGCCATTGATTTAGTCACCCAGAGCCTGCTCTGACCTTGGGATTCCTGCCTTTACACCTGCTGCTTACACCATTAAAAGTAGCAGTAACAACCGAAGGACCCTTACTTCACCTACAAGGTAAGCACAGACTCTTAGCTTTCCCACTGTTTGCCAAGCACTCCTTTCGATTGTTAGTTTTTAGATGTTTTTATACACCCCTTGAGACATCTGGTGTGCGGTCTCCATGGCTACTCTTTCTGAAGAGTTCTTTTGGCAACGTTACAACCTGCATGATTCAGGACTTTCAGATTCTCATTAGAACAATCCAGCTTTACGACGAGGCTGTGATTGCCTATGAACTGGGTGCAGGCATATCACCGATTTGAGAGTGATACTTATGTTAGTATCAGTTTCATTCTCAAAGCTTTTATTATTATTTTATAATTTTTACTTATTTTTAAAGATTTTATTTATTTATTCATGAGAGACAGAGAAAGAGAGAGAGAGAGGGGCAGAGGCAGGGGGAGAAACAGACTCCCCACCAACAGGGAGCTTGATGTGGGACTCCATCCCAGGACCCTGGGATCATGACCCGAGGTGAAGGCAGACAATTAACAGATTGAGCCACCCAGGTGCCAGTGAAACTTTTTTTTTTCTTTTAAACACTGAACTTTATATCAGAAAACTCCTACATCATAGAAGATCTATAGATCTATAGATCTATAGAAGGCAGATCTCCACAATGTGGAAAGAGAAGCCATGACCCAGAGTCACTCAGTGTGTTCAGCTGACACATAAACTAGGATCCCCCAGCTCCCGATTTCTACTTCGGCACACTGTCCATTTATATTGTGGTACCCATATGGGGGCCTTTTGGGATGGTCTCTGCTTATCCTGAGTCACCAATCATCACACCATCATAAAGCAAAATAGATGCATCTTTGCAACTCACCTTGCTATGGACTGAAAGTTTGTGTCTCCCCAAAATTTATATTCAAAGCCCTAATCTCCAGTGTGATATTCAGAGAGGGGGACTTTGAGAGGTAATTAGGTGATAAGGGTAGAGCCCACACGACAGGACATAAGAGCCTGCTTCCTCTTTCTCTCTGCCTTGTGAGGATACAGCAAACAGTTGTCTGTCTGTAAACTAGAACCCCAGTTGCCCACTATCTTATTAGACTTCTTAGCTATCAGAACTGTGAGGAATACATTTTTATTTTTTAAGACAACCACCCGATTTAAAGAATTTTATTTGAGGGAAAGAAAGAGAAAGAGAGCAGGGGAAGGAGCCGAGGGAGAAGCAGACTCTCTGAGCAGGGAGTCTGACTTGTGGCAGGATCTCAGGACCCAGGATCATGACTTGAGCCAAAGGCAGATGCTTACTGGATTGAACCACCCAGGGTACCCCCAATCTATCATATTTTTGTTATGGCAGCCTGAACTAACACACATCTAGAACAATAGATTTCTTATTTATGACTAAGGAAACAGTAGAAAAAATTCTTTTAAATACCACACCACAGAAACTTAACTCAATTCCTCATTTTATATATATATATATATATATATATATATATATATACACATATATATACATATACACATACACACATATATATATACATATACACATACACACATATATATATATATTCCCCCCCCAAGAAGTTTTCCCTAGTACCAGAATTCTCATTTTTAGTCTTTGGATTTTGTATGGAGATGCCAGATTCAAGAAAACATGGGTATGATTGTCTTTACATTTAAAACATTCTTTGCAAGCCTCGACAAGCTTAAAACAATAAATCAGGAAAAGTTCTGAGTTTTTCTACTTTCCCTTTCACTGACAATATTTGGTGAATATATAAGTAATAAAGTTGAAACCATTTAATGAAAGGGGGAAGGAAGACGAATAATAAACCAGCTAGAAATTTAGCTCTTAAAAAACAGCATAATGAGCAATATGTTAACCAAAGCTCCAATAATGTCAAAGATAACAAATGTCTTTAACTTCTCTAATTCGGGATGTCCTGAAAAAGACTCTTCTTCTTTTCATTTCCATCATTATTTTCTAGAATATACTTTGACTCTAAAGGAGAGCAAGTTGAGAATGTGTCCTACAGCTTCACATACCACTCTGGCCACAAGACCTTAGAAGCTGACTCTGCTTGCTTTGAGAGCCTGTTATTTTGTTTTAAACTAGATGTCTGTATCACAATCTCCTGTACAGCTGTCCTCCTAATCACAGTGTAGTCACTTAATGAATTCTCACATTCACACACTTTTTCAAACATCCAGAATGACCAAAACTCAGCAGCATGATGTAAGGACATGGCTCGGGGTGTCCAGAGACCAGGAAACCAGGCTTGATGGAAATGTTTAATCTTGGGGATTTGTGCATCTGAACGTTAAGGAGGGGAGAACAATATCACTTCCTCCTGCAATCATCTAGGTTCTACGATGCGGTCTTTCTCCTCGCTCCAAGGCAAAGATCTGAAATATTTGGCAGTCTCAGAGTTTAGTAAGGGTATTCCCTGAGTTACTGGGGTCTTTGGAGATTACATCAATAAGAAGATTAAAAGATCTTAAAAGGTTAACTATCAGAGCACTTCAAATAGATCTGAAAAAGCACTTGCAATTTCCTGAAAAGATGAAAGGATTGAGAAAGGGAGGGATGTTTCTGACCAGTTTTCCAGTGAAATACAATGAATGGGAATTTAGTGGCAGATAATACCCCATTAAAATAATGGTGGGTGCTTTAACAACTAAATCCTAAAATATCAGTGGCTTATGCAAATTTTTTTTCCTTCTTCTTCTTATTTATGTAACAGCCCACTGCAATTGTTCCTGGCCAGCAGAAGTTTTTTAATCCAGCTGGTGATCCAGGAATCAAAGCTTTTTTCATCTTATGGTTTCATCTTTGCATCTAGTCCCGGAGAAAGAAGAAATACCTTCTACTTAAATGCCTTGTACCAGTTACAAACTTCTTGTCCAAATGGGCCAGATGGTTCCCCTAAAGGCAAGAGCTGGACAACGGCGCTTCAGTCTCAGCAGTATTAAATAAAAAATGGAGATGAACCCTGACAATTCCCAGAGCAGACAAAACTACTTAAGCCATGTAAGCAAAATGGGTAAAATTTTGAATTATTTGGAGTTGTCGTGGCCACTTTAGGAAACCTTGAACTTAGATAAGATAGTCCACCTTAAGGGGCACCCTTGAAAATTGAGGATCCTGAGCCTCTACTTGCTATCCAGACGCTCTTAAAAAACAAGATGAGTCCAAAAATAGCTCAGAACAGATTTTTACAGCATGCGAATAATCAATCTTCTGGTAAAAAAACAAAACAAAACAAAAAAACAGTTGGCCTTCTGAGTAAGTAACCTTGACAGAGTCTGTCTTCCAGCAACAATTTGGATCCAGCTGTTTTTCTGAGTTTTGCATTATTGTGCCTGAGGCATGGCGAAATTTTTAAAATGAGAGCTGTAAGACCTCTGTGTCTGTCTATATATCTAGTATGGATAGGTATTTTTTTAAAGTTTTATTTAATTGGCTTAAAGAAAAATAATCACTTATATAAATATTCCTGAAATGCTGAAATATAGAAACAAACCCAAATGTTTGAAGTTTACATGATGTGGGACAATTGCTAATAAATAAAAACTAGTTTAAGTTTGTTGGTTTAATAAAAGCAAGCATGTCTTCAGATTCGGCAACATTAAATATAGTGCAAACATGCAACGTTTCTACCTGCGTTTACTAGACAAATAAGCTCATGCTAACTCTAGGTTACAAAATTTATGCAAGAAAAATAACTTGAGATGATGGTTAGATCGTTGATGTCTAATCTAAACATAATTGTTAAAAACAAGTAACTTAGAGAGAAGTAAATGAAAGTTTATACTAACAAACTAAATATTCATTGAATATCTAGATCTTTTCTAAGAAAACAATATACTGGGACATTGATTACTAAACATGTTTAACTTTAGACTTAACATTTACATAGAAACAAAAAAATTGATTTTGCTGCATTAAATCAAATTGTGGTATGAAAAACATGGCTCTAAAATGTTATGTTTTACTTATGTATACATTTGCTAATCTACAATAGGATGCTAGTATGTGGTAGACAGTTGCTAATATATGATACACGGATAATTTCCTAGTTTTCATTGGAAAGTAAAGGTTGCAAATATTTAAAATTTATAATGTGTAAAATGGAACTACTAGAAACAATAAGAGAGAAGGGAAAAAACCTTGTATGAAAAATATGGGAAGAAAATAAGATGCATTTCTATACGAAGACGATTCAAGGAAGAGAAGATGTGTTTTTGTTACTATAAAAGAGTAAGGTCTAAAATAAAATGCCTGCTTATTCTAAAACAAGAAGGAAAAGAGTAAGACAAAACCTGAACTGATACAGAAAGTTGCAGGTTTGTGGAAAAGAAATTATTATGTTGTGAGTTCAAAACTGGCTAAATTGAATAGATTTTATAAGGGTTTTCAAGCTCATTTTAAAATGAGCTGAATAGTGTGCAAATGCAAAACCAGAGTTCAATTTTGTTAAAGCCACAACATTTTTTACATTATTGGTCTACTTACTAAAAGTTGAATTTTTTTTTTCAAATAAGGTAATAAGGTAATCTGTCCAGGAAACAAAGATTCTTTGTCTTAGAAATATTTCCTGTGTTCCACATTATCTTTATCAGGTCTTTGACTACTTAGCAAAACTGAGTCTTTTAAATATTAAATGAGTTAAGTTCTTCTTACAACTATGTGAAAGGTTTCTGTATTTTCCTAGATCTTTAGACTGTCAGTGATTGGATACTAAGTCTTGTTTTATAGTTACTGATGTTTCTGTTTGATCAAATGTCTTTAGTCTTTTGACATTTTGATAAGCTTCCCTAAATCAAGTTCTGGATGACATCTCCTTGACCTCAAACTAACTAGACCTTTCCAGAGGGGCTCTGGAAATTCTCAAAAGATCTGCTTTCTCTCCGTATAAAAAGACACTGATTTATTTAGATTTACTGGATACATGGAGGTTTATGAGAAACACTGTCAAATAAAAAGTAATGCTTAGATTATATTTACATGGGTAATATATGGGTACATATTACAAATATAATTCAGAAATTATATGAAATTCCTCAACTTCTGATGTTCTGATGTAATATCAGTCATAAGTCCAGTTTTCACTTTGAAATATCATAGAGCACAAAAACAACATAATCACTTATCAATTGTATCATTGTGTCTGTATGGGCTCTCATCAGATCTTTAACCAGAGCTATTTTTTAAGTCTTTTGTCCCTCACTCGTTTTACTCTCAGTTCTTCTCTGAAAGCATATACAGTGAGCTACATATAAGAATGCTTCCTCCTTAAAGAGATTCATGGAAAAGATCCTGACATGTCCTCCGCCCTATAAGTTTCTGATAACTTTAAGGTCGTTAGGCTGAACTAGGTAAGACTTTCCAAAATTCTGAATGCAAACAATTGGTTTATAAAACTGCTAATCCAAGATGAAGAAAAATGAGAATTATAGGAAAATGAATGAACTGATGAAGATGACAGCATGTAGGACTTGATTTAAAACATTGCCGGTTCCAGGACCCCTGGGTGGCTCAGTTGGTTGAGCAGCTGCCTTCGGCTCAGGTCATGATCCCAGCGTCCTGGGATCGAGTCCCACATTGGGCTCCTTGCTCGGCAGGGAGCCTGCTTCTCTCTCTGCCTCTGTCTGCCTGTGCTCGCTCTCTCTCCCTCTCTCTCTGACAAATAAATAAATAAAATCTTTAAAAAAACAAAAAAAAAAAAAACACAACATTGCCGGTCCCTTAATGTTTTCTTTCCCAGATTTAAAGGATCTATTTCTCCTCTCTTTTAGGCTTTCTATAACTTAAAGCAATTTGGAAAAATATGCTTTTGTAAACAGAAATTGAAAAGTTTATCTTTCTCTCCCTCCAGAATTCAGGAACTCTTCATATTCTTATTTTTCATGACAACATATATAACACCTAAGTTCAATAAGAATCTACTCTCTTTGTGTAACAGGACACAATTAAACAAGTTAATTAGTTTGGCTTCTTAGCCTAGAGAGACTTTTAAGACTTAATCAGAAATTCCTTATTACCCAACAATTTTAAAGCACTAAGGTTGTCTTTACAAAGCCAATAAACCCCCTTAGATATGACCAAAGCTTTGCCTGAAATGTCATATTTGAGAATATGCATAGAATTACTATTCTTCCTTCATTTGTCTAAATGATCAAGCCATGCTTCGTAAGACGAGACTTCTTATTTTACAAGTGTTTCACCATAAATACCTTTGATAAGAATGGGAGGACTATTTAAAAAATGTCTTTCAATAGAAAACTGTAGTATACCGATTATCAGATTCTAGTCCTGTTAGTGGTCCTTAAGATTTTGTTACCTACTTCTAAACGTCAGAGAAGCCACCACAACATATCGTACATGGAAAACCTTCATGTCTTTCACCAGAATACCGAATTTGGCATCAAAGACAGTCAAACTGCAAACCAGGAAAATCTGTCAGACTGAAACTGCCACCGTTTTTCTACCATCCGAAGATGCTTCCAACTCAGATCTAGAGATATTTCTCAACGGACTGCTCTCCAAGCTCAGAATCTGAGCTTAATATTTGTTTGAACTCTAACTTTTGTTAACCTTTCGACCTGTGTTTAAAATTAATCTTTGTAGTTTCTTTTGTTTCCATAGAAATGCCTCTCATTAAATTACCTGGTTGCTCAGATCATTTGGAGGCCTAATTTAGGTAGAAGTTCACCTGTGACACCACTTCCTAAAATAAAACATCCTAATATTCATCTTGTCCTAAGTAATCATGAGGATAGGTGATTACTAATACATCATGTTGTACTTATATAAATAATTCAGAAAAAAGTGGAAACCCAATTGCACATTATTAAAAAAAAAAACTGTAGGTTGATTTAGAAAGGTAAAACCTGAGTCTTATTACAACCTGTTTGATTTAATTAATTGGTTAAATCTTGACTCCTGGGAAATTTTTCAGTTCTTGGCACTTCTTCTTATAGTGATCATACAAACATCCCTAGTGCACTGTATGCTCTGAACGGTTTGACATGCCTTTCAGCAGACACACGTCAAATGAGATCCATCAGGACTGGACACGTGCAAGAGCTCAATTATCCGACCTCTCAGGTCTATGATGATCACGTGGACTGTATGACGCTCCATTCTGACTCAACGAGCCCAAACAGCAAACATGGGATTCCTCAGCCTGGCTAGATCAACAGCGGTGCTTGGCAGGAATGCTGTATGAACTGGTCACACTCTCAGCTTGCCGAGAAAAGGACCCAAAGTGGGGCTGTTAAAATTAAATGCAAAATGGAAACTAGGCTTGAGGATTCCCTGAGCAAGCGTCAAACACTTAAGCCATGTAAGCAAAACTAAATATTTATTTCATAAAAATGAACAAAAGCGAGGTAATTTTTTGTAAACGGCTCTGACAATCATAAAAAAACTTGAAGCCATCTTCTAGAAGATGATATGAGATGATCACTTTTAACCAATCCCCTGCTATGTGGAAACCCCCATTATAAATGTAAACAGCTTCCTTTTTGCTTTACAAACCATCCTGTGATATCACGCCCCTGAGCTACAGATCAGCCTTTCAAATGGAAAGCTCCCAGTTAGAGAACTGTTCTTACATTCGTAATAGACTCTTAATAAGTGCTACTTATTAATTCGGTGGTTTTAATTTTGCTATTTCTGTATTTTGACAGCAGCTATTTCCAGCAAAATCTCTGTACTAGGGAGGGGCATACTTTGGTGAACAACGAACCCTTTTTTCCCCCGTGGATAATAATAGTATGTATTACTTTCCTATCACTTAAACAAATTACCACAAATTTGGTGGCTTAAAACATTGCTAGTTCATTATCTTACAATTCTGGAAGCCAGAAGTGTGAAACGAGTCTCACTAGATGAAAATCAAGGTATTGGTAGGCCTGCATTTCTCTTTGGTGTCTTTAGGAAAGAACACATTTTCTTACCTTTTCCGACATCTAGGGGCTGATGGCGTTCCTCGGTTTGAAGCTCTTTCACATTTTAAAGGCCAGCAATATGGGGTCAAGATCTACCCTTCTACCGCCGCCATCTCTCTGCTTTTCTCTTTTTTCTGCCTCCCTCTTTCTCTTAAAAGGACGCTTGTGATTACATTGGTCCACTTGGATAATCCAGGATAATCCCCTCCATCTGAAGGTCAGACGATCAGCAATCTCCAGCCTTAGAACCTGTCTATGCACAGGTTCTTCTGATCAGGACATAGCCATTTTTAGGGGGCCATTCTGTCTACCACGTCATATCAAAAAGATTAGTCACAATGACATTTATTGAGTACCTTCTGTATGCAAGAATTATGATATAGAATAATTCATTTAATCCTTAAAATAGCCCAATCAGGTAAACATTAGCCACCACTTTACAAATGAGAAAATCGAGGGAGAGAGATATTCAGCAACCTTGTGTTCAAAGTCACAGAGCCAGCATGCCTGAGTGACTTAGTTGGCTGAGTATCCAACTCTTGATTCTGGCTCAGGTCGTGATCTTGGCATCCAGCCATCAGGTTCCACATCTGGCTCTGTGCTCAGTGGGGAGTCTGCTTGAGGATTCTCTCCCCCTCTCCATCTGCCCCTCCTCTCCCTTTCTCTCAAATAAAGATAAATATTTTTAAAAAATAAAGTCACAGAGCCAATGAAAGGGGAAATATAGGATTCGAATCCAATTCTGTTTTACTCTAGAACTTCCATTTTTATATCAGAACATCTACTTCTTTCCCATCGTATCTTTCTTTCCTTATTTTTCCTTATTCTCCACATGGCCTCTTTTTGACAAGCGAAGCCACATAAATCGTTTCTTTGAAAATACTTTTACATTTTTAAGTGGTTGGAAAAAATCAAAAGAAGAGTTATATTTTGCAAAAAGTGGAAATTATAGGAAATACAAATCCCAGTGTCCATAGTAATGTTCTGTTGAAGTACAAGCATGCTTGTTTATTGTCTATGGCTGCCTATGGATTGCCTCTCCCTTTTCCCTCTCGTCTCAGAGAAAAGCATTCCGTGGTCTCCAAAGTTAAGTGACTGAAGCAAATGTTCTGCTCTCAGTCTCTCAGATTCCCCTGGAAGAGCCTTGGAATCGTAAGTAGACAGGCCAATATTACTACATAGAATAGAGCACAGATCTCTGCAAATCTCAGGCTCCAGAGCTCAGAAAAATCACCTGACCAGGGCTGGAGAAAGGCAGATGGCTCTGCCTTTGCTTTCTTAGACATACTGAGAATTGGAGACAGAGAATTTAGAGCTGGAAGAAAACTTAAACATGACCAAATTCATCCTTCTATTTCACAGCTAATAAATCGAGGCCCAAAGGATACGCCCACCGGGGCTTGGGTGGCCCATGGTTATTTATAGCAAAGAGCTAAGTCCTGACCTAGAGTCCAGGTAGAGTGCCTTCCAGCCTAGGATCTTTCTTCCACACCCACTAAACAAATTTGGTCCACCATCTGTTTTTTGTTTTTACAACCTGTGAGCTAAGAATTGCTTTTCTCCACCCTCACCATCTGTGGCACAGCCTGGACAGGCTGCACTGGGCTGAGGAAGTGGGATTGTTGTGGGAGAGACGTTTCACTCACACACACCCTGTCCTGTGTATACTCAAGGCAAGTACAAAAATGTTTTTAATGGGAATCATATTGAATACCATCTCTGTAACCTTTCTCTGGTCCATGAATGAGGAATGATCCAGACTTTATCCTCAGAAAGAACTGTCTACTCCAGCCAAGAACAACGTGAAGGATCTTTTCTTTTTCATCTCACTTACTCTTCACAGCAAATTTGAGAAATATAATATCCATTTTACAGATGAAGCAAACGAGATACAGAGAATTTAACCCATTTGCTATAGATCCAAACCAAGTGGTTGGCATCTAGTTTTCTTTTGTTTTTGTTTTTGTTTTCTTGGAAAAGGCGATGGTCTTATCTCTAACACTCCCACATCAACTATCCCCTGAACTCCAGAATAGAAAACAGTGAACAAAAAATTTTTTAATTCTGGTTTTCATTGTTCCCACCTGTGACTTTAAAAGAGTATTTAAATAAATAGGACCTCTCTTGTAGGAGTATCTCTCTCTCTCTCTCTCTCTCTTTTTTTTTTTTTAAAATTTTACTTATTTATTTGACAGCGATCACAAGTAGGCAGAGAGAGAGGAGGAAGAAAACTCCCCGTGGAGCAGAGACCTTGATGTGGGGCTTGATCCCAGGACCCTGGGATCATGACCTGAGCCAAAAGCAGAGCCTTTAAACCAATGAGCCACCCAGGCACCGTAGGAGTATCTCTTAAAACCAAGTAAGAACTACTGCATTGCAGTGTGAACCAATATGAAAGCGAGATAAAATCCTGCTTTTTCTCCCATTAACATGGGAAGGGGAGGAAGCTTCATCTCACTCCCTCATAGCTGAACCGAAGGAGCATCCCTCAGAACTGCAAATTAAATCTGAAGTATTTTGCCAATTGACTCCTAATCGATTATTCCAAGTGTTTGTGATGCAGAGAATGTGATTTCTCCCAGGGACTCTGAAGAGTGGTGCTTAATTATTCATCATGAAATTGAATTTCAGGCCTTGTAATCATGTAACTGTTCAAAATGGAATTTGTCACTGAAACACGATGAGAGGAAATAGAGGATTATTTAACATCTACTCATCTCACTTCAAGATCAGTTTAAAATGGGATGTGTTTCGTGATTTCATGACGGCAGTCACATAAGGGCCATATAAGCTAAACTCCTACATGTTTTCTGCTAATTTGATTGATTTAGGTCATTTTGTATCATGAATTGGAAAGAGTAGTACAGATTAGGGATATAGATTCAAGCTTTTTCTTTCCTCCCAAAGGTTCAACTTCACAGAAACATAATTAACTTACTCTGAGCCATTCCTTCAGATGCTGAGAAAAATATTAGCTGACAAAATCCGAGGCAATAGGTTGGGAACGCTAATGACGATATTAGATGGAAAAATGAAGTGGTTCTTATTAGTTTTAATCTTAAACAGAGGCAAAAAAGATGCTTTTCAATTGGACACTACCAAGGATCACGGCAAGATTACTTTCTTTCTTTCTTTTTTTAAAGATTTATTTGTTTTAGAGAGACAGCGAGAGAGAGCAGGGGCAGGGGCAGGGGCAAGGGGAGAGAGAATCTCCAGCCAACTCTGTGCTGAGCTTGGAGCCCAAGATGGGGTGTGGACTGCAAAGTCCCATGTCTGGTATGGAGTCCCATGCAGAACTAGATCCCACCACCCTGAGATCATGACCTGAATGGAAAACTAGAGTCAGTTGTTTAATAAGTGACTGAGCCATCCAGGTGCCCCTGAAAGATTACTTTCATCAGAAAACTCTAGTCTTGGGTTTGGATATAACCAGATATAGGGTGGGACCTTCTACATCTGTGTCTCATGAAGACCTGCCTAGACTTAAAAGACCAAAAAGACAGAAGACCATACATATTATGAATGAAAAAAGTTTAGTGAAGCTGAACTCTAGGCATCTTTATTTAATCACCAGTGAAACAAAACACTGGGATTTCTAAGAGTAATAACATAACTACTATTTAAAAACTGACAATTGTCTAATGATCAAAGTAAAAATTAAAAATGTCTAACCTAGATCACATTATGATTGTTCATTGTCTGAGGTGACATGGTTCAACAAATAACATAGTTTTATAAAACAATGGCAAAAAAAACCATTTTGCATCAGATATTCTGTTTTCCACATAGGCTTGAAGCTGATCTTAACGAACAAATCAACTCACATATGAGTTTAAATCAGATGCACAAATTCTTACGTGACCAGTGAGGCCCTATGTGCTCTAGAACCCGGAGAACTTATATCCATTTGTCTCACATTACTCTGTTCTCACTTTGCTGGCTTCCCTTTCATGCTTCAAAACCACCATTTCTTTACTTCTGCCCCCACTTTTAAGCCTTTTCATATACAATTCCCAGAATCTGCCAAGTTCCACACCTTCTCTTCATATGGCTGGCTCCTCGCTTCTGGGTCCCAGAGTAAAAATCACCTCTAGCAAGGTAATTCTAGAGAGCTTTTCTAAATTGTACTTTTTACTTTCTCCTACCACTTTTCTCCATCACTGCATCCGTTATGATATTACAGTAATAGTGCTTTGTTAATAGCACATACAACAATTTATAAATTGCTTGGGCTGACAAGTAGTATACTATCTTTTATCTCAATTAGGTTGTAAGTTTTATAAATGGTTTTGGCACTGAATTGTTTCTATCAATGTCTACCCAGTACCTGATAAACAAGTGTGTGAAGATTTAAGAAGTGAGGAAGTTCAGATACCTCTTCCTATCTCCAAGCTACCTCCTTCAGACCCATTAATGGGCAATTGGCTAAATTCATGTTTTTGGAGAACAGTTCCAAATCTAGTAATCATATTCTGGAACATATACTGAAAGGTAGAATAACTAGGTGTTTTTCCCCAAATTCCAACTCACAGATGCTCCACTTTATTCTAGAAGTTGAGTGAGAGAGATAGAAAAAAAAAGAAGTTGAGTGAGAGAATACAAAGCCAAGATATAATCTTTATCAATAAAAAGCTTATAATTTTATTGGGGCAACACCTATACATGTATAGGTTAATGAGATAACTATTCAAGGTCATTAAATCAACTGCTGGAATAGTGAGAAAACTAGAAGTGACTGTTGAAGGATTTAAACGAATTGAGACCGACGGGGTATTCATATGGTTAAGCATAAGAGGAGAGGAAGGGAGGCCCAGAAGGAATTATTTTAGATGGGGAAAGGACAACATTCATGTAGCAAAAAGCACAAAGAGGCTAGCGTAGAGATGATCAGTTGGGAGATCATTTGGGTAGGTTGGGTAGATAATGTAACCTAATGGAGAGATAGTCATGCCAGACTGAACTGTGTCAGTGTGAGTTCTTGGTCAACAAGAAAGCAAAATGATTTGGCAAAACTGGAGTTTTAGAAAAATCACCTAACAGGACATATTGAAGGACAAAATGTTACCAGTAGCATGACAAATAATGAAGTAAATGAAGCAATGTGTAAAAGATGGCGATTGAAGATGAAGGAGGGGGGCACCTGGGTGGCTCAGTGGGTTAAAGCCTCTGCCTTAGGCTCAGGTCATGGTCTCAGGGTCCTGGGATTAAGCCCCACATCAGTATCTCTGCTCAGCGGGGAGCCTGCTTCCTCCTCTGTCTCTGCCTGCTTCTCTGCCTACTTGTGATCTCTGTCTTTCAAATAAACAAATTTTTTAAAAAATGAAGGAAAAGGAACTGAAAACATACTGAAGGTTATTAGTAATTCCTCTTGCCTGAGAGAAAGGAGGTTTCATCATGCTGATATCGGTGACTGAGAAAATTTTTTAAAGACACTTACAAATTGAAGTTGTAATTTTTGTTAACCAGGACAACACACTTAGGTAATAAGAAACAACTTTAGAGAAATGTTTATTCAATTTGAATATCCAAACAGTACTTTGAGTTCACTTTCAATAGGCATTCGTCATGTACTCACTCACTACTAAGGGTTTTATTAGGTAGAATGAACATGTCGTCAATTGACATTGAAAACAGAATAAATGAACAAGGATTTGAATTCAAATTTCCTTGATCCAGAATGCTGCAGCTTTATTTCCTGGAGTGGGCTGAAACATTTTTGGCCTGTGTATAATAGAAGCTTTCTTAGCTTGACATTATTCTCAGATGTCATCTCATACCTCTTTAATTTATACCAAGTTTTAAAAGTCTTTGAGAGGTTAGGCACATAGGTCTTTTTGATGGAGACAAGCTACGAGGGCACACAGTGTTCTTTTGAAAAATTAAGAGCAGGACTCTTTGAACATTTTTTTGCCCTTCATATTGCCTGGTTTTATAAATTTTGACTCTATTTCAATCTTTTAGTATGTAAAAGACACTTGCATAAATAATCTTCAAGAAAAACTGCTCTTGGGTCTTAGGAAAAAACTCTGCTGCATCATCTTAAAGCATCATAAAAAATCACGGATAAAAGGCTCAGAAAGTAATATTCACTCTGTTCAACAAAATTTCTTTTATTATCCATGCATTATAGACATTTAGAGGTCTGCTTTTCACAATGGATCACAATATCCATGAAGCATGTCGGTATACGCCTTTCAAAAATAGTATACTATTTTTTTTTCAGTGAAATGCAATGGCATTCTCCCTATTTATAAAGACAATTCCAGTCCTCTGAAACACATTTGAAAAATATAGAAAAACATAAAGCAGAAACAAATGATTTATGTTCTCAACACATAATCACTTGCTCTCTATATAAACTAAAATCACACTACACATTCTACTGCATAGCTTGATTTTCCACTTGATAACATGTATAATAAGCACTTGCCATGTTTTTAAACATACTTCTCAAACACTTTTATTGGCTGCTTCTTGCATCTTGTTTACTTGAACTACACTTTAATTTACTAATCATCTACCAATAGATAGAAGCTTTGTGACTTTGTTTTTCATCATAAAAGCTATTGCAGCAAATATCCTTGGGCAAAAAATATGTATTTTTCTTTCATTAAGGTGAATCTATAGGATTGGAATCTCTAAGTCAAAAGGTATTTCTATTTTATTGAAATATATATATATATATATTTCACACAAAGTATATTTTACCAAGTTGTCTTTCTAATATCCATAAACCCATAACCTCATCTCAGGCTAATTTATCTATATAGTCACTCATTTGTGACTGTGTTGCATGGCACTGGATTTCTCACTGGCTTTGTAATTTTGTCCTTCGAGATGGCCTTCAGTGAAAATTCTGTTGGAGCCACACACACACTCTGCAGTATGAAAGCACTCTGCAGCTCGGTTTCCTGTTTGCCTCTAATGGGGAGAGCCATGGGATCATGAACAATATGGTATTGAAGACATGGAAGGGGGGGCACCTGGGTGGTCCAGTCGATTGGGCATCTGCCTTTGGCTCTGCTCATGATCCCAGGGTCCTGGGATCGAGCCCCACATAGGGCTCTCTGCTCAGCAGGGAGTCTCCTTCTCCCTCTCTCTCTGCTACTCTGCCTGCTTGTGCTTGCTCGCTGTCAAATAAATAAATAAAATCTTTAAAAAAAAAAAAGACATAGAAAGGGGCTAGATTATCCCAGGGACTCTGGGTCATATTGGGCAAGCACTGCAGAATTTAAATTATGTGTAAAGTATGTGTATTTATTAAGGATCCCTTTGTGTAGATGTGAGGAATTGGGTAACTAAGTTATTGACTGGTATGCACCAATCAGTTTGCAACAGTGCATCCATACTAATTAGGTTTTTTTTTTTTTAAGTTACATATTTTCATTCTTATTAGAAGTAGTTGTCACCTCATGCCCAAGTGCCTTGCTGCTGTTTGGGGAGTCCTGACCCCGTGCCAGAATCAGACAACCAAAGGGTTAGTACCAGGTGCAGCAGTGAGCCTCTAGAATGCTATCCCAGCACAATAGCCCAGCATCCGCTCTTTCTAGTTGATGCCTGTCCAGTTGAGATTGCATAAATATACTTAAATATATTTATGTAAATATAAATATATTTTAATATAACTCCCGCTGGGGGATAATTATTAAGGACATGTTATAGTAGTTTAGGAAACAAGTAATAGTAACTTGTTCTACTTAGCTTGTATATGGGCATCAAAAATAAAGAGAAATAAAGTTAAGAGTGATTTAAGAACTGGGCGCCTGGGTGGCTCAGGGGTTAAAGCATCTGCCTTCGGCTCAGGTCATGCATGATCTCAGGGTCCTGGAATCAAACCCCGCATCGGGCTCTCTGCTCAGCAGGGATCCTGCTTCCCTCACTCTCTGCCTACCTCTCTGCCTACTTGTGATCTCTGCCTGTCAAATAAATAAATAAAATATTTAAAAAAAAAAAAAAAAGAGTGATTTAGGAACTAAAGTCACTGGGACACCCTAGATCAGGAAGGTGGGAAGGAGAATACTTTGAAATGGCTGCCACAGAAAGCTTCTCTCAACTGTTGACATTTAAGCAGAGCTCTGAATGAGCAAGAAGCATGAAGAAGAATATTTTGGGCAAAGGCAGAAGAGTAATAAAGGCTCTGAGGCAGGAAAGAGCTTGGCATGTTTGCAGACATCAAAGGAGAGCGAGGTCAATGCATTCCGGAGAGTGTAGTGTATGAGGGAGGTGGATGGAAAAGGAAAGATTTAGCGAAATAGAGGAAATGTACAGGCCTATCATAGCAAGAACGAGCTTCCTTCTGTCGGGAGAGGAGACAACCTCTAGATGGCAGACGGTCTGGCCTTGCAAGTGCAAGGGGGTCATCCTGCTTGGTATCAAAAGTTGAAAGCCGCCAAGAGCTCCTCCATTTGGCCATGAAGTGCGAAGCAAGGTAATCTGCCCCGGCCAACAGAGGTCAATATTCTGAATTACCATTTCAGACAGCAGAGAGATACAACAGGATGTATCATTTTTAAATGAGCCATAGATGCTCCAAGTAATTTCTTAGGTCCAATGACATGGATGTTCCCCACAGTGAGGAACATAATTTCTGAGGAAAGTAGCTGCTTTTAAACGTATTCAAATAAATTATGAAATGATGGCTTTGCTCTCCACCTTGTGACATTTCCGAAGTAAAACGCTTGAACCTTGTTATTGCCTATTTACATTTTTCCCACCTGCAAATTTTTACATATGAAATTTACCTCAGTATAACGCCTCTTTAATGATTTAATCTCGTACATTTCCTCCGACCTGTTTCCAGCAAAAATAATTGAAACCAAATGTGCTCTGTTTTGTCATAGTCCCACATGTGCAGTTCTGTAATTAAGCATAATTAAAATCAGCCTCTTCTGTCTTATTTTATATTCCCATCCCATATGCTATATGTTTCTTGCTCCTATTAAAAAGATGTAATTTTAATATAAACCAGCTTTTGTGCCTTTCTTATATTGCTATGATTTTATAGCTTTTAAATCCATGATTACTAGGTTCAGGTACTGGTGGTTATTAAGTTTTCCATATTTTCTCATAGTAAAGCTTAAGGTAAGATAAAGGAAATGATGATTCTTAGCTTGTCAAGCCTTGAGTAAGTAGGTCCATAGTAATATTGGGGGGACTTGTGCTGGAATGAGTCTGGATTTAAGTAAACAACTGGTCCATGAATTTAGAATGAGAAAGATGGCAGCTGAAATTTCTGGGCTGGTTGCTTCTGCTACATTTAGCCTTCTCTATTTACTGCCAGTGAGCCATGCAAATTTCACAATTCTGTATAGACATCACAATATCAGAAGCATGGGAAGCCCGGGTTTAAATTACTACATAGTAATGAGGAGAAATGCTAGCTACAGCTAGACCTGCTCTAAGATAAATTATTTAAAATAGCTTGTTTATATCAGTGGTTCTTAAACTTTGGTTCATATTGGATTCAGCTGGGAGCTTTTAAAAAATCCAGGGACATCGGGCTGGCTCTGTTGGTAGAGTATCCAACGCTTGATCTCAGAGTTGTGAGTTCAAGCCTCGTGTTGGGTGTGGAGGCTCCTTAATTTAAAAAAACAAAAAACAAAAAACTTGATGCCCAGACTACATTCCAAGCTATAGCAGAATTTCTGAAAATGGAACTTAATTGAGAATTAGTGGTTTATATGATTATTAATAATAGAGGACAAATATGGAATAGTACAGCTATTCTTTTATTACAGTTTATCTAGTGTGTAGCTAAATGTACAAATTATGTGCATCTACATATGATTCAATTTTTATGGCTTAATATATTTTTCATTTAGGTTCACAAAACAGGGGCAAAAATAGCTCTGATTTACCTTCCAAAGTAATACCCGATCCACCAATTTGAGAGATATAAAAGCCTTATGTGATAACTTTAGTTTCATGAGCTGTTGTTTCTGGCATGTGGCAACTGAGCAAAATGTAAAATTATTATTTTTTTGTTGATTAGTTATTTTTTTTCTATGCTTTATGAATCTTGCTGTTAATTAGGAAGGAAAAAGAAGGCATTGGTTTGGATGAAGGGAATCACGTGAGGTTCTAACTGTGAGCTCTTTTGTGTTTCACTTTGGGAGACTGTATATATGGCAAGGAACCTGGGTGATGAGAGATTTGATTAAAATAATTGATATTTTTTTCCTGAGGCTGTGAACACCTGAACAGGATACATGGCAAAAACACGAACAAAAAAACCAAACAAACAACTTAGTAATTAGTCATCTGCAAAGACTGAATTGTGAAAAGCAAATTGGAAAAACTGAACCCTGAAACTCTGAGTTTCCTTTACTAGAAATTTGACTAAGGGATTATACTCTTTTCCCTAAGAGTGTGTATCACTTACCTAGTAATAGTCACATAAGAATCAGAGACTGTTATTTCAGTCACAGAAGATATTTTATCTTAAATCAACTAGAACAAACCAGAACTATTCTATAATAGTACATAAACCTCCCAAATTTACTTATACAATGAAATTTGGTGTTAATTTCCCCAGTGGCTTTGTTTGGGTAAGAGTTGATTGTTTTTCATTAGTTTCTCACAGCAGAAGCTGACCCGAAGGTACTGGGTGCCACGTTCTAACGGTCCAACAGTTATACCGATTTACTAGACTCCAAATTACTACTTAAATGTAAGTCCTCAAGGGCTGAATTCATTCACATCTGTCTTTTATTTCACTTCCAAATTTAATAATATTTTAAATTAATGTTATAAACATATTGCACTATCAATAAACAAAATAAAAATAATAAATGTGGACACTGGTCCTTTCTTTGGCTCCATTTCGGTAGAGAAATGCTGAGGGTCATAAACGTGCGTCATCAGCAATTTCCGAGAACATCTTTTTGTGGCTTTCTTCAAAAGGAAGATACAGCTGCAGATGTGACATACTAAGAAAAGGAAGAAAAATATCCACGAGCCCACTAAAGACAAGCAATAAGAGGGGTGTCAGAGACTGGAAGATGAAAACCCAAAAACATGGGCAATGAATCTCCCAGCCAGCCATTTCCGTTCTTTTGACTTGCTGTTTTTAATCCTTTTTGTTGGTTACAGCTGTGTTCTTTCCACAGATGAGCAATTGCATAGTGTTGTTAATTTTAATTTAACCTGTGAATCATGGTGATTAAGAGATCTATAATCCAGGCATGCTAATTAAGTGTCCTTTGTATGAGTTCTAGGAGTGGAGAAAAGTCTTGGGTATCTACCCATTAGCCATGTGTTGTGAGCACTTCACCTCCTCCAACAATGAGGACATTTCATTGGGTTTTACCTTTTAGGATCAGTTTTACACCATGTCTCAGTCCACGTAAGGCTTTTCAGAAACATTGATGGAGTTGGAGAGAAATAACTTATTGCACTGCCTTCTTGCTCTTTTTGAGGGAGAGAGGCTATGGGCACCACGAGTAAGAGTGTCTGAAATACACATGCCTGCGCTCCTTTATTTGGTCCGAGTCCCTAAGGGCCAGAGAGCATTACTGCCAGGATCTCACGATCCTTGTGAGTTTTTCCAAATGTTTAGAAGACTAGTCACAACAGGGGGAGGGGGGTTGGGAGAAGGGGGGTAGGGTTATGGACATGGGGGAGGGTATGTGCTTTTGGGTAAATTGGAAGGGGAGGTGAACCATGAGAGACTATGGACTCTGAAAAACAATCTGAGGGGTTTGAAGTGGCGGGGGGGCGGGGGGTGGGAGGTTGGGGTACCAGGTGGTGGGTATTATAGAGGGCACGGCTTGCATGGAGCACTGGGTGTGGTGAAAAAATAAGGAATACTGTTTTTCTGAAAATAAATAAATTAGAAAAAAAAGAAATACATATTTATATAAATATATAAATATATAAAGTACAAAAAAAAAGAAGACTAGTCACAGTGAAACCTAATGCAAGCATAGGAACTATTTTTAAATTTCTAAAATTGATTTTTTTGTTTGTTTGTTTAAAAAGGAGATATCTGTACAGAGCTGAGCTATGTAGATCACAAATGATGCTTAGAAATTTGGAGGTTTCTGATGCTTTATAATTTTTAATTCTTTTTTTATAATCATGCCCCCCCATACACAGATCAACTTGTGCAGAACTTATTCAAGGAGTAAGTTAGCCACCCTTGTTATTGACGTGATATTTATTTATTTATTTATAATTTTAATATTTTGATTATTATAATTTTTTTCCCTGGGGTGAGAACCTTTAAGACCTACTCTCTTAACAACTTTCAGATATACATCACAATGTTAGTATTTGGGTTTTTTGAAGATTTACTCATTTATTTATTTTAGAGGAACAGAGAGAGTCAGTGGTGGGGGCGGCAAGAGAGAGAAAAAGTGTTTAAGCAGAGCCCCCACTGAGTGCAGAGTCAGATGCTGGGCTTGGTCCTATAACCCATGAGACCATGATCTGAATTGAAACCAAGAATCGGATTCTTAAACTAACTGAGCTACTCAGGTGCTCCAGCAATGCTAGTACCTGAATCAACAAAATATATACACATTCACAAGTATATGACCCACAAATCACCAATTGGCACTGAATTACTTGTTGGTGTTTCATAAAACAGGCATCTGCCAATAGTGGTTGGCAAACTAAATTCAGTTTTTGGATTTTTGTTCTGGATTCTTGGAATTCTTATCCTTCTTTTTTTTAATTTTTTAAAATCTTATTTTGGTAATATATTTTAAATGTCCAAGACTTTTTGAATTTCCCTTTTTCTTAGCATCCTGTTCTTTATGGTGCAAAATATTTTTGAATCTCTCTGAGAATATACATTTTGTTTCTTAAGGTTATATATTTTCCCCGGTCCAGTAAAAAATATATTTTTGGTTTAACCTACATTTCACCTTTGTTCTGAAGACTCTCCTGAAATATTTGGTGGGAGGACTGGTAATTTATTTAACTTTAGGAAAGGAGATGATTGTTGGGATCTTTGCATATTTGGGTAGCTTATCATCTATCCATTTTGCTTTGGGGTTAACAGGCAAGATCCAGTCCTTATGGGGTAAGTCTTATAAGTACGAGAAAGTCTGGGATTTGAGTAGCACAATAGTTTCCCTCATTCTCCCCACACAATTTTTCTACCTTACTAAAAAAATAAACATAAAATGCTGCCCATCGTTTACCTGGCAGAGGGAGATAATCTGTGCCCACTCGGGTTTGCATTATAAATACTTGAAATTTAAACAAAGCAAAGGAGATTATTAAATATTCTTTTAGTGACTCCTGGGATTTACATCTTATTGTCTGTGTTATCTTTATAATTCTTGGAACAGAGGTTAATTTTAGGTTTTCATTTAGTAGAGATGCGAATGATTTCTGTCAAGTAGAAAAGATAACCCTAGAGATTGTAGTTTATGTCCTGGCTAGACATTAACCAGCTTTGTATCTAACCTAGCATTCTTGCCCTATGATATTTTTTATTACATTACCTCCCTATAACTTTACTGGTTCCCTCCTTAATTGAGTTAAAGATCTTTGACGTGTCTTTATTCTTTATTTATAGGAGAGTCATGTTTTTACCTCTTTGACTATCGTACTTAACAGCTATTAAAGCTTAAGCAGCTACAAATGACCAGGAACGAGTCCATGGTCTGATAAAAATAAGATTTGTTAATTCGTAACAAGGGAGTGCACTCCTGAGGAATTCTGCCCGACGAGAAGGAAGAGAAAATTGTCTTTTGTAAGGTTCAGTTTTTCACTGAAGGACTCCGAAGAGGACTAAGGGAGGTGGTAACCAGTTCTGGAGTCGTTGCTCTTTCTGAGGCGGGATTGGAAGAAGGGGTGTTAACCAAGCACCAGGTACTGTTAAAAGGAAAGTGACTTAGCACGTTGGTATCCCCAGTAATAAATGAAAATTGCAAAACTGCAAAACGGGAGCATCACTGGTAAGGAAGCAGGGCTCAGTCAGAGAGGCAGTTTTCCAACATTTTAAAATTGCTATAATTTCTTGAGTGAAACAATATTTTCTGTTAACTTTGCCACTGGGTTTATCTGTTTCGTTCTCAGAGCCTGAAGAATGCCAACGTGCTCTGCTCTTTTTCTGTTTGAGCTGACGTGAGCTGACAGCTCTGGATAGGTTTTTCCTCTTTTACGACAGGAGAAAGGTAGGAGATGGCAGGGGAGGTGAATGTTTAACACTCCAGCACCTCCACTTTTTGCCTTTAAATCCCCTTTCTCTCTCCAGTGACCTAAGCAAAACTCCATTCTTGAGTCTAGGGGGGTGGTGTCAGGAAACCTTTTCCATAAAAGGCCAGATAGGACATACTTTGAGGGCCCAATGGGTCTTGGTCACAGTACTTACTGTGCTGTCCTAACATGAAAGCACTCGAAGAAAAGATGCCCATGAATAGCCGGAGATAGAACTTCACTTACAGAAATAGATGGTGGACAACCTTTGGCCCATGGGCCATAGTTGCCAGGCCTGATCTAAACTTTCTCTGTGGGGATGCCTGGTACAAAATAGTTTTGAATCTGAGTCTTCGGTTCAGGTCACGATCCTGGGGTCCTGGGATCGAGTCCCACATCGGGCTCCTTGCTCAGTGGAGAGCCTGCTTCTCCCTCTCCCTCTTCCTGCCGCCCCCCCTGCTTCTGCACATACTCTCTCTCTTTCCCTCTGACAAATAAATAAATAAAACCTTAAAACAAGCAAACAAAAAAAAGTTTCTCTGTGTTCCTCTCCAGGTGATCAACTCCTTATTCTATCACAGTGCCCACAATATCTTTCCTCAGCTGTGACTTCCTTTACTGAGTCATCCTTTAACAGTCCTGTTTCATTCTGTTTTTCTGGGAACTGGTTGAAAACCCTCACTTACTCGTAGGTCTCCTCCTTTTTCCACATATATATATATTTTTTAATTACAACAAATATCTCCTTTTTATTTCACCTCATTGTTACACCTTTTCAATTTCCTTTATCGTCTCTTTAGTGAGGTGTCTTGTGGGATGGGAGGGAAATTTTTGTGCTCGACTTGTCATCTTGAACTGTAAACAATACAAAAACTTTTTATTAAAAGTGAATAAAAATAAAGTTACTTTCATTGCCCATGAGGGTATGCCTAGAATGACTCTTTTTTCATCTGTCAGCATTTCTTAAGGTTCCAAATTTGCATATTGCTGTATTATTTAAAAAGGCAGGCATTGTTTCCCATCCAAAAAAAGCTTCCTACCCCAAAAAGCTGGGAGCTATCTGCAGGCTGGTATAATGGACTAAATATATATCAAACCATAACATGAATGAGTAACCATATATATAATCAATCCTTGCAAAGTTAAAGTGAGTGATACCATATCTGAGGTGATATCTTGTGATACCACACAAGAAACCGGATTCTGAAAAGCTAACGAGTTTATTATAGATATAGAAAAAAATTTAAATCAAATATTCTTGTTTGGTTTTCAATGATCATCCCTCCTTTTCTTTAAGTTATTTCATGAAGGTATAGATAGATACAGGATGCCAATTGGAGATCAGGGTATGGATTTCTAAATAGCAGCCCATTAATTTTCTGGAAAAGCGTAGGTTGGAAAGCATGTCCGAGATCTGAGGCCAAGGTAGGGACCTGCTCCTACTTATCACAAATCTGTTTTTGACATCTACCTATGGGAAGAGTTTTCAAACTAGCCTGAAAATATGTCTACTGAGCCAGATACATAGATTTTCCATTGGCCAGATGCAGAATCTTGGGTTTTCAGGCATCCTTCCTCAGAGGTCTGGTATCAAATCCCTCCTTATAGGGACCCCTGAGCCACAAAACAGAACTCCTGCTGCTCCCCAGAAGGAAACCTTGCCATTTGGAAGCGTGTAAAACCATCAGAGTAGGAGAAACCTCCATGGCTCCTGAGGCCACCATACTATTAGAGGCGGTCCTGGACACAAACCAGCATTGTAACCCCCAGCCTGAGCCCCATTTTCCACTCAGCCCCCTAGACAGCTCACCCCAGAGTCAGCAGATCGGGCCTGCCATGCCCCTAAGCCCTAATCCTAACCCTAGGTTGGGTTTTCAGGCATCCATAACCAGAGGACTGATCTCGAATCCTTCCATAAGGGGACCCCTGAGCCACAAAACAGGACTCCTCCTCTCCCCCAGAATGAAACCTTGCTATTTGGAGCTGCGCAAAACCCCCAGAGTGGGAAAAACCTACATGGCCCCCTGAGGACACCCCCACATTTGGCAGCTCTCGTGGACACAAACTCCAGCCTGAGCCACAGACTGATACCAGCCCTAACTTCAGATCCCGGGGAGATCACCTCAACCTCTGCATATCAGGCTTGCCATGCTCTAGGCCCTATTCCTAAACCTAGCTTGAGATTTCAGACTTCGGTACCCAGATTCCTGGCGCACAAGCCCTCCAGACTGGGGATCCAGGAACCACACCACAGTTGTTGTGAGCTTCCTCAGACACCCAGTCACTATCAGAATAAGGTATATAAGGAAACATATTGGGTGTTCTAGGCTTGCCTCCAGAAGAAGAAACAGAAAGGAAGCCTTGAATCACCGTAGCAATGCGTGAGGCAGGCAGTGCAAGAGATTCTGGAAAGTTCTTACTTTTAAAACAGAGTAACATTACCCTGCTGAAAGAATCTGATAGATGTCAGGCCATTACCAGTTAAATTAGTTCTTCCAACCTTATAGTAAACAAGGGATGGAAAGAGAAACAAAGATTCTCTTCTATATGCTCCCTATTGTGGAGAGAAATAGACATCTTGCTTATGATAAAAGAAATTTGAGCTAAGAAGAAAAGGGCTCCTCCATCCCCCCAAAAATCATTAAAATAAATCAAAATATACTATTATGTAAATGCAACTAACATCAGTGAAATGGCTAATTTAATCTACAATACCACTAAAGTCAGGTCAAAATCTTTTTTTTTTTTTTTTATTAACCTTAAGATATGTGGACGATTTCACAAAGGAAAGGAACCTTGAGGATTATAAGTAAGTCACTAAATGCTGAGTGGAGTGAAATCAGTCATAAAGTAGTTAACAATGTGCATATCTTAATGGTAGGAATTTATAGTGCTCATCATTTTAGAACTAGCCAATGGCAGCCTCAAGTCACATATGCACAACCTTCAAGAGATCTTCTTCAAGAGTTCTTCAGCAGATAGTAATTAGGTCTGGGCTCCAGCAGCTTGCAGCCGAGGCTGTGTCATATGGGGAAAGAGCCTTATGCACCACAGCATGACTCACATAAGGTAAAAAGTAAAATGAGTCATCTTGGCTCCTTGTCCTTTCAAAGAGAAAAAAGAAAAAAACTAGGAATAAGCTTCCACTTGAGTAAAATTGAAAGGGAAGCACCCAAAGTCCTGGGATAAAAGCAGCATCTTAAAGAGTTTTAGCACTGTGACTGTAGCCAACTTCTAATCCAAAATTACACAGACTTGATCAAGAGCCAATCAACCACTTAATTGCGCTTTTCTTCACTGAATCAGCTCTGCGTCATACGGCAGCCCTCTTAGATGCACAATGCATTACATTCCCCAAGATATTCTTTTGGGTATACAAGGACGTAAAGGGCAAAATAACACCTCTCTTTATTCAAACTGTAATTACTGGTGGAAAATAAGAACCAAGGGTGCCATTCCTCGGTGCAGACCATTTGAGTTATCTTTTCTGAAAAGTTATTTATCCTTTTTGTCCATGGCAACCTGACACTGAGTTACTGTCCAACACACATAACTCCTCTCCCCCACCATCACCATTGTATCAACTTAGGTGTTATCAAGAAGAAATAATTCACTGGATTAAAAAAAGGTGTACAATCAGAGAACTTTTTAAATTAACAGTAAGTTCATGACCCTCATACAAATATAATATGACCATGTGTGAGAGACTTTATTTAACTTATTAGTGAATGATAGAATCAGCAAAGGTATTAAAAACTAGTTTGAGAACAAGGGAAAGAGATGACATATAGGTGATAAAGCAATGCTGAAATGATTAATAGATTTTAAAAAAACCTGGCTTCTTTCTTTCAGTGGTTGGGAGAACTAAATACATCTCCATTGGAAAAAAGCATTTGCGTGTCTATGGACAGGAATGATTTGCATTAATATCAGTATTCTACAGCTTACAGAATTATAAAAAAATAAAATGACAATGAAATGCACAAACTACTCTAGATCTGGATAATCTGGAAAGGTGTGCTAGATAGTATCTAGTTCCATAGAACATGCAATCTTTTTTGTTTCTTTTTATCTCCTGATAGGCACAAGACAACACTTAGATTTCCATTCAACAAAACCACTAAATAGAAGATTGTGTATACATTTAATAGAATCATATGCATCATAACTCACCCTTCTAAACAGATTGGTTCTGTTTTGGAAAACTTACTGGGGAATGGAAATGGCAAGGCTACAGTTGAAATCCTGATCCTAGTGTGATGATATTCGAAGGTGGAACCTGTTGGGATATCAGGTCATGAAGGTGTAGTCCTCACACATGGGATGAGTGCCCTCATAAGAGGCCAGAGCGCGAGCCCGTCATCTTCCTGCTACGGGAAGAGACACAGAGAAGTCAGAGGTCTGCATTCTGGAGGAGGGCTCTCGCCAGAACCTGGGTATGGTGCAGGCATCCTGATCTCAGACCTCCAGCCTCCAGAACATGAGACATAATCTTCTGTGGATCAGCTTCCCAGTCTCTGGGACTTTGTTACAGCAGCCTGAACTAAGACAGTCCCTCAGCAGTCCACTTTCCTTCCAGATTCTGTTTCTTCTTCTTTGACAATATAAAATAAATCTTTACTTCTGTTGTAATAAAAAAAAAAAAGAATCATATGCATCTTATTGTACTTTGCATGTACAGAAGATATACCCAAAGTTAGCCAAGATGGTTTGCTTTGTAAATACAGAGGAAGCTGAAGTCTACTTTTCATTGACTTCCTACTATTTCATGACTTGTAATACATTCAGTCATCCAGATCTGCTCCTAGTGATTCTTCCTCTGTAAGTTCTCTCACACCTTAACATTATTTTTCATTCCCATTGCTACCACCTTTGTCCAACCATTTAGGGAATAAACCACAATCCAGTTGGATTAGGGTAGCAGTGGGTCTCTCTTTCTTGAATCTCTTTTTACTGTGGTGGGAACAATACTGCTAAATTGGCAACACCATTTTCACGTGACTACTCAATCCAAAATCTTTTAATGTCTCCAGACTTTTTAGCTTTACATTAAAGGGTAATTGGTTATTGAAAAAGCACCTACGAGATGGATGAGCCACCTTAAGTCCCTTTTTAATCAAACTAGTGGATAACAAAACTAAGAGCAAACAAATCTGATTTATGGTCAGTAACATGCAGATAGGTAAGCCGATTTGTAAAACTGTAATTCTTGTCCAAAAAGAGCTTTAGAGGCTATTAGATCCAACTTCTTTTTTTCCCTTTTAAGGGGAAGGAGTGACTTTTGATAACTATTTCAAGATTCACTGAAGTGCCAAAATTCTTTGTCTTTGCAGTGACAGGATGATACAGCTTCAGAGTGATTCAAAAGAATTTACTTGGAGCTCCACTCCAATTCTTATCAGCTGTGGGACTCTTATCAAAGTATTTAGCTAGTCTGAACTATATTTCTTCTTTTGTAAGACGGAGATACATGATAGAAATTAATCTACTCTACGGGGTTATTGTAAGACTCTCTAGAAATTGTGCATATCAAAACAACCGGTAAAATATTATTCAAAAACTAATATTACTACATGGATTTTTCCATGACTCTTCCACATAATCTGCTGCACAGATTTTGTCTTAATAATAAGATTTTGGCTTAATAATAAGCCAAAGTTGAAATCCTTTCTGATATTTTCTTTCAAGGATGAACAACACAAAATTGTCTTTTTTTCCCCACTAACAATAAAGATTACCTCAGGGAAAAGTCTGGCATTCACATGCAAGGATGTACCAGTAAAGAAAAAGTTTGATGTGAATGTTTTCATCATCAGTTTCTTACTCACAATTCTACCACAAGTTACACTAGATTTTGTATACTTTAATTCATTTATAAAAATGAAAAAAAAATAGATGGAACTTGGCAATGGTTGAAAGAAAATTATATGGGATATAACAAGAGAAATTTTTAAAAATTCATTAATTTAGGTACATTAATTTATGATCACCACAATGACTATTCATTAAGCAATATTTCACCATCTTCAACTCTATATTTTATTTAACTCAAGTAAATAAAGTGGCACCAAAAGGGAAAGAAGCCAATTAACATTAAATATCTACTATGTACCAGGAACAGTCTTGAATTTCCCTGTGCTGGGTTCAACTCTGTGGAGATGCTTTATTGCCTTAATAAGAATTATTATGAATGAGCACATTATTACCAGTCTTGATTTGGAGGTCTCAAAAAGTGCATTCTGGCACAAGAATTTGTGGGCAAGTAGTTTGTTTTGGAAACAAATCCAGCAAGCATTCTGAGTAGAAATGAGGCAAGGAAGGGACGACAGGCAGTTAGGAGTTCTTAGTGAACAGGTTTCCTTTGTGGACAGCCCAGGAAAAATCCCATGTGCAACCCTCTGAGAGATTGTACAAAGATGCCTTAGAATTTTTCCACTGAGAGGTAAGCTGGAAAGGTAAGAAGAAGTTGAAGAATTTGTCCACTAAGTCCTGCCCCTCACTGGCTATGATTTCTACTGAGGCCTTACCCCTTCAGAACTACCAATCTGCCAGGCAAAAGTGCTAAGCATGGTTGATGCCAAAGAAAATTTTTAGAAAGACGCAGGAAGGCACTGTCCTGTAAGTGAGCATCTACTAACGTAGACCATGGGGACGTGGGTGGGGTATCTACAATGTTAAATCAATGAAATGTCATTATGCTAATCATTGAGGTGACACCAAAGAAAAAGAAGGCTTAATGCAATTTTAAAAGTTGGATCTATTTGTCATGTACAGACCTGGGTACTAGGAGTACAGTAATAAAATACCAACTGTTCCCCTAAGGAGCTTGTATCAGCATTGGAAATATATCACCACATTCTAAGATAAAAGATGTAGAAAGAGAGGGTTATAGAAATTTAGAGTAGATGGAGTCCTGGATGAGAACCTCTTTGAAAAGCAAACATAAACTGAAGTTAGCATTGAAGTATTAATTGTATTCAGATAGGAAGAAGGATAAAGAAAAATATATTTTTGCAAATAGAATAATCTAAGCAGAAATACCAAAGTGAGGTTTTAAAGATGAATTTGTTGCAGGATTGAAGAGAAAAGACAGTAGACCTGAGAACTGTTGGGTGTTGTTCAATCATCTGTTACTGATGTGTTGAAAGCCCAGACTAAGATGGTAGCAATGGAATGGAGCCAAGGAAGTGCGCCACTTATTACCCAATAATTCACTGTCCATTTAGGTCAATCCCCTACCAGAATGACTTTCAAAACCAAAGGGGCTGGATACTTTCAAATTACATTTCAGGTTCCCTTCCAGTTAGAGTGCTCCACATGTGATCTGGGTAATTATAAAGGTGCATCCAAATATGACTCATATTATTAAAGTTACCTCCCTGTAAAATTATTCTTGGATTCATAACCACACTTACCCATCACACCTATAGTTTTCCAGGCCCTTTAGTTAGATCTACTTAACCCTTGACTTCCTTCTCATCAGGATGAATTTGGGAGTTCGACACTAAGATATTTGCTTCTGGTCTCTCCGGATGTTAGTCAGACTCTTTGTTTGTAAAAGACTCTTTTCTTGAAAAAAAAAATTGTGACTGAAACTCCATCTTAAACTGCAGTCTGAGCCCCTGTTTAGAGCCACTTCTTTTGGGAATAAAGTAATGATTTGTTACATGGGATGTTTTCCATGGGATGGAATTTTAGTTCCTAAATTGTGTAACTAGATCTCTGTTGTCACGTTTCCTCTTTACCTTCCTGCTCAACATTTTGTTGGGCTTGAAGTGAATGTCCACAGGGATCCTCCCTGATAAAATTCTACTGCCTACTGATACCACTGCGTTTTGCATAATGCCAATATACCATGATCTCCAGCTGTTGTGTGGTCTTCTTGTCGTTGTAGTAGGTAATGTTGGTATCTCACCTTGATTGCCAAATAACAGAACATCCAGTAAGTTGGATTTTATATTTAGTTGTCGTCAGCTATCTTTTTTTTTTTTCTTACCATATATGACAGGTCAAAATAGTTTCAAAACATCTTTTTTTTTTTTTTTTTTAGTTCATAGACGGAAATACACTTTCATGCTGGTGTGCACCCATTAATTTAATTGACTTATTTAAGCATTTGTTGAGTGACTGCTATAACCAAGGCACCATGCACTGGAATTCAGATGGTAAGCAATACCAGAAATCATCCCTCCTTGCATGAGGTTACATTATAGCCCAGAACAAATGTAAAAGGAGATGACACACCAGAAATACCAACATATACTTGGCCCTCAAGAAATGTCAATTCCCTTCCTGTCTTGGTCTCTCTCCCCTTCCACTCCATTTTGGGAGTCCCATTGCCGATCTCCCTTCTGCCAATCTCTTAGACTCTTAACATCCAGCAGAAATGATTCTCGCTTCTAATCCTTTCTCCTGCACTGAAGATCTTACAACTATTCTGATGCCAAGACTTAGTCTTATTAATCTATTTTCTCCACCATTTCTCACACCCTGCCTTGTAACACTTTTTTTTTTGACATATCAGCATCTGTGGTGAGGGAATCTTTCACAAAGTCACTAAATGGATAGCTTTGGGAAAATAATAATTTATTTCATTGTGGAAAGATTGAGATTGATATTGCTCTCCTAAAATGTACTTCAAGACTGATTGTACAGAAGTTATTAATGTATGTCCAATTTTCAGAGGTTGTTTTCTCCTTCCTTTGACTTTCTCTATTATAATTTTTCTACAGAGAAAAAACCACTAGCATAATTAATTCTATTTAAATGGGGTAAGTAGAGGGAAGAGCAATATCTACAGGAAACTTAGATGTGCTAATTTTTCATTTTAGTTTCAGCTTGATTTAAGATTACTAGATTTTTATACCAATAAATATGGCAGTAGGACAAAGAGCTAGAACCTGAAGAAGCATGTGATATGTTTATGGAAGAAACATAGAACCAAACCACTTATTTCTGTTTAAAGTGATTGAAGCCTTAGACTTCTCTTTTAGGGCTCTGTGACATACGTATACTATAGTGTATATATACAGTGTGTGTGTGTGTGTGTGTAGTATAATTATATATTGTATATTATTGTATATGTCATTCATGCATTGTGTATATACACCTAAAAACTGTATATGTATATATTGTATACATGGATTGGGTGTATGTACATATATATGTATGTGTATATATATGTATGTACATAGTAAATTTTATATATATATATATATATATAAAATTGTAAGAAAATGTTAGAATTTTTCTCTAGATTCACCATAGTAAGTCCATCTCCTCAGGAGATGATTGTTCCTTTTTCTATAGAAATGATATGATCTGAAACTTGAGTAAGATCCTCCTGGCAGGCAAGATGAGCAGAAATGAGAAAAACACTATCAGAAGATAAGTCTTTTAAATGTTCCAAGGGGCAAAAAGCAGCTAGAGGAGATATCTTAGCCAAGGAAGCACAAGTGAGAGGTGATACAAGCTTTGGCAACTATCACAAAGACACCAAAACCCATGATAATACCTGCCAATATTAAGTGATAATAAGGTCCTATAAGTGTGATTTAAACTTGGCTGCAAAATTGCATAGTACGGTGGTTTTCAACCTCGGGCTGCCTCCTGGCCATTCTGATTCCAACAGCCTAAGAAAGAAAAGGGTACCAGTACTTTAGAAAATCTCTACACATGACTCTAATGTGTTACCATGTTTGGGAAATGTTGACCCGATAAGCCCTTACATAAGTGGGTGGGGGGTGAATGCATTTTAAAAGATTTAGAAAGGAGAACCTGCCTTTTGCTACAGTGACCTTCATTCCATATCTTCCTGTAGTGGACGTTGTGTGTTTGTTAATGAGTTATAAATGCAAAGGAACAAAAAGGTGTAAGTTTCATTTTAGGCTTACGCAATGTCAAAAAATGTGCCTTTTTTCACTGTCCTCGAAAAGGAATATTTATGCAATAGCTCTATGTGGCCAATTTCAAGGAATAAAATGTATATGTGTGTGTATATGCATATAAACATCATACTTTGGCAAGTTTGAGATCTGTTTTGATGAACTATTTTAGTTTGAAGACATATACCTAAGATAACTCTAACCTGAAAATATGCCAATTTTTTTCTTTTTTTACCCTTAAATTAGTGACAAGTCAAACAGTGGAAAAGAGCAGGCAATGCTCTGAACATTCTGCTGAATTGCAGACTTGACTTTCTTATCAGGTAGCTCCCACATTTGCTAACCAGTCTTGCCAAAGCATGTACAAGGATCTTAAGGGGTCACAGATTTGCAAAAGTGGTCAATGGAAAATCAGGGGTCTGGTATAGGTATTCCATTTGTTCTTCTTTTTATCTTGTCTCTAATTCTTGTGGAAGAAACACATTTTTTTTTTAAGATTTTATTTATTTATTTGACAGAAAGAGAGAGAGAGAGATCACAAGCAGGCAGAGAGGCAGGCAGAGAGAAGGGGAAGCAGGCTCACTGCTGAGCAGAGAGCCCGATGCGGGGCTCGATCCCAGGACCCTGAGATCATGACCTGAGCTGAAGGCAGAGGTTTAACCCACTGAGCCACCCAGGAGCCCTGAAGAAACACATTTTTATGTACTGATGTCAATCTACTAAATTCTGTGTATTTCCCTGAAGGTGACTTCATGTGCTCCACTGGGATTGTGGAGGACATCTTTCTCAAGAATTATGTCAAATTCCTCATATATCAGGGCAAGATGGGAAGGGGAAACTGGGAAGGCTGATATAAGTCACAGCAAAGATTACAGATTTTAATTTGTTTTGCTTTGTTAATATTCCTCTGGAGAAATGCATTGCATTTTCCTCTGACTCTTCATTAGATTTTAGACAAGAATACATATTATTACTAATAACTGTGTTCTGTCTGGTAGCCATCTTTTTAATTAGTCTTAACCATAGTTGATAATAATTTGCTTCAGGTATTATTCTATCTATCTATTATTCTATTTATCTATTATTATTATTATATATTATATCTATTATTATATCTATTATTCTATCATCTTAGTTTAGATCTCTTTGTTGTCTCTTTATTTTCTGTTTGCATCCAAGTCAGAACCATTCTGGGAAT
Organism: Neogale vison; assembly: GCF_020171115.1. Lineage (NCBI taxonomy): Eukaryota > Metazoa > Chordata > Mammalia > Carnivora > Mustelidae > Neogale > Neogale vison. Next base: position 32,143,891 of record NC_058094.1, read on the forward strand.
CTTTTTAAAGATGGTAACTTAACATTTTAGAAATGGCAGGTGGTCAGGTATAAAATACAGCTTTGTTCCAAGACCTACTGTTTTTCTTCTGTGATCCTGATCTACTGATCAGCTGGGTCTCTATTTTCTTACTCATACAATAGGGGAAACAGTGCCCATCTTGCGGGCATGCTCTATGGATTAAAATAGTTTCTTGCTTGGGGCGCCTGGGTGGCTCAGTGGGTTAAGCCGCTGCCTTTGGCTCAGGTCATGATCTCAGGGTCCTGGGATCGAGTCCCGCATCGGGCTCTCTGCTCGGCAGGGAGCCTGCTTCCCTCTCTCTCTCTCTGCCTGCCTCTCCATCTACTTGTGATTTCTCTTTGTCAAATTAATAAATAAAATCTTAAAAAAAAAATAAAATAGTTTCTTGCTTATAAAATGGAGTAATGATAGCCAGTATAGCATGAGCTCTTTAAATCTAGAAATTTTACTTTCTTTTCTAGCATTGGGTTCTACTATGCTTGATCCATTTGTTTGGCTTGTTATTAAAAAAAAATTTCCAACATCTACTCCTCAAAATATATTATGATATTTTCATAAATATTTTTTCTAAGAAAATTATTTTATCCAACTTACTTTATGACTTCGAGGTATTTTCCTCGCATGTTCATATATTTCAAAAGAAGCAGTTATTTGGTTTGTGAGCCTTTGAAGTACAATATTAATACTGAACCATCACAGAGTAGGCCATTTTAAAAGCCTAGCATAGTTCTGAAGGTAATAAAGTATCTCCAATATTTCTTGCCATCTGGATTGTCAATGATGCCCTGAAATTATAAGCATAATGACTTCCAAATATATAGGTTCAAGTGACCCTGGATCATCTGCATATGATGTTAAATTAGATATAAATTTTATTTGCTGTATGTTCATCTGTTTACTATAACAACTAGCCTAGTATATTACAGGTGGTAAGTATATTACAAATAATTGTTGACTGACCTCTCTATTTGCATATAAATTATCGAATGAGTAAGGTATTTAGCTATAGTTTTGTGCCACTAGTGTAACCTAAATCATTTTCAGTGCTTTATTTCATGAGCCACTTACGGCTCTGAAAAAAAAAATTATGAAATATAACAAAACAACACAGGAGAAATGTAGCCAAAGATAATTATACATGGGATGAGATGAGATTCCCTGATGCTCATGCTGGTCTCTGAGTGGTAACTTTCATTACGGTTCCATCTACAAATGGCCCCAGAGCACCAGGACAATGGAAAACTCAGAAAGGAAATAGGCAAAAGTCAAGTTGGTGTACAAAGTATAAGAGGGCAATGTGCCTCTGTTGGAGAGGTAATTAAGACCATACTTTCCAAGTGTAGAAGTCAATGTTACATGCACCATGAAATAATGCTTAAAGCATTTGTATCTCTAATGGACACCAGTTTGGGTTAACAGCTTGGTAATTATTTAGTTGAAAAATAAACTTGTACATCAAAAAGTTTAGAGAAGTATCTTTACCCTTGGATAAAATACATACTTCGTAAGTTAAGCTGAAAGCTGATTTTCCCCCAAATAACATTATTTACATGGTTTTTTTTTAAGCAGAGTATTTTTGTCATAAAATCAGAACTGTATTTGAACAAATTGCTTTCTTAGTATTGGCTCCATGTATAAGAAATATATAATTACATAACATTCAAGATGAATCAGGAAAACAGTTTTCCAATTAACCTTGTGCTGAATGTAATTTCAAGGTAAATATTCAAAACTAACTGAGATGGCCATTTATAAATTATAATTGCTTTTATCTTGAAAATGAAAGAGAATAAATTTATACTATTTAATGTTATAGTAGCTTTCTAGTGCTTTGAGGTTCCATCATAATGCTAAGAGTGAGCTTTCATTAAATAGTAGTTTCACTTTAAACCATTTTTTTGTTAAGCATTTTTTATGAGATCTACTTTGGAGAGTCTAGTTTTTCTCATATAAACTCTACTATTGTCCACACTTTGAACAAAATTAGACTGATCAGAGCCCAAATCTGCTGTTATAAAACTCATTATACTTATAATTAATCACATTACATTTATGGTATTTTTTTCTGTATTTCTTGCATACAGTTAACATACAGTTAATGCAAAACTATAATGCCTGGTGCATTTAACTCATCAATGAAGAAATAACATTTTTCTGCAAATTATACTCAATACTTCTGGAGAAACCATAAAATGAGGCTGTTTTTAGACCGCTTTTACTAATAAGGAGATCATCTCAGAGAGGTAAAATGATTTGCCAAAATGACCCAGCTAGAAAGTGGCAAAGCTAGAACTAAGAACTCCCTGAGTAAGAGAAAACACTGTTTCAAAAAAGTGATCCAATGTATTATAAGCTTTGAGACGTTGAAGAATAAAAGCCAAGAAACACCTATTGGAACTAGTGTAATGAAAGTATGAGAGCAGTTTTGGAATATGGGCAGAAACTGGGTTAAAAAGGGTTGAAGAGAAGCTGAAGGTTGAGGAAGCAGCAATCTCAAGTGTGAACATATTTCAACAAGTACGATGAGAGGCATAAGGGTCTTGGAATAAAGAACATCCAAAGGGAGCAACAGAGAAACCCTGCACAAATGTTATATCCTCAGGCACTTGGGTTGGTCTGAAATACAAAGGTATCAGGACATGAGTATACAGCACGAGGCAAAATAAATATTCTGTTTCACTTCTCAGAAGCATATGGCCGAAAGATAAGCAAGTCTATAAAAGTACATCCTGTGGGTTTGAGTTTAGCAAAAGCAATGAATAGTTTAACCACCAGAAGGAGTACATTCTTCCCTTTCAGTTTAGCCATAAAAACTAAGGGTAGGGGCTTAATAATTCTAATGCTGGGGGAATCACAAAACTATAAGTGAAGCCATGGTTGAAGGAGTTTTATTTTTTTTAATAATTAAAAAAAATTTTAAAAACATATAATGAATTATTAGCCCCAGGGGTACAGGTCTGTGAATCACCAGGTTTACACACTTCACAGCACTCACCATAGCACATACCCTCCCCAATGTCCATATAGTTGAAGGAATTTTAAATGATGAGAACTATTAGAGCTAAAAGACATCCCAGAGAGGAAAAAAAAAAAAAAAATAGACTGATAATACAGGACTAAGTAAGAAGTGGAGACTTGGAGGTATCAAAAAAGATGAAATCAAGAACATTGTGCAGGGACTAGCTTTGGCAGGAGGAGGCTCAAGTTGTATCCATATTAACTGTAAGACATACAATAAAGCAAAGGACCTATCAGGAGCTAAAGTGATTGCTTTATTTTTATCTATAAGACCCAGAATTTGGATTGTTTTTTTTTCTCAAGCCTCTTCAAGCCCCCAGAGGTTATGATTCTATGCTAACAAATTGTCTCCTCAGAAATTTTTGTGAAACTTTGTAAAAGTCTTCTTTCATATGTTCTTAGCTGTTTTTCAAGTCATATTTTTTAAATTTATTTTTTATTTTCAGCATAACAGTATTCATTATTTTTGCACCACATCCAGTGCTCCATGCAATCCGTGCCCTCTATAATACCCACCACCCGGTACCCCGACCTCCCATCCTCTGCCCCTTCAAAACCCTCAGATTGTTTTTCAGAGTCCATAGTCTCTCATGGTTCACCTCCCCTTCCAATTTACCCCAACTCCCTTCTCCTCTCTATCTCCCCATGTCCTCCATGCGATTTGTTATGCTCCACAAATAAGTGAAACCATATGATAATTGACTCTCTCTGCTTGACTTATTTCACTCAGCATAATCTCTTCCAGTCCCATCCATGTTGCTACAAAAGTTGGATTTAAAAGTTTGTGAAGTCTCTCTGACTTCATAGTTGGAGATGAAGTCTTTACCACTACCTTTGTTACCTTGGGCAAGTAAATCTGCCCCAGTTTGCTGTTAGTAAAACAAACACCTACATCACAGGGTTGTTGGGAAAGATCATCTTAAATAAGATAATCTGCCTGTTTGTGATAGTGTCTAGCAAATAGGAAGTACAGTAAATGTCAGAGATGTTCTACTTTTATTCCCAGGTAAAGCCACATTCGCCTAGGTAGGTTTCATTATGCTGACTGAATGGCTAGAATATTCCTTTGTCATTTGACAAATTATTACTTTCTGAAAGATATTTATTTAGTCAGTTAGAGAAAGATGCCCTCACTATAGATGCTGATGTATTTAAAAAAATAAATATTTCAAGTCAGGGTTGAGAAATGGTGGAGAAAATAGATTAAGAAGTCTAGGTCTCGGCATCAGAATAGTTATAAAGATGTCAGTGCAGGACAAAGGCTCAAAAGTGAGAATCAGTTCTGTTGGATGTTAAGACAAGAATCTAAGAGATTGGCAGAGAAGGGAGATCAGCAATGGAACTCCCAAAATGGAACGGAAGTGGAGAGAGATCAAGACAGGAAGGGAATTGACATTTCTTGAGGGCCAAGTATATGTTGGTATTTCTGGTGCGTCATCTCACTTTACCTTTGTTCTCGCCTATAATGTAACCTCATGCAAGGAGGGATGATTTCTGGTATTGCTTACCATCTGAATTCCAGTGCATGGTGCCTTGGTTATAGCAGTCACTCAAAAAATGTTTAAATGAGTCAATTAAATTAATGGGAGGACACTAGCATGAATGTATATTCCTGCAAATGAACTTAAAAAAAAAGTGTTTTAAAGCTCTTTTGACCTGTTGGATATGATAAAAAAAAATAGTTGTTGGAAATTAAATATTTCAAATACAAAACTAGATTAGATTTATGATTAAAAATAGTTGTTATGATTAAAAAATAGTTGTTGGAAATTAAATATTTCAAATACAAAACTAGATAAGATTTATGATTAAAAAATAAATATAATGTGTGTACATTTTTATATCATGAAATCCACCCTATCACAGCATAAATTAAAGGAAGTTGGAACATATCAATTTCCTCATCTGTCAACTTTAATTTTAACAACTCCAACGTCTTAGTTTTTATTCTCAACTTTAGAGTTATTTCTAGAAACTTCTTTGGTGATGAAGAATTGTGTACAGGTCAGTGAATATCATTACCAAGTGGAAGAAGCTGAGAGTTTTTCCCTTAAGTTCAGGAACACAACAGAGATGCCCACTCTCACCACTGTTCAACATAGTACTAGAAGTCCTAGCCTCAGCAATCAGACAACAAAACGAAATAAAAGATATCCAAATTGGCAAAGAAAAATCAAACATTCTCTCTTTGCAGATGACATGATACTTTATGTGGAAAACCCAAAAACTCCACCCCAAATTACTAGAACTCATATAACAATTCAGCAATATGGCAGTATACAAAATCAATGTATAGAAATCAGTTGCTTTTCTATATATTAACAATGTAACTGTAGAAAGAGAAATTAAGATATCAATTCCATTTACAATAGAAACAAAAACTGTAAGATACCTGGGTATAAACCTAACCAAAGAGGTAAAGGATCTGTACTCTAGAAACTATAGAACACTTATGAAAGAAATAGAGAAAGACACAAAAGGATGGAAAAACATTCCATGCTCATGGATTGAAAAAATAAACATTGTTAAAATGTCTATCCTGCCCAGAGCAATTTATACTTTCAGTGCCATGCTTATTAAAATGTCATTGGAATTTTTCAAGGAACCAGATCAAACCATCCTAAAATTTGTATTGAGCCAGAAAAGATCCCGAATTGCCAAGGGAATGATGAAAAAGAAAAACAAAGCTGGGTCATCATGTTGCCTGACTTCAAGCTATATTACAAAGCTGTGATCACCAAGACAGCATGGTACTGTCACAAAAACAGACACATAAACCAATGGAACAGAAGAGAGACTCCAGAAATGGGCCCTCAACTCTATGGCCAAGTAATCACAGTCACATATAGAAGAATGAAACTGGACCATTTCCTTATACCATACACAAAGATAAACTCAAAATGGATGAAAGATCTCAATGTGGGATAGCAATCCATCAAAATCCTAGAGGAGAATATAAGCGGTAACTTCTTCGACATTGGCCATAGAAAATTCTTCCATGACACATCTCCAAAGATAAGGGAAACAAAAGCAAAAATAAGCTTTTGGGACTTCATCAAGATAAGAGGTTTCTGCACAGCAAAGGAAACAGTCGATGAATCTAAGAGACAACACACAGAATGGGAAAAGATATTTACCAATGACATTACAGATAAAGGGCTGGTATCCAAGATCTATAAAGAACTTTTCAAACTCAACACTCAAAATACAAATAACCCAGTCAAAAAATGGACAGAAGGCATGAACAGACACATCTCCAGAGAAGACATACAAATGGCTAATAAACACATGAAAAAATGCTCAACATCACTAGCCATCAGGGAAATACAAATCACAACCACAATGAGATACCACCTTACACCATTTAGAATGGCAAAAATTAACAAAACAGGAAACAAATGTTGGCAAGGATGTGGAGAAAGGAGAGCCCTCTTGCACTGTTGGTGGGAATGCAAGGTGGTATAGCCACTCTGAAAAACAGTACAGATATGTTAAAAATAGAGCTATCCTAACCCAGCAATTGAATTACTAGTTATTTACCCCAAAGATGCAGATGCAGTGAAAAGAAGGGGCACATGCACCCCAATGTTCACAGCAGCAATGTCCACAATAGCCAAACCGTGGAAGGAGATGAGATGTCCTTCAATTAGATAAATGGATAAAGAAGATGTGGTACATTTTCAATAGAATATTATTCAGCTCTCAGAAAGGATGAATAACCTCAATTTGCTTCAACATGGATGGGACTGGAGGGGATTATGCTAAGTGAAGTAAGTCAAGCAGAAAAAGACAATTTCATTCATATGTGGAACACCTGGAGGGGGAGAAATCAGAGAGGGAGATGAACCATGAGAGACAATGAACCATAGGAAACAGGGTTTCAGAGTAGAAGGGAGTGGGAGGAGGAGGTAACAGAATGATGGGTATTGAAGAGGGCACATGCTGTGATGAGCACTGGGTGTTACACGCAACTGATGAATCATCGAACACTACATCAAAAATTAACAATGTATTATACAGTGGCTAACTGAACATAATAAAAAATAAAAAAATTGTGTTCAGGAAGTTAAACAAATCCTTTAGTTTTACTTCAGTTGTTTCTCTATTACCTTCATTAAAGATTACATTTTAAAATATATTTAAAATTGCATTTAAAGTTGATCTCATATGAAAGACAATTATCATATGATCTCCCTAATTTGAGGAAGCTGAGAGGTAACATGGGGGGGTTTGCAGGTAGGAAAAGAATAAATGAAACAAGATGGGATCGGGAGGGAGACAAACCATAAGAGACTCTTAATCTCACAAAACAAACTGAGGGTTGCTGGAGGCAGGGGGTAATGGAGAGGGGGGTGGGGTTATGGACACTGGGGAGGGTATGTGCTATGGTGAGTGCTATGAAGTGTGTAAACCTGGCGATTCACAGACCTGTACCCCTGGGGCTAATAATACATTATATGTTAATAAAAAATAATAAAATAAAGTTGATCTCATTTTAAAGAAGTTCATTTTTATTTATCCTTTTATTTGTATGTGTATGTAAGCCTATGTAAAAAAATATATAACGAGTATAGATGAATATAATGTATACATGTAAGACTACATGTATAAATATGTGTGTGTGTGTGTATATATATATATATATATATATAAGTTTTATGAAATGTGTTTGTGAAATGTTTAAAATAGATTTTTTTGGATGTGGTATTTTAATTTTTTCTTTGGACTTTGTGTCTTTGTGTTTTTAAAACGTAATTTCATAGACATAAACTTAAAGGTTTACCTTACAGTACTTCTTTCATACAGTAAAGTGTCCAGAAGACAGCTGTTCTTCCTTGAATATCATTTCCAGGTTTAACTAAATCATCTTAACACAGCAGGAGCATTTAATAGGTCTAGTAGTACCTTTTCTGCTTAGAAATGTCAATAACTTGAATGTGGTTTAAGCTTAGTATGTGTGTAATGTTTGCTTTGATTTGAGAATTACAATGAAGTACAGGACTGAATCTCACTGAATCTTCAAAATCACACTGAAAAAATTTTCATAAGCCAACCCCAGGAGAAAATCAGTAATTACAAATTTATTTTTTTAACCAAGTGAAGAAAAGTATAACGTATGAATGTTTATACAGTAGGGTTTTAAATGACCTTTTAAGAGTCAACAAATTCAATAAAAGCTTTATTTGTTTTGCATGAGTGAGTTTTTAAAAGAAATCCATGTAGCTCTGGACCTCTCTCAAGAGGTTATGTACTTGATGTGATTCTCTGCAAACACCCAGTAGATTACATTAATCCTAAAATCAAGATATGTGTCATTTATCTTTGTATTCTCACAATCACTGGGATACCACAAGTAAAATATGACTGTGTGTGTGTGCATGCGTATGAGAAAGAGAGAGAGAGGGGGATTAGTTAGTTACGGTTAGTTGATTTGGTTTTGTTTACTACATGGATGGCTGAATGAGTAATTTTATATTGCCCCTCATTTTCATCAAGAGAATGAATTATGTGTGCTCATATTCTGATCCCGATCATATAGGATATTTTATCTCCACTTTTTTAACTTCTTTGAGAAAAAAATTGAAAAATATAATTGTATATATTTAAAGTGCACAGTGTGATGATTTGATATACATATACATTGTAGAATGTTTACCAAGATCAGGTAATTAACACCTCCCTCACCTCACACAGTTAGCATAATTAACTCTTGTGTGTGACTGTAGTAAGAATGCCTATGATTTACTCTCAGCAACTTTCAACTGTACAATACTGTACTATTAACTATAGTCACCATGTTGTACATTATCATGAGTCTACATTCATATATATTTATCTTCTCCTCAGAATTTACTTTTCTTATAACTGGATTTTTCTGTCCTTTGACCTGTACCACTCCATATCTGCATCCTCCAGACCCTAGCAATCACTGTTACCTTCTTTTTCTATGAAATCAGCTCTTAAAAAAAATTTTTTTTACATATAAGTGATACATATGGTATTTTTCTTTCTCTGTCTGGCTTGTTTCACTTAGTATAGTGACCTCCATATTTACCCATGTTGTTGCAAATGGCAAGATTTTCTTTTTTTGGCTGGACAATATTCCTTTGTACATCTATACACCCATTTTTCCTTATCCATTTATCTGTTGAAAGATATTTCGGTTGTTTTCATATCTTGCCTATTATAGATAACGTTTCAATAAATGTGAGTGTGCAAACATCTCCTCAAGATACTGATTTCAATTCCTCCAGATATATACTCAAGAGTGGGATTGCTGGACTTGAAAAAACATTATCAAACAATCAATGACTTCTGTTTTTAATGTTAGCATCCCTGGATGCTCAATGACTATGACCATTCATTCATTAAGGATTACAAAACTGTGATATTCTATCATTTTGTTTCACTTGTTATCTGAAAAAACCCAGTAAGGAATTGTTCCCTCTCATCTACTATTTGTCTACCCAGTGGTATAGTTCATATCGGAAAAGTCAAGATAAATGTTGATTATTTCCTTATAACTACTATTTTTTTATGATTTTATTTATTTTATTTGACAGACAGAGATCACAAGTAGGCAGAAAGGCAGGCAGAGAGAGAGTGGAGGAAGCAGGCTCCCTGCTGAGCAGAGAGCCTGATGCGGGGCTCGATCCCAGGACCCTGGGATCATGACCTGAGCCAAAGGCAGAGGCTTTAACCCACTGAGCCACCCAGGAACCCCTTTATAACTACTATTTTAAGCTAATCAATTTGGTTTTACTTCATCCTCAGAAAGTAAACAATTAGGTTTCATTTTTAAATAAAAAATTATCATTATAAACTTAAGGATATAGAAATATTCCATGGGTTTCTATCTACTACAATTCTTACCCTTAATGAAGCTCCAATTATGTTATCTTTGGTCAGTTGAAGCTTCTTCAAATTCTTTTTGACATGTTCTAGCAATTGTCTTTCATAGCGATCTTGCTACTGACCCATTAAAATGTTCCAAATACCTCTTATATATTTCAGCCCTAGATGTGGAATCAGCCAAAGAAGCCTTGTTAATGGTAATGGTATTTCAGAAACATCTGGGCATTAGGGATGGGCATTGCTACTTGTTGGTCATTATTTCACTACTGTTTTCTATTATTTCCTTGATTTTCTTTTTCAAGGAATCCTAAAGTCTATATGATAGTTGTGTTTGTAGTACTTGTTACTTTCTTTTCAGTGGTGTTCATGGCTCTATTTCTTGGGATTTTCAAGTCTTTCCTTTCAGCCTTCTATTTAGTTTAGGGCTCTGACCTCTCAGATGTTCTATAGGGCTTTTGCAATCACTCACCCACCCCTGGTGTGGGCAAAAGCTCTTATGGTTCAGTTCCTGTGCTCAAATTGGCCCTCCATGAAATTGGCTACTCAGAAGCTCTCTTATTCTCTGATCCCTGGGCACTCTGTTGCTTCCCTCTGTTCTCACACACATTGATGGCTTTGGTATCTTGGCTGCTGGTGTTTCTTCCCCATCTTCTTGTATTTTGGAGTGTGTGGAATATCTTGTCATTTTGTTCGGTTTTTCATGCCATCCATGTGATTTAGTTTTACTGAGTGGTTTTGCTTTGTGTTTTTACTTGGGATTTGTGAAAATCCAGAATCTATGCTCTCAATGCCCCTGTCATTGTCTTGGAATCCCCTTTGTAAAGGTGCTTTTTTTAAAGAACAGTATACGTTTTCCTCAGTGTGGATTCACGTAACCGATTCCTTACAGAGGAAGAATTCTTTCCCTTTGTTCATATTTAGATTAAGAAAAATGCTTCATTAAGCCACAGAAATTTATTTTGGTTACTGTTACCATTTATGGTGCCAAGGATTTAAAATTAGTGTTATAATAATTGTTTGGGAAAGGATTCAAGTGAGAATCTATTACTAGTCCCATATCTCCTCCAGATTTAACCAGCAAGTTGTCACTTCCTTTTTACAGTCTCTTCATGCCCCATATGTTATGATATGTGAAATTGAAAAGTGGTAATATGATGTCACAAGGTATCTTGTTGCTATGAAAATAAATGACCCATGAACTAGAGCGCTCAAATAATTTTTTTTTTTGGGGGGGGTTTGTTCTCAGGCAAATAAAGCAAATGACCAAAATAATGTGAATCTTACTATTTAATCTCAGTTTCACTGGGAAAATGTTCTGGCTTTAAATATCTTTGGGAAAATGTTCATTTTTAAAATCTCATTTATTTATTTTTCATTCATTCCCGGTTTGGACTTTAAAAATAGGCAATAAAAATTAACGATCTACATATTGATTGAAAAGCATTCTAGATCTTTGATTATCAGAAAGTAACAGTTTTTAAATCAGCAAAATGGGCTATCCTATACTTTAGAAATAATTTTAACAGCAAAAATTGGAATAAATGGATTCAATCATTCGAGGGATGATTATTCTTATTTCTTGCAGCTAAGAATAATGATGAAGAGTTGGACAGTCCCTGCTTTCACACTGTTCACAGTCTAAAGATATAAACATGGGCTTTACTGTAAATCTAGTCTGTTGATTTTTTTTTTAAGATTTTATTTATTTATTTGAGAGAGAGACAGTGAGAGAGAGCATGAGCGAGGAGAAGGTCAGAGAGCGAAGCAGACTCCCCATGGAGCTGGAAGCCCGATGTGGGACTCGATCCCGGGACTCCGGGATCATGACCTGAGCCGAAGGCAGTCGTCCAACCAGTGAATCTTTGACTCAGTTTCTTAATCTGTAAAATGAGGATAAGATTTACAATGTCTGCACAGGAGCACGTTAGAGCAGTCTGAAAAGATAATGAATGTGCAGATGCTTAGCATATAAACTATACAGTGCAGGGCTTCTTACTTGTTAAGCTTCTTCAGGGAGTGGCTGAAACCATTTGGAGATTCCACAAACAGAGTTACATTATGAAGGGGGGAAAAAAAACCCACGTAGATTCAATAAAATAGGAATTTGAGGATCACCAGCACAGGGAAGCTGTTTGAAGCAATAGGATAAAATGAGATCAATTTGTCCAAGAGAAGAGACAGAGAAAACAAACGACTGGGTCATGGGATACAACATTTAGATGTCAGATGTCAGAGTAAAGTCAGGAAAGATGACAAAAGGAGAGAGGTTGAGAAAAACAAGAATAGGGTGTCACCCAGGGGAAGAGTGTTTTAAGGAGGATCAAGTGGTAAACCATGTCAAAAGCAACTAAGAGGTCTACTAAAATGAGGACAGATAATTGACCATTAGCTTTGTTAGGAGATAGCTCATTGTTAACCTTGATAAAGCCATTTCATCTAAGGAATGAGTCAGAAAGTCTGGAACAGGTTGAGGAGATAATGGGAGATGGGAGAATGAATTGAAAAAAGTAGAGATAAAGAGATTATTAAAGAAATCTAGATCAAATTGCATTGGCAGAATTGGTCAAAAGCATTCAGATCTGTGATGACACATGCCAGACGGAGATGTAACCACTACAGTGGATCCTTGTTTTGTTTTTTTTGTTTTCATTAAGGTGACTCAAGTCTGAAAAAATTTTACTTGAAGTTATTAGTTCATCTGGGAACTGAAGACAAAATTACCTGATAGAATTGACTATATGGAAAGAAATAATTATGAGATTGAGTCACCAGGAAAGATTATAAAATATCATTAATTCATGTCATAAAACAAAAAATTCCATTTTCATATAATAGGCATAATTAATCTGAAACAGAAGCTTAATTAATATCTGGAAGATCTGCTTAAACATCTCATGCTTGCCAGGAAGCTACTCTATTATGTTATTTGCTAAACTTAAACAACTAAAAATTTCCATTCAAAATAAGTACCAGTACATTTTTAATTTAATTTTACACACAATAATTTACAGCTTCAATAAAAAAACTTGATATGCTTTGAGCTGTTCATATGCCCACGAAATCATCACATACTAAGGATAATGAACATATCCATTTTCTTAGTTTAGGATACTATAGCAAAGTTCCATAGACTGGTTCCTAACACTAGAATACCTGGACCACATTCCCATCAGTGTATGAGAGTCCCATTTCCTCCACATCTTCTCCAAAAACTGGTATGGTCAGTCTGTTAAATTTTTACCCATTCTAACAGATTTGTAGTGATATTTCACTATGGTTCTAATTTTCATTTTTTTCCCCAAAGATTTTATTTGTTTATTTGACAGAGAGAGAGAGATCACAAGTAGGTGAAAGGCAGGCAGAGAGAAGGGGGAAAACAGGCTCCCCACTGAGCATAGACACCCCCCCCCACCCCCGCCATGTGGTGCTAGATCCCAGGACCCTGAGATCATGACCTGAGCCAAAGGCGGAGGCTTAACCCACTGAGCCACTCAGGTGCCCTAATTTTCTTTCTTTCCTTTTTTAAAAAATATATTATTTATTTATTTGACAGAGAGAGAGATCACAAGTAGGCAGAAAGGCATGGGGTGGGGGAAGCAGGGTCCCTGCTGAGCAGAAAGCCTGATGCAGGGCTCTATCCCAGGACCCTGAGATCATGAACTGAGCCGAAGGCAGGGGCTTAACCCACTGAGCCACCCAGGCGCCCCTAATTTTCATTTTTCTATTGATTGATGATACTGTGGGTCTTTTCATATGATTATTTGCCATCCTATATCTACTTTTGTCAGTTGCCTATTGAAATTTTTGACCCTTTTTAAAAAAATGGATTGTTTCTTTTATTATTATTGACTTTAAGTGTTCAAAATTAATTCGGATACTAAATGTGTTCACTGGTAGGGCTGCCATAACAAAATGCTACAGACTGGGTGACTGAAACAATAGAAATTTACTTTCTCACAGTTCTGAAGGCTGGAAGTCCAAGATCAGGTTGATGGCAGGGTTGGTTTCTCCTGAGGTCTTTCACTTTGGCTTGCAGATGGCCGTCTTCTTACTATGTCTTATAGACTGTTCTCAGTGCATGCACATCCTTGATGTCTTTTCTTTTTCTTTAAGGACAGCAGTGATAATTGGATTAGAGCCCCAAACTTATGACCTCATTTAACCTTCATATGAATTTTGGGGAGACACAAAGTCAGTCCATAATTCCAGGTCTTTATCAGATGTATGCTTTACAATTATTTTTTCAGTCTGTGGTTTCCTTTGCATTTGATTGGAATTTCATTTACTCTATAGGTCAATTTGGAAATAACTGGCATTTTAAGAACAGTGGGTCTTCTCTGTGAACACTGAATTCCTTTATTTAGGTCTTTAATTTCTCTCTCTCTTTTTTAAAGATTTTATTTATTTATTTGAGAGAAAGAGTGAATGAGAGAGAGCATGAGTAGGGGAGGGAGGGGTGGGAGAGGGGGGTTGAGCAGAGGGAGAGGGAGACACAGACACCCTGCTAAGCAGTCTGATATAGGGATCGATCCCAGGACCCTGAGATCATCACATGAGCTGAAGGCAGATGCTTAATCAACTGAGCCACCCAGAAACCCTGGTCTTTAATTTCTCTTAACAGTATTTTCTAGTTTTCAGTGTACAGGTCTTATACATCTATGTTGTACTTATCCTAAGATATTTCACATTTTGATGCCATTGAACATAGTATTACTTATTTAACATCAATTCCTTATTCATTGCAGTTGTTTCATATATTGACTTTGTACCCTGAAATCTGCTAACCTGCTTACCAGTTCAAGAAAGTTATTGTAGATTCTACTGGATTTTCTACATAGATGATCATACTGTCTATGAATACTGGATGAATTAGTCCATTGTATCCAAGAAATATGTCTTACTTTTCATCCAGATATCTTTCATTTCTTTTTCTTTACTACTACACTTGCTGGAATCTCCAGTGCTGAATACAAGAAGTTAGAGTAGACATCCTTGTCTCATTCCTGATCTTAAAGGGAGAGCAATCAGTCTTTCACCATTAAACATAATGTTAGCTGTATATATTTCATAGGTTCCCTTTATAAAGTTGAGAAAATTCTTTTCCTATTTTGCCAAGTTTTTATTATGAATGGATGCTGAGTTTTGTCAAATGCTCTTTTCCTACAACCACTGAGATGGTTTTCTTTTTTACCTGGCCAATATAGTAAATTATATTGATTACTTTTCAAGTGTTAAACCAACCATGCATTCTTGGGATAAATCTTCTTGAACATGATACATATCCTTTTAATATGTCTGATTTTGATATGATAAGATTTTTGAATATTTGCATCTATGTTCATGTGATTATCAATCTATAATTGCTGTTTTGTTTTGTTTTCTTGTAATGTCCTTCTCTGATTTTGGTATCAGGGTAATCCTGACCTCATGAAGTGAACTGAGACATTTCTTTAATGTTTTGGATGAGGTTGTGTAGAATTGATATTATGTCTCCTTTAAATGTCTGGTAGAATTTATCAGTGTAGCCATCTGGGCATTGTATTTTCTCCAAAGAGAAGTTTTTAATCACAAAATCAATTCTTTTAATAGATAAAGGGCCAATCAGTTTGCCAATTTCTTCTTGAGCTCTGTAATTTGTGTCTTTCAAAGAATTTATGCATTTCATTGAGTTGCTGAATTTATGGGTATAAAGTTTTCATGACATTCTTTTATTATCCTGATAATATTGTTAAAATCTGTAACAATTCCTCCTATCATCTTTAATATTGTTAATTTACATTCTCTCTGAATAAAGATTTATAAATTTCATTCGTCTTCTCAAAGTATCAGCTTTAAGCTTCATTTATTTCCCCTATTGATTTTCTGTTTCTATTTCATTGATTTCCATTGTGATTTTTATGCTACTTTGGAGTTCCTTTGGTCTTCTTTCCTTAGTTTATGAAAAAGGAAGTTAATATTAACTTAAGATCTTTTCTTTTAAGATCTTTTTTTTTTTAAAATATAGGCATCAAGTGCCCCAAATCTCCTCCAGGTACTCCCTAAGAAGCATTTCACACTGATATGTTGTGTTTTCATTTTCATTCAGTTCAAAATATTTTCTGTTTTCCTTTTGATTTTTTCTTTGATCCATTAGTAGGAATGGACATATTCCTGGCCCTATGTGAGCACCAGAGCCTGTTAGTTTTAACCCTCAGCTGGATTTCTTCCCAATGTTGAGTAGTTTCCTTATATAGAAGAGCCAGGCAGTACTCTACTGAATACTAAAAAGGTTCTTTCTACAAATCCCTGGTGTTCTCTCTCTATGAGACTATTTCCTTTCTGTTACTTTGTCTATGAACTCCAAGAACTTGCTCTCCTGGGATCCTGATTTCAACCCCTCAAGGAAGGGGGTCTGTCTAGCTTCCCCCAAGTTTCCTTATAGTGTCATGGACTGGACACTCAAGGCAGTAAGCTAGGAAACAGTAGAGTTCATCTCATTTGTTTCCCCTTTCTCAAGGTCACTGTCTTTTATTAGTTGATGTCCTATGTCTTGAAAAACAACGTTGCTTCTTTTATCTTCCTTTTTTTGTTGATTCAGTGAGAGGCTAGATCTGGTCCTTACTATTACATTTTGTTATTCCATCTAGTCCCAATACATAATTTTGATCCTGGATTTCTTTCCTAATCCATTTATCTTAAGAAGTAAGCTACTTCTCTAGATTATACTACAGCCCCTGAAGCATCATTCAGCCTAGCTGTCTGACATCATGTCAAAATATTTTTGACTAAAACCTGACTCACCAAATATTTGCTCATGAAATTCTATCACCTACTCAAGGAGGACATATCTTCCATTTTTCTCAAATTCACTTACTTAATTGAGAATTTATCAGATGTTTGTGCCTATCATTATTCTTAAAGGAGAAGATAAAATTCAAAAAGAATTTGATACAAATGAAACACATTCAAAGAAAGAAAAAGATGACAATGTCTTTGAATCAATGCTTGTAGCAGTGTATACTACAATAATTATAACTAAAAAGTCAGAATTCAAATACTTTATCTTTATGCTCATTACTCAGCAAAAATTCAAACTACAGAATGTTGAAAACTCCATATCGTAGGAAAAAGTGCATTTATCCTCAGAAGACTAATTCATCTGTGCATGTTTATGCCTTCCCTTAAACATACGGTCATGGGGGGATTTCATTGTTCATTAACCTACTCTACAGTCAATTTCAAAGTCAGAGTGTCTATCATAAATTTTAGAAACATAAATCCCAAATGTTCAGAACTTCAATGAATATATTAGACTTTGTTTATAATACCTTCATATTGAATATTGAGACCCTGTCCTTGGTGGCCATCTTAAAATTGGTTTTCCTTCAGAAATTTCAATCAGAAACAGAGAAGTCTATATATAAATCAACTAACACAAAGTCTGGAATATTATATATGCCATATTGCTTCTGGGACTAATGCGGAGGGGGAGCCCAAGATAAACCTGTAATTTTTCTTCTGGAGTGTCACTATTATGAACATTGCAAGTGGTTAAAAAAAAAAAAGGCAGTGGAATTGTTTAACATAGCATCTTGAGGACATCTGCCTCTAACATTTTATCACATCAGAAAAAGATGTACTAAAAATGTTCTATGTTGTGAAATGATAAATGCTTTATAAGAAAGCTCAGGAATGACCTTCCTTTTTCTATTTCTTTTCTGAAGTCTTCTCCTGTCAGTAATTACCCTAACAATGCTGTCCACATGCAGTAATTAACTCCTTCTCCTTTCTCCATGACACAATGCTCATTTCCTATTTCCAGCTTTCAAGGTCTAACCCATTTACAATGGATCCTATATATAACTTTTAAAGATAGTACAATAGCAGCTATGCTAGATAGCTCTGTTTTCAATGTCCAATTGAAAATTTTAAAAAAGTGATTGTAAATGAACTAAGAAGCAATAAGGCTCTGCCAGGGTAATATTATTCCCAAAAGATATTCTACACATTAATTGTAAACTCCTCTTTTTGTAATGTTTGGTTCAAATGACAAAAGAAATGACATAAGTAAAATGGAAGCCTCAATTTTAAATTAGAGATTGATTCCATTGGCAGAAGTATAATGCTAAAACTTTTATGCTTAAAATCCAGATTTGGCACAAAAATCAGTCACCATCCCCACATAGACAAGGAAAGCCCAACTGAAATAACCAGTTTAAGAGTCCCATGTTCTGTGATTGACTCTTTCTCAACTACTGACATCAGGGGACTCCCTGTGAAAGACTGGAGCAAATGGGTACATTTTCCAAGCACCAGCAAAGTTGGGAAACCTAGATATCCAGGAGCAATTAAGATGTAGAAGGATACAAAGTACCTTTTACTCCCACTGAAAAAATTAAAAAAATATTGCAAAAACAAGTTTACATATTCTGAAAGAGATAGATAGGTAGAAATAGTCATATAAAATCTTCATATTCATATAAAATCTTCATATATAATCTCTATGTGGTGGTGTATGAACAATACCAATTTTATGTTAGACTTTGCAGTTAAAAAAAAAAAAAAAACTAAAACTATTTGAAAGTGAAGATGGTCCATACTCCTGAATTTATGTGGGTATATGTAGGAGAACTGACTTGGGGGTCTCATGAAGAGAAGCTTTTTTTTTTTTTTTTTAAGATTTTATTTATTCGTTTGACAGAGAGAACACACGCAGGGAGAGCAGCAGGCAGAGGGAGAAGAGAAGCAGGCTCCCTGCTGAGCAGGGAACCTGATGTAGGGCTCAATCCTAAAACCCTAGGATCGTGACCTCAACAGAAGGCAGCTCCTGAACTGAATGAGCCACCCAGTCACCCCCATGGAAAGAGGCTTTTTGGACTGGGGTCTCCTGGGCTTTTCCCAGTCTTCTTGCTTGGGGCTCACTGCTGCTAGCTGATCAAACCTCTCCAATAACAGTCTGTGATTCTGCTTTGGCAAAGATTCATTGACTCATCTGTTTTAGTGCATATTCCCACATAAATGTAAACATTTCACTAAAAAAAAATATTTTCATCAAAGAGATATGGACACAAAAAAATCTAAAACCTAAAAGCAGTGAACTCAGAGGGATGAGCTCTTCCGCAGTAACAAGGGAACAGAGGGAGGAGCCCTTCATACCTGAAATCCATGGCTAAAGTTGCAGTGAGGGTAGAAAACAGACTGGAACAAGCATCTGTAAAATGAAAATATCGGCTTGCGTGGGGAAAAACCAGGAAAACTTCTGACAAACCTATGGGCTAGTGTGTCAGAATTTAAGCTGGAAAAAGCTCAAATTCATAGATAATGTTCTCTTGACAAGTAATGCATTTACACAGAAATTTTGTGGAGTTATCAGAGGCTAGGGGTGATTAGAAAGCCCAAAATCTTTCTGGTTTCAAAGTGTCCCAGTTCTTACATACAGAGAGTCTCTTGTCTTATCATCTCACTGTCACTGAGTTTCACAGAACCAGAGTCCAGAGTCTCTGGTCTTGCCAGTGCCGTGTCAAGAACTCACAGCATCATGGCCTTGAAAAGCCCATAGTTTGTGGTAGAAAAATCTCACAGTCCACAAAAACCTTGGCCTCAGGATCTCTAGATCTGCCAAATCTTACAGGATCAAGGTCCATCTAGCAGGTTCGAAGTCATGTCGTTTTGAGGTCTAGCAGCATTATGTTTAGTTCCAGTGCCTCTTGGAAGAAGAGCCTGAATTTATTTTCAAAACGTTTTAGAAGCTATTGTAACCAAGTCCTGATACAATTCAATTTATAATATAATTAAAACAATTGGCCCCCTTGGTGGCATAGTGAATTGGGGACTGGGCTAAAAAACAAAAACACCTGGTACTTACCTTCCAAGTATATTTGACACAAGAGTAGTAACATCAATGAATTTGAATGTAAATCAATACAGTTCAAAATCATAACATAGAAAGAGAAAAGATTGTGAAATAATGAACTTGGAGTAGGCAAAGACTTATTAACCAGGACACAAAAAGCACTAATTATAAAAAATAGAAAAGTTAGACTTCATTAAAATTAAATACTTTGCTCTTCAAAGTACACTGTTAAAAAAAAATGAGAAGTCAAGCCACAAAAGAAAGAAAACATTTGCAAACATTTGTCTAACAAAAGACTTGTATTCAAATACACATAGCAATTCATATAAAGAAAGACAGCTCAATAATAATAGGTAAAAGTCTCAAAAAGAAACTTTACAAAAAGTAGACATATAAGTAGCCAATAAGTACATCATCAGATAAACATTAGTCATCAACAAAACCAATAATGTAATAACACTTCATACTCATTTTAAAAAACTGACAAGAGCAAATGCTGATAAAAATTTAAAACCAATGAATACCCAACTTTTGTAGCAACATGGGTGGGACTGGAAGAGATTATGCTGAGTGAAATAAGTCAAGCAGAGAGAGTCAATTATCATATGGTTTCTCTTATTTGTGGAGCATAACAAATAGCATGGAGGACAAGGGGTGTTAGAGAGGAGAAGGGAATTTGGGTAAATTGGAAGGGGAGGTGAACCATGAGAGACTATGGACTCTGAAAAACAGTCTGAGGGGTTTGAAGTGGCGGGGGGGTGGGAGGTTGGGGTACCAGGTGGTGGGTATTATAGAGGGCACAGATTGCATGGAGCACTGGGTGTGGTGAAAAAATAATGAATACTGTTTTTCTGAAAATAAATAAATTGAAAAAAAAATTTAAAACCAATGGGCCACAACAACTACTTGCTAGACAATGAAGGCAATGGAAACAAAAGCAAAAATGAACTATTGGGACATCACCAGGATAAAAAGCTTTTGCACAACAAAGGAAACCAATCAACAAAACTAAAAGGCACCTATAGAATGGGAGAAGATATTTGTAAATGACTTATCAGAGAAAGGGCTAATCTATAAAGAACTCATCATACTCACCCAAAAAACAAAAAATCCAGTCAAGAAGCAGGGGAAGACATGAATAAACATTTCTCTAAAGAAGACATACAAACGGCTAACAGACACACCAAAAAATGCCCAACATCACTCATCATCAGGGAAATACAAATCAAAACCACAATGAGATACTACCTTATACCAGTCAGAATGGCTAAAATTAACAAGCCAGGAGACAACAAGATGTTGGCAAGGATTTGGAGATAGGGGAACACTCTTACACTGTTGGTGGCAATGCAAGCTGGTGCAGCCACTCTGGAAAACACTATGGAGATTACTCAAAAAGTTAAAAATAGAACTACCCTATGATCCAGCAATTACATTACTTGGTATTCATCTAAAGGGTACAAAAACAGTGTTTCAAAGAGAACCTGGACCCCAATGTATATAACAGCAATGTCCACAATAGCCAAAATACGGAGAGACAGAAAAATGGATAAAGAAGAATTCATGTATACATACACAATGGAATATTACTTAGCCATCAAAAAGAATGGAATCTTGCTATTTGCAACAACATGGATGGAACTAGAGGGTATTATGCTAATTGAAATAGAGAAAGACAAATACTATGTAATTTCACTCATACACAGAATTTAACACAGAAGAACACAGGGGAAGAGAAAGAAAAATAGAATAGGATTAAACAGAGAGGAAGGCAAACCATAAGAGACTCTTAACTACAGGGAACAAACTGAGGGTTGCTAGAGGGGATAGGGTAACTGGAAGATGGACATGAAGGAGGGCACATGATGTCATAAGCACTGGGTGTTATATGCAACCGATGAAACACTAAATTCTACCCTGACATTAAATTTTTAAAAATTAAAGCAAATGGAAACATCATACATTGATGAGGGTAATTAAATGGTCCAAACATTTTAGAAAATAGATAATTTTTCCTAAAGTTAAATATATTCCTACCCTATGGCCCAGCATTTCCCCTCTTACTTATTTACCCAAGAGAAGTGAAAATGTTCATGTTAGCTTTATTCATTTTCCAAACACGTAATCACTGAAACATTCAACAACATGTGAATATGTAAACCAACTACAGACGATTCAGATAATACAAGGCTCCCCTGCAATAAGACTGAACAGAGTACTGGCACACACACAACATAAATAAATCTCTAAATACGACACCAAGGGAATTAAGTCAGATACAAAAATGCAAGTATGATGCTGTTTCAATTACTTGAAATTCTGGAACTTCAAATGTGATAGAAATAGAATCGGTGATTTGGGGATGGAGGATTGACTGAAACGGGGGTGAAGAAACTTTCTCTGGTGGTGGGAATGGTTTGTATGTAGATCGGAACAGTGGTAACCTGGTATATATATTTGTCAAAGCTTATTGAACTGTTCACTTAAAAATATGTGCATTGTATTGTATGTTCAGTAAATTCAATAGACTGGAAAATAAAAAGAGTAACCATTTTAAGCAGTCAGAACAAGCATGAAAATATTCTAAATAATTAAAGAATAATTTATATTCTTAATGAAAGATTAATTATACCTGCCATTTATTAAATGTTCACTTCCAGTGGGACCAAGATAAGCATTTTACATACACAATCTCATTCAAAACATCATGGTAAAACTATAAGTTTCCATTAGTTAATTCCATACCTACATGTAATAAGTTTTAGTCAATCAGGTGAAAAATATCATAAGACACATACAGAGAATTTTCCTCTGCAGAGCACACTACTCAGATCATAGTATTTTTTGTTTGCCTGATGGACAATACCCTTTGTATATACTACCAAGTAATCCTTATGTGAACGGATTTATGTCCTGAAACACACATTTCACCAACTCGGTTGCTGTCAGCAAAAACGTTCCTACCATACTATATTTCCCATTTTGTTTGATATCACATCACCTCAGCCTCCACAGCTGAGTGGCTCAGCATTCTTGTGTGACTGTATGGTCAAGGTCTCTCCAAACAGAACAATAAAGATAAATCAATGGATACCATCTCTGAGGAAAGAATCTATCAGCACAAGATTAAATCTTGTTTTGTCTTCTATCACTTTATAGCAAAGTGACTAAGAATAGTGTTGGATCCGTTTGTTTCCTTTGTTTTCATTCTTTATTCCAGTCTTCTGGAAAGCAGAGAGGAATTCTATATCCTTCAGGGGCTGCAAAGTTCTAAAATGTCTCAATTTCTTCCTTCAACCAACTTACCTTTGATCTTAGATCACATATGTATCCTTGAAATGTTATCAAATGTCACCACCATTCTTCTTTTAGATTTTAAATATTATATTCTGTGATGGTATTTTAATATTTAAAGGTATAAGCTGGAATAGCATTATTTTGAGAGGAGCTTTTACAAAGCTATGTCTGTATGTCTATTTAATCTCTCTGAGAAATGTAATTGATTGTTACAATGTTTTTATTCCCACAATCTCTTCCACATAGCATTAGAAATTCAATGTTATCTCTCAGAGGAGATCTCAAATTCTATTACGCTACTATTTCCAAAATAAGAAACAACTATTTAAAATTTCTAAGTCCTGTTTTTCCATCAAAACAATGTATGAAGCATGATGCTTCAAAGATAGGAAATAACCTTTTTTCTTTATATCGGAAATTAAGAACCAAATCTGAAACTTCATTTACATCCATATACTCGTGTTTTTTAATAGTTTATCAAGGCCAAAACTATTTATTGCTTATTATAATTCCATAGGTAGGCCCCAAATGATTTCAGGTTTAGTGTTCTGTTTTTACATGATATCCTCCTAGCTAGGATTTCTGCAATAATTTCTCCATCCATTTCATCATGAATTCTTACCTTCCAAATACCAAAATACATTGCAAATGTATATGAGCAATTCATGCCAGACAATGAAGGCATCCACCTAATAGCTGCTTAACTCCTGTTTTCCAGTAACATAACCGACTGTGTTCAGGGCAGCAATGTACTAGAACCAATAATGATTCTATGTGTTGTATTTCTCAAAGATGAGATGTTAGAGATGGCTTCTTCTGATGAACCAAAAAAAAAAAAAAAAGGAAGTTTTCCTGCCAGGAATATGGAGATCATGGGCAGGCATCTTGTAAACAGTAGGCAAAAAGATTCATGTTAAGAACAGCAGATATGGAGATTGGAAGGCAAGTGAGTTTTTGATGGCTTAGTGGAACAGATGCATTCAACCTAAACTACATATTAGTGTTTGGTTTTGTTTTAAGATTTTATTTATTTGAGACAGAGAAGGAAAGAGAGAGAGAGAGAGAGCATAAGTAGTGGGGAGGTGTAGAGGGGGAGGGAGAAGCAGACTCCCCGCTGATCAGGGAGTCTGATGGAGGCTAGATCCCAGGGTCCTGGGCTTATGACCTGAGCTGAAGACAGACACTTAACTGACTGAGCCTTCCAGGTACCCCAGGCTACATAGTTTCTAGTTTCATGTTAAGCAGGAAAAACTAAGCCACATTCAGTTAGCTACTTTTTTGGGGCTTTTGTTATATGCACTGGACACAATTACAACGTTCTGTTCTTATTAATGAGTTAGGAAAACTGTAACTCTTCACTAAAATTTGCCAGCCCCTACCTTTATAATCACTCCACCAAGGTCTCTACCTCGACATTCAGTCTTGCATGATTTCTGAGCCAAAAGCAACAGTCCGTATATTGGGCATTTCAGCACGATCATCTAGCAGGCCCTGCAGGAAATCTTGCTGCCAAGAGATCAGGACCTAGCGTATGAGCATTCATGAAATATAACCTTAGTCATATGAACTTTTTTTTCCTCTCCCTAGCACAGAGTTTCTTCCAGGACTGAACTGTTTCCTAAGTCTCAATCCATATGCATAGGAACCCGATATTCTGCCTAATCTTTGCTAGTGTCCTCTTAGTGGAATGGATCCTTCTAGCTAATGAAGGTAGGAAGACATTTTCCAGCCAGTGACTGGAGTTATGGTGTGAATGAACAAATCCCATTTTCTGATTCTATCATTAACTTGCTGGTGCCAAGTACCTCTATTCTCCTAGAACATCTTGTTGATTGTCCCACCTGGTAACCTTACTA
The DNA here is from genome assembly GCF_020171115.1 of Neogale vison. Taxonomy (NCBI): domain Eukaryota; kingdom Metazoa; phylum Chordata; class Mammalia; order Carnivora; family Mustelidae; genus Neogale; species Neogale vison. The sequence goes on from NC_058094.1 coordinate 32,168,770, forward strand.
TTCTCACAGATCTCGAAAATTTACAGTTGTTGGACCAGAACTAAGCTTGCTCTATTGATTAAATACCATGTACTATGTTTTGGAATGTGCTATGTCTTATATGGGGTCAAATTTTGTAGCCATTCATTTGTTCTAACATAAGGCAGTCTGAGCTGCTAAGATCCCATGGAGCTTCCCACCTGAAATCTCTCCTATTGTAACTGATCTGAGAAACTGGTATGGCCCATGACTTCATTATGCAAACTGAAATCAGAATGTCTTTAAAAATAAAAGTTTGATCTGGACATGGTTTGAAATTACAAAACCCATCAGAATTAATAGTTATTGTCAATAGTTTGACATTAAGTGACAGCTTCTTATTTTTGGACTTTAAGAATCTTGAGATTTCCAAGAATTAATGAGACATTGAACTTCAGAAGCAGAGGTTTACACCTGGGTGGACCATTCACATCTAAAAGCTTTTTATTTTAGGTCAAAAAGAGTCCTCAATGATTCAGAAGACCTCCACTGTTCTATAGTGTTCAGTAGGTTCTCTGACTTCAGCTGGGAAAGATAGGGCTTAGAGATTCACTTTTTTTTTTAGATTTTATTTATTTATTTGACAGAGATCGCAAGTAGGTAGAGAGGCAGGCAGAGAGAGAGGAGGAAGCAGGCTCCCCGCTGAGCAGAGAGCCTGACACGGGGTTCAATCCCAGAACCCTGGGATTATGACCTGAGCCAAAAGCAGAGACTTTAACCCACTGAGCCTGAGCCACCCAGGCACTCCTGGAGATTCACTTTTAACTAGTCACATTTTAGTTGTTAAGATTTAAACAAAAGTGAATTGCTACTTTGTACATTTTGGTGAAAGCAACATGAATGTGAATGGTGTGTGTAGGTGTGTGTGTTGACTAAACATATATAGAAACTGAACATACATATGTATGTATATATAATTCTGTGATAGAAATTGAATGTGTGTGTATGTGTGTGTGTATTTATACTTACATGTATATGTTCAAATTCTGTGACAGCCATGGAGTAATTAATGATAATACCTACATTTTAAAATTCTATCCTGAATATCTATTTTAAAATTCTATCCTGAATATCTACATTTTAAAATTCTATCCTGAATTCTATTGAGAATAAGGATACTATACTTCAAGACCATTTTGCTATGATGTCCAACATATTTGTTCAACAAAATAAATTAACAGAAGCTCTTACTGGATAAGAAAGTATAATTTATACATATCAGTTCTGCTTTATTCATGTGTTGAGTTTCATGACTTTACTCATTTACTTATCTGTAAGAAACCAACTGACAAATCTATTTTGAATTTCATAGTCAAAGCTTTCTTTCTTTAGAAGGTACACACATTTATCAGATAATATGAATGTTACTCTCTTTTTATTATTATATTTTTGAGCCTGAGTGCCAGAAACCATAGAACTAAAGTCAATGCTTAGTTATGGAAACAATCAGATCCCTTTTTTGAATACATTTATCTCCCTTCTTTGTGGCCAAAGTCGATGTAGTTTTTGATTTATCTTCCCCATCTTAAAAATTGTTATAAATTGTATGTCTTTTAAAATTTAAAGCATTTTAATTTATAAAATACATAAGGGGAAATCAAATAATACTTGTGTATGTATGGTCAAAATAATCAAATGAAATATGAATATTGGAATAATGAGAATTTTAGTGTGAATATTGGAATAATAATAGCTAGAAAATAGCATACAAACTGGTTTGACAACTACTTAAAATGGGTTGATTATTTATTCTTACATGATTTACAAACAGGCTGAAGACATGGATCCTCCAAGTCCATTAGCCACATAAATAACATTGTTTGAACTGTCTCAGGTTCAGCGAAAAATTATAGAAGAAGCAAACAGCATAGTTCTTTCCCTACAACTGACCCAGTAGCATCTGTAACTAATTTTGAAAATACAAGTGATATAACAAAATGAAATGACTGAATTATAGCAATCAATATATGTGATAAATAATTGCTTACCATGGTGGCACAGAAAAAATTGTATCATCATTTTACATTATAAAAAAATTCATGCAGAAGAGGTGTAGCTTTTGGAAACTGGCAGTAATATTATTGATATCATTTAGATATAAAGGAGAAGGAATATAAGATGACTGAAAGTTTTTGGAACATGACATCCAAGAAAGTTTTTAACCTTCATGTTTGTGTTTCAGTCAGTGACAAGATGGCAGTCTCCAAGTCATTGTGCAATGAGCTATTAATGAGTACAATAACATGACTATCTAAATACTCTATGAATTTTCTCACTGTTATACTAAGTACTTCCCATTATTGCCCCTTCCCCTTAGTGAAGTAACTTCAAGTTCTTTATATCTAACTTAAAATTGTATATTTACTAAATTTGTATATTTACAAAAGATGTATATGCAAAATAGTCATGTATATATCCACACACAATACCCAACAATAGTTATGCAAATAATAGGGAAAAGTAGAATCATTTACAGTATTTTTTCAAAGCTAGGAAAAAGGCAGAGGCCAAACAAGTAGCAGAGAAATATCCATTCATTTTAAGCAAAGAAAAACAGAAAACATCACATTTTTCATTGAATCTAAAAGTCATTAATTTAAGATTAACAATTTTTCATACCACCATTAGAGGGTAAAAAAAAATGCTTCCTATGACACAACATTGATTATTGATTTGTAGATTTATTTTGATTTCAGCAATACTTGAACATGAAAAAGTTTATCTTAGAATCAATGAAATGTATTTTAATGGTTTTTGTCTTTCTTCTATTTTGAACAGTACCTTCCTTTTAAAATACTCATTCTTAAGATTCATATTTTAGATTAATATTAAAGGTAAGTTTTGCCTCCAAGTTTACTGAAATAATAAATGAAAATGTTAATATGCTGCCAAACTTTCCTCTTGCCATGAGCCATTTTTGAAGTATTAAATGTGTTAGTGCCCATTCATAAGGAAAAGATCTCCCCTCCAAATAAACAAGTTATAGATTTGACACAAACGAGTGTTCATTTTTCACTGTCTGGAGCCTTATGGGTGCTGCTATATGAGTTTATAATTAATGCAGAATTGGGGACATACTTGCCTATTTTTTATTTCTTCTAGACTAATGTTTGAAGTGCAAATCTCCATTATTAGACTAATTTCCTTCTTTAATTCAAAACCCTTCAACAGACTCGTTATTCAGTCTTCAAAACAAATGTATTTACCTTGCTCAATATAAGGGACTCTTAGGCAGTTGAATATTCCTTCCAAATTCTTGTGAGTTTTTTTTTTTCATTATCTATTGCATAATGAAATAGTGCATCTGGCATCTCACTGTGGTATAGACAAATTTTAGGCCCATCTACTCCTTTTCTAATCAATGCTAAATATTAACCCTTTAAGAGAAAAATGGTTAAAGCCAACATAAGGCTCACTCTAATTTCGTTAATAGCATGACAGCTTAAATTTATTGATAGCTTTTAATTATGAGTCTAATTTTAAAATTATGATGGATCTCAATTTCTTAATACTTCTTTAAACTATATCTAATCAATTTCTAGCAGAGTGAGAGTGGGTTAAAAAAAGTGAAAACCCGGAGCACCTGGGTGGCTCAGTGGGTTAAAGCCTCTGCCTTTGGTTCAGGTCATGGTCCCAGGATCCTGGGATGGAGCCCCACATCGGGTCTCTGTTCAGCAGGGAGCCTGCTTCCCGCCCCCCTCGTCTGCCTCTCTGCCTACTTGTGATCTCTCTCTGTAAAATAAATAAATAAGATCTTAAAAAAAAAAATAGTGCTGCTGTGAACATGTAAAAAAAAAAATGAAATCCCAATTCTAGCTAGTATAAAACTAGCATAAGTCCTTATGCATGTTGCTTCTTTACAAATTATATTTTAGAATATGAAATAGCTATCTCATAAATTGGGTCTATGTCTGCTGTATATAGCTAACAGTAAGATAAGCTCTCTCCTCTGAGCTAATGACATGGTATTATCATGATGCGGATAGCTTGATTGAGACAGCTGCTATTTGAGGTATGCAGTGTAAAGGGCATATAACTAGTAGCTCTTCTGACCTTGATATCTTATCTGTTGGATACTATGTGGCAAGAGAACAAGACATATGAGCTGTATCATAGTGGTTGCCACAGAAACCATTTACCTGAGTTAAGATGTAATGATTTACTCAGGGGTTTTATAGTAGAATAATAAAAAGACTTCTATTTAAAAATTAATTTTTGAATAAGAAGAATCAGCAATCAATATCACTATGAGCTGTTTTACTCAATGTCACATTTGATCTCTGCCTCAATTTCCTCATCCAAAGGGACAATAATATACCAACCTGGCCTACTCTTTAGGTTTGTTCCATCAAATGAGATTAGGTATTGGAAAGTACCTTACACTACTGCCATAAGGCAATGTGTAAGATACAACATGATTAAACTACATAAAGTAAGGAGTTGCATTTTTTTCAACATCAATGAACTGGCTGGGGTAAACTCCGCTAGCTTTCAAGAAATTGCATCTCAATCAGTCCATTTCCTGTTTATGATTTAGTGCCACCTGGTGGCAGTTCTATTTATTAGCTTAACTATTGATGGCAACAATTCTGGCTGTTTGGAAACTCCCAAGACTACAGAAGGGATCCCAGAAGTCTTCTGGTTGCTGAAGTTTACTCCATATTCAGGCTATTGGGGACAGATAATAGTGGGAATGAGAGACTCAACTTACACCTCCTTGTTTACTCCTGTTGCTTTCCTGTCCCATCTGAGTCTTCCCCCTCTGCTCAATTCCCCTCCAGAAGATATTTAATCCACTCCCTGTTGGAGGACATATGGAATGGAAGTAGATGACAGATGCCATTCCAACATCCATAAATGGATTATATATAAATCAGAATAATTAGATAGGGGCGCCTGGGTGGCTCAGTGGGTTAAGCCGCTGCCTTCGGCTCAGGTCATGATCTCAGGGTCCTGGGATTGAGTCCCACATCGGGCTCTCTGCTCAGCAGGGAGCCTGCTTCCTCCTCTCTCTCTCTCTGCCTGCCTCTTGGCCTACTTGTGATCTCTCTCTGTCAAATAAATAAATAAAATCTTTAAAAAAAAAAGAATAATTAGATAGGTTTTTAATTTGGTGTTTTTTAAGCCACCAAGTAACACAGATGAAATATTATAATCACTATCCAACAGTATCTAAAAATTTCTATAATAATATATAGTAACAACTCAGATGTGTGGAATTCTCATAAACCAGAATTTTAAAATGTGTTTTAACTGTTCAAAGCTGTGATATGTTTATTTATTCAGACAAATAAAAAATAAATTTGAAATGAGACATCTTACAAAAATAAAAAGCTAAAACTGGCTATTTTTTTCAGTAAACACTTCTTTTCGCTTGTGTTAAAATACTTGCCACTTCATAAGAGTTTCATAACACATAATCCTAAAGTATGTCTCATTCTCATCATCTTACATGTAAGTAAATCATTTTAAAAATGTTGAACTCTATTTCATGCACATAGACTTTGAATTTTGTTAGTTCTCTGTTAAACAAAACTTATGTCTAGTCTCTCATTTCTCCTTATTCAATCTATAAGCTGTCATGTTTTGATCATTTAGTCAGTCCATGACATAGATTTATCATGTATCCCACCCACACACTGTGAAAGTGCTGAAGGCTTATCCCACCACTCCCCTGCAAAGGAAGGGATATTGGCAGGCCAGGGAAAATGTGGAGAATATCTTACTTGAAGTGCTGCTCTTAAAGGCATAGCAACAGACTGGAGAAACTTGCCATCGTTTCAACAGAGAATCATTGGTGTAGTTCAGAGCCAAACCCGGAAAAGAAAGAATGGGCAGTCCCTCCAAGCAAGGAGCCCTCAAACCCTTATTAACACATTCTGATGGAAGACGCCTGAGTTAAAGTATCCTGACAATGCCAGCCCACCTTCTCTCTCTTTCCTGCCCAAATGATGGACCGGACACAAACACCAATATTCAAGCTCCAGTCAAACCATAACAGGAGAATTCAAATCGACCTCAAGGAAAAAAGGCAGTTTGGGTATGTCCATTCTCAACATTTAAGAACAAATTACAAACCCAGATAGAAATAGTTACACTTGAAAATGAGCAGAGGAAAAGTGAGAATGTCTGTATGCAGGAAGTCTGTAAAGGAAAGAAAGAAAAGCAAGCCTAAAATAGTAGGGTATGTTGATTGATAAAAAGTGTATGTTCAAAAAAGATTTTTCCCCCCAGAAAACAAAAGAAAGATTGAATAATGTCACCTTTTTAAAGGAACTTAAAGAAAATATCAACTCTGTGAAATGAGACGTAATCATAAAGGGATAAACTGGAACAGAGAGAAGTTAGCATGAAATAAATTAAGAGAGAAAATGACCTTGATGATCTTAGAACTGCATTGGAAGCAGAAAAGAAAAGTAACAATGTAAAAGCCTCTGAATGGAGGACAGATTTGAGAATCTCATAGTTCAAAGAACATGATTTAATAGATGATAATCCAAATTGTGCATAATAATGGAAATCTGAAATCTTTGAGATACTAATGGTCATGCTTGAATTTGGAACAAGAACATGTAACAGAGACAAAAATTCAAAAATAAAATAAGGGAAACCACTGAGTGAGGACCTGAAACTGAGATCAATAAGGCTTAACACATGAGGAAAATGTATTAAGGACAAATAACACTCAGAAAGATCTTGATGAGTTTACTGAACTCTAAGAACAAGGAAAGAATTCTTCAAATATCTAGAGCAGGAAGAGGTTCCCTAGAAGTGAAAAAATTAGTCTATCTTTAAATTGTTAGCAATAATAGCTCTTAGATGAAAGTGGAACTATCCGTACAGAATGTGCATATACTAGGGTTCTGTATAGTCTTACCAATGCAAGGAAAGAATGCCCATTATGTAAATATTCAGGAATACATAATCTATATATATCTTGATAAATCTATTTGGATATGTAATTTGGTGCAATGAAAAATAAAAATGTAAACTTCATGAAAGTTCAGCTCTGTATATATTTGAACACAGAATTAAAGCTAAACAGTTATGATTATAAATTGCATATATATACACAGACCTATATACATATACACACACATATATATGTGTGTGTGTATATATATATAAACATATACAATACCTATACCTTTATAGGTGTATGTGTGTGTGTGTGTGTGTGTATATACACACACCATATATATATGGTAACTTTTTTTGTAAAACTTGAACAAAGAGCAGGTGGAAGGGTTCCCCTAATTCTGTGTATGAAGACTGCACTTGCCATATGAGGACCCCCCTAAAGCCCATTTGTATGAGACAAAGTAAGAAGTTAAAATGAGACCAGACAGCAAGACTGCCCATTTTCTCTCTACATTACAGGGGCTTGGACACAGAGCAAGAAGTTAACAAGGCCCAAGATCAGAGCCATAGGACTTGGTGAAGAAATGAACAGGAGAGGTACATGAGAGAAGGCAGTCTGACAGGATTCTGGGGTCTATTGTGTGTGGTCGGGTGGACAGTGATACGGGGGTGGCAGAAAGCTTTCCTTTGGGGAAGTGTTAGTTTTGAAGTATCTGTGAGATAATCCAATGGGGATTTCACATACTGGTAAGTTAAATATATATATATAAAATTTTTATTTTCAGGAGGGATATATTACACCAAGTCATATGGCTGTATGTGAGATATATATATATATATATATATATATATATATATATATATAAAGATCACTGGTGAAGTGTATATTTGGAAGCCACTAGAGTATGTAGTGTAAATGGAACCATAGGCAATGGAAAATTACCCAGGAAGAGTAACTTGGATTGGCGAGTATCCTTACTGAGGACCCAAGGATTGTTGGAGTCCGCCCATTCATGCATGTGTGTATTTACTCCTTTATTTGCTCAAGAACTTATGGCCCGCATGTTCTAAGCACTGTCCTAGGTACTAAATATACAATGATAAACTCTTAGCCAAATGTAATTTATTCCTCCCAAGTTTTAGAGATATTTAATTAACAAACAGATTTCTCTACTGCAGAACTGTTCAGTTCCTGTATTCTGTTTTTCTATTGCTGCCTGATGAATTAATACATACTTAGCTGCTTAAAGTAATACTACAGCATTACCATCTCACAATATATCTCAGCTGGTTCCTTAACTTAGGGTCTCACAAGGCTACTATCAAGATGTAGCCAGATTGCATTCTTATCCTGAAGGGTGAACGGGGAAAAATAAATTTCCAAGTCGCTCAAGTTACTGGGAGGATTCATTTCCTTGCAGTTGAAGTACTAAGGGTCTGCCTTCTTGCTGGCTTTGAGGTGGAGGCCACCCTCCGCCGCAGAGGTTATAGGAAACTTCTAGAGGTTGCCTGCTGTTCCTTGACAAGTACATTTCCCAACGTGGCTATTTATTTCTTCAAACCAGAATCATCCTAGATGATAACAAGGTAGCGTTTTATGTAATGTAATATAATCATGGAAGTAGAATGCTATCACTTTGCCATATTCTGTTAGAAGCAAGTCACAGGTCCATACTCAACTGGAGGAGACACAGGGCATGGACAGCAGGAGTCAGAGATCCTGGGGGTAACTTAGAGTAAGTCCACAACATTCCATTACATGGCATGTGTGCATACCTACCTATCCAGGAAGTAAATGCATACAGCATTATGTCCGAACATTTTTGACTTGAAATATTGGTACTCTAAGAAACACAATCTGGGTAGTGCTAGCAAAAGAGGAAGTAAGCCCATGGACAAATACATTAAATTCCTGTTCATTTTCACTTGCCTGTCCTTCTCTCTGGTTATTTCTCTACACACACAGAAATCTTATTATATAACTTTATTAAAGGTCAAATCATGCAAGTCAAGTATCATTAAAAAAAATTTGTTCCCCAGCTGCTTGGTAGAATTGTTGCTTGTTTATCACTATAATTGAGTTTGTTCCAGTCTTTTTATGTTATTATTACATTAAGAGTAAGAACTCAAGTTTCATGGACTTGTGTCACCACATTGTTATACTTTTTCATGAAGAATATTTCATTATGAATTGCTGAGCCTTATATCCCCAAAGGCCCTATTTTTTCTTGAGTCTTCCCTCAGTTTCTCTCTAGAACTTAGAAAGACATCCCGGACCAGTCCAAGGAAGAGGTACTATGTTTTTCTCTACTTTTTCAGAAACAGTGATCCCTATTCTTATCCCTCCCTTCCAATATATCAATTCATATTCATAGCTACCACTAGATTTCTGGCTCAACCTGCTCAACAGACCCACTCAGAGAGTTTATATCCCACTTTAGGCTCAACTGACTCCCCCGTACAATATTGCATGAGCTTTGACACCTTCAACATTTCAACTATGACCATCGCTTCTGTGGAGTTTCCATATTATGTCAGAATGGAGACCAAGGAAAAAAAAGAGTCTGGAGGAATGTAATATTGAGATGCCTAAATTATAACCATAACCGCTATTTCTGCTTCTGTACCTTCGCTTGCTAACCCATGAGAAGATGGAAAATTACCAGCAGACTTTCTATAGGCACTCTGTAACCATACAACCCCCGCCCAGAATCGAACCTAGCGGAGTGGCCGCTCCTAGACCCCCACCCGGCTCTGGGCCAAGAGATAACAGCCATCTGGCACCAGAGAAACCCCCACCCAGAATTGGACATGACAAAGTGACTGATCCCGGACCCCCCACCCAGCTTTGGGTACGGGAGATAATAACCATCTGGCACCCTGTGGCTTGACAGGGAGACCCCGGCCAATCCTGAGGTGACACATACCCTAGCGGTGGCAAGCAGTTTGAAGAATGACAGCCCTTTGACCTAATCAATAATCTGTTCCCAGCCTTTTCCCGCTCTGTAGCACGCCAGTCATATTATGGAGTTGCTGTTTGATTTTCCCGCGGTATGTAGTGATTTGTTACGAGATACTATGATGTATGCTAAGTCCCTGCCTCCCCAAATAGTGTATAAAAAGTGCTGTGATCCTGACCTCAGGACCTCTTAGTGTCACCGGCAACAAGTGCGCAGAGGTCCAGGTTCGAACTTTTAATAAATGACCCTTGCTGTTTGGCTTTGACTCTGGACACTGGTGGTCGTCATTGGTGGGGGGGGGGGCGGAATTTGGGCACAACAATATCTATAAGAAATAGCCTCAGATCCAGAGGTGGGAAGATGTATGGGAAAGTTAGCCTCTGTTGTCAAGCTGGTACCAGACTGGGATTAGGCTCTGGGACGGCATTAGAACTCTGATAAATCCCTCCTTTCTCATTTGAGGAAGCTGGAATCCGGCAGTTTCCAAATTATGTTCTGTGAAGTCCTAGGGTTTAGGAAATTTCATCTAGGTTACCTCCACAGACAATCTGGAAATTGAACTTGACCACCCTATCCTCACAGAGCCCAGAGCAGCACAAGATAATTTTCGTCAGATGGTGTTAAAACAAAAGTTGCACTGGACAAAATTAAACTCTATTCAGGGTATTGGAATAGGAGAGAGAAACTGAATTCAACTCCACTAAAATAAAAAGCAGGAGGGTTTTTCAATGCTGGAATGAGCTAATGGAAAAGTACTGAAGGACAACCATTCCAAAGGTTGATCAATGGGACCCGTTGAGCACACTGAGTTATTTCTGAGTTTGCAAATAAATATTTTCCTCTGTGTTGAGGCCATTTGCATTTGCTATTAAGAGTGGGAGATAAGGGTGTTAGCTCCTTTCATGTTTACATTTCAAAGAAATGGTTTCCAGATCCTTAAGAAAGACATTTCTGGGTTGTAAAACTGGCAAGAGGCTTTTTACATCTCAAAGGGACAGAAAAAGAATTTACAATTACAAGCTTCCTAAAGTAAATGCTCTAAAAAAGGAGAGAGGTCAGGGCTTAGAGTTAGAAAGAAGCTTGTCTAAAGTTTAGTCAAGCTAAAGGAAATGCTAAAACTGTCTTAGTCAGAGATATATCGGGCCAGGACCTTCGGAAATCAAGGATCCAAATCAGAGAAACATGGTCCCACTTTTTCCAACAAGGAACAATCATCAAATAAAGCAAAACAGCTTCATTTTTAGCAGGCTCGTCCCCTAAATCATTATGCAGAACACAGGTGAAGTGGGCTGGAGCAATAGGCAAGCATTCCACCCTCCTGTGAGTCCAAATAAGACTTTCCGCACTCCAGCAAAGAGGAGAGGAACTTATCAGAAGCAAATGTCCAAGAGCTGGCCGAATGACCAGCAGCAGATTCACTGGATGGAGAAGAGAAAGTGAGAGCAAGTCACGATGGTGCTCATTAACAAACAACACACTAATCTGGCCACCTGCATTGATAACTGTTCTTCCACAGGGAGGCATGAAATGGGGTAGAGGGGCAGTCATGAAGGAACCTTTAAGAACTTGCTGTATAGGGGTGCCTGGGTGGCTTGGTGGGTTAAGCCTCTGCCTCCAGCTCAGGTCATGATCCCAGGGTCCTGGGATTGAGCCCCGCATCGGGCTCTCGGCTCAGTGGGGAGCCTGCTTCCCTTCCTCTCTCTCTGCCTGCTTCTCTGCCTACTTGTGATCTCTGTCTGTCAAATAAATAAATAAAATCTTAAAAAAAAAAAAAAAGAACTTGCCGTATATAAGTCATGATTTTATTTAATAGAATATTTCTGCAGCTAGAAACACTTATTAGGAAACCTGTGACTGAGTCCTCGAAGAACTTTTTTCCACTCAAACATGTTATGCAATGTATATCTATATCTAAATGTATATCTATATCTATATCTAAATCTGTAAGTATATCTATCGCCTTCCATTGTGTTTGAATGTGTGTTCTGTTCAGTATTACTTAGAAGAAATGACTCATGTTTTAGACTCCGTGATTCACTGGAGTTTAAGATTTTTCTGATTTTGTAGGAAAGGGCATTGATCAAAATCCTTCCCTAGGCTGACTAATCTGGTGATTAGGGAATGTAGGAAACGGTTCAGTCCCTTGAGAATCACAGAGAGGTGCAGCATCTGATCCTGTCTATGAAGAAATCGCACTGACATTCTGAATTAATATTTTTTTCAATGAATTTTTTTTTCTACCCTGATTTTTCTCATTGAAACACTTAGGCATTCAAGTCACAACTGAATAGCAGCTGAGCATCTGGGCATGGTTTCCAGAACCCAGAACTAAATGAGATTGAGTTGTAGTCAGGTTGGATGTGTCAGTCACCGATTTGAGGTTTGTAATATTTACAGCAAAAGACCTTGGTTGCAACAAAACTAGAGACAGACATTGCAGTAACAATCGACTCTTGGATAATTTTCTGGGTAAATTCAGCATGCTTTAACACACAGCTTTCAAAATGGTCTTGAATATGGTGTAAAAGGAAAAATGGAAGCGTTCAGTTGTAGTTTGGGGGTAAATATTAATTTCTCAATGCCAAAAAAGTATTTTTGCAAGATTTTCAGGCTTTATTATTTGGATGTGTTACTTTAATTTGGCTGGGTATATTCTGAATAATCCTAGGAGGCTAAGAACATAGGTCATGAAAAAAGATTGTCTGGATTCTAATAACAACTTCTCCTCTCCCAGTGGCATCTAGGGCAAGCTGCTTAACCTCTCTGTGCTACAGTTTCCTCTAATGTAAAATGGGAATGCAGGGGGCACCTGGGTGGCTCAGTGGGTTAAGCCTCTGCCTTTGGCTCAGGTTATGATCTCAGGGTCCTGGGATCAAGTCCCACATCTGGCCCTGTGCTTGGAGGGGAGCCTGCTTCCCCCTCTCTCTCTGCCTGCCTCTCTGCCTACTTGTGATCTCTCTCTGTGTGTCAAGTAAATAAGTAAAATATTTTTAAAAAAGGGGCGCCTGGGTGGCTCAGTGGGTTAGGCCGCTGCCTTTGGCTCAGGTCATGATCTCAGGGTCCTGGGATCGAGTCCCACATCAGGCTCTCTGCTCAGCAGGGAGCCTGCTTCCCTTCCTCTCTCTCTCTGCCTGCCTCTCCGTCTACTTGTGATTTCTCTCTGTCAAATAAATAAATAAAATCTTAAAAAAAAAATGGGAATGCAGGGCTGTGGAGGAGAATTAAGCAAGATTAGCAGTTGAATAGAGAGGAAATGCTAAATCACTATTTATTATTATTTACAATCTATAATTTTAAAAACTCCATAAATCCATTACCAAAATGATTGATCTCATTTTAAAATGTTGTTTTACTTTAATCTGTACAAAATAAGCAAATGAGTTCTTATATTTTTAAAATGTCCATATTTTTATATTTTGTTTGACATTAACAAAGCATTTTAGTGAGGCACCTGGGTGGCTCAGATGGTTAAGTGTTTGTCTTTGGCTTAGGTCATGGTCCCCAGGTCTTGGGATCAAGCCCCACACTGAGCTCCTGGCTCAGCGGGAGTCTGCTTCTTCCTCTGCCTGTACCCCTGCTCATTCTCTCTCCCCCACCTCAGTATCAAATGAATAAATAAAATCTTTAAGAAAACCCAAAAAACAAAAAAGCAAAAGCATGTTAGCTATACTTACCACTGTCAATGAATTATCATGGCCAATGGCCTAGCTATAATATAGAAATAGACCATTCTGATGTGAATTGCCTAAATTCAAGTTTATCCTTGAAAAATATAATTTTTAACATTTGTAGAAATTTTCATGACTTTCAAAAATTTATTTGTTGACAAAATAATTCTGCATTGATGAAATAAAATCATAGATTTGGATTCATTATAACTGTTTTTTACTTTTCTGATAAGAGCATTTTCAAATTCAAATACATTCTTGACATATGTCTTGATCAATGAAATATCTGAAAGAGTTTTGAATAGTTGATTTATTTTAATATTAATAAAGGAAACAGGTTGAATCCCTGGATTGTTTCCTATTTCTGAGTTGTTTCATAATTTAGTTTCATTATTTTATTTGAAGTAATTTCCCAAAATACCATGAACAATCATGTTGACTATAAACATAAAAATATCCAAAGCCAAATGAAAAATAAAACCTTTTCTCCCACTCTATAATAGAGCCTAAATCACTTTCTATTTTTCTCTCTAATGATACTGCTACTCTTTGGTGGGTTTTTAATTTTTTTTGGAGGGGTTGCAATTGAAAAGGGAGAGAGAGAGAATCTTAAGCAGGTCCCATGCCCTTAAGGAGCCCAATGTGGGACTCAATCTCATGACCCTAAGATCATGATCTGAGCCAAAATCAAGAGTCCAAAACTTAACCAACTGAGCCACCCAGGCATCCCCACTCTCTGGTTTGTGTTTTATAGATGTTTTGCCCTGATTCTTTAATTCAGTAATATCAAATTTATTCTAATCTTTTATTTTGCAATCCTCTCTAAACCAACCCACAATTTCATACCAACTATAAAAGTTAATACATGACCTCCTTCTGGTCATTAATAGAAGTAGAACATTAAGTAGGAATGAGTCCAATAACAAAACACTGGACTACTACCTGAAATCAACAATACCTTAACACAGTACCAGCACTAGACAATACTGAGATGGCTACTGTGTCATCAATCATTCCTGATTTTGATGCCAATGATCCAGAAACACATGCTCCTGCCCTTATAACAGTACCATATGTCTCTGTCTTTCTGGCCGTCCTGATTGATGGACGCTTGACCCTAATTGGGCTGGTGTTATTCCCTTTCTACAAATCAGAATCTCAGCATAAAGGGATTCACACACTGAAATCATTTGGAGTTGAGTCATGACAGTGTCAGAGCTGTGGAGAGAAAGCATAAGATTCTATGCTCTTACTTCCCCTCTGAACAAACCGTTATGAGTATTAGGATTTCTATTCTCTATTTTCTAATTTTGTTGAGCATTAATATGTCAAGGGCCATGCTGGGTGATCACTGAACATTAGGCCATGTAATCCTTTCAATGGACCTATGTGATAGGGGCACTCTGATATATGTCTGTGCATTATACATATCTATAATATATTAGAGGTATGTGTATTATACATAGGAGAAAACAGGTTTTGTGAGGTGAGATTGTCACATGTTCCACAGCTAGTAAGTGATAGAAATGTTGCATAAATTCAGAACTTACTTCTTCACTATTGAATTTCATGTTTTCCTACAGCAAATGTTTACTGAGCAACTTCAAAATGTCAGGTAGACTTACGAGAACGGAAACCCGAACACCTGTAGATTTGAAAATATTTTCCTCAAAGTCACCCAGTTCTGAAAGGTGATTGTATAGATATTTTGGAAAAACATTGCTTTTACTCATCTAAACCTCTGATTTCCGTATAATTTGTCTGGAATCTAGAACTTTTTTTAAAAGTACATTTTCTTTAATATATCCTCACTCTATGCTCGGTTAAAACTACTTTCCTAGATTCCAAAAGAATGTAAACCAAACTAAAAAGTGATTATTAGATGTGTGGTGGGAGGTTAGACATGGATGTAGATAACAATATCCTTCAGGGAAAAGCAGGGCACTTTGAAAATTGCTACAGCCCATCTCAGGCTGAAAAGTAACAAAGAAAGTGCTATCTTGTGAGATGTGATAGTCCATATGCTACCTATAGTTTGAAGAGCTTACATGAGTTGTTTAAAAATACATGCAATTAGCTGCAAAGTTAATACACCTCTTAAGGCCAACAGAAAGCTCAAATTAAAGCTTAAAGCTGTTTCTTCAGCAGACTGGGACTTGAATGCAGAGAAGGAAAGGGACACAAAATGTCTTAGTATTTGGTCACTGACATTCCCTAGCTATCGGAGCAAAACTGCTTGTAATGGAAGTTCGGAAGTACAAATGATATCTGGTTACTGGGATAATTTTCGTAGCTATTTATATTATCATTCCAACTTCAGCAATGGCTCCTAATACTTGAAACATTTAGACAAGAAAATTATAAGCTTTCTGAAAAATACTAGAAAGTAATAGCGAAGAAAATTAATGAGCTTTGAGCATTTGCTCATTCAGCAGTTGCCAAGTAATTAGAAAGCCAACAAAGCAAGGCATGAGGTAGTTGTCGAGTTTATGTGTGCATACCTTTTTAACCACATTGTACATTAAATTGTGTCTGACGCACTAGCCATGCATCTGGTTCAAAGAAACCACAGTAAGAAGCTAAATATAATGCAGTTAAACTCATGTTTATAAAAGTAAGCTTATCATATACATATATAGAATTTCTATATGCAATGGTTAAAGTATAATACTGTAATTATTTTTTTCATTGGGATGAAGTTAGTACTTTAAATACTAATTACTAACTACTAAGTACTAACTTTATCACAAATGAAAAAAATCATGCTACAGATATAATTATCCCCTTTTGGTAGACTGGACTCTCAAAATAAGATTACACACTTTATCTAACAATTACTGACCCAATATTCTAAATAAGAATGAAAGAACCCAAATGTTCAGTATTTCACATTGATTATTCTTCTTAGCTCACTCTCATTTATATGTTTGGGACATACATTTAAACAAAAGTATGAATTTAAAAAATAATAATTAAAACAATTGGAAAAAGCAGAAAAGAAAGTTTAAAAAATATAGTGAAGGCAGAAAGCAGTTATAGAAAAAGAAAAAAAAAAGTCAAAAGATAATGAAGAACATTGGTTCAGGTTCTCTGTTAATAAAGTAAAAACAAAATATTTGCTTAGAGACCAAGTAAATGATCAATAAATATTATATTTTTATTTATATTAAAATAATATATTTTACTATTTGTCAGCACTGCATGTTGGTAATAGAATTAAATGAGCTTAAGACCAACCAACACCACCCCTTATATTTTCTATCACATCATATTGACATTGTCTATTGACTTTATATAAAAAAATTAAATCAAGAAGACAGAAGATTCTGAAAGCAGATAAAACATCTTATCATTAAACTGACCAAGAAAGTTTAATACCACAACAAAGTACTTTATTCAAGAGGGGAAAAAAAAAACCCAAACAAATAAAGGATCTTGTTACAATCTAGTCATATAATCAAGACATTTGGGGAGAAGATACAAAGAAAAATACATGGTTTTTCCCATTTCTCTGTACAACCTAGAATTAAGTTACCGCAGATTATGGATGAATTCCTATCTCAGTAGTTCTCAGCAAAGTGGGTGGCATGGGGGTCAGGAAAAATTAGTACCATCCTTTCCCAACTAGAATACTTGGAAATGTCTTAGGGTCAGGTTGGTTGTCACAATGACAGGACTTTGCTAACAGAACTTGGAGCTTGAAGACCAGGGATCCTATTCATTTACACGGGACATTCCCAGATGATGAAGAAATATCTCACTCCAAATTCTATAAAACCCTCATTAAGACACATTGGAGGGTAACAGTGCTATATCCTACTTACATAAGGGTCTACTAAATATTAATAACCTAGGGTAATAACACTGTTCAGATAGTAGGTTCCACATTTGCTTTCTTCACTTCTTTCAAACCAGGACCTGACCTAGACTAGTACACTAGGTAGGTAGTGCTCAGTAGAAGTTTGCTCATAACACTGTGTAAAAAACAAAACAAAAATGATGAAAAGAGAGGTCAGCTTGATGTCGACTGTACTGTTATTATTAAGTTGAGTCACTATGTATTAATAATTCCTTGCTCAGATTTTTAAATTTAATGACTCAATCACATCATTTCATTTAGAGATGGTAAGAATTATTATTAGTAATGAACCATATAAAGCAAACTCATGAAACTAAAAGTCCCAGAAAATCTCATTCTGTCTTTGGGTGAATTCCAAATGAGTACATAAGAAGGAGGGCGACCTTGTAGGGTATGCAGGTTGTACATAGAACTCATTCATCTAGACTACAGTGCAAATGATGTCCTTAGAGTTGTGCAGCCTAGTCACATAAGGCAACTCTAAAATATTGCTTGGTGAGCATAGAGTTGAATAAAGTTAATGTTCTTAAGAAAAACTGCCATCAACTTATGAGATCCTGAGTGCCACTCATCACCCATGTAAACTTTTGTAGTCCATAGAAATCATTAAATTTGTTCCTTTTCTAGACCATGATGGCAGTCAAATACCATTTCTCCTCCCTAGAATCCAGTAAAAATAACATAATGATTATTGAAACTAAGTGCTAGGAATAATGTTCTATGCTTAGTGCTAGGGATAATGTTCTATGCTTAATCTTCAGAGTAACCTTTAGGTAGTTATTGCCATCACTTTATAGATGAGGAAATGGAGGCACAAAGAGATTAATCGATATATTTGACATAAGAGGGAGTTGAGAAAGGCACATGAATTATGCTTGGCACATGGTCAGTATTAATAAGGAGATCACCATGACTGCAGAGAGCTAACCTCAATATTTTATGTTGTTCCAATATTGATTCCATCTTGAAGGGTAAACTGTTTGGTGGTTTTTTTTTAAATAATTTTAATTTATTTGATAGAGAGAGAGATCACAAGTAGGCAGAGAGGCTGGCAGAGAGAGCAGGAAGCGGGCAGCCTGCTGAGCAGAGAGCCTGATGTGGGGCTTGATTCCAGGACCCCAGGATCATGAACTGAACTGAAGGCAGAGGCTTAACCCACTGAGTCACCCAGATGACCCTGTTTTTTAATTTTTTTTTAATATTTATTTATTTGACGGAGAGAGATCACAAGTAGGCAGAGCAACAGGCAGAGGTGGGGGGGGAAGCAGACTCCCCGCCGAGCAGAGAGCCCGATGAGGGGCTTGATCCCAGGACCCTGAAGTCATGACCTGAGCCAAAGGCAGAGGCTTAACCCACTGAGCCACCCAGGTGCCCCCTTGTTTGGTTTTTTAAACTTCATAAGTTTATCTTTAAATTCATGGCCAATTCCTTGGGGTTTATAGGTCTCCACACATTAACAACAGTAAAACCTGGTGAATTCTGTACTTTAGAAAATGCTTGATTTTTCATCTGTAAGCCTGGCAAATAGCACCAAACAGAAAGTGTAGGATTTTTGTTCAATATGACACACACTGGTTACAGAAGCAGCTCTACCTGTCAAGTCATCCTAAATAGGAAAGGAAGATATAATCATTAAAAAAGGAACTTTTTGACTTCTTGTCATGCTTGACCTTAAGATGTCTCCAGGCCTTTAGGAAGAACTGAATTTCATTTGGCAATTGTGATTTTCATTGGATTGTCTTCTCACACAGTGATGTTTTCTTGCCTGTAAACATTTTGGTTTCCAAGGAGAAAGGTAAGAGTATGTGGAAAAGAAATAAAAATAAAAGTACTGAAATGATAAATATTCAGAAATAAACATTGAAAATAATCAATGGCTATTTCCCAGAAAGAATACATAAAACACATGAAATATTAAAGAAAGAAAATATAAGAAGAGTAAGTCATTTTCTGGAAAAATTAAAAAGTTCTCTCTATTAAAAAAAAATTGTTCCATTGGCTGATCAGGGAAGATGGATTTTAAAATTCATTGGAGTTGCCTGCCTTAGGGAATCTTCTATGTACAAATCAAATTGGATGTCAAGCTGGGCTCCTGGGGGATGCAATTAAAATTATAGGATCAGGGAGCATAACTATGTAAGGCCTTGGTATGTATGCCTTGGAGAGTGTGATGGGGGCTTAGCCCCAACTTGTATACAAATTGAAATCATTATGAGGTCTGTGGTCTTTGAAATACATGTGAAAATATATAATAAGCTGTGATGGTTGCTAGAATATTAACCCAAATGCAAAATGAAAAATCAAAAACCAAGTTATGTCATCTCATTTGACGTCAACTATATCTCTAGCATTATGCTAAAGAATTGGAATAAAACACAATCTGTGATCTCAGAGTCTAAAGCCTGAGGGAAGAGGCAAGTACACAGCATATTGCTATTTAACTCTGTCTTCCTTGCCTGTACCAGTTCAACAAGATATGAACATCTGGACCAAACCAAGCCAGATGGTTGGTCCTCACCACTGAACATAGCTGACTGGTTCAATAGTGAATTCCTGATCCTAGTTGGTTCCATAGAGTTTTTCTGCATAAGTTAGTATTGTATGATAGTTCATGTCTTTGGGGAGGCTGAATCTATGCTACATGAAATTCCAAACTTTGAGGAAAACCAGAGTTGGGATCTCAAATATTTATCCAGTTTGGAAAAATGCACTGATGGTGAGAGGGATTCTTTCCAAGGTATTCTGTTGTTCACACATGGTTAGAGTCAGAGATCATGATTTTCCAGGTTTGTTTGGGGTTGTCGTTAGGTCTTGTCCTACCACCCCATTGTTTTCAGGTCCTCACCTTGCTTGGATTTGACTGGTTTCCATTATATCACCTTTAGTCATGCAATCTTAAGAATGTGATTTGCAGTGTATTACCTAGATCTGTAACTGCCCTAGCCCATTGCCAAGTCTCCTCCCCTCTGGACTTAAAGGAACAGTATTTAAGGGAGGGCATGTGCTATGGTGGGTGCTGTAAAATGTGTAAGCTTGATGATTCATAGACCTGTACCCCTGACACAAATAATACATTATATGTTAATTAAAAAAAAAAAAAGATTCAGGACTCAAGTTCCTAAAGCTTCCTGAATTCCAGGAAAGACAAAACTCTGGAAGGGAGCACAGGAGGCAGGGCACCAGCTCAGAAGAGAGAACCATGTCACAGCTCTGAAAGCTCCAAGATATCTTCTAGGCCAGTGGTTGTGAAATATTTTAGCAGTGGAACACGCCCAAATGAAATGTTACATGAACTACTCCCCCCCCCCATCTAAAATAGATGCAGGTGATATTTCTTTGATATACATTCAATTATAAACTCAAATTTTAACTTATTTCTATTAAGATATATAAGCAATGAAGATAATGAGTCTGTTTGAAGGAAAACACAATTCAGACTAGTTTTCTCACTCTCACTGGCTTCTGTACTTCCTACAATATTACATGAGTCTCAAGGGTAATGGTATATTTACAATAAAATTGATTCAATTTACAAAACGTTTCCTCAATAGTTTATGAAGGAAATGAATGAGTTGACAGTGTAAAGTTCTGATCAGAATATGTCAATCAATATTTTTTAAAAGAACATAAAAAAATTCTTAGTCAATTCAGATTCACATTTTATGAACATGTTCATGAATGATTTTTGGGTCTGGCTGATTAAACTTGATTGAGCAATTTGGAATGAAATTATTTGTCCTCCTATGACTGATAACTTAGTTCACTATGGTCAAAATGAGACCACTTTAAAATTTGAGCTCCCCTAAGAAGCCTTTGAACATGATTACAATAGTTAGATCCAACTCTAATGGAGGAAGTAACCACTAATTTAAAGTGATTTTTAAGGGCACTAGTTGAGGTTCTTCTTTAAAGTATCTCATTTCAATACTTTGGTTCCTTTTCCTCTTTTCTTTTTTCTTTCTTTCTTTCTCACTTTCTTTCTCTCCCTCCTTCCTTCCCTCCTTCCTCTCTTTCTTTTCCTTTCTCACTTTCTCATTTCCTCCCTCATTCCTTTCTTCCTTCTTTCCTTCCTTCTTTTCTCTTTCTTTCTGAAAATAAATTTTTTTCTACCTAGTTAATGGTAAAATTCCAAAGGGGATAAAAATTCTGTGCATGAAAATAGAAGAACACAGTCAATAAAATTCTATTCATTTGCCAGTACTTACTGAGCACTTGCTATATGATGAATGTCAACTGGATGCTCTAGGGCTGTGCTGTCTAGTATCTTAGCTATTAGCTAGATAGAACTAGTTCAGTTCATTAAAAATAAGCAAAATCAAAATATAGTCCCTCAGCTGTCCTAGCCACACTTCAAGCATTCAATAATTACATGTGGCTAGAGGCTATAGTTCCAGGCTATGTAGATGGAGACATTTGTGACATCAGGGGAGACGCCATGAACTGCACTGCCCTCGGAGATATTAAAGTATGATTCTCAGTTCTTGTTCTTAAAGATTTCTTTGTTTGGTTGGGAGAATAAGACTAACACCCACAAAGCAATAAATAGGTCATTAGTGCAGATAGGTGGACAGTTACTTTATTAAGGCATATGGAACTCATAGATCTTAGTGCTCTGGGAAATATGTCACCATTTTACAGGTTGGCTCTTACAGAAGGAAAACAATAAAGGAGGAAGTGAATGAACAAAATGCTCTGCCCTCCAAGACATCAACAGGGAGGAAGTTGGGCCTGCTTAAGAATTTGATTAAATGCCTATGAGCCATAAAACTCAGTATTTCAATTGGGCCTATGTGGAGCTGAGAAAGTAAACATCCTAAAGGTATATAGCTCAGCAGTAGGAATATGTTTCTTACGCCAACAGGCCTTGGGTGGCAAAGTGGGAAAGAGTTAGGGAAGATGGCTGAACACAGTGTAACTCCATATTCTCAAGCACAAACTCTATTGTAAAACATATCATTCTGCAAATTAAGGGACAGCTAAGAAAATGCTTCTATGCTTCTTATGGGGTTAGAGCCTGTTTAGAAATTACTATCTTTGAGATTCAACATTTAACCTTGGGAGATGTATGCCTGCCTATCTGTATATATTTTGTATCTGATTCAATACATATCTGTGGAAAAATGAAAAGCTTAAAGAAGTATTTCTAACTCACATGGATTCAGAGTTTTGGAAAGATACTAAATTTGAAAAGTCCATACCTTCCCTGGAATTTCATGCAGGGAAAAGCATAGGCTACCCACAGTGATCTTGCTGAGGACTCCAGGGCACTATTCTAGATGAAATTATCCAGACATGGAAAAATATATTGTTGGGGGAGAGGGGTGGAGAAGAGCTCAAAATTAAAAAATTAGAAAAAAATAAAAAAAAAAGTGCTAGGTAGGATTTTGGATTTGTTTCTTCTTTGTTATTTTGTGATACTAAATAACTCAAGTGGGGATTATACCATAATCTCCTGGTATGGCTAAAATAAGTTTATCCAATGGATAATTATAAGCAATTTTACTTATAAATTTAGGATAAATATGCATGAGTGCCTCATATCCTAAAGTTAATTGGACCTAGAATTGTTTTTCTGAGACAACCTTAGCACCTAAAGATTTTGATTCTTTGACCTTGAAGCAATCCTAGCTTCTAAGTAGCTTGCTGAGTTACTACCGGACTGCCAAGTTAAGGCTCGCGGGGACTGTTAATGGAGTGTAGAATTTGACGCATTTTAAAAATAATTACTATTGTCTCAGGGAAATTGTTCCAACATTACATTTGTGTCAACTGATGCATGCAGGTGGATATATATTCAATAATGCAATCTGCTTGTTAGTGGGCAGTTTTCATTTGTTTGTCCTTCCTTCCTTCCTTCTTTAAAAGCAACTACCTATCCCAAGTTTCTGGTTTTACCATGATCCATGCCACGTGTATGATATTATGTGCTCGCAGCAAATGCTCAGTGACTTCCTTATTCTAAACCACTTTTATTTAGCTCTTAGAAGTTGAAAGTTTCAGTATGATTTGAATTTCCAGGATTAAATAGGTGAGTAATTTAGAGAAAAACCAACAGGTATATAGAAGGCACTAGTCCCTAAACCATTTAGAATATTTATAATATTCCCTATCATATTTATATCATGCTTTATAATTTTAAAACTCTTATATAGATAGATACAAAGTTGGGGTATGCATTAAAATGAAAAAAAAAAAAAACGTGGGGTTCCTGGATGGTTCAGTTGGTTAAGTGATCAAATCTTGATTTTAGCTCAGGTTGTGGTCTCAGGGTTGTGAGATCAAATCCCACATTGGGCTCTGGGACCAGTGGGGATTCTGTTCAAGATTCTCCTCTCCATCTTCCCCCTTTCATGATCCTTTACCCCCACCCCCCACTCATGATCTCTCTCTATCAAATAAAAATAAATAAATCTTTTAAAAATTAAATGGAAAAAAAGTGGACTTTGTAATGAGGAACAAGTGAGGTAGAGACAGACTTTGGAGATTAACAGATGTATTACTGACTAAAGCTAAGTTTTCTCTCCTGTTTTAAAAATAAAAAGTTAATAATGATACTGCACATGAGCACTGCAAAGGCTAAATGAGATACTGTATGTTAAAGAAGCTGCTATACTGTAGGAACTGCATTTATACATTCTATCTTACAGTTAACCCAGAGAATTAAGTTCATTTGTTAATGTCATAAAATAGGAAAGATTTAATTCAGATTTTTTTAAATTTCTTTTTGGATTTATGTTGACTATAAAATTAGCATTTTCTGTGAAATCATGCAGTGTGTAGTTTGGCATTGTGTGAAAACAGACTGAATTCAAAATGCTTATTTTTTCATTTTTTTAAGATTTTATTTATTTATTTGACAGAGAGAGAGACACAGCAAGAGAGAGAACACAAACAGGGGGAGTAGGAGAGAGAGAAGCAGTCTTCCCACTGAGCAGAGAGCCCAATGCGGGGCTCAATTCCAGGGCCATGGGCTCAAGACCTGAGCCAAAGGCAGTTGCTTAATAACTGAGCCACATAGGTGTCCCTCAAAATGTTTACTTTTAAGTGGCAAAGATTATTAGAAGTAGATTCATAGCTTTGTGAATAACCATTCATTTACCAGTATGTCTGTGAAGAAGACTTAGAGCCTTTGGTGGCAGTGAAGTAGGATGCAGTCCTGGTAGTCTCTTGCCACTGGTCCATGAATCCATTCCCATTTTTTTTTTTTAAAGATTTCTTTATTTGACACAGAGAGAGTGCACTCTACACGGGGAGTGACAGAGGGAGAAGCAGGCTCCCCATTGAGCAGGGAGCCCAATGTGGGGCTCGATCCCAGGACCATGCGATCATGATCCAAGCCAAAGGCAGATTCCCAACTGACTGAGCCACCTAGGTGCCCCCACTCTCACTTTTTGCTACATCTCATCCCACTCAATGACTGGCCCTACACTCTCATGAAAATGGTTGGGATAACTGAGCCAGATGGCATTTAAGATAAAATTCATGCATTACGAAGATGGCAGAGGAGTAGCAGGCTGAGATGACATCAGGTTGCAGGAGTTCAGTTAGATAGTTATCAAACCATTCCAAACACTACAAATCCAACAGGAGATTGAGGAGAAGAGCAGAAATTCTAGAAATAGAAAATTGACCACTTTCTGAAAAGTAGGACATGTGAAGAAGTGAATCTGAAGCGACAGGAAGATAGACCATGGGGGGAGGAGTCAGCTCCTGGCAAGTGGCAGAGGAACGGAGCACAAAATCAGAACTTTTAGAAGTCTGCTCCACACAGGGACATCACTTCAGAAGCTAAGTGTGGGGGGAGCCCTCACGGGTACAACGTGGTCTCAGGTACCACAGAGTCACAGAAGGATCGGGGGTGTCTGAATGTAGCAGAGCTTGCAGGTATTAGAGCGGGGAAGCTGGCTACAGAGACAGAGCTGGGGAGTGAGCTCTCAGCTCAGGAATACCTTAAACTGTGATCCATGGTATAGTTAGGTCCCTGCTCTTTGAGCAGGGACCCCACAAGTGGCAGATCCAGAGAGACTCATCTTCCTTCTCTGGAGGCAGGAATCTGCTGGGTTTGGAGACTCCAAATGGGGTTATGTGCCAGAGACAGAAACACCTAGTCACAGGCTGGGTGTGCTCAGAGTGTGGCCAGAGACCAGGGAGATGGGAGTGATTGAGCACTTTTCTCCAAGGGTGCACTACAGAGTTGGGCCCCGAGCTCTCGGCTCCTCTGGGTTGGAGATTGAGAGCCCGCCATTTTCATTCCCCTCCTCCAAAGCTCTACAGAAAGCGTTCAGGGAACAAAAGCTCCAGAGAATGAACCCAAGCAGATTACTTAGCCCAACCCCTGACAAGGGCAGTGCAATTCTGCCTCAGGCAAAGACACTTGAGAATCACTACAACAGGCCCCTCTCCCCAGCAGATCAGCAAGAACATCCAGCCCACAAACCTCACTGATCAAGGAGAACAGCGGAATTCCAGAGGAGGGGAAAGCAAAGCATGGAATTCATGGCTTTCTCACCATGACTCTTTAGTCTTGTCAAGTTAATTAATTTTTTTTAATTTTATTTTTTTTCTTATTCCAATTTTTTAAACTTTTACTCTTTCCTCTAGGGAACATTTGACAGCCACATCCCAGCTGGCTGCAGGTCTTGTCCCAGGAAGGGATGGGCTGGCCATCTTTTCCGGCGGTGTGGCTCAGCTGTGGGGTTGGGGAAATCGAAGCCAGAGAAAGTACCGTCGGCCCAGTCCAGCTTCCCTCCCTCTGGAGGTGCCTCTGGAGGCCTTGGTGGCTTCTCTACAGGGGGTTAGTCAGTGGGAGACCGAGAGCCAACGGAGTGTACACCTGGCTGGTAAGGGCCAAGCCCCCCTGGTGCTCTGAGAAGGGGTTTTTTAACATTGGTACACATGCTGTGGTTCCTAGGGTTTTTTAACTAGTTTATCTCAACAATACCTTTCTTTAAAAAATCTTTTTGAACCTTCATTATTATAGTCATATTTTCTCCTTCATCGTATCTAACTTTATTTTTTGTATACACATAGGGTTTTTTCTTCTAAAAATTTTTTGGGTTACAACTTCTTCTAATACATCAAAATATACCCTAAATCTAGCACAGGTCTTTGTTCTAGTCTCCAGCCTGAGAAAATTCTCTCCACTTTCTTTTTCTTTATTCTCCTAACCAACTTATCTTATCAACTCCTTTTTAGAAATTAATTTTTTTTTTCATCTTTATAGTCATATTCCATCCCCATCATGTCTACTGGTATTTTGTGTAGATAGATAGATAGATATTTTCATTCTTTAAAATTTGGGGAGGTAGTTTCTTCTAAGAGACAAAAATACTACCAGAATTAAGTGGGTGACTCTGTTCCATTCACCACTCTAATATATATATTTTCTTTTTTATATTTTTCTTTTTTTTCACTTAAAAATTTTTTTGTACTTTTTTTTTACCCCTTTTCTTTGCCCCACAATTTGAGCTCATGATTTGAGAGGAAATTTGGAAAGAACCCAAATACATGGAGACTAAAGAGCAGCCTTCTAAAGAATGAGTGGGTCAACCAGGAAATTAAAGAAGAATTGAAAAATTCATGGAAACAAATGATAATGAAAACACAATGGTTCAAAATCTGTGGGACCACAAAGGCAGTCCTTAGAGGAAAATATATAGTGATACGAGTCTTTCTTAAGAAACAATAAAGGTCTCAAATACACAACCTGAGCCTACACTTAAAGGAGCTGGAGAAAGAACAAGAAAGAAAGCCTAAACCCAGCAGGAGAAGAGAAATAATAAAGATCAGAGCAGAAATCAATGAAGAAGAAACCAAAAAAACCAATAGAACAAATCAACAAAACTAGGAGCTGGTACTTTGAAAGAATGAATACAATTAATAAATCCCTGGCCAGACTTATCAAAAAGAAAAGAGAAAGGACCCAAATAAATAAAATCATGAATGAAAGAGGAGAGATCACAACCAACACCAAAGAATACAAACAGTTATAAGAACATATTATGAACAACTATACACCAGCAAATATGACAATTTGTAAGAAATGGATGCATTCCTGCAGATGTATAAACTACCACAACTGAACCAGGAAGAAATAGAAAACCTGAACAGACCCATAACCAATAAGGAGATTGAAGCAGTCATCAAAAATCTCCCAACAAACAAGAGGCCAGGGCCAGATGGCTTCCCAGGGGAATTCTACCAAACATTTAAAGCAGAATTAATTCCTATTTTCCTGAAACTGTTCCAAAAAACAGAAATGGAAGGAAAACGCCCAAGCTCATTTTATGAGGCCAGCATCACCTTGATCTCAAAATCAGAAAAGGATCCCATCAAAAAAGAGAATTACAGACTAATATCCCTGATGAACACAGATGCAAAAATTCTCATCAAAATACTAGCCAATAGTATCCAACAGTACATTAAAAGAATTATGCACCACGACCAAGTGGGATTTATTCTAGGACTGCAAGTTTGGTTCAACATCCACAAATCAATCAATGTGATACAATACATTAATAAAAGAAAGAACAAGAACCATATGATACTCTCAATAGATGTTGAAATAGCATTTGACAAAGAAGAGCATCCTTTCCTGGTCAAAACTCTTCAAAGTGTAGGGATAGAGGGTACATACCTCAATATCATTAAAGCCATCTATGAAAAACCCACTGCAAATATCATTCTCAATGGAGAAAAACAGAGCTTTTCTGCTAAGGGCAGGGACATGGCAGAGATGTCCATTATCACCTGTGCTATTCAACATAGTACTAGAAATTCTAGCTTCAGCAATCAGACAACAAAAAGAAATTAAAGGCATCCAAATTGGCAAGAAGAAGTTAAACTATCACTCTTTGCAGATGATATGATACTATATGTGGAAAACCCAAAAGACTCCACTCTGAATCTGCTAGATCTTTTACAGGAATTTAGTAAAGTGTCAGGATACAAAATCAATGCACAGAAATCAGTTATATTTCTCTACACCAACAACAAGACAGAAGAAAGAGAAATTAATGAGTCAATCTCATTTACAATTGCACCCCAAACCATAAGAATACCTAGGAATAAACCTAACCAAAGAGGCAAAGAATCTGTACTCAGAAAACTATAAAGTACTCATGAAAGAAATTGAGGAAGACACAAGAAATGGAAAATGTTCCATGCTCATGGTTTGGAAGAACAAATATTGTGAAAATGCTTATGCTACCTAAAGCAATCTACACATTTAATACAATCCCATCCATTTTTTAAAAAGAAATGGAACAAATAAGCCTAAAATTTATATGGAACCAGAGAAGACCTTGAATAGCCAGAAGAATATTGAAAGAGAAAACCAAAGTTGGTGGCATGACAACTCCAGACTTCAAGCTCTATTACAAAGCTATCATCATCAAGACAGTATGGTATTGGCACAAAAACAGACACGCAAATCAATGGAAGCAAATAGAGAGCCCAGAAATAGACCTCAACTCTCTGGTCAACTCATCTTCGACAGAGCAGGAAAGAATGTCCAATGGAAAAAGAGACAGTCTCTTCAACAAATTGTGTTGGGAAAATTGGACAACCAAATGCAAAAGAATGAAACTGGACCATTCCCTTACACCACACATGAAAATAGACTCAAAATGGATGAAGGACCTCTATGTGAGACAGGAATCCATCAAAATCCTTGAGGAGAACACAGTCAGCAACCTCTTTGACCTCAGCTGCAGCAACTTCTTCCTAGGAACATTGCCAAAGACAAAGGAAGCAAAGACAAACATGAACTATTGGGACTTCATCTGGATCTTCTGCACAGCAAAAGGAAACAGTCAACAAAACCAAAAGACAACTGACAGAATGGGAAAAGATATTTGCAAACAACATACCAGATAAAGGGCTAGTATACAAAATCTATAAAGAACTTATCAAACTCAACACCCAAAGAATAAATAATCCAATCAAGAAATGGGCAGAGGACATGAACAGACATTTCTACAAAGAAGACATGCAGATGATCAACAGGCACACGAAAAAGTGTTCCACATCACTCGGCATCAGGGAAATACAGATCAAAACCACAATGAGATACCACTTCACACCAGTCAGAATGGCTAAAATTAACAAGTCAGGAAATGACAGATGCTGGCGAGGATGTGGAGAAAGGAGAACCCTCCTACACTATTGGTGTGAATGCAAGGTGGTGCAACTGCTTTGGAAAACAGCATGGAGGTTCCTCAAAAAGCTGAAAATAGAGCTACCCTATGACCAAGCAATCATACTATTGGGTATTTACCCCAAAGATACGAATGTAGTGATCCAAAGGGGCATGTGCACCTGAATGTTTATAGCAGCAATGTCCACAATAGCCAAACTATGGAAAGAACCTAGATGTCCATCAACAGATGAATGGATAAAGAAGAAGTTGTGTACACACACACAATGGAATACTATGCAGCCATCAAAATAAATGAAATCTTGCCATTTGCAATGATGCGGATGGAATTAGAGGGTATTATGCTGAGTGGAATAAGTCAATCAGAGAAAGACAATTATCATATGACCTCCCTAATATGAGGAATTTGAGAGGCAATGTGGGAGCTTGGGGGGGTAGGGAAGGAAAAAATGAATCAAGATGGGATCGGGAGGGAGACAAACCATAAAATACTCTTAATCTCACAAAACAAACTGAGGGTTGCCGGGAAGAGCGGGGGAGGGATAGGGTGACTGGGTTATGGTCATTGGGAGGGTATGTGCTATGGTGAGTGCTGTGAAGTGTGTAAACCTGGCGAGTCACAGACCTGTACCCCTGGGACTAATAATACATCATATGTTAATAAAAAATTAAAAATTAAAAAAGTCATGCATTACTTTTCAGAGATGATATTAGTTCCCTAAATATTCTTATACAAAGAACAAAGAAGCATGACATGTCCAAATAAAATTCATCACATTCTCCACAAACTCTTTTCCTACTGACTTACCTGTTTTGAGGGCATGTTTCAGGATCAGAGTTACTCATAACATTGAGTAAAGAAGTCTTCTCAATTTAGGAAAGTCATCACATTTGAGCCCTGCTCAAAGGTTTAGGAAAGTTGCACAGTGTGGTGAAGAAGAAAGGCAATCCTAACCTAGTTGGTTGGGTGTTTGAAATGGAAACATCTGGGCAGTACAAGGAGGGATGAGCAGTGGCTCCTCACTTTCCATTTGCCTTTTTTTTCCATGAGAAGATACTGAAGTCATCAAGTTTAAAGCCGTGTGTTCCATGCGTTCCCATCCTTACCACCTCATTCAGTCATTTATGAAGCTATGTGGCTACTCCTTCTCTGAAATCCCAGCTTTGATCCTAACCTCTTCATTCCATTTGCACTCCCCAGACTCACGCCCTCATTACTGCCAGAGGCCCTAGGAGGTCTTCTTCTCCTTTGGATCTAGCTTCTGACCTTGTTGAGCAATCTTCAAAATAGATCAGATTCAGTCATTTCCCCACATCATCTCACTCCTCAGAAGCTTGTGTTGACCTCCCTTACTTACTTAAGAAATTGGGTACAACTTCTTCACCTTTATATCTTCCATAACATCCTTAGTGTTCATGTCTGACTTCTTTTTCCATGGTTCTTCTACCTTATACTCTAGCCAATCTGGGTAGTTTCTTCTCCAATGCATCTCTTTCCCACCTCTGTGTCTTGGGAGCTATTCTTTTCTGTCAGTTCCATGGCTAGAAATGTCATCTCTCTTTCTAGAATCATCTTAAGCTTCAACTCTATTAAGGAGCTTTTCTTGATTACCCCAGACTGAATAAGATCTCTTCTTCATCTGAATCTCTAATTTCTCCCTCCATGCTATTGCACTTGCTTTATAGCATTTTATAAAGCTATAAAGCTATGCAACTGTAAAGATTTTTATTGCATGCAATAGGGATTCATTTTATATATAAATCTCTTAACAGCTCTCTACTGCTTATGACATTTGTATATGTCCTATTGCTACTTAGTACAGTTCCCTGTACATAAAAGAAGCTCCATAAATATTTTTATACTGGAAATATAAGATATCCTGCTAGTTCAAAGCAAATACGAACTGGATTTTCTTGTCTCCTAATATTTAAGTTGCTGTTTTTTCTGTCAGTTAGCATCAGTGTGCATATTTGTAGAGGACATACCTTCAACGTAATCAAACTGGAGATCATTAAGATCACTATATACCAGTGATATTGTTACTCAGAATAAGATGACTTCATGTAACTGTACACCACCTTATTCTGGCAGCAAAAATACTGTCAAGCAAGAAATTCAAATAAGAAGAAGTTTCTCATACAAGAAAGCAATATGACTAATGTGTTGAGTGAGTGAGAACAAGAGCTAAAATACGTAGAGTTTTATCAATTTACTGATCTTGCTTGATTAATTTGCTGATCTATTCAATGGGACTCATTTTGGTGGTAGTTTTTTTTTGCATATCTTTCACAGATTGTTGTTGCGTGGATGTTAAGTGTGAGTGCTCTGAAATAGTAAAATACAAAGGTAAGGTAACATTGCTATTACTTTCTAGCAAGAGTTAGAGACTTATACAGCCTTTTTCAGGATTAAAATCTAATATATACCCAGTGGGCATAGGGATATCAGTAATAGTCATGAAAGAAAAATTTCCTGGTTTACAGCAATGAGAATCTGTGATCTTGACCTGTTATTAAGATCCTCGAACAAATCCATAAAATACCCATAATAGGCATCAACCATATAGAATACTAACATGAATAAACTCAAGGATACTATTATTTGAAAGCCTATTGTGTTCTAGGCACTTTTCTAAGACAATACTGAAATAGATTATGCCTTTTATTCTTTTCAATCACCCCAGGGTCCAGGCATTATTAAACTTACTTATGACAAGGGAAGGGAGGCTTGGGAATATATAACTTGCCCTAAGTGAGATAAGTGTTACGTCAGAAAGCTCATATGATTGTATCCAGATTTGTCTAATTCTGACCTTTAATCACTCTAGAGCCTTCCAAACTTAGAAACAAAAATCTAAGGACCGTGGAAATGATACTCTTGTAATATGGAACTGCTGTAATTCTCAGCACATGTCATGCTATGTCTTACCCCCAGTCTTTTTACATGTGTCTCCCTCATTCTGGACTACTGGTCGCCTTCTTCTCCCACACCATATAAACTAATGGTTGCAGATCTAATGGTTCCAATCCTTATCATCCTTGAAAACTCAGCTCACAGCATTTTCACCCCCTGTGAATTTCACTCCAGGCTGGATAAAGTGGGTTCCCTACAGGCAGCCTCTGACCCTATGCTCACTTCCATCGTGTCATTTAATGGAGAGAATTGCAGTTATTTCTCTAAGTTTTGGTCTCCTCCACAAAACCATGAACAGCCCGAGTGTAACAATATATCCATGTGTTTTAAATTAGCTCAGTACAGGGTATATGGTATATGCTTAATAAATGTAAGTTGAATTGAACTAATTAAATTATCTAAATTGACCTTAATTTTTTTGCATTGTACTTTGGTCTTAAGGTACATGATATTAATTTAAACAATTAATGAAATAAATAGATATCAAGATTATACATTTTACTGAACAGCATGAATAAAAAGAGGTACTGGCTATAACATTCTATGTGAGGTTTTCAACAAGAGGACCTTTATAAGATTCAATACAATTGAATTCAGTTGCTAATATATATTAATGCTAATATATAATATATGTAAATGCTATATTGTAGTTAACACCAAGGATAAGAGAAAAAACATTTTTATGTGATTAGGAATTTGCTAAGACATTACCAAAGACATTATCAAGATGTTTTCATTTTCAGAGGAAAGTATCCCCAAAGTATCTGTTCATTTGGGAAATTCATTGGTGGGATTAAATGAATTTTAAATCACCTGATGTAATAATAAAGGAATGGACATATTAATAAAATTTTAGATCTGAATCTCATT
Source organism: Neogale vison (assembly GCF_020171115.1). NCBI lineage: Eukaryota > Metazoa > Chordata > Mammalia > Carnivora > Mustelidae > Neogale > Neogale vison. The sequence continues at coordinate 32,202,077 of NC_058094.1, forward strand.
TTCATACAATTAAGAAAATGCCTTTTCTATAACTGTAACCTGTTTAAAACACTGTTTATTTTTAAATACACTTGCACTTTATTGTTTTTAATACAGCTTAACTTAATCTAAAAATTATAGCATGCACATTAATATATCCTTTGAGAAATGAGATAAGGGAAACAGGATATAATAGTTTTTGGACTACTGGAACAAAAAAATCCACTTAAATACAGGTAGGCAACCTAAAGTATAGAACAAAAAATAATGTTATTCTATAACATAAAGGGTAAAAGTGTTTCCTGGTTGAATTATTAATAGGGAAAAATGCCAAATATGTCAGATTCAAAATATTAACAGTATCAGAAGATTTGGTCTTAATCTGTTGGGGACCTAAATTTACATGTCTTATTGGAACTGATTCTTTAGTAATTACTTTAACCCTGATCTCATAAAGTTATTCATAAATTGTGATCCTTGAACTACACTATTTAAGCTGAATATTTATGAGATGATAATATCTAGGCATTTGATTTCTAGCATCAATTAAACTTTGTTTTTAGTGTATAATAAATCCCACTTGTCTGGCTATCAGACTTCTGCCAAACACAAGGAACTGAGTATAGTCCCAAACAGAGTAGCCATGGGTTAACAGGAAAGCAGCCACTACAAGTTCATTGCTCCATGGGAACGGAGAACTCATATTAGAGCCCACCGATTGTACAAGACATTACATGACAATTTGGTTGAGCTGAATCTTGTATTGCCTCCCAATGTTAGCAAACTGCTTCCAATAAATAGAAAAAAAAGTCAAACATAGAGATGAGCTCTTGTGTGTCTATATACATACAATACATACTCAATATACAATATTTAAGCAATATATAACATAAACAAAACAATTGAAACCCAGTTTTGGAATGTATAATATGCAACTTTGTTAATATATGCAAACATAAAAAGTGCAAGCTCTAGAAAGTCTAGGAAGGAAACTTACTCCTTTCACGTCTTATCTATAACTCATATTCCTTCAACATCCCTAGCTAGGTCCTAAAAATCCTCTGAAATGTTCTTTGAAAAGTGTAGTCCATGTCACCCCCTCTTCAGCTCCAGGAATTTATTCTTTACACAATTAGAACCTTCACATGATGGCCTCCTCTCCAATGTTATTTAGTGTTTATTTCCATATGCGAGGCTGTTTTAGTCCCTAATTCTTTTCTGCATTTCATGTTTCTATTATAAGAGCATACTAATATTAAAAATGATGACCCTATAATACTTCTGAGGTACTTCATAATAGTTTTTGTGATGCTAGAATTATTAAATGACAAAACAAGAAAGTGTAGTCTTTATAATGTGGTTTCTATTTTAGTAGCATAGCTAATACTGCATATAAATGTGATGTAATCTTTTGCCTGCCTGGATAATATTTGGTTGAATAAGATACCTTTTGAAATCCCCATCAAAATCTCTGTGACTGTGCTAAGTATATTTTCAAGGCAAGTCTTTAAAATACATGAATAATTCAATGTGTTATCAATTTAAAAATATTTATAATAAAATGATAAAATATAAAAAGCAGTTTTTAACATATTTTTATTCTGTTTTATACAAGCCTTTTAAACTCATGCTTTAAAATATCCTGTTTTTATTATATTGATTTTCATAAAAGAACTCAGCACTTCTTTTAAAGTCTAAAATAGATTCTTCTCAACAGGAAATCTTTCTCATTCCAAACACATTACAAAATCAGGGATTTTCATATCCTCTGCCTTCTAGTCAAAACTCCATGTACCTTGAACTTAAATACTCCCAGAAGTACAAGACCCACTACAGATCATTGTCACTTAACTTTCCTTTAGGACAATTAACCGTGTGGTCAGGGAAGACATTTCTGAGAAGGTGACATTTGAACTGCGAGCTGAATAATCAAAGAGCCAGTCACATGGAGATCTTTGAAAAGATTACGCCAGAGGAAAGATAAGTCAGTAAAGACAAAGATCCTGTGGCAGGTAAAATTTAATAGGTTCATGGAACTGAAAAGTCATCTGCAGGGACTGAAGTTTAGGGAACATACAAAGCCTACGAGGAAGCTGGACAGCTAAGTAAAGGAGAGATAATCTAGACTCTCTGGAGTTTTCAGCCTCCTGAATTAAGCCCAGAACAAATGACACTTTATGACAATACTCAATGGCAATACTCAAATGATACTCAGTAACAAATGATACTTAAGGTTGCTGCAAGTTCAGGCTCACAAGACTGCTTACAATATAGAGCAGTATACACTCCTGTGCTCAGTGCTCCTGAATTTAGAATTGGAAATTGCCTGGCACTAATTGTAGAGCACAACTTGCCATTTCATTATACTTACAAGACACATTTTATAGTGTTTCCCCTGTTGTAATCAATTTTTATGTTAGCCTAAAAATTCAAATGAATTGAGATATCAAAATCCATCCCACAAACCTTGTTTCCAAGAGTATCCTCTCTAAACTACATATTGCTTATACTGATTGTTTTAATGAAACATCGATTGCAATAAGCCTTTATTTCTGGTTGAGGAATAAGTTAGCAGTATTCTGTGGGATGTCTTTTCTTAAGTAAATTTTTAGCAGGTTGTACTGAATTGTACTATCTACCTACAAATACTCTTCTGCAAAGGTTGCAACATAATCTAATTTGATTTTTTTTTTTTTATTTTAAAGAAGAAATCAATCCTTTTAGCCCAGTACATGACAAGATGTCATTTTGATTAGTGTCCCCATAGCTATGTTCAGGCTGCTTAATTTCAGTAAAGGATGGTCAGAATATATCTTTGGTGGGGAAATTTGACAGAACTCATAATGTTGTCATAGCAAAAGTAGCATTATTTTAGGGAGACTCTATCACTCTCTGACAATATTACATTTCTGTGTCCTAGCAAGACAGGCTGTTGGAAGATCAGGTGGAGGTACAATCAAGTTTAGGAGAATGGAGGCAAAAATTAGTCAGAAGGGCTAGCTTTGAAGGGAGGCTTTGTACCCTTTTAACTGTGTAAACAGGAACTCAGTATTGTATCAACTCCAGTTTTCTGATTTCAAAAATTGAGTTAATGAGGGTCCCTGAATGGTGTAGTCCGTTGAGCATCTAACTCCTGGTTTTAGATCAGGTCATGATCTCAGGGTCATGAGAGCGATCCCTGTATCCATCTCCATGCTCAGTGCAGAGTCTGCTTGGGATTCTCTCTCCTTCTCCCACTGCCCACCCACTCCCCCGTGCTTGCTCTCTCTCTCTCTCAAATAATTTTTTTTTTTTAAGATTTTACTTATCTATTTGAAAGAGAGAGAGTGAGTAAGAGAGAAGGTATGAGCAGGGGGAGGGGAGAAGCAGACTCCCCTGCTGAGCAAGGAGCCTGACAAGGGGCTCAATCCCAAAACCCTGAGATTGTGACCTGAGCTGATGTTAGTCACTCAACAGGCTGAGCCACCCAGACATCCCTCAAAGAAATAAATTTGAAAGTAGAATTAACAATGGTACTTTAAATTCTAATGAACCATAAAAACTTATTTTACATAATTCTATGCAAAATAAATTTGAAAACAAGAATAAATGTAGAATTTTCCAGGGAAGTTTGAATTTTCAAAAAGATTCTTGAGGTATCATAAGGTTTAAGTAGACTGATTCCCACAGAAGATCAATTTTTTAGAGAGTACCCCACCAAAATCACAAGTTTCAGAGAGTTTCAAATAGAAATTTTATCAAACCTTCAAAGAGCCAATTACTTGCAATGTTATTTAGATTTCTTCAAAGAACACTAAAAGAAAAAACTTTCCAAAATATTTTTGTGAAGTGAATATAACATTAATTAATCCCCAAATGTGATAATGTTAGACATAAAGAGGACCAAAGTCACTTATGTTTATTAATGAAAAAAAAATACCAAGTTTAATACTAGGAAACAGAATATAGCAGCATATTAAAAAAAATAATACATCTTGGGGCACCTGGGTGGCTCAGTGGGTTAAGCCTCTGCCTTCGGCTCAGATCATGATCCCAGGTCCTGGGATCAAGCCCCACATTGGGCTCTCTGCTCAGCGGGGAGCCTGCTTCCTCCTCTCTCTCTGCCTGCCTCTCTGCCTACTTGTGATCTTTGTCTGTCAAATAAATAAATAAAATCTTTAAAAAAATACATCTTGAAACAGTAAGATTAATTCTAAAATGCAAGGATGGTTCAATATTAAGTAACCTAGTAATCATATTGCAAATGAAAAAAAAATCTCTTGACCATCTCAACAGATGTTGTAAAGTCACTTAACAAAGCTCAATAATAATTCTTGATAAAAATGGTTAACACACTAAGAATATACAGACTCTTCCTTAACATGATTTCTCTCTCTCTCTCTCAATCCAAAGGCCAACATTCTTAATGACAAATACCAGAGATATTTCTACTAAAATCATTATCAAAACAAGACTATATCAAAAGTATTATTTAACATTGTTCTGGAGTTACAAAATAATAAAATTAGACAAAAGAAAACCAGTACATGTAAGGAAATTATAAATGAGAAATTACAATTCAGTGTATATAGCTTGTAATACTTCAACAGAAAAACAATTTAAAAACTGCTACATGAATAAAGGATGGTATAAAGAACATACAAAAACATCATGGGAATATCAGAAAGAGAAACTAAGAAAACAATCCCATTTACAACTGTGTCCAAAAGAATAAAATACATAAGAATAAAAATAACCAAGGAGATGAAACACCTTTACCATGAAAACTATAAGACATTAATGAAAGAAACAAAGATGACACAAATGAAAATATATTCCATGCTCATGGAATTAATATTGTTAAACTGTCCATACTACTCAAGCAATCTATAAATTCAATGCAATCTCTGTCAAAATACCAATAGGGGTGCCTGGTGGCTCAAGTTGGTTAAGCATGTGACCTTGGCTCAAGTCATGATCTCAGGATCCTGGGATCCAGCCCTGCATCAGGATTTCTGCTCACTGAGGAGTCTTCTTGCCTTCTCCCTTCCCCTCCCCACCCCCACCTGCTCATGTGTGTACTCACTCTCTCTCTTAAATAAATAAATTAAAATCTTTTTTAAAAATGCCAGTAACATTTTTACAGAACTAGAGCAAATAATTCTAACATTTGTATGGAACCACAAAAGACCCTAAACGGCCAAAGAAATATTGAGAAAGAAAACAAAGCTGAAGATATCTTGTTCCCAGATTTCAAACTATAATACAAAGCTATAGTAATCAAAAAAGCATGGTACCAGCACAAAAACAAACACACAGATCAGTGGGACAGGATAGAAAGCCCAGAAATAGATACATGCTTGTTTGTTCAATTACTCTATAGCAAAAGAGGCAAGAATATACAGTGGTAAAAAGACAGTCTCTTCAATAAATGGTGTTGAGAAAACTAAACAGCCACATACAAAAGAATGAACCTGAGCCACTTTCTTATACCATCTACAAAAATAAACCCAAAGACCTAAATGTAAGACCTAAAACTATAAGACTCCAGAAGAAAAACATAAGCAGCAATTCATGTACATCAGTCTTAGAATATTTTTTTGGATCTGTCTCCTCAGCAAGGGAAATGAAAGTAAAAATGAACAAGTGGGACTACATCAAATTAAAAAGTTTTTGCACAGTGAAGGAAACCATCAGTAAAACAAAATGGCAACTTACAGAATAGTAGGAGATTTTTGCAAATGATAGCTCTGAAGAGATTGATATCCAACATATATAAAGAACTCCTACAACTCAACACCAAACAAACAAGCAATCTGTTTGAAAATATGCACAGAAGACCAGAATAGACATTTTTCCAGGGAAGACATACAGATGGCCAGCAGACACATGAAAAGATGTTCAACGTCACTCATCATCAGGGAAATGCAAATCACCTGACACCTGTCAGAATGGGTAGTACCAAAAGGACAAGAGACCGATGGAGTTGTTGAGGATGTGAAGGGAGAACTCTTACGCACTAGTGGTAGGAGTTGCAGCCACTATGAAAAACTGTATGGAGGCTCCTCAAAACTTAAAAATAGAAAAACCATATGATCCATCATTGTTACTTTTGGATATTTATTTGAAGAAAATAAAAACACTAATTTGAAAAGATATACGCAGCCTACATTCATTGTAGCATGACTTATAATAGTTTAGATGTGGAAGCAAGCTAAGTGTCCACCCTTAGATGAATTGATAAGGAATATGTGGCATATGTATGTGTGTGTGTGTGTGTATATATATTTACTTATATACATAATAGAATATTCCTCAGCCATGAAAAGAATGAAATCTTGCCTTTTTAATAACATAGACTGACCTAGACTGTATTAGGCTAAGTGAAATGAGTCAGACAGAGAATGACAAATACTATGGGATTTCCTTTATGTGTAAAATCTAAAAAACAAAACAAATTAGCAAAACAGAAACAGACTCATAAATACAGAGAACAAACTTGTGGTTCCCAGAGGGGAAGCGGGTAGGGAGATGAGCAAAATAGGTAAAGAAGATTAAGAGGTACAAAATCCCCATTATAAAATAAATAAATCACAAGGATGTAAAACACAGTTTAGGTAATATAGTCAATCATATTATCATACTTTTGCATGGTGACAGATGGTAACTAGACTTATCATGGGATCACTTGGCCACATAGAAACAAATGTTGAGGGGCGCCTGGGTGGCTCAGTGGGTTAAAGCCTCTGCCTTTAGCTCGGGTCATGATCCCAGGGTCCTGGGATCGAGCCCCACATCGGGCTCTCTGCTCAGCAGGGAGCCTGCTTCCTGCTGAATCCTGAATCCGCACCTCTGCCCCTACCTAGATGTGTAGCCTGGGCAAAATGATTTAATCTCAGTGCTTCAGTGGAAGATGGGGATAATAAAATTGCTTGTTTCATAGGATTATGGTGGGGGGAGGAATTAAATGGGTTATTCTAGGCAAAGCATTTAGCACACTGTCTGGCTCAATATTATTTTCCACTTTCAATATATTTTCAAATTTCATTACTGTCACACATCTTAATTTATGTTTCTGAAAACTTTTATTTCCAGGTAAAAAAAGTATAAACGAGATCACCTTTTCACAAATACATTTGGCAACATGTATCAAAGACTTTTAGAATATGGTATTTTTAGGGCGCCTGGGTGGCTCAGTGGGTTAAGCTGCTGCCTTCTGCTCAGGTCATGATCTCAGGGTCCTGGGATCGAGTCCCGCATCGGGCTCTCTGCTCAGCAGGGAGCCTGCTTCCCTCTCTCTCTCTGCCTGCCTCTCCATCTACTTGTGATTTCTCTCTGTCAAATAAATAAATAAATAAATAATCTTTAAAAAAAAAAAAGAATATGGTATTTTTAACCCATTTACAATATCTTCTTGGGGAATTTATCTTAAAGAAGAATCAGAAATGCATACAAGAAATTTGATACAAAGAAGTGGATTATAGCATTATTTGGGAAAGAAAAAGTTGGAAACATGTCTGACTTAACTGATGTTTAAAAATATTCAGAATATTATGTAAGCATTCAAAAACCATTTTTCAAAGAGTATTTAGCTAGAGGCAATACTCAAGACATAAGTTTAACTATAAAAAAGAAAGACTTTTAAGTCTTTGAGGCATCTGGGTGGCTCAGTGGGTTAAGTGTCTACCCTCGGCTCAAGTCATGATCCGGGGGTTCTGGGATTGAGCCCTGTGTCAGGCTCTTTGCGTAGTGAGGAGTCATTTTCTCCCTCTCCCCTGATGCCTCCCTCTCTTCCTCCCACCTCCCTCTCCCTGCTCATGGGCTCTCACGCTCTCTCACTCAAGTTAGTAAAATCTTTTTAAAAAGACAGACTTAAAATTGTAAATACATAAAATTCTAAGTAAGTAGGAAGATACGTATATGTGCATAGAAAAAATAAAAGGACTAAAATAGAAATACTAACAGAAAAACTATGATTTTAATATATGATTCGTATGATTTTGGTAATGGTATCAAAAATGTTAGTATAAACCAGTAGAAGATCTAAATGAACAAAGAATCATATGCAATAGCAATAGAAAAGATTAAAATGTCTAGAAACAAACTTCAAAAATAATGAAGACTATATAACTTTAAACTTTAAACCATTTCTGAATATTACAAAAGAACCTTTAGATAAACTGCAATCATTGTAATAAAAATGAGATCCGAATATAAATTTACAAAGTTTTTTTAACCAGATAAATTAATTATAAATTTATACTGAAAGATAAACAAACATGAATAGATAAGTCTGAAAAAGGAAGGGTAATGAGAGAAACTAGTCATATCATATATTAAAACATAATAAACTCTCCGTGTTTAATATAATGTGACAAGAAAAACAGAACAAAAATTCATAATATAAATCAAAATATATTCAGGAGGTCAGTATATGATAAAAATGACATCTCAGGGGCGTCTGGGTGGCTCTGTGGGTTAAAGCCTCTGCCTTTGGCTCAGGTCATGATCCCAGGGTCCTGGGATGGAGCCCTGCATCAGGCTCTCTGTTCAGCAGGGAGCCTGCTTCCTCCTCTCTCTCTGCCTGCCTCTCTGCCTACTTGTGATCTCTGTCTGTCAAATAAATAAATGGAGTCTTAAAAAAAAAAAAATGACATCTCAGATCAAGGAAGAAATGGTGCTTTACCTGATAAATCATATTGGCACAACTGGATAGTCTTCTAAAAATAAAAATTGAGGGCTCATGGATGGTTCAGTTGGTTAAGTGACTGCTTTAGGCTCAGAGGTCCTGGGATGGAGTCCCACATCAGGCTCCCTGCTCAGCGGGGAGCCTTTTTCTCCTTCCCTTTGCCCCTACCCCTGCTTGTACTCTCTTTCTCTCTCTCTGTCAAATAAATAAATAAAATCTTTTAAAAAAATAAATTAAATAAACAAAAATAAAAATTGAACCCATATTTCACATTATATACCAGAACAATTCCAAAAGGATTAATCATTTAATATAAAAAAATGAAGCCATATATATACTCTGAATTAAATTATTTATATCCTTGGGGAGGTAAATAAATTTCAAAATGAGACTCAAAGTCCAGATGCCCTAAAAGAGAAGGTTTACAGATTTGAAACACAAGAGCAAAAACTTTCTGCAGAACAAAACATAAAAGTCAAAAAATGAATCATAAATAAGTTAAAAATTTAAAGTTCATATCCAGACAGTTAGTTTCCCTAACATAAAAAGAACTCAGAAATTAAGTCTTAGAAGACTAATGGAAAAATAGAAGTAGAAAAATAGAAGATAAACAGAGATTTCATAAGGAAGTACATAGACATAAAATACCAAAAGTGCTCAATCTCACTTAATGTTCAAAGAAGAAATGCTAAAAAACAAACAAACAAAAATACTATTTTTCACCTGCTACCTAGGCAAAAATTCAAAAGTTTGCTGACACACTTCTTTGAAAAGTCTGGGCTATAGATTCTTTAATACACTACTGGTGGAGGTACAAAGTGTAGTATATGAAAGAAAATTTGGTAATTACCTATCAAAACACAAATATGGGGGCACCTGGGTGGCTCAGTCTGGTTGGGCATCTGCCTTTGCCTTGGGTCATGTCCCAGGGTCCTGGGATCGAGTTCCACATTGGGCTCCCTCTTTGGCAGAGAATATGCTTCTCTCTCTCTCCCTCTACCCCTCCACTCTACTTGTGCTCTTTCTCCCTCTCTCAAGCAAATACATAAAATCTTAAATAGAAGCACAAATACGTATTCCTTTTGATCTTATGGTTCCATACAGAGAAACTTCTTACAAATACAATCACGCATATTTAAAATGGCCTAAGTACATTGATAGTCATTGTCTTATTGTTGGTAGTAGTAAAAGATGGGGAAAAAAAAACCTAAATATTCATCCATCTTGAACTTCTGAAATAGATCATGATGAAATGATTAAAAAAAAAAAAAAGTCCTATGTAGTTGAGGAGTCAGATGGGACCTCACCACCAACCAGGAACCCAGTCATGGCCTTGCAGATAACACAGCCACCCCACGCTTGGATTCCTGACCTACAGAAAATTGGAAAATGGTAACAAATATGTATGGATTAACCCTACTATTGTCAGGTAGCAATAGAAACAAATATAGATAGGGGGTTTTATGAACTCAAAATTACAATCATTCCCCCCTAACCATTTTTCTAGCATCTCACATGCAAATGACCTTTGATTTTCCTTGAGTTTACTCTTGAGGGGACCTGGATCAGGGGTCTGAGCAGGTGTGGGTCAGGCACTAGTTCCCAAGGCAAGAGCTCGGAGAAGCAAGAACACCTTTGCAACAATCCACTTTCTATCCTCTTACAAAAAATAAAATACATAAACACATACATACATATATATGTGTCTGCATGTGTGTGAGTATGTGTATGTGTGTGTGTGTGTGTGTGTGTATAAAAATTTTTTTTATACCACCTTGACAGCTGCCTCCTACCCTGGCTCAAATCTCCTCTACACATAAACTAGCTCGAAGGAGCCTCTGTCCCCAGCTGTCACTCCAGGTTTATGTTCTTTTTTTCTGGTTCCTTTGGGAGTGATAAGGGCAAAGGAACAAGCAGAGGAATTAGTGGGCCAATGTAGGCTAAACTGGAACTAGAAGCCCCTCCCACAACACGTTTTGCTCATGGACTGGAAATAACTCCATTGCATTCTTATTCTGAATGACAGTTATATTGTTTAGTAAAATTTAGGTTGATGGTTATTTCTCCCTCAATATTTTGAAGGTATTAGCACACCATCTCCTGGCTTCTGTTGTTGCTGTTGAGAAATCAGCCATAAATTTTATCATTCTTTTGTACCTTTCATGTCCTGTTGCCATATCCTCACTTTCCACCTACTTCAGGTACTTTTAAGATCTTGTTTTTGTCGTTGATGTTTAAAGGTTACAATGTGACATGTCTGGGATGGATTTCCTTTTCTTGTTATGACTAGAAGTTGGATTGGATTGGACAGTTAGCCTGTCTTATATCAGAAGAATGAGATTTTTCATGGATTCTAGAAAATTCTGAGCCCCTAACTTTCCAAATATTGACTCTATGACATATCTTTTTCTCTCCTCCTGAAACTATAATTAAAAGTATATCAGACCTTATTATTTCTTTTCATTTTATCTTTTCCATTTGTGTCACTTATTCCAAGTACTTTCTTTAGGTCTATCTTTACTTTTTAAAAAATATTTTATTTATTTTTTTGAGAGAGAACAAGACAGCAAGAGAGAACATGAGCAGAGGGGGAGAAGCAAAGGGAGAGGGAGATGCAGATTCCCCACTGATGGGGGGAGCCCAACACTGAGGATCCCAGGACCCCAAGTCATGGCCTGAGCCAAAGGCAGCTGCTTACTGAACCGAGACACCCAGGCACCCCTCTTTAAGTTTATCTTGAGCATACTAATTTTTTTTTCATCTTAGATTAATTTTCTAGGCAACTCATCTGTGGAGTCTCCAAGAGCAATCATTAAATTTTTTTCCTTTTCAGATTATTTTATTATTAAAGCTTACTGGTTATTTTTTTTAAAGATTTTTTATTATTTATTTGACAGAGAGAGATCACAAATAGGCAGAGAGGCAGGCAGGGAGAGAGAGGAGGAAGCAGGCTCCCTGCTGAGCAGAAAGCCCGATGCAGGACTCGACCACAGGACCCTGAGATCATGACCTGAGCCGAAGGCAGCGGCCTAACCCACTGAGCCACCCAGGCGCCCAAGCTTACTGGTTATTTTGACAGTCTTTTTTTAATGTATCATACTTTCAATTTCTGTGTTTTTTTAAGATTAAAAAAACCACTATTTTATATTCTATATTGTTATTTTAATATTGTTATTTTAATTTACACACCTGTACTTTTTCTGAAATTAATTCCATTTTTTAAAATCATGAAATCAAGCTCCTTAGAACACTATCTTACTTTTCAACTTTTTATACTTGGGTTTAAGATGCCTTCTCCCAGAAGGTATTTACATTGGCTTTTATTACCAGGCACCTGGGATCAATTCTAAACTACTAACTCATGATGACTTCGAGTACAGACGTATGTATTTGTTATTTCTCTTTTACCTGGAGTCAAAATAAAACAAGCAAGTAGTTTCACTGTCTTGTGTCTTCCCCCTGGTTTCCACTGGTGGCTCTGTGTGTGTGTGTGTGTGTGTGTGTGTGTGTGTTTTCAAGAGCCTTTGATCTGAACTCCCAAGTTATAACAAGTATAGTATTTTGTGTTTTCTTCCTTTAGGGCAAGGTTTGATTAAATCCCAGTTCCTGGACAACCAGGAACCTATAGGTGCTACCAGGCGAGCAATAACATCAGCCATCCCTTTCTCTCTGGACTTGAGTGTTCTCATCCTTCCGAACTTAATGGGACCACTCTTTTCTTCAACCCTGTAATGCATTTTAAAAGATTTTTAACACATTCTATCTAGAAAGTTTAGCTCTGAGACAGAAGTGTGCCCCATATATGTTATAATTGTCAAAGGATGTATATGTGTGTAGTGTGTAGTTAAAAGATTAAACCGAGGCATGCTAAAATTTTTTTGCATGTGTCTTAGGGTTTTTTAATTAACAAATTAATTTTTAGAGCAGCCTTAGATTTACAACAGTATTGAACAAGAAGTAAAGACTTCCCAAATACCCATCTCCACACACACATACGAAGTCCCCCCAACTTATTGGCATCATGCCTCACAAGGGTACATTGCTTACAATCAGCGAATATAACATTATCACCCAAAGTTCATAGTTTGCATTAGCGTTCACTCTTGGTGAACATTCTATGGGTTTAAATGTTTAAAATGTCTGTATCTACCATTACAGTATCACACAGAATAGTTCCACGGCCCTAAAAATCCTCTGTGCTCTGCCAATTCATTCTTCCCTGCCCCTAACCCCTGGCAACCAGGTTAGGGGATTTTTTAAAAAATCTTTTTTACTGACTCCATTGTTTGCCTTTTCCAGATTGCATATACTTGGAATCATATAGTTATGTGGCCTTTTCAGTTGGCTTCATTCACTTAGTGATACGCATTTACATTTCCTTCAGGTCTTTCCATTGCTTGATTACTTATTTCTTTTTAGCAATGAATAACGTTCCATTTCTGGATATACCACAAAATTTGTTTGCTCATGCATCGACTAAAGAACATTGCAGTTGTTCCCAAGTTGGGGCAATTATAAAACTGCCAGAAGAAATCTATTATAAAATTCATGTGCATATTTTTGTGGGGACATAAGCGTTCAGTTCACATGGGCAAATACAAGGGAACACAACTGCGGGATTGTACAGTAAGAGTATGCTTAGTTTTATAAGAAATTGCCAGAGGATCTTCCAAAGTGCCAGGAGCATTTTGCATTCCCATCAGCAATGAAGGAGAGTTTCTGTTTGCTCCACCTTCCTCCCCAGAACATGGTGTTGTCATTGTTTGGGATTTTGGCCATTCTAATAGGTGTGTGGTATTAACATTTCTAAGACTCTGTTTGAGCATTTATAGATTCCCAAGCAGGCAGTGCCAAACCAGGAGTGGTTAGGGGTGCTCTGCTGACTGAAGCTAGGGAGAAGCTTTATGTAGAGAAAGCACAGAAACAAAGAAAGAAACTTTCCTTTCTTTCCTTTAGGAACCTCCCTTTAGTTAACTGTTCTTCATAAAATACTTGTTGAGAAAACACTGCGTGCCAGATTCTTTAAGAGGCCATGCACAGAGAGAGCTGACCAAGACTCTCACGGAGCTTATGGTGTAGTGTGTGAAACAGATAAGTAAACAACAATAATAAGTCATTGTGAGAAATAATAGGGTATAAGCAATACAGGATGTCCTAGGAGTTCGTACTGATTCAGAACTCAAGAGTTAGAGTTCGCTAGAAAACTTCCTGAGCAAATGCTTCTAACACGGGAACATTCAAGAAGGAGCAGTGTTTTCACGGGGAATGAAGGTATTTGAAACAATGCATTTCCCTTAAAACTTTGTTTCCCGTTTTTTAGCTTTCCTTCACTATGTTCACAAAATGCCTCTTCTCACTTTTGGATGATCCCCTCTGAGATCTTCTGTGTGTGTCACTCTCCTTGAGAATGACAGGAAGAGAATTAGAAAAAGTTGTAACCTCTTGTTACTTGATAGCATTTGATTTCATCTGTCCTATTTTTTGCAGTCGGCCTCGGCCAAGTCCACCGATGTGATCATACTGCCCTCTGGAGGAGTAATTTAGCAATGGCCTTTGAAAGTATGTTAAAAATTTGAGATCTTGAAAAAAAAAGCAGTTCTCATGGGATGAAAAGACATGGGAGGGGGCACCTTCAATGCATGATTACTGAAGGAGGCCAATCTGAAAAGGCTAAACACTATATGATTTCAACTCCATGACATTTTGAAAAAGTCAAAACTATGGAGAAAATAAAAGATCAGTGGTTATGAGGGGTTGGAGCTGGGGGAGGGGGAGAGATAAGACGAGGAAGAACTCAGAGGATTTTTAAGACAATGGAAATAATCTATGTGGTATTAAATGATGGGTATATGTTATTATCTTTTTGTTCCATAGAATGTAGAGTTAACCAAGAGTGAACCCTAAGATAAATTATGGACTTTGAGTGGTTATGATGGGTTAATGTAGGTTCACCCTTGGTTAAGGGAAAAAAAAAAAAAAAAGTATCATTCTGGTGGGGGTGTTAAAACTGGGGGAAGCTGTACATTTGTGGGAATGAGGGTATATGGGAGATCTCCTTACCTTCCTTTCAATTCTGTGGTAAATCTACACTGCTTTTAAAAAAATAAACTCTTAAACAGATTTATCTGAAATGTAAGTGGAATTTGGATGGAGAGAAGAGATGCATAATTGTATTAGGTCAAACATCATAATCTAATTAACTCTCCAAAATTCAATTATAGAGAAGTGTAAATGGTTTACTTTTCCTGATATTAAAGAAAAGTTGCTTTATTTATTTATTTATTTTTAATTTCACAGGTCTTAAGGAGATAGCATTTGGCGGTGTTGTAAGACTGGGTAGAAAGGGGAAATTTTGACATATCCAATGTAGAGGTTTTTTTTTTTTTTTTAAGTTTAAAGCTCATCAGGACTTTTATTTCTCTCATTTCTAAACTTCTTTTAGAGTGAAGGTTAGAAAGGATGGAGGTAGTAAACTATTTCATTTCAAGTGAAATAAACTATTTCATTTCAAAGCTTATAAATCTTATTATTTTATGCTGAAGCCAAACTATATTGGGTCTACTTGTCCATAATTTAATAAATATTCATTTTTGATTTTTGTATTGGCAAAAATAAAACATTGAAGTAACATGCTTATAATTCAAAATTTTTCATTTTAAAACAAAGATTTTTAAAAACAAAAGAGTTAGCTTAAAAATATAGATTTTCAGGTTTTCACCAAATAGCTGTAATCAGAGATGGATTAGTAGTTCTGGATCCTAAATGATATTCACTTTATTGGGTACAATTGGATACAAGCAATTTAGGTACCAAACTGCAAACATCATAGGCAAAAAGTAAAAGTCCAATGATAATTTGATTAAAAAGTTATAAAGCTATCAATGTAATTTCTGAAATGCCAGTGCATAGGAGAGCTAAATGCTCCTTAGTTCAATCCAATTCATAAATTTTATCTTTTGTGTGAACGTTTATTACACCGAGGTTCTGTTCTTATTTAATTACCTGAGAACTATGTCTTTCATTTAAAGATTATTTATTTACTTCTTTACTTGAGAGAAAGAAAGAGGAGAAGCAGAGGGAGAGGGAGAAGCAGGCTTCCCACGGAGCAGGGAGCCCAATGTGGGGCTTGATCCCAGGGCCCTGAGATCATGACCTAAGTCAGAGGCAGCCGCTTAACCAACTGAGCCACCCAGGTGCCCCTGAAACTGGGGCACCGAGTTTTTGCAACAGATGATGGTCCTGGAGCATTTGAGGGCTGGAAATGAGATGAGATGGGGCAGTATTTTCACATAAATGGTCATATATCCAACAGATATCCATATATTTGTTTTCTCTAGGTTTATTGTTCAAGTGTTGCTAAGAGGCATATGCAGTTATTAAACACATGGTCAACATGACCACTTAGGAAAATTATCCTTTAATACTAAGGAGTAAACTAAGACAGCTGGAAGAGCAAATATAAAATGGTTGGGGATCAAATGATTTGTAGCTTTGACTGTCACCTCTTTCTTTCAATAGATGAAGGCCCCAAATATTCTTCAAGTTAAAGTAAATCATTGATATAAATAGTTACAATGCCTCAAACTTTTAAGCCAAAAGCAATCACTCAAGCTATTGCCATGGTGATTGCAAAATCTGTTTGAGTAATTCCATCCACTGTGTGCTCCCATTCCAACTGTGGTCAAAGTGCAGCTAAGACCTGAAATGGATTTTAAATGCAAGCAGAACACAAACTACCAATGCAGAGGCTTCATGGGTACACTAGTGACACATTTGTGATAGTTCTATGTGCTTAGACGTTATTTACCCAGGCACCCACATCTGAAAAAGATGATTGGCAAACTAAAGTACTGCCAGAAAATAAAAGCCAGTATGGAAAAATAGTGAGCAAATGGGCTGTAATAGGAAATAGCTGAAGGAAGCAAGGGAAATTCACTCATTCAACAAATAAGTCACAGAGAATAGATGTACCAGACACCGGTCTAGGACTGAAGCTTACAGTGATAAATGGAACAAGTAAGAAGTACCATCCTCATAGAATTTATATTCTACCAGAGAAAACAAATAACAAACACAATAAATGATTAAAATTTCTAGTATGCAAGGTAGCCATAAAGAGTTGGGTCTTCTATTCTCAAGAAGCGTTCTCACGTTTTGGGGGAGCCTTGTTTGAAGTGTAGATAATAACAAAAATTTAGCCAATATCAATATATTGCATGTGGACTTAAGATACAATCTAAACATTCTTTAAAAAACAAAACTAGATCATACAAGAAAATTTGAGACACACATTATGGTGTTACTCATAATTTTGGTTACTGACATCATCTTGGGGTTAATATTTTTAATTGCCAGGTATTTGTTTCCTTGACAAAAAGACCCTTAAATGATTCCTCACAGATTATTAGTTTTAATGTATAAATATATGTAAAGTGACAGGTATAGTACTTAACAGAGTTTAGCTGTCTCATAGGCAAAGAAGAAGGTCCTTCTGTCCAAGAACTTCTCCATCTCTGACATGCCGAAGTGTCCCAAATTTTGGCGCCAGGAGGAGGCTTGAGTTCAGTGCAGTATACAGTGGATAAAAAGAGGAAGGGCTAGGTGACATTCTGGAAAAGGCAAGACTATGAAGACAGTACCAAGACCAGCAGTTACCAGAGGCTGGGGAGAGGAAGGATGGGTGGGCGGGATACAGAGCATTCTTAAGGCAGTGAAAAGTCCTTGTGTGAAACTATGACAGAGGTCCATGTCATCATACATTTGGATATACATCTGGATATATAACACCAAGAGTAAACCCTCAGCTGTGGACTTTGGGTGGGAATGATGTGTCGATGTAGGCCCATCAGTTATAATAAGAATGTATACTCCGGTGTGGGATGTCAGGTGTGAGGGAGGCTATGCATGAGTGAGGGCAGGAAACCTCTGGACACTTCACTCAATTTTTCTGTGAACATAAAACTGTTCTAAAAAAAAGAAAAGTCAATTTTTTAACAAAATAGTACTCACATGCAATTTTTAAAATTACTGGATGTGTTAGACAAACAAACACAAAAGAGGAAGGGACAGAGCTAGGATAATGGGCAACTAGCTGGAAACAGGAGTTATTACCTGAATACCTGGGTGGGCAGAAGATGGGGGAGATGTGTTGGAAAGAAATGTCAAAAGGCAAACTATCTAATTAGCTTCTCCTAGGGTTGATGCAGGGCACCGAAGGTCATAGTTAGATGCAATGGAACTTTATTATACTCGAGTTCAATTTAATTAGCAGCTTGGTATTACAAGGAATCAAATAGTGCTTATAGAAAGTACATGAGCCTTGAAATCACTCAAAAAAATTTAAATCCCACCTGGGCCATTTACCACCTAGGTGATTTTGGAAAAGGTGAACCTGAGTTGCTTGTGTGATAGTTTAAACATTTATAAAATGAAGGCTGCAGTACCTAAGATGGTAGAGACAATTAATGGAATGAATATATATATATATATATATATATATATATATATATTTTTCAATATATATATTAGCAATGGACATCAGCTTTTCTCATTCATCTCAACACCAGATTGTTGCTTTTATGATATGTACAAATACCATTGAGTGTATTGGTGTAGAGTCTATTAGATTCCATGTTCATAAAGTGCTATCTGACTTAGTGACAGATTTCTCCTGTAGTTTCTCATCATTTAAAAAAACACATATTTTGAGACGTAGAGAACTCAGCTCTGCTCTAACCATAAAAACATTTTGAAGAAAGTGAAAGTCAACAAAGGAGGAGACAGGCAGTGACAAATGTATTTCTCAACATGATAATGGGGTCTATTCTTAAACTCTCCACAAATTAAGAGTCACCATTAAGTACAGCAACAAGAAGGCAGAAAAAACTCTCAGGCTGAATTTGGAGTTACATTTTCATGTATCATCTAAGCAGAATTCTTCTTGTTTCCAAAGGAATTAATTTAGCCTTGGATATTGTCACTCATTTCTGGTGAAGTGTTACAGATACTTGAAACAGAAAGCTTGAGTCTATTATAAAGGATTAACATTTTCATATACTTTTATTAAAAAAGTTCTTTGTCACCATCAATTTTTTTTAAAGAAATGGAACAAATAATCCTAAAATTTATATGGAACCAGAAAGACCCTGAATTGCCAGAGGAATGTTGAAAAAGAAAACCAAAGTTGATAGCATCACAATTCCAGATTTCAAGCTCTGTTACAAAGCTGTCGTCATAAAGACAGTATGGTACTGGCACAAAAACAGACACACAGATCAATGGAACAGAATAGAGAGCCCAGAAATGGACCCTCAACTCTATGGTCAACTCATCTTCGACAAAGCAGGAAAGAATGTCCAATGGAAAAAAGACAAGTCTCTTCAACAGATGGTGTTGGGAAAATAGGACAGCCACAAGCAGAAGAATAAAACTGGACCTTTTCCTTACACCACACACAAAAACAGACTCAAAATAGATTAAAGATCTCAACGTGACACAGGAATCCATCAAAATCCTTGAGGAGAACACAGGCAGCAACGTTTTCCTCCTCGGCCACAGCAACTTCTTCCTAGACACATCACCAAAGGCAAGGGAACCAGGGGCAAAAATGACCTACTAGGACTTTATCAAGATCAAAAGTTTCTGCACATCAAAGAAAACAGTCAACAAATCCAAAAGAAAACTGACAGAATGGGAGAAGATATATGCAGATGATATATCAGATAAAGGGCTAGTACCTAAAATCTATAAAGAACTTATCAAACTCAACACCCAAAGAACAAATAATCCAGTCAAGAAATGGGCAGAGGACATGAACAGACATTTCTGCAAAGAAGACATCCAGATGGCCAACAGACACATGAAAAAATGCTCCACATCACTCGGCATCAGGGAAATACAAATCAAAACCACAATGAGATACCACCTCACACGAGTCAGAATGGCTAAAATTAACAAGTCAGGAAACGACAGATGCTGATGAGGATGTGGAGAAAGGGGAACCCTCCTACACTGTTGGTGGGAATGCAAGCTGGTGCAACCACTCCAGAAAACAATATGGAGGTTCCTCAAAAAGCTGGAAATAGAGCTACCCTACAACCCAGCAATAGCACCACTGGGTATTTATCCTAAAGATACAAACATTGTGACCTGAAGGGGCATGTGCAGCCAAATGTTTATAGCAGTAGTGTCCACAATAGCCAAACTATGGAAAGAACCTAGATGTCCACCGACGGATGAATGGATAAAGAAGCTGTGATTTATATACACAATGGAATACTATGCAGCCATCAAAAGAAAACTAAATCTTGCCATTTGCAACGACGTGGATGGAACTAGAGGGTATTCTGCTAAGTGAAATGTCAGAGAAAAACAATTATCACATGATCTCTCTGATATGAAGAATTTGAGAGGCAGGGTAGGGGTCATGGGAGATAGGGAAGGAAAAAATGAAACAAGATGGGATCAGGAGGGAGACAAACCATAAGAGACTCTTAATCTCATGAAACAAACTGAGGGTTATGAGTGGGTGGGAGGGGGATAGGTATGGAGTGGCTGGGTTATTGACATTGGGGAGGGTATGTGCCACAGTGAGTGCTGTGAATGGTGTAAGCCTGATGATGCATGGACCTGTACCTTTAGGGCAAATAATACATTATATGTTAAAAAAAAAAGTCATTTATCCCCTACCTTTGATAATATCCACTTAGAAAAAAATACTTATTTACATGTTTGTTTTCACTGGGTAGATAGTTCCTTTACCTCTTTTTGTATTCCTTGTAAGCCACAGATTCACTATATGCTACATTTACATTTTCTCATGTGTTGCATCAGTTAATGAAAGAGAAGGTAAGAGATAAAGGTATTTGTTAGCTAATTTGTGCTCTTTTGGCTTGCTCTAAGTAGTTGTCCCAAAGTGTTGAAAAATACAGCAAAGTCCTGACTAAATTATGTCTACATTGATGACATTTTTCTTCTCAAGGAAGAAAGGATTGTTAAAAGTGAGAGATCAGACCTCTGAGTACATTCTAACAGTGTCTCATATATAAAATGAACTCAGTAAACATTAGATTAATATAAACATGAATGGACCAGAAGGCTTAAATCTGTTAATTAAGAATTTATGGCACCTTTCTGCATGAATTATTTCTGTAATTCAGAAGCCATTTAAAATTCAGAACTAGGAGAAAATTGATATGTTTCATTAAGCTGAATTATCAAATAAATGAAGCTTACCACTTAAAATCCTAAAGACTTTTTTTTATGGGAATATCTCCAAAATGTACATACACTACTCAAGCCGGGGGTCATGCCCCTGAATGAACATCAGTGGTCGTGGGGGCGGTGGGAGGTGGGGGCAGAGGGATGCTGTTATCCAATGAGGCTCCCAGGGCAAATCCCACAAGTAGTTCTTGAACAGCCACAAAGCATTGGATTTGAGGTGTCTTGCCACTAACTTAGATTTTATTCTTGTTTTCTCCCTCAGCCTCAGGTTGAGGGCACTTCCCTTTTGTGGCACCAAGATATCTGTCTCTAGGAGCTTGACTCTGTCCTTTCATTCTTGATTGCCTGTCATAGTTTTTTTTTTTTAATTTTTAAATTTTTTATAAACATATATTTTTATCCCCAGGGGTACAGGTCTGTGAATCGCCAGGTTTACACACTTCACAGCACTCACCAAAGCACATACCCTCCCCAATGTCCATAACCCCACCCCCCTTCTCCTAACCCCCCTCCCCCCAGCAGCCTGTCATAGTTTTGAAGCCTATAAACCAGATCATTTCCTACTTTCGATTCACGTGTGCAGTGCCATGCAGATTATGACGTGTATGAACTCTAAGATATCTTTTGGTGACTCCCAAGTCCTTTTGATCATTTTTTTTTCTGAATCCATGGCCTATCAAGACAGTTGGTTTGCTGGACCAGCCACAATAACTGAGATTTCACCCAAATCATAGCACGCAGCTGCTGCTGACAAGCAGGTTGGTCTTACTCATTGGCATCTCTTTTTTTCGCCCCTAAGCCAGATTCCTCTTTTTAAATCAACAATAATTCCTTCCTTCTAAGCCCATCCAAAATACATCTATCTGATCCCTTGTAAAAAAGTTCCCAATACACAGCTCTCTCAAGTATGCTGTTCTAATGTGAATTTGGGGCTCCTAGGTTAATATACAGTGCCCTATATAACATACATCTGTGAAAAAAAAAAGACTAAAACTATTATAGTATTAGTTCCAACTACTCTGAAAAATGAGTTTCCTACTGACATTTCATAAATGAGGGAATTGAGAGGTGGAGAAGCCAAGTATTTTGTCTGAAGTCAAATAGTCAGAATAATGATTTCATTCTGTCCCTCTTAAGAGACCCTGCCTTCTCGCATGTTTCACTGTCTCTTTATTTCAATGAAAATTTTACAAATATCTTCTACTTTTAGTCTATGTTTTTGCCTAAAATCATCTCAATACAGGGTATAAATCTCGAGTTTTTAAAGTAGAAGCAGCTCAAACGACCACCCAAGCAGACATGATTTAAAGACGAAGAGCCTGTGCAAGTAGTGAACCAGGCAAGTGCCAAAACTACGATTGTCATTTCCTTAAGCTCCTGAAAGATGATGTGCCCTGAGTAGTCAATTCCACAGCACGTGCGAAAATGAGACTTACTCTGGGTCACAGGTGAGACCTACACACTCAGTAGTTATCACTATGGGCAAGAAATAGCATGAACGATGTCCCTTACCTTGGCACTGAAACGGCTAAAATCCAGAAATTTTCTCTTCCGAAAATTTTTGGCATTTCTCAAACAGTGTTGTGAGTCTCAGGACAGGCTGAAAATAAGTCATGATGTTGTTACAATTGCGCCGTCTTCTGGTTACTTTGTAGAATTACACAAATTAGATGACAAGGACTTTTTTGTTTTGAAAGAGAACTTTTGCCTTATTATTATTATTATTATTATTATTATTAATTTTCATTAATACATAATGTATTATTTGCTTCAGGGGTACAGGTCTGTGAATCATTAGCCTTACACAATTCACAGCACTCACCATAGCACACACCCTCCCCAACATCCATAACCCAGCTATCCTAACCCTCCCTCCCAACCCTCCAGCAGCCCTCAGTTTGTTTCCTGAGATTAAGACTCTCTTATGTTTTGTCTCAGGTCTTTTCTAAGTAACCATTTTCTTTAAGTTGGTGGATCTTTATTTATTGGCTACACTGTGTATAGTAATGGGGCATGAATACTGAGGACACAAAGAAAGAAAATGGGAACATCAATGAGCTACTAAAAAATGAAAAGTATGCCTATTGATTCAGAACCAGTTCACAAACTTCTGTAATGACATTTTAAAAAGTCAATGAAGCTTAGGGCCTCAAAACAAAGAAAATTTTACAAAAATGAATAACCATGGGACACCTGGGTGGCTCAGTCATTAAGCGTCTGCCTTCAACTCAGGTCATGATCCCAGGTTCCTGGGTTTAAGCCCCTGCATCAGGCTTCCTGCTCTGTGGGAAGCCTGCTTCTCCTTCTCCCACTCCCTCTGCTTGTGTTCTCTCTCTTGCTGTGTCTCTCTCTGTCAAATAAATAAATAAATAAAATCTTTAAAAAGAAAAAGAAGAAGAATGTAAAAAAAAAGAAACCTCTGTATGACAATTAGTGACACAACACACAAACAGAACTCTGTTAATCAGAATGGGCAGGCAGCAGCTTTCGGGTCCATGGTCACATCCTCACAGTTTCTAGCAATCCACTCACCAATATTTACTCAAAATCTCCCTCAACCTATATGCTGCTTTGTGCTAGGATCTGTTCTCTGAACTGGACATACAGTTGGGAACAAAACAAGTTCTGTCCCTAAAGGAGTTTACATTCTAGAAGGGGTGAGTAGGAGGAAGGGAGAGAAAAATCAAAAAAGTAAATATACAGCAGATGATGATAAGTGATCAGAAGATAAAGAAGCAGGCAAGGGTAGAGGAAGGAGCACAGAGGATCAGGAAAACCCAGATCCCATGAAAGAGATGGAGTGGAGGTAGAGGAAGGGTGGGAAGAGTGTTCTAGGCCGAGAAAAGAGCAAATACAAAGGCCAGGAAACAGGTGCAAGTGAGGGGCCAGACTCCACGGAGCCTTTAGATCCAGGATAAGAAACTGGCCTTTCCTTTCCTCTGAATGAGAAAGAAGACCGTCAGAAGGCTTGGAGACAAAGAAGCAATGTGAAGGGGAGAAAGAAAGCTGTTAGCGACAGTGACGGCAGATCTGTGCCACAGGAACGTACTCCAGAATTATTGCTAAGCAGAGGAACATCTCTTACTACTGTCCTCCCAGCTGCTGTGGTCCCGAAGCCAATAACCCATCCCAGCCATTATTTTCTGCATATTCTTCCCCTTGCTAGGCTTGGCTACAAGGCTGACCTGTTAGGATTCACCTGTAGGTCTTACTAAACGTTAGTTTGGGTCATTTCTTTATTATTATCTGAATATTACCAGACTCAGCACTTCGCTCTTCATAGGAATATACACTAACGTGTTCATGCTTCGACCTGTCAAAGCAGAGTGATACAGTGTAGCTTAAGGTAGGTTAAGCCAGCAGGACACAAGGAAGGGAAATGTTCAACAAAGAATGGAAGAAGATAGAAGAGTCTGGTGTGGCTGAACTATTATAAATTCCTGCAAAAATGCATGTCTCACAGGCATTATATATATAAAAAAATATATAGTTAAAGATTCTATTTATTTATTTATTTATTTATTCATTCATTCATTCATTTATTGAGAGAAAGCCTGTGTACAAGGAAGGGGATGGACAGAGGGAGAAAGAGAATCTCAAGCAGACTCTGTGCTGAGCGCACCCAGCACAGGGCTTGATGTCACAACGCTGCGATCGTGACCTGAACCGATGTAAAGAGTTGGATGTTTAGCCGACTGAGCCACCCAGGCACCCCGGCATCTGATATTTTATATACTCAAAATGGAACTCATGATATTGACTCCTAGCACCCAAACTTGCTCTTCTCATTATAATCTCTAGTTTAGTAAATGGCACCACCTCAGACCAGCTGCTATGTCGGAAACCTTGGAGACATTCTTTTTTCTTTTTAAAAATTTTTATTAACCTATCATGTATTATTAGCTGCAGGGGTACAGGTCTGTAAATTGCCAGGTGTACACTTCACCACACTCACCATAGCACATACCATCTCCAATGTCCATACCCCAACCACCCTCTCCCTACCCCGCTACATGCCCCTGCCCCCCACCGCTGCAACCCTCGGTTTGTTTTGTGAGCTTAAGAGTCTCTTATGGTTTGTTTCCTTGGAGACCTTCTCACACTGACTTCTCTCATATCCTATAACCCTCATCAGTCACTGAGTACTACTGATTCTGCAAATTACTTCCATCTCCCGTCATCTATATCCAAGCCACAATTATTGCTCATCTGGACCACAATAATTGGTTTCCCTCCTTTTGTCCACGCCCTCTACACCCTATTCATTTAGTACCCACGATCAAATTCTCTTTAAAAAATTATGATGCCTCTGCCTTGTTTAAGATTCTTTTTTTTTTTTTAAAGATTTTATTTATTTATTTGACAGACAGAGATCACAAGTAGGCAGAGAGGCAGGCAGAGAGAGAGAGGGAAGCAGGCTCCCTGCTGAGCAGAGAGCCCGATGCGGGACTCGATCCCAGGACTCTGAGATCATGACCTGAGCTGAAGGCAGCGGCTTAACCACTGAGCCACCCAGGTGCCCCTGCCTTGTTTAAGATTCTTAGTAACTTCCCACTCTCCTTAGAAAAATGTTGAAAATTCTTAGTATTAGGGGCACCTGGGTGACTGAGTGGGTTAAAGCCTCTGCCTTCAGCTCAGGTCATGATCGTAGGGTCTTGGGATGGAGCCCCGCATCAGACTCTTTGATCAGGGGAAGCCTGCTTCCCCCTCTCTTTCTTTCTGCCTGCCTCTCTGCCTACTTGTGATCTCTGTCAAATAAATAAAATATTAAAAAAAAATTCTTAGTATTACCTCTTCCAAATTACACATCCATACACAGATGTTTTAGACCCTCAACTCTGTGAAAGGTATGTTAAATGCCTGCTTACGTGCTATAAAATCACACAGCCAATTACATTTACAAAATCCTACCCTAATTAATCCACTCCTTATCCTGACTTCCAAAATTTCTCAAACATCTTTAATTTTTTCAAAAAATATTCTGAGAATGTCAACAAATATCAATGGGAAGTTGTTTTGCATGTGACTTTGTTAAGAAAAATACCTACCTAGCCAACCATTCCTTGACTACTTCCTTTCAAAGACTGTGGGCCCTAAATCTCTCACAGTGTAGTTTCTCCCATGTGATCCAAGCATAAACCTCAACAGAGAGGCGGGGTCGGTTTTCATCTGTCTCTCACTGGCTTTTATGACAACATCACAACGATGAATAATAAGTTATAATAGTACGTATTGACCACCCAGGTCACTAGTTTGCTACCTAGTTGTCAATAAAAATGATAAAGCAAATACGGAGAATGATTACAGTGGGAAAGGAAAAAAATGTCTAACATAAATAACTCTCTCACATAATATGAAAACAGATGTAGCTGAGGAACCTGAGTAGACCAATTATTATATGACTATAGGCAGGTTATTTAATCTCTCAGAAATTCAATATCTCCATTTAAAGATAGGCTCTTTAGAAAGAAGGCAAGACTCCTCTTATAGGATTGAGAAAATAAATGAAGGATATACATAAAGCAAATGAGAATTGGCAAGAATAAAGCAAGCACGAAGCCTCTTAGATCCAATCGCATTTAAATCTGACGTAATAAAATCTTAGATTTTGTAGATTAATGACTGCCTTAAAAGAATAATACTATAAATTAAAGACATCTTCCCCTTGTAATATTGAAATGCCACTGGCTTCAGAATCATTGAGAGAAGAACTGACCTAAAAGAAAATCCAGTAGTTAATGGTGAATCTCATTAGCTGAACTATGGCTCCTTCTCCTGGGGGATGCCGCTCACACTGAGGGGGCTGCGGAAGTGTGTAGAACTCACTGGAGAAAGAGAGGATCGTGTACCGTATGTGGACTGTGGGATCAGCTGGGTTTTCCTGTCATTTGTCTTCCATTGAGGACTCAGCCAAAAGTCGGCAACGACCACGAGATCGAGGAATGCATATCCTTCCAGATGATTCTTGTACCCAATCATGAAGAGCCCCCAATTTCTGAGTCCTTAAAGATGAGGACCCAGACAGCATGAAGGAGAGAAGAGTTACTGCTCTGTTATTGTGCCTGACTGAATGCCTTTCCCGCAGAATATGTAAGTATAATAAAGCAGTTGTTCTAAGCCAGTGAAACAGCTAGACCTGTATGGGTTCGAACAGTTGTATGTAAAACCACGTGGTAGAGAAATGTGGAAGCTGGAAACAAGAAGTCTCCATGACAAAAACATGGCACTGGCTTTTACACTGGGTTAGGTGGGGTCTGAACGGGCCTTCAGGAGACTGTGAGTAAAAGCCGAAACCATTTCAGGGACAGAGGGAAAGGTTGGGCAGACAGAAGAAAGTGTTATTGGACATTGGAGGAAAGAAGATACTTGTTGGGATGTGTTAGAGAGTTTAGCAAAATTGTTGTCCGTGGTAACAAAAGAAAATAGGAAAAAAGTCACATTTGTGTTGGAAGTCCAGGACACACGGGTTGAGTATATAGCAACGTATAACCACTTGTAAATAAATCATAAGGACTCCATAAAGACCTTTAGTTACTAGTTGTGGGCTCTTTCTGAGCCTTTCACCTGTGACTTTTGAGTCTAATCTCTTGAGCTTCTTTTTAGAGATTTATTTGTTTGAGACAGAGTGTGCACGTGTCCCCACATACACAAATGGGGGGAGGGGCAGAGGGAGAGGGAGAGAATCTCAAGCAAGCTCCATGCTTAGGGCAGAGCCCCATGCAAGGCTCAAGCCCACGACCCTGAGATCAGGACCTGAGCCAAAATCAAGAGCAGGACTCTTTTATTTTATTGAATTTTTTAAAAAAAGATTTTATTTATTTATTTGACAGAGAGAGACACAGAGAGAGAAGGAACATAAGCAGGGGGAGTGGGAGAGGGAGAAGCAGGCTTCCCACTGAGCTGCGAGCCCGATGCAGGTCTCGATCCCAGGACCCTGGGATCGTGACCTGAGCTAAAGGCAGATGCTTAATGACTGAGCCACCTGGGGGCCCCTCTCTTGAGATCTTATCATCTCCATCAGCTTTGCTGGGGGCATTTCATGTATGCATTGAGATACCAAAGTTAATATTAAAAACTATGAAATTAAAGAAGATAATTCGTTGGCATTTTTGTACTACTCACGAGATGAGAGGGAGGACATATACAAATGTGGTCCTTGTTAAATAATGGTAATAATTAATGTTTACATAAGGCTTTAAATTGACATGCGTATTGACATATATAATCTCAGTTTCTCCTCTCACCCTGTGAAATAGTTGTCATTCCCTTTTATATATGAAAACTATCCACAGTAAGTTATTTGTCCAAATTTACGGCTGATAAGTAGCTCACCAAGGGCTGCATGCAAGGTTCTGGTATCTAAGCCTTTTGTTCTTTCATCGATATCAAGAATTCTATATAATCATTTGTGACTTGTAAAGTTTTTGATTATATAGCGATTCCTACCTATGATGATAGTTATGATTGTTAGTTTTTAAAGGACAGAATTTCATCCAATTGAGAGACCATTACATGCCACTCTAAAAATAAGACCTATACTGTAGTCAAGTTCTTAAAAGAATTGGAGAAAATATAGATTATTTCAATTAAATGCGAAGAGAAATATTGGAAAAAGTTATACAAGAGGTAATTATTCCCATTACCAGGTACTTTGTGTACAGAAGGATTCACTACAGGCTCCATTAAGTAATAGTTATTGATGAACTTTAATTTCATTTATTGGAATGTAATTTTCATAAAACTTAGTAAAAATATGAGTTGTCACAGAGTTTTAAAAAAATCAGCTATTTTGTAAAGTAGAATAAATGTGCCTTTCTTATCTAATACTTTAGTTCTAAATTACTAGTAAAATAATCTGTATTTGTTCTTTGTTGGTGTCCAAGGGAACTCCAGGATTTAAGTGCTCTCATAAGCATTTCTGGAACACAACTATACGTAAGGCACATACTGCCAGATGGGGAGCACATCATTGCATTACCCACAACCCCTGATCCCCAGCAAAAGCACCACACAAACACTTGGAGGACAGGGCAGATTTTGGCAAGTGTCACACTGGAGGGACAGGAGGTAGAAGAGGAACTGGAGAAGAAGAGATTCAGTCTAGACTTACACGGCTTGGGCAAGCTTTGATGAGGACGGAGGAGCATGCTGAAAGTCTTCGAGTTGAAGGATGATGACAAAAACTCCTATGTCCACTCACGTTCTCTGGAACTCTTTCTAATACCCCGATCTCGTAGACTCAGTTTTGCAAATCCAAGTTCTTAGCCACCACTCTGTCTTTAATTCTAGATGTATTGATTGTTCCTGAAACCTTCATGTCAATGATGACCAATATGTCATGGCCTAGAATAAGACAGTTTTCAATGAATGGTCTTCATCTTCTCCACCAGACAATATATAAGAAAAAAAAAAAATAGTGAAGAGGAGACCAAACTGACATCTGTCCTGAGAGAAGCTGGTACAGAGGGAGACAGAGCCACTTGAGATCCAAACAGCGAAGCCTGTGGACCAGCTCGCCAGTCTCTTCTCTGAAACTCCGAGCTTTGATGGAAACTGGGAGAGACACCAAAGTTGGGAAAAGAGCGTTTTGATTTTCCAAGGGGAGAGGGTAAAGAAATTCCATACACCAGTGAGCTTGAGTTAGACCTTGGGTAACACCCCGAACAAGGTTATTTAAAGGGTGATTTGCTCCTCGGGTTTAATTGTGTCTTCCCCCAGATTCACAGGTTGAAGTCCTCACCATCAATATCTCAGAATACGGCTGTATTTGGAGACAGGGTCTTTAAAGAGGTGATTAAGTTAAAATGAGGTCATATGGCTGGGCCCATAATCCAATATGACTGTGTCCTACACTTAATCTCAGACAAAAGCCAAGAAGCCGTACGACTTGTGTCCTTTTACGAAGAGGAGTTTAGGACATAGTTATGCACAGAGGGAACACCGGGGGAGGACACAGGGAGAAGATGGCCATCTACCAGCCAAGGAGAGAGACCTCAGAAGAGACCAGCCCTGCTGATGTCTTGATCTCAGGCTTTCAGCCTTCAGAACTGTGAGGAAAAAAATGTTCTGTTATTTAAGCCACACCTGTCTGTGGTATTCATTATTATCAAGCAAATATACCTGCTAAAGCTAAGTACTAACCACAGGGCAGTGATGTAAAGACAATGATCTTTAAAGTTACCACAATAAAAACAGTATGATTTTATGATTTTTTTATGATTTTATAATTTTTTATGATTCTCTGTACTTATTCTATCATTCAGAATCTGGTCATAAGAGATAAAACATGCCAGCTATTTTAACAGAGAGAATATAATTAAAAAAAAGTTCATTGGAAAAAAAAAGTATTAACTAGCTATCTTACTTTCCTGGGGCTGTCATAACAAAGTACCATAGACTGGATGATTTAAACACCATAAATTTATTGTGTCTCAGTTCTAGAGGCTAGAGGTCTCAGATTAAAGTATCAGGAGGGTTGTTTCTCTCTGAGGGCTATAAGGGAGAATCTGTGAGGAGGATTCCTGGTTTCTGTTGGTTTTCTGGCAATCTTTGGCATCCTTATTTTTCTGAGACATCACCCTTATCTCTTCCTGTTCACACAGCATTCACTCTGTGCGCATGTCTGTCTCTGTGTCCACGTTTCCCGTTTTAATAAGGACACAGTCATATTGCATTAAGGCGCACCCAAATGATCTCCTCCTAACATGATCATCTGTAAAGACTTGTAAACCAAAACTAAAATGAAGTGTCTTGTGTCAGGGAAAAAGGAAATTGGCTAATGCAGGTGCATTAAAGGAAATGAAACTTAGGGCACCTGGGTGGCTCAGTTGGTTAAGCATCTGCCTTCGGCTCAGGTCATGATCCCAGAGTCGTTGGATGGAGTCCGAGATCAGAGTGCTTGCTCAGCGGGAAGTTTCCTTCTCCCTCTGCTCCTCACCCCACTCAGCTTTCTCAAATCAATACATAAAATTGCAAAAAAAGAAAAGAAAATAGAACTTAAGCTTACCTAGCAGAAGTTGTAGGAATTTTCAGCTCTTCTCAGAAATTCCTAGCGGATGCCAGCCAATGGCCAAATACCAAGTCTGCTCAAGCCATCTCTTGACTTCCTTGCTCCCCTGACTCAACTACCCTGATCCAAATAAGGGGAAAGTGCACTTTTTTCAGCTTAAAAAAAAAAAAAAACCCTAATAACTTCCACATTTACCCCCTTAAAAGTCCCTGTGAGCAACTCAAAACTCATTGCACTAGAGCCTGGAGTTTCCCGGCCTGCAGGTTGAAACCCTCACAAGAGACTCATCTTTCTCCTTTGTTTCACTCAGGGTGAAGAGCTCTTTTCTGACAGACCCTATTCCCAGATAAGACCGCAGTCACCAGGAGGAGGGGTTAGGGTCTCCAGATCTTTTGAGGGGACCCAACTGAATCCGTAATATTAGGCAACCTAAAAAGCAAAGCCTCATCACAGAGGTGGTAACTATAGGAAGAGCCGCCACCCCGAGGGCTGACGGGCGAAGGAAAGGAGTTGATTGCTCAAGTGTCAAAGCCTGGACAAGGGGCCCCAAGGACCGGAAGCTCAGTCACCCGAGGGAGGGGCACAGTGCGCAGCGGGTGGTGGGATCTCTGAGCGAGGGGCAGTGAGGCCGCGAATGCCGGGAAACTGCCTCAGCTGCTGCTGCACCAAGGCTCGGCTTCTGAACCAAGCAGGACGAGGGTGACGCTCACAGCAAGGCAAGCAGAGAGGAAGAAGCCTCCTTTTTGGCTCAGTGGGTTAAAGCCTCTGTCTTCCGCTCAGGTCATGATCTCAGGGTCCTGGGATCGAGCCCCACATCGGGCTCTCTGCTCAGCAGGGAGCCTGCTTCCCTTCCTCTCTCTCTGCCTGCTTGTGATCTCTGTCTGTCAAATAAATAAATAAAATCTTTAAGAAAAAAAAAAAAAAAAAGAAGCCTCCCTCTTCCTCCTTCTGCCTCTCATGCCCGCCCGGAGCAGATGCCAGCAGGGAGCACCAGGCAAAGCAGAGATGTGGTCCGCAGAGTCCCAGGTGCAGCATCACAAAACCAAGAGAAGATGGTTTGTAGCCGAGAAAAAAATAAATCCCCATCTGGCCCCTTGTTTCATTTGATTGAGTCAAGATCAGCAGTTGACCCTGTGACGGATGGAGAAAAATGTCTCAGACTGTGGTCCTGCGTATAAATTTTTTCAAGATTTATTTATTTTGAGAGAGAGAGCACGGGGAGGAGCAGAAGGAGAGAGAGAATCTCAAGCAGACTTGGCATTGAGCGTGGAGTTCGATCTCACAAACCTGAGATCGGGACCTGAGCTGAAACCAGGAGTTGGATACTTAACGGACTACACCACCCAGGTGTCCCCAAGGTCCTGCAAATATTGACCCAAAGGTGTGGCAAAATTCCTGGATTTGTGATTACTGATGTACAGTTTTTTTGCATTGAATTCCTTATCTATTAAATGGGTGTGATAAGAATAAACACTGTATAGGATTGTTAAAAGGATATATAAAAAGCACTTAGGATGGTAGATGACACAGACTAAGAGTTCAGGACTCTTTAAATGTTAGCTGCTACCCTAATACTCTCTTGTTTAATTAGATAATCACAAATTAAAATATTAGCAACATATTTGGGGGACAATATCTTCCTATACAGGGAATTAATGAAACTTAAGATTCAGGCACTTGCTCATTGTCAATAAACCACCTACAAATAGGGACACCTGGGTGGCTCTGGAGTTAAGCATCTGCCTTCAGCTAGAGTTCATGATCCGAAGACCCTGGAATCAAACCCCACATCGGGCTTCCTGCTCTGCGGAAAGCCTACTTCTCCCTCTCCCATTCCCTCTCTTGCTGTTTCCCCCTCTGTCAAGTAAATAAATATAATCTTTTAAAAAATTAAAAAAACCCTACAAATAGACTTAATTTCTTCATAAATTAAAATTGAGTATTTCAATCTTTAATCCTTAATAGTCCATGGCTGGTCATTACTTCTAGAACATAAACTGAGAAAGGAGAGTTTCTATTGAGGAGCAATGTGACTGAAAAGACCAGAATGGCAAATAGGCTTCCTCACGGTTGTCTACCACTCAAGATATGCTAATCTGAGAATCCAGACTCTATCTAGATTTGGAGGGAAAGATGTTCAAAATTATTTAACACTTTCCTCACCTTTTGTGGAATTCGGGGACAGTTTTCTTTTACTTTTTACTAATATGAAGGACAATACAATGTGAGTGTTTTTCATCGCTGAGAGAAAAAAGGAACAATTTCATGGGAAATACATGTAGCTTA
Organism: Neogale vison; assembly: GCF_020171115.1. Taxonomy (NCBI): domain Eukaryota; kingdom Metazoa; phylum Chordata; class Mammalia; order Carnivora; family Mustelidae; genus Neogale; species Neogale vison. Next base: position 32,235,241 of record NC_058094.1, read on the forward strand.
TGTAGCGTGAGATCCGGTTAGAATAGACTCTTTTGGTTTTTCTTGTAAAAAGGTCAGCGTCCATGTTTCAGTTTTACTATTAAATGAATTCATGATCTTCATGTAGTTCTGTGAAGTACCTGTTCGAGAAAATGCATTTTTCTAACATATTTTCTCAGAGGTCTCTGTTACAGAAATCAGAGATTCTCAGTACTTGTCCAAAAGTCTGGTGAATATATAAATATGTGTCAGGCACGATACGGTGAATATATAAATATGTGTCAGGCACGATACGTCTCGCATCTTCAATGTTCTCTTTTCTATTTCATTGCTTAGCTAGGCAGCGCCACCTGGTGGCGAAATACAATTATTGAAATTTTATTGCGTCTTAAACTTGAAGAAAATGTAGATTTGGCAATGGAAAAATACCCACTTATAGTTTTACATTAAATTGGGGCGATTTGTTGTAAATTTTTATGCTTACTGGTTTTCTTATTTTTAGTTATGTCTCACTAACCCCCCCCACACACAACTAAGCCATGACGAGTTTTATCCATTGCTAAATATGCTTTTCTTTATACTCTCCAATGTTTATGAAAAGATATACTTGTATAATTTTCATGATGCTATTTTTACAACTAAATTTTAAAGTACTTTTGCAAAATTCATCCTTGTGAGGCACTTTAACTCACTCACTAAAATTATCTTTTTGCACTTCTCTTGAAAGTATTTCATTTGTAAAGAACCTTAGTCACAGACACTTTAAAAATAACGTTACTTATAAAATACCATCAGAATTAATGAGTCATTTGGAAAAAGGCATGTAATTATTACACTGTAATTATGGTTTTAGATCCAGTATGAAGTTTTAAAAGATGCATTTGATTTAAAAAAAAAAAAAAAAAGTCATGCTGCTGCCCTCTTGTGGCTGAAAGTGCACATTTTTCTCCAGAAATTAAAAAAAAAAAAAAAAAAAAAAGATAGCATCCAAGACATACTGCTTTTGATATTTAATGACAAAGCTGAATATGAGCTATTTTTTACATTTGAACAAAGTAATATAATAAATAGTCCACCCACTATGATAGCTGAGGATTGGAATGTTCTAGGTAATTCAGTAACATTGTCAATAGAAACTTCATGATTCACTTCTTCTAACCTGTTTGGTAAAGCAAATTTAACCATAAAAAAATCCCTCTCATGTAATTGTTAGCATTCTTCACCAGTTCCATGGAATATATTTTTGCAGAGGGTAGAGTAAACCAAAACCCTCCAACTGGAACTAGAAACTAGTATAATTTCCTACTTTCCTGGTGTTAAGTGGGGAATAAATTACCTTCAAAGTACTTAAAAAAAAAACACAAAAACAAAGACAAAACAAAAACAAAAAAAGCAAATCCTTTTTCGTTTTGCTACTGTCTCTGGCTGGGATAAGTTCAGGAGCCTTTTCCAAGGTCCAGGACGTGCATTTACCCTGTGGAAACACTTTGGCCCCTCGCAATTGTAGCACTGAATGGAAAACAAGCTTTAGGCACTCATTCCAAATGGAAGAGCCAAGCTTCCCTTGCATTGGCTCTGCTGTTCTGCTGCTAGAAATGAATGGTGCTTTTCAGATTTCTCCATATGAACAGCACTAATTCTCTAAGAGCCCACTCCGTGTGTACATCTCTCACCTCGCGAGTGCTATGGTGCATTAAAGGCAAACAAGAAGGAGACAAAGGGATGATTGTGCCTTGGCCTTAAACCCCAGGCACAGTACAGTGTATTTTCCAACTCTGTCCAAAATTTCCTATGACTGCCCCTTCTCTATAATATCTTACAATCCTATCCTATTGAGAAGATAGGATTTTGTTATTATTGAGGAGGGAAAACAGAGCAATTGATTTTATTCTGCCTTTATTCGTTCAGTTCCGGAGGAAACAGGCAGTCAAGAGCAAAAACGGGAGGTTGGTTTTGGGCACCACTCTCCCGTGGAGCCTGGCATTCCACTGGCTCTTGTGGCCTTCGGGAGCTGCTGTTTCCTTGAGGACCAGGGCCTTTTAACAAAGGGCTTCACCCACGTGGTTTTATTTGAGGAAGGGCCGTTTCCTTGTTCTATTCTTTTCTTTCTTTTTTTTTTTTTTTAAAGATTTTATTTATTTATTTGACAGACAGAGATCACAAGTAGGCAGAGAGGCAGGCAGAGAGAGAGGAAGGGAAGCAGGCTCCCCGCTGAGCAGAGAGCCCGACTCGGGGCTCGATCCCAGGACCCTGGGATCATGACCTGAACCGAAGGCAGAGACCTGAACCGAAGGCAGAGGCTTTAACCCACTGAGCCATCCAGGTGCCCCCTCTTATTCTTTTCTTAAGAAACTTCTAGATTGACCTAGAATACCATTAGACTCAACATGCTCAGGGCTGTTCTTTCAAGATCAGCACCACTGATTCTTACAGATTTAACTGGAACACGGGACCTGAAGGGGGCAGAGAAAGACTGAGTTGGCCAGCGTAGACTAAGACCTGAATTCGGCACATCTCAGTGCTCTGAAGAAGTTCCACCTGATCCTCTATTCTTTGCTGCCTAATTGGCCGAAAACACTCATGTTGATCCGCAGATGTATTCTGTTCTATCCTACTCTTGAACATGAGAGATCAGATATGGAGAAGGAGAGGCAGAGAAAACTGAGCAGCTCACAATGCGGGTACATTCCCATCAGACAGCAGCTTCCTGGCCACATGCCCTGACTGTAAGGAGCTCTAGGGGTCCCAGAACTCACTGAACCCTTTCCACTGATGTTCCCAGAAGGGACTCTTGTAACACTTCAGTGAGATGAAGCAAGACTGGGACGCTGTGTTCAGCGTATCTTCTCCTGGATGTCTTCATCACAGTGCCAAGATTGTCCTTGCCTCACACAACTATTCAGAGAGGGGAGGATACCTTGAAAGAAGAGCCCACTGGGATTCTCTAACACCCTGATAAAAATCTACTTTGGAAACCCGTGGGAGAACACGAATTTTTAATTTGCAAAATTTCCTGTAAATTTATGTATGTGCTACACATTCTCCTGTATGTATATGACATTGATAAATAACCTTAAAATTTATGTGATAGAAACCATTAGTTGACGTAGTCCTGGGTGAAATAAATCAGACCTGAAAAAGGGCATTCTTTCTATATAAAGTTCTTAAACAAGCAAAACTAGAATATATGGGTATACTTGTGGGGATGGTAACTGGAAGGAAGCACATGGGGGCTTTGGTGGTGCTGCTAATAGCCTGGTTTTTTTCTTTTCTTTTAAAGATTTTATTTATTTATTTGACAAAGAGACAGCACAAGCAGGGGGAGTGGCAGGCAGAGGAAGAAGGAGAAGCAGTCTCTCCGCAGAGGAGGGAAACCGACTTGGTACTCGATCTCAGTCCCCCGGGATCATGACCTGAGCTGAAGGCGGTCACTTAACAAACTGAGCCCCCCAGGTGCCTCTAATATTCTGTTTCTTGATCTGCATGCTGATTACATGGTTATGTTCACTTTGTGACAATTGACTACACCGAGTACTTCCAAACCCACGGAAAGGATTAATTGACCCTAAGATACAAACCTCTTATTCTCTTTCTTATTATCCCATCTACCTTGAATTAAGCACCCAAAACCCAGAAGCAAGAGGCAGAAGCTCATTTCACGCAGGTTTAGTGAACAAACACAAAAGTAGTGTCACTTACCTCTCTTCTGCCTCAGCGTCTCATCTACGTATCAAACCGGAGGCATTTGGAGCCCAGGACTTCTCACTGCCGGGGATGTGGTGGGAGATACCATTCTCCTACTACCCTTGACTGCTTCTCGTCCATGCCTAGGTGTGCATTGAGGGATGGCATGGAGATAAGCCAACTCTCAAAGCATCTTCTGATCCAGCAGAATGTGCACAGATGTTCACCTTCTTTGAACATGCCTCAGCCTCTTATAATACTTTCTGCTTGCCTTTGTCACTTGGTTCGTGTCCTTCTACTGAGACCACCAAGCTTGCCCTTGGTGAAACCGGGCTTGATCTTTTAATGGTTCAGGTATCCATCTTTCTTAGAAAAGCAAATGTTAATAAAACTAAAATATGGCACTTTTTTTTTTTTTTGGTCAGTGATATAGGAAAATACAGATATTTATCTGCATTTTTAGAAAAGTCGCATCTCTCCATGCAAGAAAATCAAAACAACTTTTTAACTAAAGTCTACATATACTCCCATTGTTGATAGAGGGGCTGTCCTGAAGAATTTTCTGTGATGCTGGACATGTTCTATCCTCTAAACACTAGCCAACGTGTAATGGCTCTTGAAATGTGGCTGGTATGACTGAAGGACTAAATTTTTAATTTAACTTAATTGTGATTCAATTAACCACATGCAGCTTGATGCTGTGTCAGACAGTGCAGCTCTGCAGGAGTACAAGTTCCTTTGCCCCTATGATCTTGACAGTGTCCTCTTTTTTAACCTGTTATTATGCCCTTTATGCTTCAGCCACCTTGATTTCCTTAAGGTAATTTACATGATATTTCTCTCCTCCTTCATCCTGTCCCGTCTGCCCAGAAAGCCTGTTCTCGTTCTTCCACATTTTAACTCTTTCCATTTCCAGCCTCTTTATCTTTTGACATTCGTGGTCCATTAGGAAGCATCTTTGACCTACTAATTCTTGGTAGTTGGTAGACCTACTAATTCTTGACCAACTAATACTTTCCCTAAGTATATTCTGCTTCTTTATCATAAAATTCCACTGAACTATAATGATCTCAATGAGTCTGTCTCTTTCAGTCTTATAAATTCCTTGAGGGTCTTACACATTGTTTCCAAGTATTAAGCCACATAGGATGCATTCTATAAGGGTTTCATGAATGAATGAATGGCAAAGGGAGTAACACTCTATCCAAGAGTCCATAGCCCAGAGATCTGGGAAGTCAAGAAGTTTGTGGGAAGCAAATTTATCTTGAGGAAATCACCTGAAAAAACCCAAAAGTGGTCTACAAGTGACTAATGTTATTGCAGCCATTCATAATTAAAAAAAAACAACAACAAACAATTAAAGCAACCTAAAAGATCAGTATTGGAACTATGGCTTAATGCATTACACGATACGCACTAGATGGAATATTATGCAGCTATTAAAAATTATAATTATTAAGACTAGACTGTACATGGGGAAATGTTTGTTTTGCTACATGAAAAATAAAAACTAAAAAATTCCTTTCATGTCCATGATTGTGACCATATAACAATATGATGGCCTCTGGACACAGACTGATATGGCCCCAAATTAAAATCTTTATACTGGAATGTAGAAATATGGGCACTTCCTTCTTTTAAAAATGTGTTTTACCATTGGTATTATGTTAGTTTCACAATTCTAAAAAGGTGATTAAAAATTTACAAAGGATCCCCAGGATAGCCTGTCCAGCCGTGAGCTCTAAGCATGGATATTTGCGAGGCAGCAGCAGTCAGATGTGCTGCCATAAGAAATGAAGCCGCTCTGAGCAAAAGGTGGGTGATCAGGACTCCCTGGGACAGAGACACAGGAAGCAGCAGACGTTGGTCACGGGTTTCCAGGTGTGCTCCAAATAGCACAATACACTAAAAGCTGATCAGCATAATTTTTCATAATATGTTGTCATTCATTTCACTTACTACCTCTTACTAGCTTTTAAATGTAGTTGTTGTTGTTGTTGTTAGAGATAAGATGAATAAGAAGAGAAATAGCAACTTGTAATATTTAGGTCTGGTCCAGTAGGCAAAATCCTGCTGTGTTTCTGGTCTTATACCTTGGAATGGGCAGAGATGTGAGTATCTCCCAGAGAACGGAAGAGAGCTGGCCAGCAGCCATCTTGGGAAGGAGCCCTCCTTGAGAGAGTGTTTCCTGCCAGGAGCAAATCCACATTAGCTCTGAGAGCCTAGATGAATTGTCAGAAGTAGTCACAGCAAGGAGGATTTTTGCACAAAACAGAAGAGGAAAGGATAAGAAAAAGGAAGCAGTATTTGGAAATCCTTTGGCACACCCAGGTGGTATTAAAGCCATAGGACTGCGTACCTGTCAAGGTAGTCCTTGTTGAGTCTTAACCTCTTGTCCCTCACCCAGCTCCCACTCTGAAGATGCCAAAGGCTGCATAGTGAAAAGGGGGCCGAGACGTGTAAAATTACATGAAAGATTGAAGTTTCAATATTAGATCAAAGTGGACTTTTTTTTTTTAATTTTGAAAGAATTTTAGGCTTACAGAAAAGTTGCAAAAATAGCACAGAGTTCCCATATAATTTTCACCCAGCTTCCCCTCAGGTTAGCCTCTTATATAACCACAGTACAATTATACAAAGGAATTCATATTGGTAGAATACGATGACCTGAACTACAGAAGGCAATTGGATTTCACCAGCTAATCCACCGATGTCCTTTGAATGTTTCAGGACCCAGCCCGTATTTCATTCAGTTTCCATGGGTGCCTAGTCTCCTCCAATCAGTGAGTGTACTTTGGTTCTTTATTCTCTTTTACGACCTTGAAAGTGTCCTGGTCTCTCAGTTTGAGTTTGTGGATGTATCCTCTCACCATTGGGTCAAGACCGTATGTTTTAGCAAGAATACCACAGAACCTATGCAGAGCATCAGGGGATGCAAGACACTAATGAGACACTTTGCATGTCTCTATTGCTAACAGTGCTACCTGAGCTGAGATGGTGTCAGCAGATTATCAACTATAAGGTTACTATTTTCCCCTTTTTAACTAACAGGGGGGAGATTTAACTAATCTTGGGGGAGACTCTTCAACATTGTACTAGAAGTCCTAGCCTCAGCAATCAGTCAACGAAAAGAAATTAAAGGCATCCAAATCGGCAAAGAAGTTAAACTATCGCTCTTTGCAGATGATATGATACTATGTGAAAACCCAAAAGACTCCACTCCAAAACTGGTAGAACTCATATAGGAATCCAGTAAATTAATCAGGATAGAAAATCAATGCACAGAAATCAGTTGCATTTCTATACACCAACAACAAGACAGAAGAGAAATTAAGGAATCAATCCCATTTACAATTGCATCCAAAACCATAAGATACCTAGGAATAAACCTAACCAAAGAGGCAAAGAATCTGTACTCAGAAAACTATAAAGTACTCATGAAAAAAATTGAGGAAGATGCAAAGAAATGGAAAAATGTTTTATGCTCATGGACTGGAAGAATAAATATTGTGAAAATGTCTATGCTACCTAAAGCAATCTACATATTTAATGCAATCCCTGCCAAAATACCATCAATTTTTAAAAAAATAAATGGAACAAATAAGCCTAAATTTTATATGGAACCAAAAAAAAAATCCTCGAGTAGCCAAAGGAATATTGAAAAAGAAAGCTAAAGTTGGTGGCATCACAATTCTGGACTTCAAGCTCTATTACAAAGCTGTCATCATCAAGACAGTATGGTACTGGCACAAAAACAGACACATAAACCAATGGAACAGAATAGAGTGCCCAGAAATAGACCCTCAAATGTATGGTCAACTAATCTTTGACAAAGCAGGAAAGAATATCCAACGGAAAAAAGACCATCTCTTCAAAAAATGGTGTTGGGAAAATTGGACGGCCACATGCAGAAGAATGAAACTGGACCATTTCTTTACACCACACACAAAAATAAACTCAAAATAGATGAAAGACCTCAACATGAGAAAGGAATCCATCAAAATCCTTTAGGAGAACACTGCAGCAACCTCTTCCACCTCAGCCTCAGCAACTTCTTCCTAGAAATGTTGCCAAAGACAAGGGAAGCAAGGGCAAAAATGAACTATTGGGATTTCATCAAGATCAAAAGCTTTTGCACAGCAAAAGGAAACAGTCAACAAAATCAAAAGAAAACTGACAGAATGGGAGAAGATATTTGCAAACGACATATCAGATAAAGGGCTAGTATCCAAAATCTAGAAAGAACTTACCAAACTCAACACCCAAAGAACAAATAATCCAATCAAGAAATGGGCAGAGGACATGAACAGACATTTCTGCAAAAAAGACATCCAGATGGTCAACAGACATGAAAAAGTGCTCCATATCACTCGGCATCAGGGAAATACAAACCAAAACCACAATGAGATACCAACTCACATAAATCAACAAGTCAGGAAATGACAGATGCTGGCGAGGATGCAGAGAAAGGGGAACCCTCCTACACTGTTGGTGAGAATGCAAGCCACTCTGGAAAACAGTATGCAGGTTCCCCAAAAAACTGAAAAGAGAGCTACCCTACGACCCAGCAATCACACTACTGGGAATATACCCTAAAAATACAAATGTAGTGATCCAAAGGGGCACGTGCACCCAAATGTTTATAGCAGCGATGCCCACAACAGCCAAACTATGGAAAGAACCTAGATGTCCATCAACAGATGAATGGATAAAGAAACTGTGGTATGTGTATGTGTGTATGTATGTATATATATATATATATATATATATATATATATATATATATATAGCAGCCATCAAAATAAATGAAATCTTGCCATTTGCAACAATGTGGATGGAACTAGAAGGTATTATGCCTAGTGAAATAAGTCAGTCAGAGAAAGACAATTATCATATGATCTCCCTGATATGAGAAATTTGAGAGGCAAAGTGAGGGGTTTGGGGGGTGGGGAAGGAAAAAATGAAACAAGATGGGATCAGGAGGGAGACAAAACATAAGAGATTCTTAATTTCACGAAACAAACTGAGGGTTGCTGGGGGGGCAGTAGGGAGAGGGTGGTTGGGTTATGGACATTGGGGAGGGTATGTGCTATGGTGAGTGCTGTGAAGTGTGTAAGCCTGATGATTCACAGACCTGTACCCCTGGGGCTAATAATACTTATATGTTAATAAAAAATATGTAAAACAAAAAACCAAAAAACCTCATGCATGTTTGTTTTTTTATGGATGTGCTAGTTTGTTTATACATTCACCAATTGAATAATACCCAAATTGTTTCGAAATTTGGGCAAGTGTGAATAATACACTATCAACATACACATACAGATTTTTGAGTAAGATTTTCACTGCACATTTATAAATATAAATAAAGAGAGTTATTGGGTCATTTCTTAAGTGTAGGTTTAAATTCATATCAAAATTCAAATTCAAATTTGAAAAACCCTGCTATAGTGTATCTCACAGTATGTGTACCATTTTGTACTCCTATTAGGAATGTAGTGACTTCTAGTCACTCTGCATCTTTGCCAATATTTGCGACTTAATTTTTTAGCCATTCTAAAAATGTGCAGTGGTGTATCTCTTCGTGGTATTTTCCTAATGACAAATAATATTCGGTATCTTTTTGTACATCTATTTGCTTTCTGTTCTTCTTTTCCTTTGATGAAGTATGTATTCAGTTCTTTTGAATATTTTAAAATTGAATTGTTTTCTTATTACTGAGTTTTTGGAGATTTTAATGTATTTTAAATAAAACCCCTTTGTCAGAAATACAATTTGCAAATACTCTTCCACTCGGTAGCTTCTTTTTTCATTCTCTCAATAGTGAGTTTTGTAGAACAAATATTTTTAATTTTTATAAACTCCAATTTACAATTTATTTTCTTTTATCAATCACGATCTTGGTGTCATAGCAAAAAAAACTCTGCTTAACCAAAGTAGTAAAGACTTTCTCCTTCATTGTGTTCTAGAAATTTACAGTTTTAAGGTTTTATATTTAGATCTATAACCCAGTTAAAGCTTATTTTTGTATATGTCACAATGTATGGATACAAGTATTTTTATTCGGTTTTGCTTTTTTGCACCTAGGTGTCTGTTCGGCACTGTTTGTTGAAAAACTACCATTTCTCCATTGATTACCTTAGGACCATTATTAAAAATCAGTTGATTCTATTTGTGTGTGCCTATTTCTAGGATTTCTGATCTGTTTTACTGATTAACATGTCTACACTTCTACCAATACCATGCTGTCTTGATTACAGTAGCTTTATAGGAATGCTCAACTTTATTAGTCACTAGGGAAATGTAAAGGAAAAGAAAAAAGAGACACCACTATATACTCACCAGGATGCCAAAAGTCGAAAACACTAAACACCGAATGTGGCGATCACATGGAGTAACCAGAACACTCAAAAATTGTTGGTTATCAGCCACTTTGCAAAATAATTTGGCTGTCTCCTATAAAACTAAACATTCCTTCCCTATCCCAGTGATTCCTGTTCTCGATTTTGATCCTATAGAGATGAAAATGTGCATCCAGAAAAATACTGCCCCAAGAATAGTTATCAGCATTTTCCCTATAAGAACCCTGAGCGACGGGGTCCTGGGATCGAGTCCCGCATCGGGCTCTCTGCTAGGCAGGGAGCCTGCTTCTTCCTCCTCTCTCTCTCTTTACTTGTGATCTCTCTCTGTCAAATAAATAAAATCTTAAAAAAAAAAAAAAAAAACCCTAAGCGGAAAAAAAAAAAAAAAAGAACCCTGAGCGAGAAACTGCCTGAGGTTCTTCAACAAACAAATGGGTAAAGAAACTGTGTGTAATCAATGGCTCAGCAATGAAAAACAATGAAACCTTGTTACACACGGAGTGAAACAAGACTTATTCAAGACTATACATTGCATGATTACATTTATATTACACTCTAGAACAAGCAATAACAATTTATGGTGGAAAAAAATAAGAACAGTGGTTGCCTGTAGATAGAACTGTGGAGAGAATGACTGGAAAGGGCCATAAAGGAAATTTCTGCACTAATGATAATGTTCTGCATCTCAATAGGTGTTTGAGTTGTACAAGTGTATAGTTTTGTCCATACCCACTGCATGGTGCACTTAAATTTTGTGCATTTCACTGTATGTAAATTTCACTTGGAAATTTCAAAAATATCAATATTATGGCTCCCTTAGAAAGACGTCTGAAGGTAGGCAGATCAATGTTATTATTAAAGACTCAGGCTCTTTCTTTCCACTTTGCCACCAACCCAATGTTGCTTTTTTTGTCTTCATGCTGGTTGCCTTATGAAAAACATGGCTGCTCTCACATTGTATTGAATGGCTCAGTGGTCAAGTCTGTGAGCTACAGAGTCATATTGGCTTTGAATTCTGGTCTTTGCCCTTATTAGTTTTATGATCTTGGCATTTTCAAAAAAATTCTCTAGGTCTCAGCTTCTTACCTCTATAGTGGAGATAATTATATCTGCTCTATAGGGTTGCTGTAAAGATTAGATGAGATAAAACATGTGAAGGGCTCAGCATGGTGGTTAGCATATAGTAAAAAAAAAACAAAAACCAAAACATTTGGGCTCAATACACAGCACTGGGGTTAGGGGTTGCCATCAAAGACCCATGAATAACTTTTGTCTCCCCCAAAACTTAATTACTAATAGCCTACTATTGACGGGAAGCCTTACTAAGAAGAAGCAGTTGGTTAACACGTATTTTGTATGTTATACGTGTTCTATACTGTATTCTTACAATAAAGCCAGAAAAATATTATGACAAATCAAAGAAGAAAATACATTTTCAGTTTAAAAAAATCCACATATAAGTGGACTTGCACAATTCAAACCCGTGGCTGTTCAAGGGTCAGCTGTACATTAATATCGCAGGGAGATTTTAAATTTCTCATGGTACTTACAGTTTGGCTTCACTGGCATTCTCTGTTTTAGAAAGCTAATACTGTAATGTAAAGTAACGTAACCTTATCTATACTCACTTTGAGCTAATTTTCGTTTAGTCAATTCATCTGGGACAATTTTCATCACCAAAGAAAATTCAATGTGTGAGCTGACTTTATTGTAAGTTTATTTTTTCAGACTCTTAAAGAAAAATATCCTATTCCCCTATGGTTTCGTAGGCATGGCTAGTGGTATATTTCTCCTGCAGGAGAGATGGTTTGGAGACCTCCAACTTGGTTTGGACTGAGGATTGAGGGTGAGGCACAGAAACATACTCTTCATCGTACCCCCAACTGTGTTTGTCTCCGCCAAGGTGACGTGTTCTGCTCTGTGTAAAATAGTCTGTTCTTTCAGTTGAGTAAGAGAGATTCAGAAAAACTCAAAGATCTCAGGAAAGTACCCTTGTTAGTTGAGTCAAGATCAAGTTCCAAATCCAGCAAGTGGGACTGAGCTGGGAAGAGGTTGGCTGATGCTCCAAGATCTCTAAGTGCATCATTCCCACCCCAAGTACATCTACTAGGTCTTAAGAGACTGTTAGGATATTGGGTATTCTTCTAGGATAGCCTTATGGATTTGGGGGGAGTTTGACTCTAGGCACACATTACTTTAACAATCAGAAAAAAATGTATTTTCATTTTTGAAAAAAAAAAATCTCCTTAAAAGCCATTTGTGAACTGATCCACTGTTCTGTTTCTAAATTTATCTTTCAGGATCTCCCTTTTCCCTATTATTTATTAAATTGACCCTTTGGATGTTAATCCCCTTAATCTTCATCTATAAAACGTTCATCTGTAAAATCTCTAAAAGGAAGACAGTAAGGTCACTGCGAATTTCCAGTATGTCAAGGGTGTTCAGTGAACTGCAGTCACTTTCCGCCGCAGATTTCCTGGGCGCCTACTGGATGCACACTCTTTGAAAGTGACATTTTGTGTCTCCCAGAAGTAACGTGAGATCCTTTTAATAGTCTGCTGAGAATGATGAAACGGTATTTAACCTATTTTCTTCCCCTGATTGAAGAATGGATTATTTGTAGACAGAACGGTAAAACACACATGCTCGGATGTTTACACAGCTTATTGGCTGCTTCCGAAAAGGTTTCCTTTCTCCTCTTTATAGGGAAACCAGTCTGGAGGCATTTTTCATTTGCCATTCCCTGGTGCACTTCACATCTCCGGAGACAGCACGGATGGCTGGAGCAAGTAAGAGAATCTGGGGTGTCTCTGGGGTAGGCAACCGCGGGAGGACTGGCCGACACTAGCTCCCAGCCGCTGTGTCCACTGCTGCCGGCTGGCCCTTCCGTCTGTGTCCACGTTGATGGAGGGAAGAGTTCTCGGATCGCATTACTCCCTCTCAGTTTGAAACCACGGGGACTTTAAATTCAGTGTTCCTCTCTGCTGCTGCGATGCTCCACTTGCCCCTAAAAGGGAGGCTGGGAATCTGCATGTATCCAGGGGTTTGTCTTTAAGGTTGTCTTTTCTGCCTGCTTTCCCACTGCTCACTTAAGGCTGTGTGAAGGAAAGGAGCGCAAGGGATTTTGAAGGCGCTGCTGCCTGCTTCAGCTGTGCCGAAGGACGCAAGGGATCCTGTTCAAAAGGAACACGGCTTTGTTTTCGTTGACCTCACCAACCTGTGAGTTGGTGAAGTTCACACTAAAAACAAAACATTTGGGGGGCTTTTTCCTCTACTGGTTTATACAGTACTTCAAACTTCTGAAAATCTTCCTCTGCCCAAGCACTGGAATATCTCACATACCGCTTTTGATCTGCAAATTGGCTGCCAAGGCTTCTTCCATGGGAGAGACATCCGACACCACTGAGTCTTCTGTGCCTTTGCCACTGGGTCCCCTGGCCTCCCTGCTGTCTGCGCTGTGTGTTACTGCACCCTCCTGGAGGCCTAGGCCCTTTTCCTGGGGACCAGGTGGACACTACCTCTGTTACTTGCTAGTGACAGTCACCAAAGTCTCTAGGAGGCCCCATGCTGATGCACTGAGCCCCCCAAGGGCAAAACTCAAAGATCAGATCTAAAAACAAGGGAAGAAAGTTTCCTTTCCTCTTATAAACAAGCCTTTAGTGACCCTGCCCCCTGAGTTTTCTAAACATTTTCTGACATGTCATAATTCCAGGTTAGCTCAAAAACTGCTCCAAAACTCTACTTTTAAATTGGTAGAGATTACTGAGACATAACTTATTATACTCAGAGAAGTCTACTTTTGTAAAAAGATTCATTCTGAAGGTGGAATGGAGATGGAAAGTCAGGGAATAGAAGGTTGTTGAGTGGGGGGAAAAAACCCAACAAACCATCATTGAAATTCACATGGGGCTGTCTCTTTTGCTCCATCAGTGACTCACCCCTGCCCAATATAGGATCCAGAAAGACCCATAAGAGAGTACTGCCTGGCTTACACGCAAAGTCAGATACTTACTTTATAACTCTGTGATTCTTTCTCACTCGTAGCTCAAGGGCTCAGACATCAAGGAGGAAACCTCCCTCCCTTGCTACCTGCTCTACCAGGGTTCAGCCCAGTGAAGTTGATTTTAAATTCCTTGCTGCTCCCATTGTCACACACAAATCCTCCCTGGGTGCCAGGTGTGGGGCAAGCTGACCTAAGCTCTCCCTGGAGCTAGTCTCCAAAGCAGGCATGCTGAGGTCACCCTTCACCCCTGCTTCCCACACAATCATTCAGAGCTCTCCGAGACAGCAAAAGGAACAGCTATAGTTAGATTTTTCATTTAAAATTTGGCACTGCCTGAAGTCATTCCCATTCCTTCCAATGACTGTTGCCATTATATTAAAAAGAGTAAATTTGCTGCTGCATTACTTACTGCCCAGAAAATCCAGCTGAAACCAGCTACTGCCAAATCTGCAGTTTCAATGCAAGGCCAGAGCCTTTAAATAGCTCCTGCTAGTGAGGATTTTCTGCTCTCTAGAAAAAAAAAAAATTGATAAAGCCTCAGTTTGAAGGATTGGACATGGACCATTAGAAACAGAAAATGGTTGTCCCTGTCTCTCTCAAATTCTGACTGCCTCATTTGCCTAATTTTTAAAGGTAAAGTCTCCTCAGAGCAGGGGTGCTTGGCATCTTTGATCAGAGTGAGGGAATTTTTCTTTAATTACATCTTGCCAAAGTCCCTCAGATCTTTCTGTAGAGGCCATTCTCCACACCTGAAATTTTATGTTTACCGAAAGCTTTCTTCTAAAAAGAGAGAGAGAGAATGAGAGAAGAGGGCACAAAAGAATGAAAGTTCTTTCTCAGAAGTTCTTTAGATTGGACCAGTGGTCTCCTCATGAGATTTAATTTGATTCCATTTACTTATTGCATAGCACAGCAAACAAGAAAGCAGGAAGGTACAGAAGTGGATTTTTAATATTTTTTTCTTCTTATTCTTCTAGCCCCACATTATTTGGACTTAAACTGTTCCAGAAGATTGAACATGGGAGGCACAGTGTTTCAGAGAAAGTAATTGATAAGGGAATGCCTTTTTTTTTTAATGTCTTAATTCTAATAAATGTGCAATTTGGGGAAAAGAAGTTTATAGGACATTTCCCCTCTCCTTAAAATATATTCAGAGAATCAAATCTTGACAACTTGATTGTCTAGTTTGCTCACAATTTGGGAGCTCGAACCACATCCAAACTCACTACTACATTGGTAGGGTGACCCCAAATATCACAGAATAGGAAGATGCTCCCTCCCCACCGACCTAGGCTATGACATCTATAGGGAACTCTGAAAAGGTCCAGAGAATTTTTAACCTTTCTAAGGTTCTTTCCATCTAGAAGTTTTAGTCTAATATCTGGAGGCCACACAGACACATTTAACCCCTTTCCGTAAGACACCATTTGAAGATATTTGTTCTTCCCTGAGAAGACTACAGCTTCCTGTGCAAATACGCTACAGCTCAATCAGTCATACACCATGGTTTTTGTGGTTGTGGTGTGTCCTGTCCCTGCCTCTAGTTGTGCTTTGTCTGGTCTGTTTCTTAAAGGACTGTCCTTAACCTGCTGGAGACCTTTGGCCAACAACACAGAGTTGGAGACGTTTGAATGCCTAGTTCCCTTCTCTCAGTTTTGGGCAACTCTGAAGTCTCTCTTTCATTTGAGAGCATCCCTATGGAATCAGGTTGAAGTACGACTTAAATTGTCCTCTGCTTGGCTCCCTCCCTTCCCCGTCCTGCTGCTATCTCCTTCATCAGCATTCCTCAGAGTACGTCCTTAATAAACCTCTTTCACACAAGTCTTCATTTCAGAATCAGCTTCTTAGTAACGTGACTTAAGACAGTGTATCTTCCCTGTAATAAATAGCAATCAAAACAAACATTATGAGTGGTCTAATCAGTAAACAGTAAAATAGAACTAACTGATGGTTTATTCCAAGCACTGTGTGTCCATGACCGCAGCCCATGTTTGCATTCTACATTTAGACCACCGTGCCACCCCATGGATTGCTATCACTCCAATTGAGCCCCTCCTATGCTGTTCTGTAGGAGCTATTAAAAAACAGAATCTCGTCTGTGGGTCTGAAGTAATGGAAAATTTAGCACTTGTATTTTGTTTCTGCTTTCTTTGCTGTAAAGAATATTAAGGAGATACACATCAACATCATGGCGGAAGAAGAGCTTTCTACCATATTACCCCTGAAGAACATCAATTTAGAGAATCACCCATGGATGACAGAGCTTTTGTGAAAGCCCTGGAGTCCAGTGGAGAAGGTCTAGCCACCACGGGGGCACAAACCCTGGAGACTGGATGCACTGAAGAGGGTAAAAGGAACAGTTTCACTTTGCCCTCTCCTAAGGCAGTGCAGATCTGTGCCGAGAACACCTTCTCAGCCCATGCGTCCTCCTGTGGGGGAAAGTGAAAGCATGTGTGGGAAGCTGCCAAGGAGACTTATTTTTCTTTTGCCCCATCCAGAATACTGAAGTGTGTTGGGCCACTGGTGGGCAGGGAGCAGTTGAAAGAACAGTAGGGCTCTTGGAGGACGTCAAAGGGATTCCAATCCTACAACCATGTCACTGTCTCCATCAGGAAGGCCGTCCAGGAGTCACTGTGGACACTTCACCTGCAAATTCCACCACTGGCCCACAAGCACTGAAAACCCTTAACACAGTTTTCCCCTCATACCTCCACCCGAAGACTGGCTCCCTAGATGTGCTCCTGGTAATGGGGAGCATCTCTATGGATGAACATTGAACATGTGCAGAGAGCTGGCCTGACTCTGAGCCTGGGAAGAAACTTAAACATTTAGCATCATACTAGGGGGAGAAAAAGGAATGTTGTCAGTTCTAGCTTGGCCTTGAAGACTAAGAGAACTCAAGACTTCTGTCACAAGAGGGCATAAGAAGTGTGGAGCAAGTGAGTGCATAGAAAACTCTGAAAAAGTCTCAGAATCTCTAACAGGACTGACAGAGGTGTTTGTCTCCCAAAGCCAGTCAGTGAAGATGAGGGAAGACCACTCCTTCTTCAAATGTGAAGACAGAAGACAAGACTTTAAGAACATGACAAGCCAAGGAAATAGGATATCATCAAAGAACGTAGTTATTGTCTAGGAACCAATCTCAAAGGAATGGAGATCTGTGATTTGCCCAATATAAAGTTCAAAATTATTTTAAGGAAGCTCAATGAACAATAAGAAAACATACAGAGAGAATTCAATGAAATCGGGATAACAATACATGCAAAAAATGAGAAATTTAACAGAAAGACAGAAATTATTAAAAAAAAAAAGAGAAGAAGAAGAAGTAAATAGAGGGACACCTAGATGGCTCAGTTAGTTGAGCATCTGACTCTTGATTTCAGCTCAGGTCATGATCTCAGGGGCATGAAATCAAGCCCCGCATTGAGCTCCATGTTCAGTAGTCTCTCAGCTTTCTGCTCAAGACTTTCTCCCTCCCCCCACTAGTGTTCATGGATGCTTGCTCTCTCTCTCTCAAACAAAACATTAAAAAAAAGAAATAGAAATTTTGGAGCTAAAGAAAGAATTAAGCTAAATAAGTGAAACAGATAAATATAAATATTATATGATCTCACTTATATGTGAAATCTTAAAAAAAAAAAAAAACAATACAGTAAGTAAAATGGTGATCACCAGTGGCTAGGGTTTGGGGAAAATGGAAGATGAAAGTCCATGGGTACAAACTTCCACTTGAAAGAAAAACAAGAAGGGTGTCTGAGTGGCTCAGCTCATTAAGTGCAGGGATCATTAAGTGAAAGAACAGCAGGACTCTTGGAGGACATCACAGGGATTCCAGTTCCAATCCTACAACCATATCACTATCTCCATCAAGAAGTCCTTTAGCTCAAGTCATGATCCCAGGGTCCTGGGATAGAGACTCATATCGGGCTCCAGGCTCAGTGGAGAGCCTCATTCTCCCTCTCCCTCTATACCTTTGCTCCTGCTATCTCTCTCTCTCTCTCAAATAAATAACATCTTTAAAAAAAGAAAGAAAAAGAAAAGCAAGACCTGGGGATCCAATGCACAGAATACTGCCTATAGTTAACAATGTTGTATTACAGATTTAGAAGTTGCTGAGGGTATAGATTGTATATATTCTATCATCCCCTGACACAAAAAATAGTGGGTATCCAAGGTAATAGAGGTGTTAACTAATCTTACCCTGATCATTATTTCACAATATATATGTGTATCAAATTATCATGTTATATACCTTAAAGTTACACAATATCATATGTCAATAATTTCTCAATAAAACTGGGAATAAGCAGAATACTAGAGTATGTGATTAGGAAGGTCATAGATTCCCACGTCTGAATATATAGTAGACTCAATAACTCAAAAACTCCAGTTGTAGACATAGTAGATAAAGTATAAGAACTTCTTTTGTTTTTTAGAATTTTCGTCAAAAGATAATATATTTACATGGTTTCACAAGAAAATACACAAAAACATTTACAGCAAAGTTTCTTCCCCAGCCCTCATGCCTATCTACCCAACTTTCTTACTTAGAAATCATAAAAAAACACCAGATCATCATGCATCTTTCTAGATATAGGCTGTGCATATAAAAGTAAAATATTTATATACAGTTGACCCTTGAGCAATGCAGAGATTAGGAGCACCTAAGTTCAACGCAGTAAAAAATTCATATATAACTTTTGACTCCCCAAAGTAGGTTATTAATTACTAATATCCTACTGTTGAATAGAAGCCTTACTGATAACATGAATAATTGTTTAACACTTATTTTTATGTTGTCGTATTATACACGGTATTCTTACAAGAAAGTAAGCTAGAGAAAAGAAAATGCTGTGAAGAAAATCACAAGGATAAGTGATTAATATCTACAATATATAAAGAACTCACACCAAAAACCTTCTAAATAGTCCAATTAAAAAATGGGCCAACGCCCTGAATAGACATTTTTCCAAAGAAGACATGTAGATGGCCAAAAGACATATGAAAAAAATGCTCAACATCACAAATTATGCAAAGAAGAACCACAATGACCTATCTCCTTACACCTGTCAGAATGGCTAAAATAAAAAATAAGAAATAAGAAATGTTGATGAAGATGTGGAGAAAAAGGAACCCTCAGGCACCATTGGTGGGAATGCAAACTAGTGCACCCACTATGGAAAACAATATGGGGGCATCTGGGTGCCTCGGTGGGTTAAGCCTCTGCCTTTGGCTTCTCTGCCTTCTCTCAGGTCATGATCTCAGGGTCCTGGGATCGAGTCCCACATTGGGCTTGGCAGGGAGCCTGCTTCCCCCTCTCTCTCTGCCTGCCTCTGTCTACTTGTGATCTCTCTGTCAAATAAATTTTTAAAAAAAGTCTGAAAACAATATGAAAGTTTCTCAAAAAATTAAAATAGAATTACCAGATGATCTAGTAATCCCACTTTTGAGTATTTACCCCCCAAATATGAAAATACTAATTTGAAAGGACGTATGTACCCCATTGTTTAATGCAGATCTATTTATTATAGCCAGGATATGGAAGCAACCCAAGTGTCCCAGGTAAATGAACAGATAAAGATGTGGTATGTCTGTGTGTGTGTAATATTACTCAACCACAAAAAAGAATAAAATTTTGCCATTTGAAATAACATGGATAGACCTAGAGGGTATAATGCTAAGTGAAATAAGACAACCAGAGAAAGAAAAATACCACATGATTTAGAGGATATGTGGAATTGAAGGACAAAACAAACAAAGAAAAAGAGATATAAACACAAAAACAGGTTCATAAATACAGAGAACAGGTGGTTGCCAGGGGGGAGGTGGGCTAGGGGATGGGAGAAAGAGATAATGGGGATTAAGAGTTGATCTATCTTGATGAACTCTGAGAAATTTAAAGAATTGTTGAATTTCTGTATTATACACCTGAAACTAATATAGTATTCATTAATTATATTTCAAAAAGAAAAAAAATTGTAAGAAAGAGAAAACATAGTGATAGTACTAAAAAAATTTGGGTGTACGTGGACCCACATAGTTCAAACCCATGTTGTTCAAGGGTCAACTGTACTGTATTTTTATTTAGATAGAACACGTATTATGCATGCTGTAATTCATTGTGCTTTTTTCACTTAACAATAGAGTTTAGAGATAGTTTCACATCTTAACATAAAATATCTTCATCCTTTCTTTAAACTACGTCATATGCTTATAAAAGCTTATCTAACCAGTTATATAATGACTGAACTTTAAATTCTTTGAAAATTTTTGCTAATGTAAATTACGCTGCAATTAATTTTGGCATCATAGGGTATATACCTTTGAAAGGTTGATAGATTTTATAAAATTTTCAAAATTGACACTTTTAACCAGCAGTCCATGAGAGTCCCTCTTTCCCCATACACTGACCATTTGTAATAAATATTCTTTTAAAGGCATAACTCAACTCAAAATACAAGTGGGGGCCAGAAATGAGAAAGAAACTTAAATCAGATTAACTATGTAATGAAACTGACTATCATGGAAGGGAAATCCAGGCTCTACCCTTTAGGGACTTAGGTTTTAACCCTCATCAACAAACGAAGGTGGGGATAAAAAAAGGATTCCCCTGCTGAAAGGGTTACATGTTCAGTGAGAGAATAGTCTAGAAATAATAATGTTCCAGTCAACACAGGAAGAGGACAAGATGGATATCCTGTTTTGGTCGAGACTGTAGGAGGCAAATTAAATTATTTCCAGGTTGAAATTTAAATTTATACTAACTGGATGTTCCAGTTACTCCCAAGGCAAGAAACAAATTTAAAACATGTTCTCAGAGAATCCTTCTTTTGGCCATGACAGAGTAGCTTGTAATGGTCCAGGCTTTTGCCAAAAACAATTATATAACTGAAGAAAGTATACAAAATAACTATTTTAGATATTGGAGAACTGGCAGTGCAGACTTACGATTCCCAAGAGAATGAACTGAAGTGAGGTGGCCCCAGGATGATGAAATCTCTCTCCCTGGGGACACTTCCTGGTGGCTGTGTAGGTGGAAGACCACAGAGCATCACGGTATTGCTGAGGTCAGAAGACAGATATGGAAGTAAAAAGTACAATAATAAGAAATACGAGAACTTGCAGAGAAATAGTTGCTGAAACCGGTCTGCGTCCCCTGAGTTTTTATCTACAGTAGAAGCTTTGTATTCATAAGGGCAAGTCTCCATGAAGCCAGACAAAGTAGATCTCTAGAGAGCCAACAACTACAGGGAGTTGGGAACTACACCACCACTGGAGCTCATGCAGGGCTGGAGACATTCAAGAACCAGCCAGTGTTGGGGAACCTCCATGAACACCCCAGGAATTTAGTGGAGCAAAAAATTCCCATTCATTCCACAGTGCTGTTCCATACTAGAATTTAAATTGGAGCAAGAGAAGACACCCAGGTAGACCCAGGTGTGCTTTCTAAAAACAGACCCCATAAATGAGAACTTGATGCATGCATGACTTCTTTCCACATCTTATATTATGAATCATGGTTATTTTCAGTAAAATAGTCTGACAACGAAGGATACTGGCAGGAGTCCTTTCTTTGAGTAATTTTCCAGCTGGGTTTTCTGGTAATACCCAGGAAGCTGTGTCCACAGACTATCAGAGTACCAGGTTCCCTTTTCATACATGGGAGCTGAACTCCCATGCCCTAAACTTTCTACAGCACATGTGATAGTGGCTATAGCTAATTTCTTTTACATTCACTTCTGCTGCACCCAAACCCACTATATTTTCAGCCATGACCCTAAAACAGGAACAAAATTATGCAGGAGAATAGAACACACAAAGATTCCCCTGGGAAATGGCCCCATAGAGCTATGCATATTGCAGGGAAATCACTTTCAAGGTATATAATATACTTTACAGTTTCAAAAATCAAGATTTTTTTTCATTATTGATCTGTCCATGTTGGATTGAGCTTTAAACTTTTCAGTGGAGCTCTGAAATTAGCTGCAAGAGAATAATGTATCAGTTTAGTAGGAGTTCACTATGTGTAATGTTAATAAGCTTAATATACTTAAATATATATAAACATAAGTTCCTTGGTATCACATGAATCTTTAATCATAGTGTATACTTACTAAAAATCTAGAAATGAATTATGTCTTTTATGTAGAGAAAAGACACAAAGGGAAGAGAGAAAATAACTTGCTATGTTGTTTGTATTGTAGTCAAGTGAAAACGATCAATCTCACCAGTTAATATTATATTTAAATATTTAATGAAGCACTGACTTAGGCACCTATATCCTATCTTTGGAATATACTATATCTAACTAGCTGCCTTCTCATCAGACCGAGAAAATAAATAAAAGCATATATTGCTAAAGCTTTAATTAGGTACAATTAACCTTTATACTTACTTTTGCCAACTCTTTTACAAAAAAATATTTATGCTAACAATTAACATGTGTCCCTGTATTTCCTAAAGCTTTGAAGAAATCGGACTTGTTAAATGATCAATTCTAACATTGCTCAATGAACTATCTTAAGTATAATGTTAATTAGGTATGAAGCAGATTTCTTTTCATTGCAGTTCATAACAGTCAGCATTGCCTGTAGAATCAGTGTCAAGAGGGGATTCTATATGTGTACACTGACTTCATATATACACACATATACATACATATACATATACACACATGTGCATACACTGGTGTACACACAGGTAGATGCATATGTATATGTACATTTCGTTTTAAATGAATTAGCCCCTGTAATCATGGGGACTGCAAGTCTGAAATCTGTAGGGCGGGCCAGCAGTCTGAAAACTCAGGCAGGAGTTCATGCCGCAGTCTTGAAAGGAGAATCTCTTGTCTCTCTGTAAACGTGTAAAACTAGAAAATAGGTTATCTGCTTTCAAAATATAATGGTGGGACCAGACAGGACAGACATTCCCAACCATTAGGTATTATTTCATATGTCTCTTCAAGGGAATCTAAACTTTTCCTATTACGTGCTTCCAAATTCTTCCAGACTCTACCTGTTACCCAATGCCAAAGCCACTTGCATATTTTAAATTATTTACAACAGCAGCACATCACTTCTCAGTACCAAAGTCTGGGCTAGTGTCCTGGGCTTGCCATGACGAAGTACCCCAAATTAGAGGACAACAGAGGCAGAGATTGGAGTGATAGGTCTGCAGGCCACCATAAATCCAGAATTGCCAGCAGCCACCAGAAGCTAGAAGAGGCAAGGAAGGTTTTTCCTTAAGGCCTTCAGAGGGAGCCTGACCCTGCTGACACTTTGATTTTGGACTTCTAACCTCCAGACCTGTAAGAAACTCCATTTCTATGCTAAGCCACCCCATTGGGTACTTTCTACAGCAGCCACAGAAGATTAACACACCATTAAATCTTGATTTTTTTAAAATTATTTTTTATATTTAACGTGTTTATATTCTTTAGCTACCTGTCTAATTTCCTCAAGCTTTGCAAAGTCATTAAATTCATTTTCTACTCTTTCTTTCTCCATCTCCTAATTGCTACCATATACTAGCATACTCCCAGCTTGGCATTTATGTGCCCACTCCTTTCCCAACACTTGCTCTTGTATGTGCCAAATCTTCCTAACAGGAAAACCCTTCATATGTTCTACCACTGGCTCGACCATGCCAAAGACACACAGGGTTCACACGAAGGCCAGGTGGAGCAAGAGAGACTCTACCAGGGTCTTCCTTTGTGTTACTGCAAATATCCCAAAGTCATTTGTTCATTAATCACTGATTTTGTGTCTAGCATGTTCTAGATACTAAGTTAGTCACTGGTTAGCATGACACTAGCGGGTTTACTAAATACTTTACTAAAGGAAGAATGACCCAAATTATATCCATGTTAGGAACATTCCTGACAGTCATCTCACCTTGCCAAGAGCCAACTTGTCAAAGGCAGTAGCTCTGCTCATGATGGCCCAAACCTAGCTTCCTTCCCTTTCTTACTTTGCTCTGTTGCCAAGACTCCAGCGTGCTCCCCAGCTTAGTCACTGTATTCAAATAGAACCTGCCATTCACCACCTTTGTGACTTCAGGTAGTTTGCTTTGAATTCTCTGTACTGCATTTGTAACAACTTCAAAAGGTCGGTGATAATATATTCGACCTCCCAGAGCTGTTGTAAGGATTCAGTATGATAGCGTATCTTGAGAAAGCACAATGTGAACAACTGTTAATTGCTTTTACTGCTGCTCTTAAGGACCTTGCAGTCTAAGGGGGGGGAAGGACTGTTGAGCAGTTATTGCTAGCTCTGCAGAAAAAATATATATAGTTGTACCCAGCTGGAGTGGTATCCTTCCTGCCACCCTGACTGCTGTCTAACTTTGGTATTTATTTAGGAAATTACAAATATAGCTCATGTTGGTCACATCTAATGTTTCTAGGGTTTAGGTATGGGGGAAGAAGTGCTTTTCCGCAAATTATGTTCTTAAGTTCCTCTTGAGAACATAAGAAAGGGTCACATCTTACTTGTACATAAATGCACCTTTAGCTAATTGCTCAGCCTCACCCCAGATTTCTTCCTTTGTTTCTTTCCCTTCGTTGAGCAAGAAGACCTCTGGATTTGACTACTGTTTTGCCTGGAAACGTGGGAGGAAGACTCAGCACTCAGCTTGGATTTTTTGGGTTACTTCCTGTGACTGGAAGTGTCTCAAAATAAGCTGATGGGTTAGATAGGCCTTTACAACTCGACTTACAGTTGATAGCCTCACCATTTTGCCCCCATTTTATTTATTTATTTATCTTTTAAGGCAATTGGGGGGAAAAAAGTCAGGTATTGGTTTGGATTCCATTTTTACAACTTAAGAACTATAACTTTTTACTTATTTTTTAATTTTTTGGCCAATTACTTAATCTTCCTGAGGCCAAGTTTCGTCATGTGTGAATTGAGATAAATAAGGATTAGATGAAGTAATTAGCTGAAGAGTTTGCACATGGTATGGCTTAGAAAAAGATACCACTTATTATCTTTATTCTTCAGTCATCATTATGTTTATTTACCTCTACATTTTTTTAAATCAAACCAAGCATATATAAATGGAATTTGGGAGCAAGAGGAAAAGGCCATTGAGAAGAGGTCAGGGAATGGAGCATGGCAGTTGGATATACGGGACATACTTAATGGACGTGTTTGCTGTCCTTGAGACACCTAGCATTTGCTTGCCAATGACATTGAACTCAGACCCATTCTCAGGCCCTTCCTTTCCAACCAGTGCTTCCTTCAGCCATCTCTCTCTTTCATTTTTTTAAGTGTAAATGTCTTTCATTTTAAAAATATACCTTATAAAATAAGTGAATAAAGCAATTATTTTACCAGTTGAAAAGTACAGCGTGAATCAGTGCAAGGAAGACTATAACATCTTTGAGGTAAAAATATCTGGATTTAAATTCTATTTCTTCTACTTACTAGTGTTGTGACCTTGAACAAGCTACTTATTTCTCTGAACTTTTGTTCCCTCACTTAAAAATGACTATAATTTTATCTGACTAAACTAATTTTTGAAAGGAAGAAATATATTGCAGAAAAAGCACCTGGAACATCTTGTAGCCTAAAACTGATAGGCAAAATGTTAATCATTATGGAAATTACTACTAATACTATGAAGAAATAAATTATTTTAACTGAGAATTTTAAAGACAAAGTGTTCCTGATGTTTTTCTTCTGGAATAATAAATGGATGAGGAAAAAATGAATGCTATTTTGAAAATAATAAAGTGGAGGAACTTGCCATATTAAAATATATTTTATGGCTGATTTAAACAAGGGTATGAAAGATTCAATAAGTATATCAGCTAAACAGACCAGTTGAAAATAAATTTTAGTATTGATATAAGAACTTGCTGAATGGTAAAGAAAGAACCACAGAGTAATTAGAGAGGAATGCATTGTTCAATAAATAATACTAGGAAATTTAGCTAAATATATAATAAAAATCTAGCTAGATCTTTCTTTTTTTAAGATTTATGTATTTATTTTAAATAGTGAGCGTGTGAGAGGAGGGACAAAGGGAGGGACAGAGAGAGAAGCATACTCCTTGCTGAGCACAGGGCCAACAGACATGGGACTCTATCTGGGCACCCTGGGATCATGAGCTGAGCCAAAATCAAGAGTTGGTCGTTTAACCAACTAAGCCACCCAGGTGCCCCCTAGCTAGATCTTCCTTAACACTTTAAATATTAGAACATTTCAAATTTTTTCTCTTCCATAATGTTGCCTGCCCCCTCCCCCATAAATAAAACATCTTTTCATGGACACAAAGGCTCAAATATCTAATTTTGCTATCTTCTCTTTTTCCTTCTTAAAAGCATCTAGAAATACTTAGTTCTGAAGATGTTTATGACTTCACTGAAGTCTGAGTCCCCCTTCTCGCTAAATCAAGAGATTGATGTGGTTTTCAAGATCATTTCACATAACATTTAAGTTAAGACATTAATGTCTTAGATGTTGTCTTTGATTTAATTTTCAAATGGTGTTAACCCAATAACTTAGCTTACAAATGGACACGAGGAAGATTCTGCTTCTTACCTTTCTTACCTGTAGCTTACCTTGATAAGCTACTGAGTCAAAATCAAAGCTGGAGAATCTATAGAAGCCAGAGGAAAACAATAAGCCATAAAAACTGTAGGCTGGCTTGAAATCTATCTTGAACTGGTGTGTGGTATGTAATATGTGTGATGTAGGTTTGTGTGTGCATGCATGTGTGTATGTATGGTATATGTATGTGTGTAATGTGGTATGTATGTGTGTGGTGTGATGTGGTGTGTTTGGTGCAGTATGTTTGGTGTGATGTGCTTGGTGTGTGTGACATGGTGTGTGTGTGTGTGTGTGCAGGGGATGGGAGGGATGAGGTGTGGAGTATGCAGTGTGTGTGTGTGTGTGTGTGGTGTTTGTGTATGTGATAGGAAGCTGGATCTTGGGACACATGACAACCAGAGGCAGCAAGGAAAAGTTTAATTGGAAGAAAGCTTCTTCCCACATGCCTTGGCCAAATCATTGCTTGCCCTTTCACCACAGATACCAGCGGCAATGTTGGCCCTAGTCTCTGATGTCTATGTCTACTGGTAACAACTGGGCAGCACAAAAGCTCCACCAGGCTGAAGAACAAGGTAAAAACAGATGAAATTTGAAAAGTCATTCTTGGGAATTCATACCTAGGCTTCTCTTCCAAATTACCAGGACCAATGAATTGTACTTTTTAAAATCCAAGTGAAAATATTGATAGATATGGACTGTTATTAGGCCATGACATAGGCCTCTATATGTTGCAAATTATCAATATCAGACCAACTATGTTCCTTGACCATAAGGCAACACAATGATAAATTAAAAGCAAAGAGTTTAAAAGCCCATGTTCAATGAATATATAATAACATATTGTTAAGCAACATTTCAATTAAAAGAAAATTAAGAAATAGTTATAATGAAATGATAATGAAAATAGTAGTAGTAAAACTTCGTAATATATGGCTAAAGCAGAATTTAGAAAGTAAACATATAATCTAAATAAGTTTATCAGATCACAAAATGCTGTCCATTAGCAATGCAGTAACCAAAGCACCCAGCTTGTTTGCTTTCTAAATATCATTTCCCACTAAGGGGAAGCACAGTTTCTGGAGAAAATGGCTGATCCTGAATATGGGGAATATATGTGCAAGATAAATCTGGAACATTTTCTCATGACGTATTCATTTTGATATCTCCTTTGCAAAAACAAAACAAAACAAAATAAAATAAAATAGAAAAAAAACACACCAACAACAAAATGAACAAAAATTTAAAAAATAAAAACAGGAAAAAAAATTCTCAAAGATGACTCAGAAGGTGATTTCAAGAGGTTCCCACTAGACACAGCTGAAACACTTTGAACATCATAAAGATAATAATTAAAATATAGATATAAATTTATCATATGTTTAAATTCATGAGTTCGTAAGACACGAAAAATTCATCTTTGAGGGATAGTAGAGAACCAACTCATTATAGTTGAAAACTATTATATAATGTAAAAAAAGGGCGCCTGGGTGGCTCAGTGGGTTAAGCCGCTGCCTTCGGCTCAGGTCATGATCTCAGAGTCCTGGGATCGAGTCCCGCATCGGGCTCTCTGCTCAGCAGGGAGCCTGCTTCCCTCTCTCTCTGCCTGCCTCTCCGCCTACTTGTGATTTCTCTCTGTCAAATAAATAAATAAAATCTTTATAATGTAAAAAAAAAAAAAAAAAATCCCCCCCAAAAACCTTGTAACCTCTGCTTGCAAATCAAATTGTCTCAACCTAACCAAATTTCTGATAGCAGAAATCTTCCTTGGTAATACTATTCAAGCTACCAAATGAAGGCGAAATTATAACATTAGAA
Source organism: Neogale vison (assembly GCF_020171115.1). Classification (NCBI taxonomy): domain Eukaryota; kingdom Metazoa; phylum Chordata; class Mammalia; order Carnivora; family Mustelidae; genus Neogale; species Neogale vison. Next base: position 32,263,638 of record NC_058094.1, read on the forward strand.
TATCATCCTTTAAAAACTCTGAAGAATTAATGTAGTGAATGTAGACAATGCTCATTGGTGACTGCTAACTTCACTAAATGGCAGACATTAGACATTCTGCCCCTCCCAGTAGAAGGACAGAGCACCTACCACCTGTGACACAGGATTGCCAGAAAATCAACTTGAAATCTGATTAGATCTCTAGATTCAACTACATGAAGCAAGAAATAGGTTGCAGGGGATGGAAAAACAAGTTAAGGGACACCAGGGGGTGCAGACAACAAAATCCAGACTGTGAGAGATGCTGCAGAACAAACGACAGGATTGCTTCAACACATAAACTGCAAGGAAGAAAAAGGATGGAAGAATTCATGAATTAAGAGATGTATCAGCCAATTAATATGTATGGATTCAGACATAGCAGGAGATGATGGGGGAAACTGGAATGCTGACTCGATATTTATTAATATTATAGTATTAGTTTGATATTTTCAATGTGTGAAAATGGTATTTTAAGTTTCTAAAAAGTCATTATCTTTTAGAAATGACACTCAAACTTTTGAATAAAATGATATAATATCTAAGATTTTCTTTAAAATAATAAAGGGAGGATAGATATGGGTACAGAAGAAAGAGAAGAGACCATGAGTTGATCATACTTAGATTTGATTGGGCACATTGGAGCATATATTATTCTACCTTTATACATGTTAAGTTTTTTATAATAAAATATTAAATTTTAAAAAGTGCTAAGTAATCAACAAAAGTTAGAAGATCAACAGTATAAATGCAAAGAAATGAAGAAACAAATAATTGCATAAATCAAAGAAATAAGGAGCTAAAGAGAAATAGAGAAGATTAATAAAAACAAAAGTGGTTACTTAGGTCAAGAAGACAAGTTTGTGGAAAAAGAAGATGTGACTAAACAATATGAAAATATTTCAACAGGAAATAACCACAGATAAATATTTTTTAAAAGATAATTTACTTTGTGACTACATCATTACCGCAAGCTAATGGCTACTTAATCTTCCCCTGGCATTTCAGCACACAATGTGGGTCTGCATAGCAGATTAACAGCTGTCCATTACTAGAAAGATCTCTTACACTGAACTAAGAAATGATTATCTTAGCTTACATCCCAGTCTCTTTTAATTTTGCTTCATGGAAAATCTCCTTGGGTTCCATAAAACTAAATTTCTTATTTATCAAGTAAAGACCTTAGATTGAGATAATTTCAGAGGTGTGATTTCTTTGCTATCCCTGTGAAGCTTACTACTCAGCCCATCTTCGTAGTTACATGTAGTTCGAAGTAGCAATATGTCTGCCTCTCCCTTTTAATTACTAGCTCCTGAGACTGGTCTATCTCTGTGTTCCAATCTTCCAGAACTGAGACTTAAAAAAAGTATACCAATAAATTGAAACATTATATAATGTAAAAAATGTTAAAAATACCACTTGACACATGCACACACACACACACACACATACATACGCATGAGCAAAACTGAAAAATTTACTAGCTCAATAAGCATTAAAGAAATAAGAGTATAGGGCGCCTGGGTGGCTCAGTGGGTTAAGCCGCTGCCTTCGGCTCAGGTCATGATCTCAGGGTCCTGGGATCGAGTCCCGCATTGGGCTCTCTGCTCAGCAGGGAGCCTGCTTCCTCCTCTCTCTCCCTCTGCCTCTCTGCCTACTTGTGATCTCTCTCTGTCAAATAAATAAATAAAAATTTAAAAAAAAAAAAAAGAAAGAAGAGTATAAGTCAGGCACCCTACCCCTCAAATATTAGGGCCAAGATAGTTGTAAAGATGAATTCCAACAAGCTTTCAAAGAACAGGGAATTCCAATTTTTTTGCAAGTTATTACAGAAAATCTAAAAAGAGTAAACTGAGCCTGGTGTAAGGGTCATTTCAAAACCAGATAAGAAAAGGACAATATGGGCCCACCCAACTTATGCATACCAATAAAGGAGTTCCACTTTAGCTCACAATTGAGAAAATTGCAAGAATGTTGCATTCTCATCCTAATAATAAGAACAGTCTGGAAAATCATGTTGTGTATTTAAACCGAGCCAATGGATGAGAAAGCAAAGAAGCCTAACAAACAAAAATTCAGAAAGTGATGAAACCTTCTCAGGATAGACAAGACCTACAGCTGCTGCCGTCCTTGGTCTATAGCAGGAGTGAGTCAAGAAGCCTGTGTAAATTCTAACACAATTGTCAAGACTGAATGTGACCTGGCATGAGGCTTTGGAGTCTCTAGGATCCCAAAGTATTAAGGGAGGCTGCCCTGTCACCAGCCTTTTTTGGAACTCAGGAAAAAGTTGGAAGGCAGGACCGGGGAGCTGACAGAGACCACCCTCGGGCACAACCTCTCGAGGCTGCTGTCTACCTGCAGTCTGCAAGTACTCAAGACTCCACTCTATTTGCCAGACAGAAGGAACCTCCTCTTTTTTAGGCCTAAATATTTACTTCATTCTCTATCTTTCTTTTATACACAGTCCATCAAAAATTACGACACATGAAAAGAAGCAAGAAAATTGGACCTATTTTTTAATGAAAGGTGAAAGAAAACAGTATAAAGAAAGAGGGTTTGTCCTATCGGATGCGAAGACATAGTAAGTCTTGATGCTTGAGTAATAGGTCACGAAGTTCTGAAAATAAGAACGGCGTCACACAGGACTAAGAACACACATAGTAAGGAGTGAGCAGACCAGTAATTGCAGTGCTGTACCCAGGATGATGGTGTCCTTGTCCCCAGGATGATTGTTACATGATATGTAGAGACACTACCATTTTCTACAGAGGAATGTTACAAGAAAAGAGTTTATGGAGAAACTTAATGGCCTTCCACTGCTCCTAAACCCCATTCTGTGACCCACTGTCTGACCTGGAAAATGAACCTCAATAAAGGACAGGGAGACAAAAGTCACTGTTAACTAGTCTTTGAATAATTCACAAGGCCGACAGTTTAGATCCCAGTAATAGTCTTCAGACTTTTATGTTAGATGTTAATTACAGCACTACAGGTCTCACTAGTTAATTGAATTGGTAGTCAGAGAATTTAACAATTACTTTATATTGACCATATGCTAGGTTAGACGAATGAGAATCTAGTCTCTGGGGACAGTTGTACTAAATGAGCATTAGTTTTTTCTTAGTAGCAATGAACAGGGAGCATCATGAAAACACAAGTATCCTCATGAAGCTGGAGAATGTGCAGTTAACCACGCCTCCCATGTGGTAGTTATAGTGCTGTAACCTAAAATTCTGTCAGATATTTGTCCATTGTCCTCTTTGAGTTTCTTTTTAGGTTCCTGGACCCAATTCCAATGTGTGGAAGGGAAGGGTTTTCCCCACAAGACTAAAAGCAAGTGTGACTCCATCTACCTGGAGCTAGCATCGGGTTCCACAGGTTAAAGGTTCAGTCCTACATGATGGCCTCCCCACTCCAGTTGCCAGTGGCAAGCCCAGGTCATTAGCTGTGCTTTTGACTGACTGGCTACAGATCAGGGGTTCAATGAAACCCTCCTTTTACTTCAGACTGACTCTCTCACAAGCCCAGATTGTCAATAGTCCTTCATATGCACCAGCTACACATCAGAGGTTCCCAGAATCCCCTCCTTGCGTTTGATTAACTTGCTAGAGTGGCTTACAGAGCTCAGAGAAACATTTTACTTACTAGATACTGGTTTATTGCAAAGTATATAACTCAAACAGCTGATGGAAGAGACACTTAGGGCTAAGTCTGAGGAAACAGCTCAGAGCCTCCATGCTTTCTCCCAGAGTGCCATTCTCCCAGCAACTTCAAGTATTCACCAACCCCAAAGCTCTCCAAACCTTGGCCTTTGGGATTTTGATGGAGGCTTCATTAAGTAGTCAGAAGCGATTAAATCATTGATCATTGGCAATGGATTCAATCTCCATACCTTTTCCCTCCCCTGAGGTAGGGGGGTGGGAGGGTGGGACTGAAAGTTGCTGTAATCACACAGCTGGCTCTCCTGGCAGACAGCCCCTATCCTTAAGTCTGCTCATTAACATAATAAGAAACACCTTGGTCTCTCCTCACTTAGGAAATTCCAAGGGTTTTAGGAGCTCTGTGCCAAGAAAGACAAGACCAAATATAGATTTCATATTATAAATCACAATATCAGAGGGTCCAATGATAGAAAAAAATGCATGTGTAGGAGTAGGAGGTCTTAAGCACTTTGCACAATGACTAATTATACAGATATCATAATTTTTCTATAAATAGGCAAGTGTTCATATCCTTAACATATGCATTTTTTGGACCCTCAATATATTCTTAGGATATAGAAAGATAACATGGATTTCTGCATAGACCATGAACATTTTTTGATTTTCAATAATGACCCATTCTTCTCAGATCCCATTTTGAAAACCACTTGTCTTTATGGGGATTGAAAATTGAAAATAGAGAACAAGGTTTGCAGGAAGAGCAGGATCAAAAGGGACTTCACAGGTTTGAGGCATAAAGGAATTAGATACTGATAATGGCATTCAGTGGAACTGGAAAGACACAGGAAGGAAAAGTTTTCAATGAGAAAAAAATACTTCGATTTGAGTTACTTGGGAGACATTCAAATGAAGACAAGTTGGTAGTTGAACAACAGGAGTGGAGCATAGGGATATTTGTATAGGATCAGGGACATGAAGACCACCAGATAGTATCTAAAACCAGAAGATGAAAGAGACTATTTAGGACTAAGTGTAGAGAGATACTGTAAGGTGATTTCAGATGGATCCTTGAAGGATTCCAACTTTGAGAAGGTAGGTTGTAGGAAGAAGATCAAGCAAATAAAATGAAGTTTAGCAACCAAAGAGATGGGAGATATAAAATTCTCTGATGCAAACACCCCAAAAAGATTATTGAGCTAATGGTTAGATGGTGTCCCAGCCTGTCAACTATTCTTTATATTGAGTTCTAAAAGAAAATAAGATCAATTGTTTGCTCACTTAAAATAATTATTTCAGTCCATACTCATATGTGACAATATAACTGAATTGGAAAATTATTTCTGGAAATGTCAGAAGACAGATCTCATAAGGGCAATAGCTTGGTTAGTGGACACAAAGAGGGTTACTACTCACTGCCTTGCACATCAGTGACCTTTGTGTAGGACACAATCATATATGGTTGCCCTGGCATAGGACTTAATATTTATTTCTATTACTTCCCAAGGCCACTACAATGCACAATTTTAGAATGTAGTGATCTCATAGCCCATGGTGTGAATCGTTCTCCAGTTGTTACAACACCAATTATACTATTTTATGTTATATATTCAATTGCTTATTTACTCATCCTGTGGCCATGGCCCCTGAGGTCTTTCTCAGTCTAGCCAATCCTGTTCAATTCATTTCAGTGCAACTCAATCGCCCATAATCCAAGTAAATTTATTCCAACGCAACTCAACTTAGTCTAACCCAATTCAATGCAAGGAAACACAAGTTCAACACAACACAATTATATGTAATTAAACAAACTTTATTTACTTTTTAAAGTAAGATCTATATCCAACATTGGGCTTGAACTCATGACCCCAAGATCAAGTTGCATGTTCTACTGACTGAGCCAGCCAGGTGCCCCAATTAAACAAACTTTAATTGAGCATCTCATATATAACATGGACCAAGCTAAGCAATGAAACATTCAATGACTCAAGGATTTTACAAAACAACTTAGGAAACCTGTCTTTTTAATGAGGCATAGATTAGGACACTTTGGAGCATGTCAACTTTTATGAATGTAACAAATTATCTTACCACTCCATAAGCAGAAGGAAATGGTGGCCCTAACATTGGCATAGAAATACCACTTTTTAAACAAGGTCTTAAAATTATCTATTGATTATTCAACATATACAAGAAAATTAAAATTTTTTAATTTAAATTAAAGAAAAATCTATTAAAATTTAAGCAAAAATTGACTGTTTGAAGCCCAGGTGAAAATTCCACAAATGCATCATCTAACTCTTTGGGATGTTATTTGTTCTTTGTATTTTTAGATTCAATGAGCATAGGAGATGTTAAATTTAGCCCTTAGATTTGTGTGCTTTGATATTTTATACCTCTGTGCCAAAAAAACTGATCACTTTTATCAGACTCTGACATGATAATGGCACTTCATAGAATTTCCACCAGAGCATAGTATATCATCAGGGAGAAGTTTCACATTGCACCAGTTGTCCAATTTGGATCATCACCTAACAATGAGCTTCCAGGTTTCTGAAAAACTAGGACACTGCTTATATATTCCAGTTCTTGCCATGCATGTCCAACACTTCCCAACCTTTTGTCCTACTCAGTTACAGTGCAGGAAATGTACAACTTATTTATTCTCTCCTTAAAAAATCTAAAATTTGAGCTTTGTTAGTTCAATAATGCAAATACATTTATTTCCACTTTTACCATGATGCCAAAGGAGGAATTTATTTTTGGCATGTTTTCCTTTCACTTGTCAATATCCAAAGCAACCTTAGAAATCATTGAAACATCATCTTTATAATTTTTTCCTTTCTATGAAATAAAATAAGCAAACATAATACCTACTTACTATTCAAGGTTAATATCTGTTGAAATTTTTTCTATGTCGTTGAAGGTTAGATTGGGGATCCCTACAATGTGTTCCCTCACCCTGAGGAATGCTCCTAATACACTGTACTATATATTACTTCTTTAATTGTTTACCTTCTGTCTAGAAGGATCTATCTAAAGGTTGGTGGGAGGGGAACATCTATGTCCTCATCTCCGCATTTCCAGTCCTTGTCACATAGTGGCTACCCAATGAATGCCATTTGAATAAGTATCCATGAAGCCTGCAGTATTGTTATTAGTACAACTTTGGATCTTTAAAGAACAGCTTTGGGGGAGGAAACTCTTGGAATAACTATTTATTGAGTTCTCTTGCGTTGGGTCCATCATTTTAGCAGCCCTTCAGAACTAATTCTATAATCTAAAATTGATGGTCAATACAGGGTGCATACATGGCTCAATCAGTTAAGCATCTGACTCTTGATATTGGCTCAGGTCATGATCTCAGGGTTGTGAGTTCAAGCTCTGTGTTGGCTCTACGCTGGTCGTGGAGCCTACTTAAAATTGAGGCTCAATATGTATCTCTTTTAGGGAAAAAATGTGCAGTGGGCTTAATGATGAATTAGTACTATTTGTTGTGGCTAACTGGAGGCATTCTTCCATCAGTCATGCCAATCAACTAGTGCCTTTTCTCTGCCTGTTGTACAGAAGCTTATTACCACCACCCAAATCCTCTAAGTAAAGATCAAGAATTGTCTATGCATGGGAAATTTAAAAGATTGAACACATGCCTTAACATTTAATATAGGCAAACATTAAATAGGTATTATGCCAGGGAAAACAGAAAACTTCTTTTAAAAACTGGGTTACTTTTGTTACTTACATGTTACATAAGAATTTTGGGGTAACTTTTAGGATATTTTTGTATGCAGAAAAGTCCGTTCATAGTTTTACTTTGTTTTAAAAATTCTCATTTCATTAAAGCTACAAATATAAGAACCTATCATCTCTTTTAAGAAGCTTTTGTTTGAGTTACATTTCATATAATTCTATTTAAAATTCTAGCAAATTTTGCCAACCACCTAATTGCCTTTGGAAAATATTTGGTTTCATTTACAATTTCATTAAATTTATACTTTCTTTCTAAGTACTTGGGTTGTCTGAATTAATAAACAAATTATTTCCAAGTACTTAAATAACTTTTATATATCTGATAATTTGAACATATATGGTGAGCCTTGTGTTCTAAGTGCTTCAAAACTCTATATAAATTACAAGTATAAATCAATAGGAAATATATTACTAACCCATTTTTCTAGCATGTCAGAATCTCTAAAATATTGCTGCCATATAAAATGACAAATACACACATATTGCCAAAAAAAATAATCAATGGTATGGACTTGATTCTCTCAGACATTTGTATACTTAATTCTAAATCTTCCCAGATTTAAAACATGCTCACCCACCAAGAAACAATTGTGCAATTTCACACAAATTAGGGGGATAACATACCATATAACTTTGAGATTGCTTTATCAGAATGTGTGAAGCTATTACTTTAAGGAAAAGGAAGTTTAACTAAAAGGCTGACAGACTCCTGGGGGATTCAGTTCACTGAACCTTACATCACTGATGATAAAACTTCAAGATGAAGGTGGTCTAATAGGAGCTATCCAATTCTCTAACCTACATCCCTTTGTTGGAGTGTGCGTTTCTCTGGTAGTTAGGTTATGGAAATGCCTTTTCTATGGAATTCTAAAGACATTCAAATTTGATGGAATCCCTTTTTCTTTAACATATGTAGACTCCCGGGATGCCTGGGTAGCTCAGTTGGTTGGGCAGCTGCCTTCGGCTCAGGTCATGATCCCAGCGGCATGGGATTGAGTCCCACATTGGGCTCCTTGCTCGGCAGGGAACCTGTTTCTCCCTCTGCCTCTGCCTGCCAGTCTGTCTGTGCTCGCTCGCTCTCTCTCCCTCTGACAAATAAATAAATAAAATCTTTTAAAAAAATACGTAGACTCCCACAAATTTAAAATATCTTAAAGTAATATCCAATTGAATTCATAGTTATTGAGGCACAACCTCTAATGCCATTCTCTTGAAAGTACTGTCCAGTGCACTTTTTTCTTTGATTTTAAAGGAAAAAGCAATCTCTGCTCAGGTATTCATATAAAAATATGCATATAAGAAAGAAGTTACATACCTTCCATTACTTACAACTTCCATCACTTACAGAGGAAAGATGAAAAGAGAATCTTTGGGTGGCCTCAACATGGCACTTGGTGACCCCTACTGTGGCCGTCCAACACATACTATTTCTCAATAAGATCCAGAGGAGCTGGACATAGAATGGAAGATGATAAGTTCTCTGTGAGTGAATTCTGCTTTGAATGAACATACAAAATGCATGTATTCCCTGTATAGGTTCATAAGAAGTTGTCCTGCTGTAGTTCTTCCAAACCCAGTCAAATTTCTGATGCCTATCAATGTTGTATCTGCATATTAAGCCTTTACCCTTTCAGGGATCATGTCTATTTTATTTAAACTATCTTTGGGGGTGCCTGGATGGTTCAGTCAATTGAGCATTTGACTCTTGATTTTCGCTCCAGTCATGATCTTAGTGTGATGGGATCAAGCCCCTTGTCAGGCTCCATGTTCGGCATGGAGTCTTCTTAGGACTCTCTCTTTCTCTCTCCCTCTGCCCCTCCCCCTAAAATAAATAAATAAATCTTTAAAAAAAATAATAAAGTATCTTTATTACTGAATAGAAGCAAGGCAAGACTCCCATTACAGGTGACTACAATATTTATTTCTCTTTGAAATTGTTTAAGAAAAATATTCAGGAGATAGGGGACAAAGCAAAGACTGGGTTTTACATAGCCTAAAAGGATTAGGACCTAAGTAAGGAAAGAGTTGTTTTTTTCTGAGCTTTCCTAACATCAGAATGAACTCTGAGGGGGTTATAACTTCTTTGATTCTCTGAGAATCTTTAAAAATGAGGTTTTTCACTGTTCATTTGTATTTCTCTCAAATTATTGCCTTATAAAATACCTTAAGATGATGTCAGGTTTAAGATAGCTTCTAACTGATTTCAAAGGGAAGGCTGTCAGCTTTTCCCCATTGAAGATGATATTCACTGTGGGTTTTTCATAGACAGATTTTATGAAGTTGAGGAATGTTCCCTCTATCCCTATACTTTGAATCATTTTAATTAGGAACAGATGCTGTATCTAGTCAAATGCTTTTTTGAGATCAGGAATACGACAAGGATGTCCACTCTCACCACCGTTGTTCAACATAGTACTAGACGTCCTAGCAATAGCAATCAGACAATAAAAAGAAATAAAAGGTATTCAATTTGGTAAGGAAGAAGTCAAATTCTCTCTCTTCGCAAATGATACTCCCATACTACTAGAACTCATACAGCAATTCAGTAAGCTGGGAGGATACAAAATGAATGTATAGAAAACAGTTGCTTTCTTATACACTAACAATGAAACTATAGAAAATGAATCGATTCCATTTATTATAGCACCAAGAACCATAAGATACCTGGGAATAAACCTAACCAAAGAAATAAAGGATCTGTGCTTGAGGAACTACAGAACACCCATGAAAGAAAAAGAAGACACAAAAAGATGGAAGAGCATTTCATGCACATGGATGAGAAGAATAAACATCATTAAAATGTCTACACTGCCCAGAGCAATCTATACTTTCAATGCCATCCCAATCAAAACTCCACCAGCATTTTTCAAAGAGCTAGAACAAACAATACTAAAAATTTATATGGAACCGAAGAGACCCTGAATTGCTAAGGAAATGTTGAAAAAGAAAAGCAAAACTGGGGGCATCACGTTGCCTGATTTCAAGCTTTACTACAAAGCTGTGATCACCAAGACAGCATGGTACTGGCACGAAATCAGATACATAGACCAGTGGAACAGAGTAGAGAGCCCAGATATGGAAACTCAACTCTATGGTCAAATAATCTTTGACAAAGCAGGAAAAAATATACAGTGGAAATGTCTCTTCAATAAATGGTGCTAGGAAAATTGGATAGCTGTATGTAGAATAATGAAACTTGACCATTACAAAGATACACAAAGATAAACTCAAAATGGATAAAAGACGTCAATGCAAGGCATCTATCAAAATCCTAGAGGAAAACATAGGCAGTACCTCTTTGACATTGGCCACAGCAACTTCTTTCTAGATATTCTCCAAAGGCAAAGGAAATAAAAGTGAAAATGAACTTTTGGAGCTTTATCAAGATCAAAAGCTTCTTCACAGCAAAGGAAACAGTCAACAAAACAAAGAAGCAACCCACAGGATTGGAGAAGATATTCGTAAATGACAGTACAGACAAAGTGCTGATATCCAAGATCTATAAAGAATACCTCAAACTCAACACACACAAAACAGATAATCATGTCAAAAAATAGGCAGGAGACACAAACAGACACTTCTCCAAAGAAGACATAGAAATGGCTAACAGACACATGAAAAAATGTTCATCATCATTAGCCATCAGGGAGCTTCAAATCAAAACCACATTGAGATACCACCTTACACCAGTGAGAATGACCAAAATTATCAAGACAGTAAATAACAAGTGTTGGAAAGGATGTGAAGAAAATGGAACCCTCTTACACTGTTGGTGGGAGTGCAATTTGGTGCAGCCACTTTGAAAAACAGTGTGGTGATTCCTTAAGAAATTAAAAAGAAACCTACTTTATGACCCTGCAATTGTTCTATTGGGTATTTACCCCAAAGATACAGATGCAGTGAAAAGAAGGGCCATCTGTACTCCAATGTTCATAACAGTAATGGCTACAGTCACCAAACCGTGGAAAGAACTAAGATGCCCTTCAGCGGATGAATGAATAAAGAAGATATGGTCCATATATAAATGGAGTATTATGGCTCCATCAGAAAGGATGAATATCCAACTTTTGTATCAACATGGATGGGACTGGAAGAGATTATGCTGAGTGAAATAAATCAAGCAGAGAGAATCAATTATCATATGGTTTCACTTACTTGTGGAGCATAAGGAATAACACAGAGGACATGGGGAGATGAAGAGGAGAAGTGAGTTGGGGGAAATTGGTGGGGGGACAAAACATGAGAGACTGTGGACTCTTGAGAAACCAACTGAGGGTTTTGGAGGGGAAGGGGGTGGGGGCTGGGTGAGCCTGGTGGTGGGTATTATGCAGGGCACGCATTGCATGGAGTACTCGGTGTGGTGCATAAACAATGAATTTTGGAACACTTGAAAAAAAAAGTTAGTTTCCAACTAGCAGCCAGATAAAGCTACTTGTCAACTAAATTATGCATGAAAATATTGGGGAAAACAAAAACAAGAACACCAAAAACTGAAGTTCACAACCAAAAACCTAAATCTATTAGATAATTAAAGTCTCAAATCTAGAGGTACATAAAGATGCACTAAGGAAAACGAAGACAGAGAATGGCAGTGATCTTTGTTTCCAGTATTGCCATAGGCAGAATCAGAGAAAGAAGCTGAATGTTTATCACTTCCATCATCCACAATTTCCAGGTAAAATCTGTCCCTCCTCTAACTCTCTTTTATTCCAGTGGTATATACTGGATTGACCCACTCAGTCTCCAGCAGATTTTCATTCTACTATGCATTCTTTAAATACAAGGTCTATGTATTATAAAAACTATATAAAAATAATAAGCAAATAAATGCAGAGATATATCCTATCATGTTCATGGATTGAAATGTTCAATATTATTGATGTTGATTCTCGGGGCGCCTGGGTGGCTCAGTGGGTTAAAGCTTCTGCCTTTGGCTCAGGTCATGATTCCAGGGTCCTGGGATCAAGCCCCACATCAGGCTCTCTGCTCGGCAGGGAGCCTGCTTCCTCCTCTCTCTCTCTGCCTGCCTCTCTGCCTACTTGTGATCTTTGTCTGTCAAATAAATGAATGAAAAAAAATGTCGATTCTCCCCAGATGTTCCATAGAAATGCAATTACAATCAAATTCTCAGTAGACATTTGTGGAAATTAACAAGCTGGTTCTAAAATATTAAGGGAATTCAAAGCTATGTAGAGTAGGGGCACCTGGGTGGCTCAGTGGGTTAAGCCTCTGCCTTAGACTCAGGTCATGATCTCAGCATCCTGGGTCGAGACCCACATCAGGCTCCCGGCTTGCCCCTCTCTCTCTCTGCCTGCTGCTCTGCTTACTGACAAATGAATAAAAATAATTTTTAAAAGGGCTATGTAGAGTAGCTTCACTACTAGTGATGAGCTGCATCACTAATTTTATGTTTCTAATACACATCCTAGAAATATAAAAAGAAACAAGTGAAATTAGTTTTAATCTTACATTTTATTTAATTTAATGTTAACCTAAAATATTCTAGTTTTAATATGCAATTAATATAAAATAGTAATAAGATATTTTACATTCTGCATATCAGGTTGTCAAAATCTGGTGTGTATTTTACATTTAAAACGCATCTCAACTTAGACTAGGTATGTCTGAAATATTCAATAGCCATCATGGCTAGTGGGTACTATACTGAATACCACAATTATACATATATTTTTTAGAGGCTCCGTGCAGGGCTTGAACACAGAGCTCCTGAGACCGAGGACTGAGCTGAAATCAAGAGTTGGTTGCTTAACTGCCTAAGCCACCCAGGCACCCCCCCACAATACTATATTTTTATGATAGTGGTGACTATAAGGCATATATACTTGACAAGCTTTATCAGATGTAAACCTAAGAGCAGCAGATTTATTCTGTGTAAATTATACCTCCATAAAGCTGACTTCAAAATTTTATAATTGTTTTTATTCCCTTCATTTAATTCTGAAGAACTTTATATTTGATTAATCCAGATTTGATACTTTCCCAACACGTAAACAATAAATTTAAAGATATAACTAACCTCTACCTCCTTATTTGTTATGCAGTAATGAAGGAAAAATACAGAATTACACGGGCAACTTCAATTATGAGCTTTCCACAAACACCCTTATGCTTCAATTCCTATTCTGATGTCCGGAGATTATCTCAAACTGATAATATCATAGATACGAGCAAAACAGTAGGGATTTCCCCAGTAGAATCAGAAATAAGACAGAGGTTTCTTTTATCAAAATTAATATGTATTGTTAAGAACCTTACACCTATATAAAAATAATAGTAGTCACTATGTTTTGAGTATCTATGATGTGTCAAATATCCTCTCAAATTTTTATCTGTGTTATTTAATTTGCTTCTGACAACAAGTTAGAACATCCCCAGATTCCCCATCCCCAGTTAGAAACGTCCCCAGTTTCCCCATGAGGAAACTGAGGCTTGAAGGAATAAGTCATTTTTCCAAGCTTGGGTGTGATAAAACTAGGGAGTTACAGAGGTTGAATGCAAATCTGTACCCTTTCGGAAACACTGTCAACGCTGATTACCAGTGATTTGGATGCTACCTTTCCAAAGGCAAGAATGCAGAATTAGAACTGTACATATTTAAAAAGAATAAGCAAGAATACCAGAATTGTTTATTTTTTTTAAAATCAATCAGTTTGAAAACCCAAAACAATCTCTTAAAATTCTATTAGAAATAAAAGTATTTAATATCAGCTATGAAATAAATAGATAAAAATCAAAAGGTTTCTTACATAGAGAAACTAATAGAAAATACATGGAGAGAAAAAAAAACTTCATTTATTTCAGCAACAAAACCATAAAATTCAGAGCAGTAAACTTGGAAACATGGAGAGAAACTGTTGAAGTCTCCCTTCACTTCAAAGCCATACCAGGTTATATCAAATTTTAGAAATGGACAGTCTAATCTCTTAAAGAACATTCTGAGCCTTCTGAAAATCAGAAATTATAGCTTTAAATGCAAATTATGTAAATTTAGAAATATAATTTAGAATTTTATGAGAAACCTTAACAGATGAATTTTCTTGTTGATAGTCCTCAAGTACATGCTAGAAGTAGGAAGATAAGAAAGAAAAAGTTAAAAATCTCACTCCGTTGACCACGTGAGTTCTACATACAAAGAATATCATTAGAGATTAGCCAGTTGGAGAATGGGTTGTGTTTAAGTTCAAAACTACATGATCTGATGAATTTTATGACAATGTCTGTTTTTTTTTTCCTTATATTTAAGAAGGCAGAATGGCTTTCCAAGATATCCTGAAGTTTAAATATCGAATGTCTCTTTATCATTCAGGCATATAACTTTAACTACAGTGTTTGTGAAGCTCACAAAATATTAAAAAATGTTTATCACAGGCTATATAAATGTTATTTATTGTTCTATAATTTACAAAATATGTGTACTGGAAGAAAATAAAGAATTCAACTTAAAAATATTATTTCCAGCTTTGTGTCAAGAAATCGGTCTCTTTACATGCTAAGTGAATATTTAAGATAGAAAGCATGGCTTTCTCAGCTCTACAGTTGTACAAAATAAAGTCACCTTATTGGAAATTTTGGCTAAGCTCCTAAAAAAAGTCCCCTCTGACAGGTCTGAGACAAACACAACATAAACATAGATTCCTTCCATGGACCCTGTGCAAACTGTTACTAGAATGACCACATGTTTACCAATGTCTGTTTCCCTTTGCTTTTTGCAACCTATTCCTTCTTTTCTGGTTTAAATCTCATCTTACATTATGCTAAGTGAAACAAACAGCTGGAGAAAGAGAATTATCATATGATTTCACGCATATGTGGAATTTAAGAAACAAAACAGAGGATCATAGGGGTAGGGAGTGAAAAATAAAGAAAGATGAAGTGAGAGAGGGAGAAAAACCATAAGAGAATCTTAACTATGAAAAACAAACTGAGGGTGGCTGAAGGAGAGCTGGGTGGGGGATGGGGCAATTGGGTGATGGGCATTAAGGAGGGCACGTGATGTAATGAGCACTGGGTGTTCTATGCAACTGATCAATCACTGGACTCTACCTCTGAAACTAATAATATGCTATATGTGAATTAATTGATTAATTGATAAAATTAAATTGTAAAAAATAAAAATAATACATTATTTTCTGGTATAAAAAATTCTCATCTTAGGCAAGTACATCATTTATTAATTCTTTCAGTGAGAATCTGTGAGGAGTCTGAGCTCTCAGCAGCTAAAAATATCTGTATTTCAACTTCTCTATTTTATGAGGGGTTTGTTTCCTTTTTAGAGTGCCTTCCAGTTGTTGTTATCTTTTGTTGTTGTTGTTTGTCCAGTTGTTGTTATGATTTATTTTCTTTCTTTTTATATCTGTAATCAGTCGAAATAACTTTAATTTTTCTCAAATAGTTCTCATATCCCAACTTCTTGCTAATTCTGGTTAGGGTGTTTTCCAACACTTTTCTCAAGAAGTTGATGCTTGTGGAGGATTAACTGATGAGCACATTGTTTTGTTTTGTTTTGTTTTGTTTGATGAGCACATTGTTAAGAGATCAATAATTTCTCATTTTTAAAATTTCAGAACCATTGGTTAAACTTTCAAAGATTTGGTCTGCAAATAAAAGAAAATTCATCTCCCCAGAATTATACATTAAGTTGACTTATTTCAGGTGACAAATTCAGAGTTAGGGTGATGCCTGGGCAGTGAATTTAATGATTTAACAATGTCTGCAGGGACCTGGGTTCTTTCTGTGTTTCTCCTGGAATGTACCTAGCTGGTCTCCTGGCTCTGTTTTCAAGCTGACTTCCCTCACTCCTGAAAGGTAAATGCAGCAGTTCTCCATCAAATGCAAACAAAAGAAGATCCAAGAGGGTGAAGAGAGAATTTTTCTGGTGTGTCCTTAAGAGAAAGGAAACTTTTTCCTGGAATCCCACAATAGACTTTCCCTTCACATTTCTTAGGCCAGAGCTGTATTCATGCTCTACCTTTAACCAACAAATGGTAAGGTGAAATAGAATTACTATGACTGGATAATCAAGGTTTATAACTGAATTGGATTTGGTTATTTCTCAGGTTTGATAAGTGAGAGGAGAGAAGATAATTTTATGTAAGCAATCAAAGACACACTCTCACATTTGATTTTAACTTACCTTTTCTTTTTCCTTCCTTCCTTCCTTCGCTTGTTCCTTTTTTCCTTCCATAATGGAAATTGGTTTGTAAGACATATCAATTGATTGGTTTTGGAAGATTGATTTCTAAAACAGATGAACAGACAGGAATTTTTTTGGATTTGAGGTGGACTTTATATCTTAATAGAATACCATGAAGTTTGGTTTAAAATCTAATGTGACAGAGAGGCTATTTTTTATCACTGGTTTTGCCAGAGCCTGAGAAAGGTATATACTTGGAATGCATTTTTTAAAGTATCTTACAACTCATACTTTCACTAGGCTGGGATTTGTTATTGCAGACTCAGTTTCTGTGAAGGACCTCTACACGTGATTTCCATACACAATCCTTACTGTTATATTTTTTGGAGGAACATTACTGAAGATGTCCGATACATCTCTATGTATTTCCTATATTTTATTTAGTAAATACTTACATAGCAATTATTTGTGTCAGACACTATTCTATTGCATTTATATTAACTTATTAATCTTCTTAATAACACAATGAATTTGTTACTTGGAACTACTTCCATTTTCACTTGAAGAAACAAAAACAAGGGATGTTTAACAATAAATGCACAGCAGAATTTGAAACCCCACACGAGAAATTGTTTTTACTATCTCATTTCTGAAAAACGTTGTCCCTTCCCTCAAGAAGTTTTTTCAAGTTTTTGATATGGAGAAAGTTAAATATATAACTGACTCTGTCTCCTCTCCTCTGTTTTTTTGTGAATGAAGAAATTGAATGCCTAGTTTTTCATTCAACTATAACAGTTGTATAGATGTTCATGAGCTTCACTACTCTTTATTTTTGAATTTTAAATATATTTGATAATAAATGATTCATATTATTTCTATTTTACTGCAGGTCTTTATAAAGTGACCTGAAGTTCTCAATAAAATAGGTAGGGAGTGTATGTATAATTTTTAAAATAAGAAAGACTGCCACCTATTAAGGTCCGTACAACATAGAAATGTATAACTATCTATAAAATATGTTCCAGTATTGAGATTTTACTCCTTTAGTCTTCCTTCCTATTTTAGAGTTCTATATTTTATACCCATAGGAGAAAATTCGCATCCCATTGTTCTGTGAAACAGAAATGAACTAGAGAACTTTATTATTCAGTTGATGGAGTTTCTGACTTGAAAAATATTTCTCCTGGCAAAGGGCCTTGGAGTCTCAATAATAGCATACAAGACCAATGACCCTAAGAAAAATCTGGGATTCTTTATATCAGAATATCTAGGAAATTTTGAGACTTCCCATTTGCAAATCAAGAAGTTTGGGATCAAGACAAACCATTTCACCTTGTGAACATATTTTGTTTCCAAAGCAGACAAAGGACACATCCCGCTGTATGAGTCTTCCAGTTAGGCTTCTGTGCTCTGGGGGAAGCATCTACTCACATCTCAAAAAACCAAATGTGATCCTGAGTAGGGAGTTCCTTTTTGTCTACTCCCAGAGGAGAATTTGCATCTGGCTCGAGTTGGTGGAAAGATGTGAGTGACAATCTTCTAAATCTGTAAACATGGGTTTCCCCTGGATAGAGTAATGCATGAGGAAAAAAAAATAACAAAACCAACTAGCAAGTGTTGTACAACATAATTATGAGAGAAGAGGATATTCTTGCCTTATCTCTGAAAAGGTAAGATTCATTCCTAAATCAAGACAACTGTCATGGGTTTGGGTTTCCCGCAACATTCAGTAAGTATATGTTACTAATAAGCTAATTAATTCCCAGTCTTCCCTCTGTCTTGGCTGACCCTTTTGTTTTCATTCTTGTTGAACAGTTGGGTCTCTGCAAGTGTCACTAACCTTCACACCTAGTTGGTTACTTGGAACTTGGATCCAATGCAAGGGTCTCTTTGCCTTTGCAACCTGGGAAACAAATGCTCTGAAAAATAACCCAATTCAATTCAATTCCCCATGAGCAGGAGACTCATGACTCTTTTTGGGCATATGGACAGAAATTAACCAAAGGAGGGAAACTATAAGAAATGGGCTCAGCTCCGTATTAGGTGAATTGAAGACAGAGAAAAAAAAAGTATGATAATCAGTCTGTATCCAGTTTGGAGAGATAAGCCCAAGAAGCAGTAAAAATAAGATGGTGAATTATATAATTAAGTTACAAATTATATGCTACAGAAGTTGAAGAAAAGGAGATAGATAAACCAATGAGAAATGGAAAAGACAGTATAATCTTTAAAAGACAATAAATTCATTTCAAGAAGGAAAATAGTTGACACTTGTTGTTTTGTAGTTCCAACTACCCTGTCCTAAGATATCATAATTCTATGAAACAGATAAGGTGGGTGTTGTTCCTTTTCATAAAGGCTAATTTACTATAGATCACCCGCTTATTAATTAGCCAGGTTTTGTTTATTTTACTCCATTTCTCATGGATACTCAGTTGACTGTTTAATACATATTAACCATTTGGAGGTGCCAAGTAAAAGAAGAAAGTATGCTTTCTCTTTCTGTCTTCTTTTTTTTAGAGAGAGAGAAAGAGAGTGAGCATGAGGTGGGTTAGGGGAGGTGTACTTGAGGGGGGAGAAGGAGAAAGACAATCTTAAGCAGTCTCCACAGTGGGAGCAATTGGGGGAGCAATCTCGTGACCCTAGAACATGGCCTGAGCCAAAATCAAGAGTCAGACACTTAAAACTGATTGAGCCACCCAGGCACCCTGAACTTTTTTTCTCTTAAGAATCTATTGCTTTCCATCAACATAAACTAAGAAATGGAATAGTTCACTCTTCGTTTCATAATTTAGTCTATATTAATGGTAAAAATATCTATCTTATTGTATTGTTCCTCTTATTTTACATATATCAAACACATTTGTACAGCTAAACCTTGATTCAGTTTGATGTCAAAATATAAAGCATACATTTTGGGCTGAAACTTTCTCTGGAACCCATATTTCAGATTGATGCAAGGGAGAAGTCAAGGCTCTTTTCTTCTAACAAGCTGGTTCCCATTTTCTTCCCTTTCTCTCCAAAGGAGGACCTGGACACCATACTAATAGTATAGTATATGCAGTTTACTACACTGTAATGTATATTTACAATATACATTTCCTGCAATATATGCATGGAACTTCCAAATAACTTTGTATAGAAGAAAAGTGTAATCCTAGAAAAGAACTTCTCACAACGATTTTCCTTTGATTGAGAAGTGCAAGCTGCTTGGTGCTCCCTTTATCTCCCTGCCTCTTATATATCACTTAAGACTCTATTTAGATAGCTTGCTCCTATGTCAAGAATGTTTCTTGAATCCCTGTTCTCCCAGAATTCCCTAGGTTGCCACGTGTGCCTTGTTATGCACATTATTGTTGTGCTCACCTCAGTGGAATTCATGTTTCCTTTTCTATGGCTGACTCGATACTCCATCCTCTAAGCTTTGGGATTTGCCTCATTTGTTTCGGTGCTGAGCTCATTTTAGGCACCTAGTAGAAAGATTTTTGCAGCCTGTCAGCTAATACTTTGTTGAAAACTATCATTTTGGTTCCCAGTTAAAATCAAGAAAAAAATTGATCATTGGAGAGGTCTTCATATCATAATTATAAGGTTCCTAACTATCTCTTCTCCCAGAGAAATATCCTCCCTTTATTCCATCTCCCATCTTTCTCATGGCTGAACAACTTGAAATGTCACATTATATAGAATGAAGTGTTTGTCAGTTTCCATTTACTGGGTCATCTTCTCAATTTGTCAGAACACTAACATTTACCCTGAAAATTTCATAGATGTGTTCATGAAAATGCATTGTTAGTATCCAGAGTAACTGGGATGTATAGTTATATTTTACCAATCTTAATGTCAATCTCTGAAGAGATACTCTGTTTTAGTCAAAAACTAAAGATGCAAGATGTCAAATGCCGAAATTTTACATTTAGAAGTTTATACATTAGTTAAAAGAGAATGTTATTAATTTGAGTAATCAAAAAAATCCCTATATATAATCAAAATATTCATTTGGGATAATATTTAAAAATATAGTTTGGACAGAGTGGGAGAGTTAAAATACAAATTATCCACATTAGTTTATCTACAAGCTATAAGGGTCTATCTATTAGAAGTTTTTTGATTGATAGTAAGGTGATCAACTTCGATGTTAGTTGTATTTTCATCTCTATCACCCCATATTTCAATATTTAGGCTGGGAAATTATACTATAATAATTACATACTAGAAAAAAATTTTCCCTACTGATTAGGCCAAAGGATTGAAATTCCTGTGCTAAATCCCTATTCCTATTATATTTATAAGGCAATGTATGTGTTCTGCTTCACCCGAGGTTTTTTTTTTTTTTAAAGATTTTATTTATTTATTTGTCAGAGAGAGAGGGAGAGAGAGCGAGCACAGGCAGACAGAGAGGCAGGCAGAGGCAGAGGGAGAAGCAGGCTCCCTGCCGAGCAAGGAGCCCGATGTGGGACTCGATCCCAGAACGCTGGGATCATGACCTGAGCCGAAGGCAGCTGCTCAACCAACTGAGCCATCCAGGCGTCCCTTCACCCGAGTTTTTTACACCAGCTAGTAAGCCAAAAACTCATTCGAATTTTTACACCAGCTAGTAAGCCAAAAACTCATTCGAATTACTACTAAGATGATCCTAGCCTCACTCTTGGTTATTGAGGATTGAAATATTGAAGAGATTCAGCTGGCATCAAAGTTTCCATAAGATCTTTAGTTCTTTTAGGAAGTACTGCTCAAATCATAAAAGTAGTTCTGAAGGACTCTGAAGAATATTTTCTTCTATACAATGGACGTGGCTATCTTTTTCTCTCTACATTACAACATTGCTTATTCTGTTATAACTTTCCTCAATGATTGGAAAAACTTCTACAAATAAATGTAAGTAATGTTCTAAGCAGGTGAGCTCTGTAAAGCACATCTTCTCTATCCCTCCCAGATAATAATCCAATAATGCGAACCTCTCAGTATCCCCACCCGGCCATTCCTGCCCACCTGTCTTTCTCCCTGTCCTTACCCATACACATTCAAGAATCCAAACCTTTGCACAGTCTGTATTCTCTGTTTTAAATTCCTATGTCCTTTTTTTTTTTTTTGAAGGATGCAATATCTTTTATGTTTTATCCTTATCTCAAATGTAACATTTTACAAAAATCTAAATTTCTCCAGGGAGAATGTTTTAGGATTTCTTGTCTGTGAAGATAAACTAGGTTATGCTACAGTAACAAAGAATGCTGAAATCTCAGTGGCTCATTGAAAGAAAGTTTTGTCATAATACCACATGTCCATCATGCATCACCTGTGTTCTCTGTCCCATGTCATTATTCTTCACACTCCAGAACCTGTCATCCAGGACAGAGGCTGGCAAACATATGAGCCAAATCTGACTTGCCATCTGTTTTTGTATGGACAATTAGTTAAGAATACTTTTAAAAAATTTTTAAGTGGTTGGGGTTAAAAAAAAAAAGAATATGAAGCAGAGACTATAGGTTGCCTGCAAACTCTAAAATATTACTATTTGGTCATTTACAGACAAAGGGAAAGAGAATATAATATGGTGAAGGGCATATTGGGCAGGATTTTAAAGCTCCTACCAAGGAACAATGTCATTTATGTTCACATTTTCTTAGCGGAAGAAAGCCATGTGGCCCAACCTGGGGCCAAGGGCTAAGGAAAGTATAATCTTTCCAGTGGGAGAACAAGATATTAATAAATAACGTTTACTCCAGTTTCCAATGACTTCTGTTAATCATTTGTATTTTCCTTTTCTGACAATTTTCTTTGTCTTTTTTTTTTTTCATTTTAAAAAGTATTTGCTAATTTCTCAATACATAACACATGTTCAAGATAGGAATTTCAAAACATCAAAAAGGGCATATATACAGCGCAGACATCTTTCTCATTCTTCTGCCTTCCCATCACCCTACGCACAGGCAGTTTCTAAAACAAAACCAAGGAAAGTGGCAGCATCATGTGAAAACATAAGCACAATGGGGTATGTCACACTAATGAGCCTTAAACTCATTATATAAAAACACATTAAATAAACAACATGGCTGAAATCAACGCCTATCTCTAAGTAGCGAAAACACGAGTGCTGACCTATCTCTAAGTAGCGAAAACACGAGTGCTGACCTATCTCTAAGTAGCGAAAACGCGAGTGCTGACCTAAATTACACACACGCACGCAGATAATCACCAGGAAACGTCCTAAGAAATGTTCACCAAAGTGTTTGGATATAGGAAGTGGTCCTGCATACCAGCGACCATTAAAAACAATCTCGTTCACAATATTTTCTTTGTCTTTATCTCCAGTCTTTTGAGATTTGGTTTAACTGTTAAATAGATCTACAGAGTTTCTATAAACTGTTTATAATAATTTTTTAAAAATAACGCTAATTGTGCTGACATTTGTTAATGTATATATAACTTATTTTCTAGATTGTGAGCCCTTCTTGGTAGTCCCAGCATTTAATCTATTGCCAGCAAAGACTAGACCCTCAATACATATTTATCAAATGAATCAACAATTATCATCATATTCTTTCTTACTGAATGGAGAGAAGGAAGGACAATGTCAAGAACTTGACAAGAGGAACTGACAATGTCAAGTTTTCTAAGATGCGCTGGGCATGCAATCCTAGAATTCTGGTTAAAATAATAATTTGGATAATGGAACACCACATTATAGATTAAAATGGGAAGCTGTTTTCAGTTGTTCAGAATGGGTTTTGTAGTCTGAGAAGCCAAGGTTTAAAGTCTATTCTATTGTTTACTAATTTTGTGATAGCAATAGCTAATATTAACTGTTTAAGATAAATTATCCCATTCAAACGACGAAATGACCCCTTGAATTCTAAAAACTATGCCTCCAAGAAATAGTTTTCCCCAAATTTCACACGTCCCACCTGTCTACTAAACTCCAAAGCCCAACCACTTAACTACACCAAACTTGGGAATGTCATTCAATCTCTTAAAAAACTCAATCTACTTCTCTGTAAAATGAGAAAAATGAGATCAATATACCCCTCATGGCTATCTTTAGGATTTAATGAGAAATCACATGGAAACTGTTAACATTTATGAAGAAGTGAATATTAACTATTTTGAAGGTAAGAATAAATGGAGATGGTTCTACTTTACCTAGCATATCGTGCTTTGTATTTGAGCTGTGGAAGTCTGCCTGGCTTCTATCAGTTAGTTAGAATTTTCTATCTTGATCTTACTTGGAGCTTGGCTGCTTCTCTTCACACCCTTTCTCACGTCTAAATTTGCAATAAACCACAGGCTATATGGTACCATCGTTAAATCAAAATTTATTTCAGTGGAAAATGTTGAGGAGCACATGGAGAATATATGAATACTAAATATCTCTGCCACAGTGCCTAAATTTAGATGTCCTAGGGGTCAAGCCTAAGGCACTCTGCTATAAGAGAGAACTAAGGCCAAACCTATTTCTAAGTAATAATATTATATATGCTACAGGTTCTAGGGATATTACATATAAACTTGATCATAGTCGTACTAGTACTAGTTAAAATTTAGTGAATTCTTAACCATATACTAAACACCATGGTTTATACAGAATTATCTTATAAAATCCCTTTTATAAAAATACTGTTGATGTCCTCAATATTATGGAATTGCAGATAAGGAAATTGAGGCACAGAGGGGTATGTGTGGAACTGAAATAGAGGAAAAGAAAATTTAGAACTAGGAGTAGAAAATTTTAAAAACCTGAGGGAAAAAATATATGAAAATGGGGAATAAATATTAATGACAACCTTACCAATATTTGGAAAGAATCGAGTCTTATACTGAAATCTAGAAAAAAGTATAAGTCCCATACTTTGTATTATCAAGAAAAAATTTTCAAGACCAAATTTTCCCTATCTTGTGCATACTTCATTTTGCTGCCTTTAGACCTAATGACTTCCGATCTTACAGTAAATGGGGATTTTTTATGATAGTCTCAATAGCTCCACTTCAGTGGAACTCTAGTCAAACATGTTCAAGCATTTTTTTATAGCCCACCTGCCAGATGCAAAGTCTAAATCCACTTTGATTCCCTGGGATGGAGAAGTTGCTATGTTAATCTTCTTAATGAGAGTAAAGAAAATTTTTTAAGATCAATTTATACTCAGCAAGATATAATTTGATCCTTTTTCCTTTTGTGTTTTAGTCACCAGAGCTATATGTCTTATACAGGAATAAATTGTTTATTAAATATCTATTTAAAAATCTTGATCTTTCTACCCCCGAACCTCTGCACAAATAAAGAAAAGCACAGTGGAATGTACCATAAAACATACCTTTTGTTTGACTTTGACTTTTTACTATTAGCTTTGATTTTTAACTAAATAGTTCCGGATAAAATTTTAGAAATTCATCTAATCACCTCCAAAAGGCCCCATATTCTGATACCATCTCAATGGGAGGGAGTAAAATTTCAACATATGAATTCAGGGGGACACAAAGAGGCCATAACACCTATTTTTCCAGGCCACAGGAAATTTTCCAGATTGTTTTCTTCTGTTCTACCTTATCTAGAAGTAAGTTTATTCCTTTAGGCTCCTATACACACAAAGTATTCTGTGTCTACTTATCCACCTCCACCTTGGAATCCTGTTGTTCATGAGTAGTAGGTTGTGTGGGGTACCTAGTTGAGGACAATTTGGCACTGGATCCCTTCCAGTCTCTCCATCTCTCCGATAGAGGACCCTTTATTTGCTTCCCGTTTTTAGGTCTCTATTTCTCTCATTGCTTTCTTTTGTTTTAATTTCATTAAAGGAAGGTCTTTTTTCTTCACCCTTTGCCCAGCTGTAGTTTTGTTCAGTTTTCGAGAGGAAGATTTTACCTCTGTAGATTTGCATCACTCACTTAGGCTAACACTTTGAATTTTTGCTTTACCATTATGTAGGCTAGAAAGAGAGAAATGGCCTTTGGGAGACCAGCAAGTCAATATAGAAAAGCACAAAAAAGCCACAGAAAACACACAGTGTAGAGTTCATGATGCAACCTTGTTATATTTCAGGATCTGCAATATGATTGGTAATCAAAAAATATTTAATCAATGACTAAGTAAATTAATACCACAGGGTGTTATATTTCCAGCAGAAGAAAATGAAGTGGGAGGCAGGTAGTTCATTCAATTATTTATTCAACCTACATATGTTTATTAAGTGCCTATAATGTTTTAGGCAATCAGAACCAGCTACATAATTTGCAGGGCCCAATGTAAAATGAAAATGTGGGGCTTTTTATTTCAACATGATTAGTAATTTCAGCACAGTGATAGCACAACATTAAACCAAACTCCAGATCCTTCTAAGTGTACTGTTCTGTGTTACTGCACAATTTGCATACCCAAGAAGCCAACCTTGATGCCAATCAAGAAAGAAAGACTAAAGTCTTTGTGGGGAAGCTTCCTGAGCAGCTTAGAACATGAAACTTGCAGGGACATAGGATAGCAGGAGTTCCCCCTTGGTTGAGTGGATTAAAGATTTCTTAGAAGAAAGTGACATTGAAGCTGAAATTCAAAGAATGATTTTCATTCAAAGGGAATAGCAGTGACTTAGATAAATCAAAAGATGTTAATATCATTAGGTGGCACAATGCAAAAGAGAAGGGGAATGAGGGAAGATAGTTTGGGAGAGTTTTATCTTTATCCTAAAAAAATAAAAGGCAGCATTGAAAGGTTTAAGTAGAACTATCTTGACCAGATATCCATCTTAAAAGTAATTTAGATTATAGAATAAAGGAGAATGAGTTGGATAGTTTAAGGGGAGGAATTGAATGGATATGTTAAAGAAGGGGTGTTATCACAGTAACAGGAAAGGAAGCATGCACTAAGGTAGTGGCAGTTAAGAGGAAGAGAAGTCGAGTTTTTTGTGATATTTGAGAGATAAAATTAACAGGACAGTGGAGGCAAGGAGAAGTTATCAAATTGCTATTGCTGCATAATTTTGGTATATTAAATTTTGGTTTACAGTTTTATCTATTACCTCTATACCTGTGGTCTCTTTTCCAAGAGACAATCTCAAAATAGTTTGTACACTAGCTAACTACCTACCATGTAGGTTCTCAATAAATATTTTTCAGTAAATATTTAATGAGCCAAAATTCATTCTCTTTCCCTTGACCTCTGTTTTTAAATAACTTGAAAACAAAATAGGTGTCCAGAAAAGAATTACTTATTAGATTTATATATTTAATATTTAAATCTAATTTTTAATATTTAAATCTAATTTTAAATCTAACGTAAATCTAATATTTAAAGAAGCAAATGATCATTTGCTTTAGTCAAGAACAAGCATTATGTCAAATGCTAGTAATAGAAAGACTAATGTCAATAGCTATCACAAAAATATCTTGCATTTCTAGAACGTTTTGGAGTTTCCAAAATAATTTTATACCTATGACTTCATTTGAAGGACATATGGTGCCTATCCTAAAAGACATCACAAACCCAAGAAACCATAGCAACCCAAAGACTTAACTTGTACATAAATAACTATGATGTAATAATAATAGTAAGAGTAGCTTCTCCTGATGTTAAGACATAGTCTGTGGTTTCTTGGGTTGCTATGGTTTCTTGGGTTTTGGATGGTCTTGGTGTGGAAGGAAGTTAGTAGTAATTTGAAAAAATAAGGCCACAATATTTTGTAGCACTTCCCATCATGAGATAGAGCAGATAATTCTCAAGCCCAGAATCTGAGCTTGCTTTATGACCTTGGCAGAAGTGATATTGCACTAGTTGGGAAGCTTGGGTCTCAAGACACCTTGCGGCTTCCACCTTCCTCTTCTTGGAAGACTGCTTTGAAACTATTACTGTTGGTCCATCTTGCCAGATGGAAGTACCAGTGGAGGAGAACTAGGATTGTTTTGAATTTGCAAAACGGATCTCCTTAGACCTTCCAGCATAGTGGACCACAAACTGAATGCAGGAGTATGTGTGAGCCTTGGAAAAAACAGTGTCGAAACCATCCAACCGACCCACCGTGCTGTGAGCAATGCTCTATCATTGCAGCTTTATGGCAGGGTTTGGCAAAATAGGCATTGCAGGTCAGCTCTGATTTGCAGACTGCTTTTGCGTGGTGAGCAAGCTAGGCACGAGTTTATATCTTTAAAAGGTTGGGGAAAAAACAAGGGAGAACATTTATACTGGGTGCTATATAGTATGTCACACCCTGTTCTAAATCTTTGCATTTACGAGCTCATTCCATCTTTACAACAATTCTGTGAATCTAATACAACTATTCATTTTATAATGAGGAAACAGCTGTTTCTACATAGGTTAAATAAATAGTTAAAACATTTCACAACTGGTCAGTTAGTATGCCTAGAATTCAAACCCAAAAAATTCTGTCTCTGTGCTTTTAACCCATTTGAAAAATTATCCAACAGTTTGAGAGCAGTATAGAGTGCCAAAGGGGACATACACAGATGGAGGCAACACATTCTGGTGATTTCCCAAGAAGGATATTGTGTTTCTGAAAAGCAAGCAAAACCTTTGCAGGAGAATGAGACCATGTTTTTTACTCTGATGAGGGAATATGAACTCTATACCCTGATTAATCAAAAGAAAAATTCCGTTCTTTTAATAATCTGTATTTCAAAAAAAGATATATTCAGCCATCATTATTGCATTTTGGATTTTGTCAATAAAATTTTTGTGCGAACATTTTTTTTCTCTTATTACCTAAGTATCTGTATATTACCTCTGATTTCTTTAGGTCCTCCAGGTCAAATGTATTTACCTTTTGGCTTTATACAGAAAAATTTTGCTGACCTCTTCTCTACGTCATTAAATTTTGGGATAGTTTATTATACAATGATAGGCAATCGATATAGAAATATACAAAGAAAAGAATGCAAACAAAAGTAAAGGAGGGTTGATAATTCATATTTTTATAATATGTATTGATGAAATTTCCTAACCTTCCAGTATCTATGCTATCAACAATTACATAATATTTATTGTGTAATATTCAATATTTAGCTGTAAATTCACTCCAAAACACAGCAACAAAGAGATATACATCACAGAAAATGCTGACTAATTGGTTGACTCTGTGATTGTTAATAATGGTCCAGAAATGAAGAACCAAAAGACGCTGAATAAAATCCTGGGGCCTCGAATTTAGGAAATTTTGAAGTCCATTTATTTAATGTGTCCTTTCAAAGTAAGGCTTCCCTTCCGTGGAATTTTGACCATAATCATTTGAAATTTAGAATTTATAAGGACCTGCCTTGACATTTTTCCTCCCTTATCATTGCAAAAGTAGGTACACTGAACAAATTGAGATTGCAAACAACATTTCAAAGAATAATTAAACTTGGAAGAAGAAAAAGCTTACTTTTAATCCTTTTAGCAACATAATTTGTGCATAAAAATTACTTATTTGCTAATATTAATGACCTTTAATTGACACAAAGCAGTTCAAGGTCTTTTCTATAGCTGAAAATAACTACTGATGGGTAGGCTAAAAGTCAGATGAATATATGTACTACTTTGCCTGGGACATTCCTAGTTACTGACTATTTTCCCAGGGTAATTATTAATTGCACCCTCTTTAGTGTCAAAAGTGTTCTAGTTTGGATGATAAGTTTTCTGGTCAGTCTAGCTGAGAGAAATTTTAGAGACCATTTAGCACCAAACCTGTTTTTATGGATGAGAATACTGATCCAAAAAAAAATTTTTTGAGAAACTTGAAAGCTTTATAATCTTAAAATAGTCATATTATCAATTCAGGAAACTATAATTTATTAAAAAGAAGAAATACTACTTACCCACGTAATGGAGGCATATTCTTCAAGAGTCTTTGCCAGTTATCTTTTAGGACCATGGCTGTCTTATGCCTAGAACTTGTATTTTAAAATGCAAATTGTGCTTAATGAATCTAATCAAAGAAGGTGTTATTCCAATGTGCATAAATCCGTTAGATGAATGGGATAAAACGGTACTCACTCTGTCAGTAATAGTAATTTAACAGAATAATTCCCACTAATATGTCAATATATAAAATGTAAGCTAGAACTTTTTAATTTGCTATTTTTAGGTTTTAACAGACAATTTTTGAAATCCTCTGAAGATATCCCTATCAAGCAAACTGCCTTACAATCTTGTCATGCTAAATTTTGATGAGTGTATTTCCAGGAGGACATTGCCTATTTTAAATAGTGATTTGAAGACCATTTATCTTTTTAATTTATTCTTTATTATGTTCAGTTAGCCACTGTATAGTTATGTGTAACACCCAGAGCTCATCACAGCACGTGCCCTCCTTAATACCATTTATTAAAGAAACAAGAAAACTCTGTGACAGTTGGCACAGGACAGGGAAAGACGGAGCCTCTAAACAGCCACCCACCGAGCCATTTTCTTTCTCTCTTAAAAGTTGCTGTTGAAGGGAATGTTTCCAGGATTCATTCCTTTCAATGGGTGTTTGTCAATATTGGTTGCATCTCAGAAGCCTGACTTGAATTTTTATGGTCGACTTTAAAAGAAGGTAATCCCCTAGAAGAAGGCTTTTGTTTTAGATTATTTCTTGGTCACTGTGTGTAATAGGTGTTAACTTCACCAAGCCCACCCCTTGCAGATTATGAAGGAAATTGAAAGTTCTCTGTTGCTTTGAGGATACTCCATCTCACAACAGACATTTTCAGTAGGTCATGAGCCAAATCTCTTATTCCTTATCAGAGACTACATCTCATCTCTCTTGAGGTCAACAGTTGGGAGCCTCTTCAACATGGGCTTCAACTCTACTATTCCCTGTCACCTCCAAGCTCAGCAGTTTATCTTTTGAAGGACACTAAATTGCACTTAGAAATGTTTCTGGGCAAAGTTTTTGTTTTCCTACCTTATTAAAAGGCTGAAAGAAAGAAAACACTTCCTTACCAACTTTTTGTCTAGTTAAAAAATTCCAAGACATTTATATTTCTTTAACTGAACTTGATTTAGTGTATTGTAATGCCACTCAGCCCTGTGTCTCTCTTTGAGCAGAGATGAACCATTGTGGTTAGGCACTCTTGATTCTTGATATTGATTTGTACTTTAGCTGAAATAGTCATAATTAAGTGGCAAGTGATTTATGAATTTCTTTGTCACTCTCATTTATTTATTTAATCGTTTCTGATAATAAAAATAAAAAACAATAAAATTTTACCTTTTTAAAATTTCTGTTCTGGTAGCTATACTCTTTAAAGGTCAGAATTTTAATATCTCAGTAGGCTTTCAGTCAAGCTTTCGATGCTACTGGGTATGCATATGAAAAGACAGGTTATTTGATATTTTAAATTACATATACCTTTATATAAATGTTATATATGTGTATATGTATATCTGTATACATGTATATATATGTATATGTGTTTATATGCGTGTATATATGGTGATATATATGTATATACATATATGTGTTTGTAGAGATACAGATATATAGATATAGATATAGATATCTAAAGCTTTGAATGGGGTGGATTTTATCCTTCCTGGCCTGCATATTAACAGGTCTAGGCAGTAAAGAAGAGAGTGGGACACATTTCTCTCTCCTATTGCCGCTCTGTTGGTGGAATACCTGTAAAGTTGTGTACAAAATCCTAAGTGGGGGCGCCTGGGTGGCTCAGTGGGTTAAGCCGCTGCCTTCGGCTCAGGTCATGATCTCAGGGTCCTGGGATCGAGGCCCGCATCGGGCTCTCTGCTCAGCAGGGAGCCTGCTTCCTCCTCTCTCTCTGCCTGCCTCTCTGCCTGCTTGTGATCTCACTCTGTCAAATAAATAAATAAAATCTTTTAAAAAAAATCTTAAGTGGAATTTTGGTACTTATTGGGTTTAACTGAATCTGGTAATCTAGCTTCTAGGGTTCATGCAGAGTTCATATTGCACATGTTGATAATTGATACAGAACAATGGGTATCACTTCATGCTGGCGCTGTGTATCTTCAATACCATTCCAGTATTGGGGTTGGAAGGAAGGAAATCCATTGCCTCTGGGATCCAAAATAAATAAAGCTGTTATCCTTTGTCAGATGTTAATCAAACCAAATACCTCTTCTGTATTATGGGATCAGATGATACACTGAATGTGTTTTCTGCTCCTACTAGAAGTTATGGATAGTTACATATGTTCATATCTGATGGTGTTTTTGTCTTGGAACCATCAGGCCTAAGATTCCCCATGGAGTTAGAATTTATCTTCAGCTTCTGTCTGGAAAAAAAAAATCTGGAGACTTCATTCAAACCTAATGGGGATTCTTGGGCATGATTCACTAAATAATCAAGTCATTTCCTTTACTCTTCATTTCAGAGATCTCTAAATTATTTATTCACCTATCCATTCATTAATTCACCTATCAGTACATCGTAGGGCTGATAAAAATAAATGTTTGGGATTAGTTAAAGAAATATTTTGTGTCCAAAAGTTAGCATGAACTTTTGTTTAAAAAAAAGAAATATACATAGAAGGTTTTCTTGGAAATTAGACTAAGTCTGACATGTATTTCTCTAACTGTGTAAAGCAAAGGGTATAGGCCAGGGGGATGTATTGTCAACTGCAGAGAATATTTATAAATACTATTCCCTCTTCTTATACATGACCCCAAGTGAGAGCTTTAACTGCCTTCTTAGGCAGTTAAAATAGTAGAAAAGTTGGATTTTTCATAATAGATTAAGTACCTCAATGTGTCCCACAACCTAGGTGTATGGTTTAGCAGTCTATGGATGGATCTCAGGAACCTCAGATTGCCTGCAAAAGCTTAAGTGATTGTCTGTCCATGATTAACAATAATATGTCCACTTCTCTGAAGAAACTTGATCAGTTTCTCAAAGGATACTGTTGGGCAAATACAGTTAAAACCACTGACATGTATAAATTCATATCAATCGTTAACACTCCGATCAATCCCTATAGTGATCCCCCTGAGGATGAACAAACAAAATTAGGTTGTGCTCTCTAATAAGAGAAAAGAACTAGAAAGCTAGACCTGTATGATATATTTATGGAATGTATTAAGTTGATGATAAACTTCAGTTGAATTTATTTGTTGTATTATTGTTAATGCCCCAAGTCTTGCCTCAAGTTCAAGGTGCCCACTACACAGGAAACCCCAGGATGATGAGCAACCTGAGTCTCACTTTTCAGATAGTGCCAATCGCTCATCCTTGGATGACTAATTCCTACAAAGATTCCTCCATGTGACACTGCACTTTCTCATCTGCTGCCAATGAAGTCACCACAAGAACAGAAGCTCTCCTTCCCGTGGAATCGCCCCCAATTTCCCAGAGTTCAGGTTTTCTTAGCTGTGACATTTGTTAGCGAAATGAAAGTTTAGACGGTATAGCTGGTAAGCATCTGTGATTAGCTAATTGAATTGTTCCAAGGCATTTAATGCCATCTTCAGAAGGGTTTTCACCTTGGCTGACTATGCCTTCCTTCAAGCTGGCCTTGACCTACACAGGCATAACCTCAGAGATCTTGTAGGTTTAGTTCCAGACCACTGTGATAAGGCAAGTATCACAATAAAGCCAGTTGAATGAATTTTTTGTTTCCCAGTGCATAACTTAGGTTTATACTATACTGTAGTCTATTAAGTGTACAATAGCATTATGTATAAAACAATGATGTACATTTCTTAATTTAAAAATATTTTATTGCTAAAAAATGCTAACCATCTTCTGCACTTCCAGTGAGTCCTAAAGTTTTTGCTGGTGGAGGGTCTTGCCTCGATGTTGATGGCCACTGACTGATGGTGATGGTGGCCGAAAGCTGGAGTGGCTGTGGCAATTTCTTAAAATAAGACAAGAGCGTGGTTTACCTCATTAATTGACTCACTTTTCACGAATATTTTCTCTGTAGCATGTGATGTTTTTGATAGTATTTTACCCAGAGTAGATCTTTCAAAATTGGAATCAATCCTCTCAAAGTCTACTGCTGCTTTATCAAATAAGTTTATATAATATTTGAAACCTTTGTCATTGCAACAATCTTCACGGCATTTTCACCAGGAGTAGATTCTGTCTCAGGAAACCACTTCCTTGCTCATCCACAAGAAGCATCTCCTCATCCATTAGTTTTATCACGAGATTGCAGCAATTCGGGCACATCTTCAGGTTTCACTTCTTCTTTTGATTTTTTAACCATTTCATTGTATTTTTCTTACCATGGTAAGTGTACTCTTTAATCTGCCTCCCCCAGTTCCCCAACCCCCAACCCACCTCCCTTCTGGTAATCATCAGCTTGTTCTCTATACTTAAGAGTTTGTTTCTTGATGTATGTGTCTCTCTCTCTTTTTTCCCTTTGTTCATTGTTTTGTTTCTTAAATTCCACATATGAGTGAGATCACATGGCATTTGTCTTTCTCAGACTGACTTATTTCACTTAGCATTATACTATCTAGCTCTATCCATATTCTTGCAAAGGGCAAGATTTCAATGTTCCTATGGCTGAGTAATAGTCCATTGTGTGTGTGTGTGTATGTGTGTGTGTGTGTGTATGTGTGTACCACCTCTTCTTTTTTTTTTTTTTTTAAAGATTTTATTTATTTATTTGACAGAGAGAGATCACAAGCAGGCAGAGAGGCAGGCAGAGAGAGAGGAGGAAGCAGGCTCCCTGCTGAGCAGAGGGCCCGATGCAGGCCTCGATCCCAGGACCCTGAGATCATGACCTGAGCCGAAGGCAGCAGCTTAACCCACTGAGCCACCCAGGCACCCTGTACCACCTCTTCTTTATCCATTCATCTATTGATGGACACTTGAGCAGCTTTCATAGTTTGGCAGGCTCCACTTCTCTTTTTTTTTTTTTAAATTTTTAATTTTTTCAACAGTATTCATTATTTTTGCACCACACCCAGTGCTCCATGCAATTTGTGCCCTCCCTAATACTCACCACCTGGATCCCCCAACCTCCCACCGTCCACCCCTTCAAAACTCTCAGATTGTTTTTCAGAGTCCATAGTCTCTCATGGTTCACCTCCCCTTCCAATTTCCCTCAACTCCCTTCTCCTCTCCATCTCCCCTTGTCCTCCATGCTATTTGTTATGCTCCACAATAAGTGAAACCATATGATAATTGACTCTCTCTGCTTGACTTATTTCACTCAGCATAATCTCTTCCAGTCCCGTCCATGTTGCTACAAAAGTTGGGTATTCATCCTTTCTGATGGAGGCATAATACTCCATAGTGTATATGGACCACATCTTCCTTATCCATTCGTCCGTTGAAGGGCATCTTGGTTCTTTCCACAGTTTGGCGACCGTGGCCATTGCTGCTATAAACATTGGGGTACAGATGGCCCTTCTTTTCACTACATCTGTATCTTTGGGGTAAATGCCTAGTAGTGCAATGGCAGGGTCATAGGGAAGCTCTATTTTTAATTTCTTGAGGAATCTCCACACTGTTCTCCAAAGTGGCAGGCTTCACTTCTAATTCTAGTTTTCTTGCTATTTGTACTACCTCTGCAGTTACTTCCTCCACTGAAGTCTTGAACCCCTTGAAGTCATCTATGAGGTTGGGAAACAACTTCTTTCAACCCACTATTAATATTGATGCTTTGACCTCTTTCCATGAATTAAAAGTGTTCTATATGGCATCTGGAATGGTAAATGCTTTCCAGAAGGTTTTCAATTTGTTTTTCCCTGGTCCATCAGAGGAATCATTATCTATGGCAGCTGTAGCCTTATGGATGTATTTCTTAAATAATAAGACTTTGAGGGTGCCTGGGTGACTCAGTCAGTTAAACATCTGACTCTCAATTTTGGCTCGGGTCATGATCTCTGGGCCATGAGATTGAGCCTCGTGTTGGTCTCTGCACTCAGCAGAGTCTGCTTGAGATATTCTCTCTCCCACTCCCACTAACCCTCACTCTGCAATCTCTCTTTCTCTAAAACAATAAATAAATAAATATTTAAAAATAAACAAAACAAACAAACAAATAATAAGACTTCAAAGTGGAAATTACCTCTTGATGCATGGACTACAGAATGGATATTGTGGTTGCAAGCATAGAAACAACATTAATTTCATTGTACATCTCCGTCAGAGCTCTTGGGCAATGAGGTGCATTGTCCATGAGCAGTGATATTTTGAAAAGAATGTTCTTTTCTGAGTAGTACTCAACAGTGGGCTTAAATATTCAGTAAACCATGTTGTAAGCAGATGTACCGTCATCTAGGTTCTATTTTTCATTATAGAACACAGACTGAGTAGATTGCCCTCACATAATTCCTGGGAGCTGTGGGATTTTCAGAATGGTAATGAACATTGACTTCAACTTAGAGTCACCACATGCATTAGCTCCTAACCAGAGAACCAGCCTGTGCTTTGAAGATTTGAGGCCAGGCATTGACTTATCCTCTCTAGCTATGCAAGACCTACATGGCACCTTCTTCCGATATAAAGCTGTTCTGTCTCCATTGAGAGTATGTTGTTTAGTGCAGTCACCTTCTTTAATTATCTACCATATAGTAGATAGGTTAGATTTTCTGGATAACTTGCTGCTCTACATCGGTATGGAGATGGCTTCTTTCCCTAAACTTTGCAAACCACACTCTGCTAGCTTCAGACTTTTCCTCTGCAGCTTCTCACTTCTCTCACCTCTCTCTGTCTCACCTTCAGAGAACTGAAGAGAGTGAGGGCCTTGCTCTGGGTTAGGCTTTGTCTGAAGGGAATGTTGTGGCTGGTTTGATCTTCTATGCAGACCACTAAAACTTTCTCCATATCAGCAATAAGGCTGCTTGGCTTTCTTATCATTCGGTGTTCAGTGAAGCAGCACATGTAATTTCCTTCAAGAACATTTCCTTTGCATTCACAATTTGGCTGCTTGGTGCAAGAGGCCTTGCTTCTAGCCATCTCAGCTTTCATCAAATCGTCCTCACTAAGCTTAGTCATTTCTAACTTGAGATCTCAAGTGAGAGACGTGCAACTTCTTTTCACTTACAGGTTTTATTTATTTTAAAGATTTTATTTATTTATTTGACAGACAGAGATCAGAAGTAGGCAGAGAGGCAGGCAGAGAGAGACAGAGAAGCAGGCTCCCCGCTGAGCAGAGAGCCCAATGCGGGACTCGATCCCAGGACCCTGGGACCATGACCTGAGCCAAAGGCAGAGGCTTTAACCCACTTAGCTACCCAGGCACCTAACTTACAAGTTTTTAATTGACCTAATTTTGATATTGTTGTGTCTCAGAGAGCAGAGAGGCCCAAGGAAATGGAGAAACATGAGGAAAGGCTGGGCAGTGGAACATTTGGAACAGGTCCAACACTTACAAATGAAGTTCATCATTATCTATGGGAGCAGTTCATGGAGTCCCAAAACAATTACAATAGCAACATTAAAGACCACTGATTGTAGATCACCCTAATAAATATAATAATAACAAAAAGGCTTGAAACATTGCAAAAATTACCAAAATGTGACACAGACAAAAAACCAAGCAAATGCTGCTTAAAAAGAAAAGAAAAGAAAAGAAAATGGTGCCAATAGACTTACTTGATGCAGGGTTGTCACAAACCTTCAATTTGTTAAAAAAAGCAATATTTGTGAAGTGCAATAAAGCAAAATGCAGTACAAATGAGGTATGCCTAGAGTTGATCCTATTAATTTTTTTTCAATTTATTTATTTTCAGAAAAAACATTATTCATTATTTTTTCACCACACCCAGTGCTCCATTTTGAGGGAAAAATACACGACTCGTTTTTGTCCTCCCAATTTGATAGTAACCCCTCTATTCTAAACCTCCTCACAAAAAATGGGGCCCCAAACATTTGTTTAGCTATAGAAACATTGTTTATTATTATTTTCTCCAAATTCCTTTTTTCTCCATCTTTTCTCTTCTTTCCACAGTGGGTAGAATTTCTCTCAGTACCCAGACAAGTATGCTGCTTTGACTCTACTTGTAGAACAACAAACCCAAGTATTGAAAAGTTATTAAAATTGTCTGTTCTATTGTTTCATGAATTGTATTTATGAAATTAACAAGACATTTTCTTCCATTCAGCCTAGTTGGAGTTTTAAATTTCCCCTCCATCTCACCAGGACATTTTTATCCTCCCTCTTCCAATTCCCCTTCTCAATTTTGTAGATAGCAACCCTTCCTCTTTGTACTAGAACCTTTATCAACACTGGAAAGAGAGCTCCCACTGTCCTTTGAGACAGTGCATTGTCCCATTTTCTTGCCTCTGCCCTCATTCCCTTTAGAGTCAGTTGAAGCAGTGTTCTTCAGACTGTTGGATGTGATCCATAAATGGGTCATGAAATCAATTTAGTAGGTCATGACCAGCATTGTATAAATAAAATAGAATTGCCTGGAATAGAATAGAGTAGAATAGAATAGAAAATATCAGAGTGCATCTCACAGGAAGGATAACAACTACGTCGTGAAACTTTTCTTTTTCCAGTTGAAAGAGAGAAAAAAAGAGACTGTGCAGGGTCTCAAGATAAAATATTTTTCTTACCATTGGTCATGGTCAAAAGCACTTGAGAAACACTGAGTTTAAATGCTGGGACTACAATATCATCTTCCCTACATTCCACAGAGGGGGATTTTAACTCCTTAAATCTCTTAATATATCAGTGGTTTTGAGCTTTTATGCGTAGAACTTTTTTATTTTTTTAAATAATCTCTACACCCAATTTGGGGATTGAACTCAAGACCCCTAGATCAAGAGTCACATGCTGTACCAACAGAGCCAGCCAGGAATGCCCCTGCGTAAACCTCTTTTCAAATCTGGTGAAATTATATCTCTTTTCCCACAAACACGTACTGGAGCACAAGCTCAAAAAAAGTTCACAGTGTTGCTCACAGAAGCTTAAGCTCTGCTGCCCTTATCATCATGATTGTTTGGAATTTGTCCCCAAATTCTGGAATGTTTCACGTTATCCCACACTTCCCATTTTCATCCATACATTCTCACATCTGTCTAGTTGATGGAGTTTCTGTCTTATCTCCATGTCCTCTCTCCCTCTCATCTTTGTAGCCACCTCCTTGCTACTCGAAGCATATGAAATTTTTGCCTTCAGTTCCTCTGGCTAGCCCTCTATACAGTCGCCCTCTCTAATACTCTCTAAAAACCTGTCTTGCAGATGTTGCGGACTATCTAAAGTGGAGTGCATTTCTGCCCTCCCTATTCATTTGCCTTCCTTTCCTTTGTCCTGAATTTGGATATGTGTCTATTTAGAATGCAGCCTGATGGGTAATGAACAGCTTTGCGCGCACCAGACATGTTCTGTAAATATTGTTCCTATAAAGAGTAGGTATTTATTCTTCGAAACCAGCCATCCAATCATGTAGATATGCATTATTACCGAACTGGCATGCAGAAATTCCCTGGAGTTTGACAAAATGAAAACAGGTTGTACTCGCTCCTCAAATCCTAGCAATGGTTAAAAACTGCATTTTCATGCAAACATAAATTACAAATGGAATTATGATAACTGATTACCCCCCCCCTTCCAAATGCACACAAATCATTTGTAATCCTGCCCTGGAGTGCTGAATAGTTGGCTCATTGCATATGTTCACAGCGTTTGTCAGTCCTATTCAATCACCGCTCCTTCCTGTGGCAAAGTGTACAGGGGCGTTCAGAAAACCAGTATGTCTCTATTTCCCTAAATCTACTATTAGGGTGTAGAATCGTCAGTGCAGAGCACTGCTGCTTCACAATAGGAATAATCCTGAGTGTGTATCTTCGTTTTATTCATCTTCAATTTCTGTTTGACAGAATTTCATGCTGCTGGAAGATGTTACATTGACAGCCGAGAGATAATTTCCGTTTTTAATCCCGAGAACAAGAGCCACTTGGGAAGCGACTATAAATGTCCTCTGGGTGTCCCAGAGATATGCCTCATCCCTGTGCTGGAAGGAACACACCTCTGGGGAGGAAAGAACTTTGATCAGTAAGTCTCTTTGGAAAACATTAAGAGAAATAGATTTCATTGATTCCCCCATGAGTCATGGGTCTGAGATAAAGTAAGCCCTTCCATTTCTAAATCAACTTTCAAGTGTCAGCAACTCTGTCATTACTCCCAGGCAATAGTTTCCAGTGAGGAGCTGAATGTAATGTTTCCAAACAAGCCTCTCTTTTCTTTCAATATAGTCTGGTAATAAAGGTGTCATGGGCCTTCTTTCCAGCACGTTTTCTCAGCTGGCTGTCCCTGGTAGATGTCCTGTTAAAGATGCTGGACAAGCTGGTTGATGCCTAGGTCTGTAGAGCTATGGTGTTCTTGGGCCAGTCCTCCTGACCCTCCTGATTTATTTAAGGATGGAAGCTTTATCTTATAATTAAAACATCTTCTCAGGGCCAGCCCTCCTTGGGCTCAGAAAGATGATTCATTGACAGCACAGAGACCATTTCCCATCTGTTCTGGACCAACCGGGGACAGGTTCCTTTTCTAAGAGGCGAATTGCTGACTTCTCATCCTTCTTCTTTGTCAATTAGTAGCCTATCGCCTAAGGTGTTACAATGTATATTGTGTGTGTGTGTGTGTGTGTGTGAGTATGCTTTATGTATAAATATGCAGATATATATATACATTTATATATACTTTATATATGTCATATATTACTATATAAATACATGTATACACACATACACACATAAACACATACTAAACTAAGCTAAAGGTCCTTAAGGGTCAGGATCTCTTTATATTTATCCTTTTTGAATATATATGTATATATATAGCACACACACTTGCATATATGCTATATATGTTATATATACTTGCCATGTATACTAAATATATATTTGTCATATACACAGAATATCTATTACATACATACATATTGTCACAAATAAATGTGTGTATGTGTGCATGTGTGTGTTTAGAGGTCTTCAAACCCAGGATTTCTTACATAAATCCTTGTGTCCCATTTTCTAACCCTGTAAATGACACATAAATTCAAATCGATTCAGTCAATAAGTATAGATTACCCATTGTGTCAGGCTATGCTATATTCCAGAAATACAAGGTTTACCTAGACATTAATTCATACACTTTTATAATATGCATAGACAGAGATTTTAAAATGCTTCTAGAATTCATGGAAGGAACTCCTTTTTTGAGGACATCCACAAGAGCACGACATAAAAAGTAATTTTTAACTAGAGCCTAAAAGGCAACGAAGATTTAGCCAGTGACAGATTGGTGGGGACACGGGCGGGGATGGAGAAGATAGTCATGGGAGGGAAGGTTTCCACAGAAGACTTGCGGCTGAGAGAAAACAAATGTACTAGATGGCTCTTTTAGTCTTAACACCAGAAGCATCTAAGATAATGTTTAAGGCTTTTAAAGATGATCATCTATTTTAAAATTTTTCGATAATCAAAGCCTCACTAGAGAGGGAGACACGTGGTGATGGTGTGATCTGTTAGGCTGCGGGTGCCCAGTGGTCCTTCCTGTCAGTCCAAAGTGCACAGATGGTACAGATGACAGTGCCTGATGCCAATGAACTCCCTGCACTCATGGGCAGGTCATAATTGTTTCCCGTCATTTGTGTGTTTTGGTGAGTGTAGTAGAGATTGGTTAGTAGTTCTTCAAACCCATTTCCTTCTGTTTCTGGGCAGAGGACGGCTCTGAATTCCCCCAGGCTCCTTTTGACTTGAGCCTGACTATGTGGACCATTCTAGACAACCGAATGTGGTCCGACAGGATAGATTCTGCTTCCAGTCCTGGTTCATTAAAACCTGTCTCCAACTTCTCCTCTCTTTCCCTGACTGTCAGCCAGCGTGTCAGTGCTCAGGGAACTCCAGGACCCTGAGCCAATAATTAGAGAACCTGCATCAGCCCAAGTACCTGAATAATTGCTTGGTTCCTCCCGCCCACTGAGCATTTCAGGGGCTAGAAATAAATTTTGATCATCTTAAATGATTAAAATTTCATAGTTTACCTAGTATTACTGTGACTAATAGCATGACCATACTTTTAAAATTTTGTTTTGTTTTTAATAATCATCACCTTTTAAAATTAAAGTCTGTAAAAATTTCACTCCAGAATAGGTCAAATTCAAGAGAATCCTAAATACTATAGTTAGTACAGTGGTGGTTGGACAGAGCTCTCACTACTGTTGCTAATAACTTAATTACTTCTTTAAATACCTTTTCTGATAGGATATAAGCCATATGTATGCAAAGTTATTTATTGTATTCATCATTTTGTTTAGAGTATCTGGCATGCAGAATACTGGTGATCCACAAATATATGAGATGAGCCAAGTACAGGATCAGCAAGGTGAAGGTTAAGTGGGAGTCCAATCAAACACAGGTCTTATTAACTATGTTAAAGAATTTGCACTTGATCCTGAGGGTAATGGAGAGCCACTGAAGGATTTAAGGAGAGACTGACAGTAATCAGATCATCAGATCACTATAGTCAAAATGTGTTTTTCCACCTTCTGAAAAGGGTTTAAAACAAATTAAGAAGATCTGTTTGGAGGCTCCTATAGTAATCTAGGTAAGAGATAATCATGTTCATGGGCCCATGAAAGCCGAAGAGAAAATGCATTTAGCTATATTTAGAAGGAAGACTTGACAGAACCAGATGGCTATCTAAGCAGGAAGCAGTAGATTTGAGAGATTAGGAAAAGACCAGGATGACTCCTACTTTGTGGTCAGGGTGATCAGGTGGGTGGCACTGACATCACTAAGATGGGGACCCCAGGAGAAGGAAACATTGGGGGAAGTTATAGTTACCATAGTGATTATGCTTGTCTCAACATTTGGGCTTTGTACATGCTAATCTCTCTTAAAATGTTCTAAAATTAACCCCATGTCCTCTTACCTTTCCCCTCTTCTCTGTTACTTGCCAACTGTTTTTGTTTTTTTGTTTTTTTGTTTTAACCTGGATAACTTCTATTCATCTATTATATCTCAGATTAGACACCACTTCCTGTGTGAAACTTTCCTAGGATCCCAAGACAGGATCTAGTGCTTTCTCAATGTGCTTCCAGGACTCCATGCCACAGTGTAGCATTTAACATACTCTATTGTATTCACCTGTGTACATTTCATGGCACACATCTTTACCCAAAGCTCATAGAAGACAAGAACTATCCTTTAACAGTCGGTCCCCGGTGCCCATCATAATGCTTATGTCAGAGCAAGTGCTCAAAATTAAAATGTAACCATGGATAAATGAATGAATGAATGAGTGAAACAAATAATTTTGAAGGGCACAATATTGAAACCAACTAATAACATTTGCTTTCACACTGCCTGTTTCTGTTTGAGATTTGTGGCATGCAGTTAGCACAGATGGCCGAGATTGCAATACTCTCTACATATTTACTCTGTTCCTCCCCCGCTCTCACTCTCTCCCCACTCCACCCAACCCC
This sequence comes from Neogale vison, assembly GCF_020171115.1. Taxonomy (NCBI): domain Eukaryota; kingdom Metazoa; phylum Chordata; class Mammalia; order Carnivora; family Mustelidae; genus Neogale; species Neogale vison. The sequence goes on from NC_058094.1 coordinate 32,306,542, forward strand.
CCACCAGGAATGGTCTTGAATCACAAATGACTCCACTGTTCCCTTAAGCATCCGTCTCTGATCACAGCGTGAGTCCACCAATCTTGTAATAGACGCCACAAGTGTTTTCCTTGGGTTAAAAAACTCATCAAAATTAATACTAAATTGAAAATGGGAAAGTTCATAAAAGGGAGCTGCTGTTTAAGTAAAACATGATTGCAGCCACTCAAATAATAAGTTTCTAAGGTTTCTCTATTCTCCAAAGTACTAAAAAAATGAAAAGAGGGTATAAGGGACGCCCTCCCATTCCCATCTGTCAAATACAACTAGTGTAATGTACAAACTGATATCAGCTTGCTTTGTTTGTATTATGAACAAAGCCACCAGACTGAACTAAGTATAGCAATGAAGAAAAGAGCTACAAACTTGATTGGAATCCTAGTAGTTGCTGATTTCAGTAGCAATGAATCTAGATGAAGACTCGGGACAAAGACAGAGAAGGCTCATGCAAGGACACATATGCAGTCTTCAGCCTTGCACTTGAGGTGTAGTCTGTGCACCTGTAGCTTTGCTTTTAGCTGGTAGCCTGTTAAAAATGCAGACTCTCTCCCCAGTCCTACTGAATCAGTCTGTAGTTGAACAAGATTCTCAGGTGATTCGTATGGACGTGAAATCTTGCGAGGCATTGCTCTAAATCATAACATTCCAAGTGCCTCCTGAGCTCAGATGAATTCATTGTAAGGTAACTTTAGAATTTATTATCCAGATTAGGACATTTCTGAGAGTGCAAGGAGTATAGAAAGGAGGATAAAAAGGGAGTATGAAAATAATTGTAATTGTGTATACTTAAAATATTTAGTTCTTAAGAAATAAATTTTTAATATAAATGGATCTATGTAATAGTTATAACCATGAACCATCTTTAAAAGTAAAATTCTCTCAAAAAGTAGAAAGAAAACATATGAATGTATATTCAAGAAAAATTTCTTTGCATTGAGCTCAATATCAAAATATAAGTGCTGGGTTAGACAGAGTCTGAGACACTCTGTTTATTCCAAACTCATGTTTACTTAAAAAATATGTAGTACCTGTGACTGGATAAATATATAAATGGAGTGTGTATATATTGGTTATGATAGATAGCTATGTCCTAGATCTATCCGCTGAGATGGTGGAGAAGCAGTGATACCCAGTAATAACAAACATACTTAGTGTCAAGGTCTTGGCTTCTTAACATCATTCTCCAATAAGAGGAATGAGGGTCCTTTGGAGAAAAAGACTAGCTCTAGGTTTGGGTCAGGGAAAAATATGAGTTCTATAGGAATGAGTTTTGAAATTAGGCATTCTAGAGCATACTATATCTCATAGTGCCAGATAGTAAGGAAGTTGCTCAAAAAAAAAGTTGCACCCACCTGAAAGAGTTGCCCACGGCAAAAGCTGAAACAATTTGAGCAATGAAATAATGCAAATACAGTAACCCTTCCATTATCCACAGGGGATACATTTCAAGACGCCCAGTGGATGTCTGAAACCAAAGATAGTACCAAACCCTATATATACTATGTTTTTCCTATACATACAGACCCACAATGAAGTTCGATTTATAAATTAGGCACAGTAAGAGAGTAACAACAATGACGAATAACAAAATAGAACAAGTCTAACAACATACTATAGTAAAAAGTATGGGAAGGTGGTCTCTCTCTCTCGCAAAATATCTTACTATTCTGTACTCACCCTTCTTTTCCTTGTGACGATGGAAGATGAAAAAGGGCCTGCGTAATGAGATGAAGCGACGTGAAGGAGGCAGGCACCACGACATAGTGCTAGGCTACTACTGACCTTCTGACCTTACCGCTTAAGGAGAATCATCTGTTTCCAGACCCTGGTTGGCTGCGGGTAATTGAAATCGCAGAAAGTAAGCCCCCAGATAAAGGCAGACTACTGTATGAGGTTATATGGCAGAGAACAAAGTAAATAGCCATAAGTTCATACTGATATAAATAAATGACTGGATAAATATATAAATGGAGGAGAAGGGGCAGGTTTTCATTTAAGAAGAATTTCAATAATCAATACAGAGAGAATGAAACAAAATAAAGATCTACTTTGCCATAGTAACAACAGTTGCTGTAGATAAGACCACTCCTGAATGCTAAAAATCAGTGGGATTTTAGCTAGAAATTTTGAGAAACAGGATATAAGAGGAGCCTCAAAGAATCTCCCCAAATATGTATTAATTATAGTTTTTTAAAAAAGATTTTATTTATTTGAGAGAGGGAAAGAGGGAGCACAAGCAGGGGGAGGGGCAGAGAGAGAGGGACAAGCAGGGAACCTGATGCAGGGCTCCATCCCAGGACCCTGAGATAGTGACCTGAGCTGCAGGCAGATGCCCAACCTACTGAGCCACCCAGATGCCCCTATAGTGGTTTTAACATAGGTCCACAAATGTTTGGATACTTATCACTTCAGGTAGTAGAGCTTAATTCCCTATCCTTGGAATGGACCAGATTTAGTGATTTATCTTTAATGAACAGAGAGTGGAAAGGGGGAATAAAAGGTAATTTTACCGTGGAGAACATGGCATATACAACCTTAGTCAAGTGGTCAAGCTTAACATCACTAAAGATAAGTTGGGCTAATATTAGGTAACCCCAGTGAGAAGCATTTTACCTTTCTGCTATCCCCCCAACCCCAAACTCTGGCTCCAGACCAATCATTAAAAAACTCAGAAAAACTGAAATCAAGGAACATCCTACAAAGCATCTGAACAGTAGTCTTCAAAAGTTTCAAAGTCATAGAAAATACATGTAATATAGATAGTATAATCTCAGAAAAAAATGGTCAAGGAGATACTCTTATTTTTCTATTTTTAATTAAAATGTGCAAATATGTTGGTCCATATATCCACATAGAGGGCCTATTTTTGTTTCAATTTAACTGCCTTCTTTTGGCAAATATACTTTAAAGCAAAATTATCACATAATTTGTCTCTTGTTTTCTGAATATAGATAATGGAAGATCAGAAATCTTCTTATGTCATTCCCTTGTAATAAAAATTTATCCATTTACAAATGGAAGCTCCAACAAAAGAGCATTCCCCAAAATTGAGATAATACAAAATGCAATTATAGAATTTAAAAATTAAATCGTGGACACTGTTTTAACTCTTAATGTTTAACAGATTTAGACTCCTGATTTTGTATGATAAATTTCATGTATTTTTTGTAGCTTCTCTGAAAACATTTGATACTCCATTCATTGAATATATTGAATAAAGAGTTCCAAATTGTTTTGATTAAAATGCAAACAAAATTCAAAGGAGTTGGCAAAAGAAAAAAAGATCAATACCATTATATAACATACCTGTGGGTATACGAAATATTCCTTCAAATTAATAACTCACACATTGCTAAAATCTGATTGTTGATGGGAAGCAAAGACAAACTGGATTTGGTAATACAATGACTGTCTTGCATTCAACATAAGTTTTACCATGAAAATCTTGTTCAACTGCTCTAATGATGTGTATTTACACATATATACATATGTATTTAAATGAAGTTAAATTATTAATTAAATGAATTAATCACATTTAATTTAAATTAAGAGTATATCTCTCTATTTCAATTTCCCTAACTCTGACTTTTTTTTTTTAATTTTATTTATTTGACAGAGAGAGAGAGATCACAAGCAGGCAGAGAGAGAGGAGGAAGCAGGCTCCCTGCTGATCAGAGAGCCCGACGTGGGGCTCGATCCCCTAACTCTGACTTCTAATTCAATTGATAAGAGTACTGTCACTTATTTTGACAAATTCTAAACTCTATGTGCACTAGCCAGGTTTCAATAATGAACTTAATACCGCTCAGCCATCAGAGCGAAATGAAAAGCCATGCTTTCTAGAGTAATGCATACATACCCTCCACAGCTGTGCCTACGAATCATAATCTTCAGGCCCAATCAGCTAGATAATGAATGACTGAATTTGAAGTCAATGATAACGATTCTTGAGCAGATTTATGTGATTGTTTTTGTGTGGTTTATTTTATCTCAGCAGCTTCCTTAGTGAATGGTAGGTGTCCAAAAATAATTTTAGGAAAATCCCACAGTCATTACCTAGCTTTCCTGAAAAAGGCAAAGTTTTGTTCTTAGTTTTTTACATTATATCTGATATTTTGTTTGAAGCATTTTGTCGTGAAAATGGCAGGTTGCCACATAAAAAGATGTTACCTAACAACAAAATAAATACCTCTATATTTATATCATAGATGACCATATACTCCATGATAAAACCAGAGTTAACTAGAAGATTCAGACTATTATCCACCTGTATCTTCAACAATGAGATAACCACCCTGCTATTTTCTGTGTATTCTATACGAAACCAGGAATGCCTCACATTTTTCACAGATTTCATCATCTGGTGGGGCTTTGGGCATTTTGGTGGTCAGAGCACAGTTATACCCAACAGTTTGGGGGGGGTAGTAGCCTCCAAATCTTCTCCTACAACTACTGAAGGGCAGAAGTCTGAAGTTGTTCCTAGATGTTTCTCTCCAAATGTGCTTTATCCTAGAGTGCCTTAGGTGTGTCCTTGAAAAGAAGGTGTTGGGGCACCTGGGTGGCTCAGTGGGTTAAGCCTCTGCCTTCGGCTCAGGTCATGCTCTCAGGGTCCTGGGATCGAGCCCCGCATCGGGCTCTGTGCTCAGCAGGGAGCCTGCCTCCCTCCACCCCCCTTTCTGCCTGCCTCTTTGCCTACTTGTGTTCTCTCTCTCTCTCTCTGTCAAATAAATAAAATATTAAAAAAAAAAAAAAGAAGGTGTTGTTTCCATTGCATCTGGAAAAGGGTCAATGCAATCGTTTTTCAGCTTTAACCACATGTTAAAGAGAAAACAACTCACTGGACATTGTTATTTTGATACAACTCTTGGTAATAATTATTAATAATAGTAATACTTACTATGAAAAATTTGAGATCAATTCTAAGCCAGGCCGGAAAAGTCCCAGGCAGAATGAGACAAATGAATACCATAACTCAGGCCACTCTTGTACCAGTGGGGAATAAAATGGTGTCAGGCTAACCTGCAATGTGATTATAAGGGATTTGGCTTGACCTACAGAGAGTGGCAACCAGGGCCTCATGGAAAAGGGTAGCAAAAGGCAACTGGACTCCAGACTCGGCCCTAAGGGCTCTGTCATTTGGGCAACTCACTCCACAGCTCTAAGCCTCAATTTGTTCATTGGTAAACTAGTAATTATAGGACCGATGAGGCAGGGATAGCGCTGCTCAACACGACACACGTGTATTATCACATTCCTCTGAAACCTAAATGAAACGGAATCTGCTCCAAGCCTGTATCCGTAAGACTGACAGGGAAGTTAATCTGAGCATTATGGGAACTCCCTCCAACTTCCAGGATTAGGAAATTGATGGATTATTATCCATGACATGTGAGAAGGACCTGTAAATTTCAGGGTTACATTTCCATTCTGAGCACGTTGATGGTTCTTGCCCGAGTCCTTATATAAATTGAAAAAGACACATCTGTCGCTTTTGTGCCAGGAAAGAGGGAATAATTGGAGGAGCTAAACCATCAAATAAGCTAGAGGGAATGAAAATCTTAAGTGGGAAGAGGGCTTTGACAAAGATCAGGGACAGTTCATCCATTGTAGTAGAGGAGGAAGGAATCTGTGTGTCCACACAGGTGTGTCTGTGAATACCTTGGTAGGAACACCTTCCTGTTAATTCTTTTGTCTTGAATTTTCTGTGTTTCTCTTCAGATGTGTTCTTACAATTTCTGTGTTGATCTCCTTCATTCTTCGTTCATCTGTATCATCCCCTCTTTCTAACCTAGGCATGATATTGCATATACATTCTTTTATTATATTTTTTATAAAGTTTGTGTCCCTATTATTAATTTTAAAGGACTATTTCATCCCTGGTTATTTTTTCATAAGTATAACAACATTGTATTTTATCTACTTGATTGTTTTCTTGAGGGTCATTGAACCCTGATAGGGGAAAAAAAAAAGTTCTGGATTTAGTGAAAGTCATACACTCACAACATCTGCAACCAAGGTATGTCATATGGAAGAAGTCGAGTTAATGATTGAAGAAGCGTTGTGAAGCAAAAAGCTCTGACATTCTTCTTTAATATAAAGATAAAAGTCACTTGAAATCAATTATTATTTGCATGCAAAATGGGGCTGCCAGGTTCTTGAAAACAGTTTATTTTCTTTCAATCCTGTGTATTCTATTAATACACTGGGCAAACTCTTTTTTCTAGATAGTGCTAAAGTAAACTTTCACCCAGCCTGTGTCTGTTTTTTTTATGATTCTCTGAGTTAATAACGTTTACTGTGTCCCAGACAGATATATGCCTTGGTGCAGGGTTTTTATCACACCCCATTCTGCCTCATGATTGGGTTCCGAGTGATCGGTGGAGAGTTCTTAGTTAGATGCCAAATTCTTTATGGATATCATCAATGTTTGTTAATAACATTCACGTCTCAATCAAGTTCCAGAAGATTTAATAGTTTGGGGATAACAGTTTCTGCCATGCTGCTACACATTTGTAGGGTCCAGCAGGGAGATGTAACAAAATAAACTTCTGTTGTTTTAAGTCACCAAGCTTGTGGTAATTTGTTACGGCAGTCATGAGAAAGTAATATGCTTTTTCTCTATCTGCAGAGATTGATTGAGTTAGACTTAATATATCAGAGGGAGAAAAAGTAGCTGGAATTTTCACTGCACACCCTGATATTATTCTTTTGGCTTGGTAGAGAAAGGAACATGATGTGGAGAGGTAACCTGAGAGTAAGTCTCATGGGTCTGGGTCTCAACCCATTGCCTTTGTGACTTTGGGCACCTAAATTCCAACCCTTAGTTTTTGCCTGGAAATGAGAGGGCTCCACCTGATTAAAATATTGTCAAATATTGTTCCCAGGTTACATAATGACTTCATTTTTTTTAGTTTTAATTTCAATGCTAACCCACACATACTGAATTATTTTTAAATTGTAATAATTTTAAAACCCGAAATGTGTTATATATGAGATAGCAACCCTTGAAGACCAATTGAGTGTTAAATTCTGCTACCAGCCTAATTTATTTTGGTGTTGACCACAGAATACTGCTTCCCAACCCCTACCCCCTACATTTAATTCAGTGAATTTCAGCTGTGGTCAGAAGAGGACAACAGAGAATAGCTCAGGGTTGCTTTGCCAAAAAGCCCGAGAAATCCAGGCCCTCCTTCAGATATTCTGATTTAGTAGATTTTAGTGCTCCGTAGAGGATTTAAATACCACAATCTAAAGAACCAATATAAACTGTCATTCTTTTTACCACCCTTCCCCCTTCCCCCAGACCCTTCAACTGGTGCTAATATTCTGACCCAAAGTTGTATTGTTGAATACAGTGTTTCCATCAGTGAGGGTTGAAGACCTTGTGTTTTCTCTCTGATCAGGTCTTAAATATCTGTTCAAATATAAGCACGTACCTAGACTTGTCCTTCATTCCCTCCGTGTCCCACTAGCCTCCGTGAGGACCATTGCTACAGCCTTTTCTAGCAAATCTCCCTCACTCTAGCTTCCAGGGCTCACATTTCACTGACTCTGTTCCCGAACACAATTTTCATTTCATGGCTCTAGGTAGGAGGCAATGTGTGAACCCGCAAGGTTCAGCCTGGCATTCAAGGACTTGTGAGACTGGATCTTTATTTATACCCTCGTTTTCTTCTACTTTCCTATCTGAGCCTCTTTCTTTTGGAGAGTTGTTATTCACTCTGCACCATCACATGTTACTTTCATGCTACCATTTACAACTGATCTCTACATGCAGAAACCTATTTTCTTCCTCTGTACTCTTCAGGGTCTAGCCGTGGTCTGACTATTTCAGCCTCTGCTGTCAATTTTCTTCTATGAAGGGCTATTGGAACTCATTTTCAACTATACAAACAATTTCTTGTTTATATATATATTATATATAAATTATATATATTTCTTATTTATATACATATTTATATATATAAATATATTCTTTCAGGTATAACACATAAATATTTCATAAATATTTCAGGGTAAAATCTAGGATCTTTTGCGAATCGCAGGCATGATATCTGTATGTCTTTACTCAGAATCACTTGATCATGTAACTTCACTGCTCCTTAAAGTGCAAACCTCCCTCTCCAATAAACTTCATTTAAAAGTTGGGTGCATTTGATTAACAACTGTTACAATTCTTGTGCCTAGGTATTACAAATCTTTTAGACGCATGAAATTGTTCTTTTTCTGTGCTACAGTGGTGGGGGCAGTGGGTAAAGAACAGAAAGATAGTGCTTGTTATATACAGCTGTAATGGAAAATTGTCTAGTTCCATAGGTTGGAACTATTATATTTCATTTAATATAATAAGTTATGTTAATCAGGTGCATGTAATGGACAATCTAATCCTTTTATTGATTTGCCATCATGTTACTCTGTGTGTGTGTGTATGCCTATATATATATATGCACGTTACTATATATAAACACACACACGTATATGGTATTTTCAGCTATTCAGTGCTATTTTGAATCTATTCTCATCACAAAGAATAGGTATATAGACTTTCCTTTGTATTTCAAAGAAAAAATAAAGTATGCCAAACTTCTCCAACAATCTGGAATTTTATTCCATCCATATACATGCATAGTAACAACATTTGTTGAGAAATTATTTCTATCAGAAGTAGAACATTATCTTTGTGATCACCAGGTGCAGTATTGCTACTCATATTTAAATAGATCTTATATATGAATTAAATTCATACTTGCAGCATTGAGTTTAGGGTTTCGATTTAGACTGTGCCTTTCAAAAGATAAAACTGATTAATACTACCTTATTACTTACAATACTGCTTCCAGTAATTTTGTTCATTCTTTATAAAGTATTGCATTTAACAGCAAAGGTTTAAAAATTGAGACAGAGCTGCATCAGCGAAAGAAAATACAGGTACTATACAAGAAAAAAATTGCCATCTTCATTTAACATACATGTTTAAGATTAAGAAAATGGACAGAAACATACAGCTACATACAAATGCAAAGCCTATGACTAAGAGACTGTATCTGCTAAAATATAAAGTGCAAACAGAGCCTGATTATCCAAGAATTGAAATCTTAAGGCGAACTTATAGCATGTGTATTTAGAACATCTTTGCAAGTTATATTTTAGCATATACATATATCTGCAACAGCATAGAAGAAGAAATCAAGGTACACAAGTGCTTTTGAAGCTATTTCTAAAATGCTTTTCTGTATTGTTCGTGACTATTTTCTTTAAAATCTACTATACAGTGCAAACCATATGTGCTACACAATAACTATACAATAACATTACAAATGACTTTAATATAAAGTTTTTAAATAAAAAATAACATAACCACAGCTATGAATACTGCTGGTAAAATAAATTAATTTCTTTTTGAAAATGGCACCAATAATACACTTTACTAATGGACTGTAATGGAATTACACCTTAAGTCTTCAACTCAGCCTTAAAGAACAATCTCCTGATTGCGCAGATGTAATTCAAACAGCTTTTGTTTTTGTTTTCTGTTTCTTTGTGTGTGTTTTGTGTGTGTGTGTGTATTCGTTTTTTGTTGTTTGTTGTTGTTGTTGTTGCTGTTATTGTTTTCTGGACGGGGTAGAACGACATACTAAACACTGGTACCAAAGGTGACTGGTGTTCATTTATGAAGTCATCTCATTTGACATGTTCCGCCGCATGTGATGAGCAATAAAACTTCTTGTGAGTTATAAAGTTCGAGAGGTTGTTGAACTGAATATCACACAGCCGGCAGTATTTCCCACTCGTGGGAGCCTGGGTGGAGCCATTCACACCTTTCCCTATACTAGACAACTGGTCCTCTGCAGAAGGAATTCCCGGTGAGACATTCTCGTTCGTGGCTAGTGGGTTCTCAGAGATCCAGGATGGAGATTTGTGGCCATCTTCATGTTGAGGATTCTGGGAAATGTTCTCTTGCTGCGGGTTGGCGGCGGGTCTGTCTTCTTGCTTCAGTCCACCGTTGACTATGACCATGCCTCTGTTTTTGGGCAGCAGCGGCAGGGAATCTTTCTTCGGCACAGCACAGCCGTTGGAAGAAGCCTGGCCTTTCGGAGATTCATTTTCCGCGTTTGTGCTTTGCTCTAGGTCGGTGTTATGGATGACGAGAGACCCAGAAATGTAATCACTTGGCTTTATTCCGTAATATGGAGAAAGCTGGTCAGCTCCCTTTGCCTTCTTTATTGCTCCGGGGTAAAGGCATTGGGGAAGAAACAAATGTTTGTTTTCTTCTTTTGTGGCAATGAGCTGAGCAGCTTCACTGAAGACTTTCAGGCCTTGCAGGGTGGCTAAGTGCGAGGAAAATAAGTTTCCGTTTGGGGAAGACTGCTTCAGATTCCCGTTTTTCTCACATTTTATGATGCTTCGTTCGTAGCTGACGTCGGGGCTGTTCCGTTCGCTTTCTGGATTCGGAAATACTTTGCTGTCGAGTTGACCCAAGTCGTTACGCTGATGTGCTGTGACCGGGCAGAAATTCTGCTTGTGGGCCAGATAGTTCTCGACTTTATTGAAGCTGATCTTGCACACGGTGCACTCGTGGTAGTCTAGCAGCCTTTTGGGAGACGTGGTCGTCCGCTCAGACTGGGATAAGCACTTTTTGCTGAGATCTATGGGCACGTCCATCTCGAGGCAGGAAACGCTGGAATGAGTAGTGTCACATTTGGAAACCGGGACACATTTGTTGATCGTCAGGGACGTTTCCAAGTGCTTGGAGACAATTCCTGGGAAGATATCGCATCTTGGGTGGTAGCACTCTCCCAGCCCTTCGGTGGGTTCTTGAGTGGAGGTACAAGGATTGCTGAGGTTGGCGACGTCAAGAAATCGCTGTTGGACCAGGGGAGGCCTCTGCTCCTGTTCGGGTAGGCACATCTCATACATCTTCCTTCGCTTGCGGGTGCGCATGGTTCTCTGCATGGCAGGCACTTTGTTGGAAGCGGACCTCTTGAGTGGAGGGTCGTGGCGTGTAGCACAATAATACTGTTTGTGGACCATGTATGTTTCATGCCGGCTGAAGGTGATGTTGCAAGCTTCACAGGTAGTCTTATTTGGGTCACTTTCCCCATCCACCAGGGGGACACTGGGATTTTTCACATCAACAGGTTTTCCGTTAATTTTATCGTCGTTGCTATTAGAGGTGGAGAGCTTCTTCACTTGGGTGGAAAAGTCCTTGTCGTGGCCCTTCCCATTTGGCCCAATTAAATCTAAGACAGTAGAAGAATTGATGCAGGACGTTTGAAGAAGGGGATTCTCAGGATCAGCAGAATGAGCCGCTGGGTTGAGGAGATTTATGGAGGTTTGACCAGTGTTGGGGCTCACGGCCTCAGGCATCTTTTCTGAAACACCAGGGAACTCTGGGGACTTGGCCATCTGCTGCCATCGGCTGCTGCAGTAATGTTTTTTGTGTACGAGATAATTATCCAAATTATTGAATGTTATGTTACACTCAAAACAAGTAGCCCCCTTGGGCATCAAGGGGCTGTAAATGACGGGAGGGTAGCTACTACTTCCGTGCCTCAGTCGCCGATGGACCAGTTCGGACATCTTGGCTAAGATCTCCGAAGCTTGAGGGACCATGGTGATGTCCTGGGGGAAAGCAAACTGAGAGAGGAAAGGGCCCACGGGGAAAGAAGGCCCAACATTAGGCTGAACCGGAGATGAGGCAAGTCTTGGACTCGAGGGCTCAGACTTTATTTTCGTGTAAGAAAAGCTCTGTTTGTTTGTTGTGGGCTGTATCTCTGGTCTCTGGTTCGTGAGAAAGAGCTGCGTCTTTTTCTCACACTTGTCCAGCTCTGTGTCAGAGCTCGCATCTTTAGTCTGCATGGCCTTCTGGCTCTGGGGGAGTTCGCTCCTGGTCAGCAGGTCTGGCGCAGGCTGTAGGCTGTCTTCCGTCCCGCTTGGAGAGTGTTCTATGTCACTTTCTCTGGGAAGTTTGCCTCCAGGGACATGGAGCTCCTGGTGCTGCAGTAACTCCCTCTGAGTCTGGAAGCCGAAGTGGCAGTGACTACATCGGAATGCAGCTTGAGTGAGATGGGAGAAGAGGTGTTGGTGGAAGCCGATCACAGAATCGGCGGTGTAGCTACAGACGGTGCATTTTAGACTAGCACCAGGGGGCAGGAATTCTTCCATTTTCACTCCTGGAGAGACACACAAAATAAGAATACTGAGAACCACATGCATCGGCTTTCTAATGATAAAAACCTTTACACCGCACGAATGAGCTGAAATCTTTCAGCATCGCGCTTGTGGTATTAGCTTTTCTCTTGTGACATCCTTTGTCGGGTGTCATCCTAGGGGAACACCTCATAGCTTCCAGAGAACGTTTGAATGTGTCATCGGATCAAAGCAGGACAGTCTTCACTGTCTCCATCTTCCAGGTCAGGAAACAAATTCAAGGAGATCAAGGGAATGGTTTATGGTACTAAAGCGATTAGATGACAGAGCCATGTTCAAACCTCAGATTTTATAATTTCTAATCAGAGAACCTGCTCATTACAAAACCATGCTCTGCATTAGGAAGAAGCAGGAATACATTAGAGTTGATATTGATAAACTGTGTGCAAATCAAATAACTCTTAGAGCACTAGATTAGGTATTTATTCAAAAGAATCCAAGAAGAAACCATTTGGTAAGGTGATTTATAATCTCCTAATTTATCTTTGGTACAAATCTAGAACTTTATGCAGTGGTTTTGCTGAACATGGTTTATCTCTATCCAGGGCTGATATTCAGCAGGTGGACACCAATACATTACCACAGTTGTTTAGGACAGAACTCTGTGTTGACTGATCACGGTCTGTTTCTAGTCTGTTATAAAATATTTTGAATATCACCAGTGACTGGTGAGGAAACTTTACTGTGAGGTTCTGATTTATAAGAAACACATATATAGTCATTCATATTTGTTAATCTTTGACCAGGCTTCCTGGTTTGAAGCTCCTTAAATCCTTGGAATTTCCTATGATAAGCAATAAAAGTATTTTTGTTATGTTAATTAAATGACTTTTAGAAATCCCTTTGGTTACTTAAGGGTAGGGTTAGGTGCATTGAGAAACAACCTTGTAATTAGAGGGTTTGAATTTTTAGCCCCTCCTCCCCAATCTCGGAGATTGAGTTTCAATTGCCAACACCCATATTTAATCAATCATGTCTATGTAATGAAGCCTCCCTAAAAACCTGAAATGATGGGGTTCAGAGAGATTCCCAGTTGGTTCGAGGAGAATGGCAGCCTGGGAGAGGGCACGGAATCTTCTCATCCTCTCCTCATACCTTGTTCTAGGCGTGTCTTCCATCTTGCTGTTCCTAATTCATTACCTTTTATAATATACCGGTAATCTAGTAGGTAAATGGGTTCCTTGGGTTCTGTGAGCCACTCTAGCATATTAATTGAACCCCAAGAAGGGCTCTTAGCAAACTCTGATTTACAGCTAGTCGGTGGGAAGCTCGGGTTAACAACTTGGGTTTCTACTGGCATCTGAAGTTGGGGCAGGGGGCTGGCCCCTTGATCTGGAAAATCTGATGCTGTCTCCAGGTGATAGTGTCAGAATTGAGTTAAACTGTAGGACACCCACTTGGTATCTGGAGGATTGTTTGGTAGTTATGGGGGAAATGCCTCCCCCACCCCCCATGTATGGGGATTAAGATCTGGATACTCTAACTCACTAAGGTCAACTCTAGTTCCCATTTGTTGACATATGGCTAAATCAGGCCTGGCTCATGTCCTCTGTACTTTAGATTAAAATGAGACCTGACTTTTATATTTATAAGCTGAAAACATGGTAGAAAAAAACCTAGTCCTAGCAGAAAAAGGGGATATATTAGTCCTTTCCGCCTTAACGGATGCAATACTCATTCTTCTATTTAGTTGAGAGGTCCTTTGCTCTCTCTTGTTTGTTTTGTGAATGACTAGCTACTCACCGTCTGAAACAACTGACCTGTTTCTGCTTCCTCTGCTTTATCACCTACAAAAAGATGGCTCCTTCGTAGGGAAAGGAAAGAGAATGACTAGAAAGGAAATTGCCAGTTTTATAGGTTCAAAGACAAAAGCTTGCACTGTACTAGGGCACTGGAGGTTGGAATTAGTGTTGTGGTTGTTTTTTTTTTCCCCTAACTCAGCACCTATTTCGGTTTTGGTTTTTTTTTTTTTTTTTAATTATTCAACTCAAGCAAAAACAGTGAGGACGTCACCCAGGAGTACCTTCTAAGTTTTGTATTATGGATGCTGAAGAACTGACACCCAAACCTTGGTTTGTTCTATTTACAAATGTTCCTAGCAGTATCTAGGGTTAATATAATTCTGTACATTTGGTTAACTTGTTTTTTTAAAAATACAGGAATGAATTAGAATGAATATGATAATGCTAACAATAATTGGGCACATAATTACAGAGTAAAATGGGGACAATTACCACTGTGCTGTTAAAGAGTGAGGTAAAAAAATAAATAAATAAAAATAAAATAAAATAAAATTTTTTTAGCTTAATTTTTCTTAAGGAATTTAAAAACGTTACACTAAAAGTGGCTTTATGTCATAGAGATCAACTAAGCTGTTCTGTGTGTTCTGGAAATCAAGAGCATTTTACAGATTGGTATTTAAAAGTTAATTTCTCTCAAGTGTGATTTTAATTGGATCTATCAAAATAACAGTGTTATTTCAATTCCGCAGATACTTATTTTTATGTACCTACTATTTATCCCTTACCATGTGGGAAATAATATGGTCAGTTTCCAAAGATCACTTGACACTTAAATCAATGAATATTAATGACAACATAAAGGGTATTGAGAGTTTATTTCTGAAATGGTGCTGTTTAAAAAAAAAAAAAAAGAAGAAGAATGCTTTGGCCTGTGATTTGAATACTGTCATTGTTAGGAAAGAATTCAGACCCGAGTCTTTTGAGTAGGGTATATTGATTATAAGTGACATAAAATCACAGTCAGCTGGTTCAGCAAGTTCGATTTTGATTTTATAGCTAGATGCAGTTACATAGATGTGGAATTATATATGTTTGCATATATGAATATAGGGATGTATGTAGAGAAACAGTAGAGTCTCAGAGCGAAAGCAGCAGCAAGGGAAGCACTTACCACTGTGTGAATTCAGGTGCATTTCTAGTGCTCGGGCATTTGAAAAGCTCTTGGTGCACTGCGGGAAGGGGCACAGGCTGGAAATCTGAGGAGCACTGTCTTCATTCTCTTCTGACACTGGAGCCGCTTCCCTTTGCCTCCCGCTGCAATAGTACATCAAATGGGCCTGCAGATTCCGCTCGCTTCGATACCAGATGCCACAAGACTTGCAAGGAAATATATCCTCTGCGGGCGAAAACACAGGGACACATTAGCTGCTGCCCATTTGGAACGAGCCCTGAGTGAAGCAGCATTTAGTTCAATGTTTCTCAGAGACCGTTCTCAGGTTCAGAATTAGGCGATCAGACAGTGATGAGTGCAGTCTTGGGTGCTGTTCCCCAGCCCAGGACCGAGCTTTTAAAGCAGTGTTACACCCAGTGTAATTTACCTTCCCACAGACTTCAAAAAATGGTACTGTAGGAGGCTCCAACAGGAAAAGCGCAGGAGATTAATTTTAAGTTGTTTACAGTGCATTTAGGGTTTAGAAAAATATGCATTTATAAATAGCAATGTGAAATGGCTTATCTGATTGACTAAAAGGCAAGGATCTGATAGCTGAACTAAAGTTAGCCCTGACGCCATCTCCTGACATCATTCGTTCATTTAATAAATTAATTAGAGAATGTCTCCTCTGTGCTAGAGACTCTGTGCTGCGTTGGGTATAAAACAAGATGAAAGACCAAAAAGCGGTCATCAGGGATCTTACAGTCTCCTGGGGCAGATGAGTAAGTGGTCAGGGAATTACATTAGGCTACCATGAACAGGCTAATGGAGGCGTCTGAGGAGTGCTTGGGGTGTGAGGGGACTGAAGGAGGGACAGGGTCAGGGAAGGATTCAAAGGGAGCATAATGACATGCCCTCGCTGAGTGGTGAAGAAGGAGATTCTGTCGGTAGTGAAGAATGTAAGTGAAGAATGAGATTCTGTAACAAGAGGGTTGGGTCTTAACTGCACAGCCCAGGGGAAGGCATGGGAGCCTCAGAGAGGGACTGGGGGAGGGCTGGGGGGCTCTTCCCCAGGATGGGGAGTGGAAGAGATAAGGTTGGAGGAGGCAGGAGCAGTGATCAAAGACTCTGTAGGCTCTCTTAAGAAGTTTAGATTTTCATCTCAATGATTATGGAGAATCATTGAATCGTTGTAAGCAAGAGACGGGCAGAATCGGATATTATGAAATTACCACAGCGCAGTAGAGTTTTGAAGGTAGTCAATTTGGAAGGAAGACACGACTGGGAGGAGGCAGTTGCGATAATCGAGGTGAACTATGACAGAGTTTGAGTTGTAAGTCACGCTAGGATATTTTTGTCTATATTTTGCATGTATTTACTCATGAACATTTTCTTCACGTTTGTGTTTTCTCCAGCTCAATATTCTATTTATAGGCAAGGAAACTGAGATTGAGTGATTTGCCCATAATCTTGCAAGTGGGTCAACTGGAATGGGACCCAGTGGGAGAACTCTTGCATCGCAGCGGCAAAGGAGCCAGAGGAAGGAGAGTTATATCCAGGTTGTAGAATTGACTAGGAGTGATGAGCGCTACTTTGCAATTAGATGCTAGAGTAGATGGTAAGGTCTCTTCAATGGCCAGGCTTCTTGTTAGCATTTCTGTGTAACAGATTCATTCAGCTCTATAGGGAGCAGACGACAGACAGGTGAGGAGGTCAGGGAAGGACAGGTATAGGGAGACCAAATCTGGCCCAGTGTTGTTGTGGAAACCTGGCACTTTGTAGTGAAAGGGAGCATACCAGATAACACTGGAAATTGGGGTTAATCCAGGCAAACTGAGGCATACGGCCGCGTTAGATATGTGGGACTAGATATTCCTGTAAGAAATCCAGGGAACATGGGGAAGGTGACGACAGAGGTCTAAAACTCAGAAGAAATAGCTATATGTGAGATTTGTGAATTGTTAATACAGAGTTGGTGGGGGAACCCATGATAGTGAAGGAGATGGCTCAGGGAGAGTGAGTTAAAACAGACAGGAGGAAACTGAGGACCAAATTCTAATGAATGAGAAGTAAGGACAGAGAGTACAATATAGAATTTCAAAATAAAATTTGGTTATAAAATTATATCCTATTGCTGTTTATTATTTTGGCTCTTCCCACCAATTCAGAGGGCCATACTGCTTCGTGTAGTGTCTATTTAAGCAAGATGAGTTTTAACTGATTAGCTCCTTTCAGAATGAGACCAAAGACTGTATACATCTATGCTGATTTATTTGGGATCAATAGTTATCCTGCTATAGAAAACAAACACAGTATAATCTCAAATATAATTAAAAATCACATTCACACATTGGAGCTTCACAATAATTTAAGGTACTCTCAGTATTCCTGGTAACAAAACCCTTTTGCTTCAAATTCAAGTTTGACCTATATTATTTCAAGTTCCTCACTACCAGAATCAAAGTAAGATCCAGTAAAAGAAAATAACTACATTTACATGAAGGAAATCCCAAAATATTACCTTAGGCTAGGGGCACTAGATTCAATGTTTGGAAAAACAGTAATTCCAGATACACTCGAGAATTTCTTTAAAGGCTACTGTGACAGCAAGAACGTAATTATTGTTGAGTATTTATTTTGAAAATATCAAGACATCATGATAGTATCTATAATTCTGCATCATTCAGTCTTAGGAATTTTCAGGGACATTTTTGATTAAATGCAATACCTCACTTACCTACTGGTTTGGAATGTATTCTCCTCTTATGATATGACTGGTATTCATGTTTTCTCACAGAGCTAGATAAAAACAGAACTGAGTCTAGAATTCAGACCTGGGGACTCCTAGACCACTGATTTTATGTCCTATAAAGTGTCCCTCTGTGTGTTCAAGGAATACAACTAGGTTCACTAGTCATTTTAATATAAGGTAATTACAAAGGCATATTTGCCAGAGTCTACAAAGCATATTTTTATTTTTTTTTAAGATTTTATTATTTATTTGACAGAGAGAGATCACAAGTAGGCAGAGAGGCAGACGGGCGGGGGGGAGCAGACTCCTGCTGAGCAGAGAGCCTGATGTGGGGCTTGATCCCAGGACCCTGAGATCATGACCTGAGCCAAAGGCAGAGGCTTAACCCACTGAGCCACCCAGGGACCCATACAAAGCATATTTTTAAATTCTCCATGCATGTGTGGAGTTCTCCAGCTCAATGTATTTTTATTTTCCTATGTTTCTTTTTTGTTTTTGTTGTCATATTAGCTGATGTCTTGATGTACTTCCTCTTTATTAATATACCTAATCACAATTTGATCACTTCCTTTTTCCTTTTTTTATTTTTTTTAAGTTTCTAACTCTATAGCCCTTAAGGAATTCCACAGCTATTCTAAAGAAGCATCAGTGAAAACTTTTCGATCTCTCATAGCTAAGTAGCCTTGAATGTTGTTCAACTAGTTTAGAAAGTCAGTTTTTGTGTGTGTGTGACATTCAAGAATCCAACCTGAAATGAATGAATTTAATTGTCCTTTTCATACTCTCATGAGAAGCGATCACACATACACACACACACACACACACACACACACAGAGTAAGAGAAGATAAAATGAAATCACAACACTGGAGAAGAAAGTCCATCCCTGGTTGCCTGCCAGTAGACATTTTTTTTTTCTCCCATAAATACCCATCAGCACCGCAAAGCTCTTGGACGGGGCTACTGCCCGCGGCACTTACTATTGACAATAGCTGTGGGCAAAATAGAAGCCATGGCAGCTTGCTGAGGAAGCAACTGAATGGAGTCCAACAGGCGCGCAGGGTACATCCCTTCTGCAAGAGTCATCTGACTGGCAGCTTGTAGCCTTGAGTCGAAATCCACCACAAAGGCAATTAGCTCTTCTCCCTCAGAGATGGCCTTCGTCGTGGTGCACCAGAGCTGACCCCCTACGAAGGAGAGAGAAGAAAAAGAAAGAGCGAATGATGTAGGATGCTCCAGCCTACCGTACACCGGATTGACGGCAATGGCATCTTCCGGTTTTCACATCACTTTCTACTGGGGGAGAGTGATGGAGACCAGGGCTGTCCTCCTCTTCCCTCCTGGGTGGAAAATCGCACACCTAGCATGAAATGAACTCTTCAGTGGCCAACAGTAGGAGAGAACTAAGAACCAAGAACAGACATCATTTGTGGAGAGTTTTGGGAACCGTGTGCCTTCTGGGGTTTGCCTTAATCATTACCCATGCTAAGACGTGGCCTCCTGCTTACCAAGAGGCCTGGTAGGGATCCAGCCGCAGAAATTTATTGCGGGTGAGCCTTTGCCGTTACTCTTTCTGTACCTCATGGAAGTAAAAATTTATTTCTTCCTCTCTCCCTCCCTTCCCCACTCTTTTTTCCCAACATACCCACATGCCGAAAACAAAACAAAACAGAGTACACGAACGCTCCTAAAATATAGAAAGTTAAAATGACATTTCAGCTAGTTCTACTCTCTTTACGTCTGGTGCCATTTTTCCTTTCTTTTCTTTTCTTTTTTTTTTTTTTTTTTGGCTTAGTGATCTTTACTTATATAATATTCCTTATAATGCGGCTTCTTTATCTCCATTTACCCTGATTGAACTTCCTGAAAAGAAGATATGCCACAGATCCTTTTCAAAAGGCTTATTTAAATAAAGATTTGTTTAAATGAAAAGAACCCTTTCTTCAAATACTAAGATATACTCTGGCTCTGCACTTCAAAATGATCACGTGTGGTGCATTAAAAAGAAAATTAACTATGCAAGTACATCTTCTAATGTATTGGAACGCGATAGCGTATGCTCATTTATTTAACATGTTTAGACAGGCAGAGCACTTATATTTTGTTATCTACACTCTCAGGCCTAGATACGTATCCTGTACAGTTATGCCTGAAATAACGTGGCATACTTGATATGTTATAAAGCTTTTTTTTCCTCATTGTGTATATATTGCAGAGCTATATATTGTACTCATTAAGGAAGCAAAATTTGTACCCATTCTGATAAGTAATATTGCTCTGTTTATCTTTCAGCATAACTGTCTCTTCAACTGCACTTCATTTCCTCCATCCTTAAATAGATCATAGTTTTTAAACAACTTGTGGTAAAAATCTGCTGGAAAAGATAACAACAGCGTACGCGATGGTAGAGTCGCCCAGAAGAATCGGGACACTTCCCGAGAAACCTCGGACAGCTAATTACACCAGCGGATGACGTCTTAAAGGTAAGCAAACAGAACACTCTCCCGGACAGAACAAGTCTATGAAAAAATACAGCTCAGATTCCGTACCTCGAATGTGTGCGAAAAGTTGCAAAGTAAAACCCAAATGTACCAAAAGTAAAACCCAAATCTACCAAAAGGCTAGAAAACATTTTTTTTTTTCCACTTTGACTCTTAACGGATCTGAAAGCACCCGAGATTCGCAAAGTTGAAGAACAGATTCGCTTTGGCGCTGACTTATTTCTTTACAAACAGAAAAGCTAAGTGGCATTTCTGTGCAAGTGACTGAGCCCGGCTCGGTGGCGGTGTGTCTGCCAGAGCCGGTTCCTCCCCCAGGAAGGCTCCTGCGTTCAGCGGCTCAGCCTTCTCTGATGTGCATACAGATCCAAACTACTTACAGCTGTAGACAAGGTAATCATTCGCACCTTATCTTTCCTCTGGGGTATAGTTTATTAAGTGAGTCTTTGTAGAGGAGAGGTGGGGCGGGCAGAGCAAGGCACGACAGTTCAGGTTTCCTTCCTTGCTGGCTCTTCAGGAGTCTCTGGATTTCAGGGATGAATGGAATAACTTCCCTTATTGATAATATGTCATCCCTTTTGAGAAATTTACATTTTTAGCAAATCCAGCTGTGGGTATCTTTCGCAAAAGGGAAGGTTTAGACTCAGGTTCCCAGGAGAAACAGATTTTAGAGAAGGTGCCACGCATAGCTAATCTGTCTCCCAGCAGAGACCGATGTAGCAGGATGACTCAGAATCCGTGGGCTCCAACTCTTGACCAGAAAGACCCACTAAGTAAAGGAAATAAAACTCAGGAATATTAAGTGTAATGGCAAGTAAGCAAAAATGATTTTTCTACATGATTAAACAGCCCGGCGATAGTTATACATGTTTCCCGACATACTGAGTCATGTTTCATATTTTATTATCTTCATCATTTCATCTCATTTTATGGTTTAGAAAAAGCATCTCCTTTAGAGAGGTTGAATTGGGCTGAAAATGTACCAGGTAGACTTAATGAGGAAGTCAGTTGTTCTGGGATTTTAATCTCTCCGATCATTCATTCATCCGCTGTTCACCGGGCTCTCTGCCGGGGGGGCGGGGCTGGGCTGGGCTCGCCAGTTTCACAATCAGAATGGACACATAGAGGCGGATGAATGACAAGACCATAGTGTGGGTGGCGTCCCCTACCGCCAAAGAAAATGTGAGAGGAGTGACTAATGGACACGTCTCCAGGGAGTCAGGCAAGCCACCCAAGGTGACTTTTTTACTGACTCATGAAATAGAAAGGTAAAATGCAGAAGCATGTGCGGCGGTGGGGGGAGCTGGCAGATCCATCATTGCTGGCAGAGAAAGGGGCACGCAGGCCAGGGCAGGATTATGGAAGAGCCTGACTGTCCCGGGAATGGTTCAGAGGCCACCTGGCCGGAGCATGGCATTTGAGGGAGAAAGGGCTGGTCACAGGCAGGGGTGTGCTGGGACCAGCCTATACTGGAGTCGGGGACACAATGCTCAGTGGTCAGGCAGGACACAATGCTCAGTGATCAGGCATTTTCTGTGCTAGTGGCTATCACACTGGTAACTTGAAATCAGCCACGGTGAGAGCTGCTGCACTTGCCACTGGAACTAGCAGACATTACATATCAGGGCTTCCCCACCCCACCCCCACTCCCCCACCCCCGCCAGAAAAGTCGAGCGAGCGCAGGGCCAGACAGCTTTGAGAGTAACAGAAAGACAGTTGTGCCTGGCTCCTCATGGGGGGGGGGGTGGCATATTTTTTTTTTTTTTTTGAGTGAATAAATGAATAATGATAGTGGCTTTTCTCTCCCAGAAGAAAGATCTCAGGGTCTTGAGGACCTGAAACTGGAAGGGGTAGGGAGGGGCACAGGGAATTATCACCCCAAGGGCCATTTGGAGGCTCTTGTACTAGTTCAGTTGTGAGAGGTGTAAATTGTGAGGGAGAAAAGGGCTCAGTTCAAGAGAGAGAAAAGGGGCTGATTTCCTGAGATGAGGAAGCGGAAGGAAGCTGCTGAAAAAAACCTGAAGGTTTGGGTCTGGGAAATCGGAAGGTAGGGAAGCCATCAACAAGGCAGTAAAGCTGGTGTGTTAACAGTGGAATTATATAGACAACAACAAGACAATTGTATTAATTAGGAGCACTTTTTGTGGGCCTAATAAGCTAAGTGGTTTATGTACTTCATCTATTTTAATCCCGTCAGTTTTTCTGGGAGGTAGGTGATATTTTCCTCATTTTAGAGTTGAGAAAATTAAGGCTTGGAGAGGTTAACTAACTTGCCCAAAGCTACACACATGGCCAGTGGCAGAATCGTGATTTACGGCTCTGTCTGTCCGACCCTGAAGCCCAGGTGTGCACCTGCATGTCTGCTGTATGTACGTGGGTGTATGTGCGTGCACAGAAATACTGGATTTTGCTTTGAAAATGTAAAGTCTGAAGTCCCTGAGGGGCTTCTGCGTGAATGGATTTAAGGAGGCAGTTGGAATTTGGAGGAGACCTAAGGCTGGAGTAAAAACATAAAAAATAAAAAAAAATTTTTGGATATCATTAGCACATTCTAAATGACTGTGGATGCTCTTTGGATTGATGTCATGATGCTAGAAGACTACAGAGTGAAAAGAAAAGAAACATTGAAATTTGGGAGATCTCAACAATTAAGATGTAGGTATAGGAGAAGTGACCTTTTAATGACAAAGTGAGCTGGACACCTGGGTGTCTCAGTTGGTTAGGCATCTGCCTTCGCTAGGGTCCTGGAATCGAGTTCTGAGTCAGGCTTCCTGCTCAGCAGAGAACCTGCTTCTCTCTCTGCCTGCTGCTCCCCCTGCTCGTGTGCTCTCTCTCTCTGACAGATAAATACATAAATCTCAAAAAAAAAAAAGAGAGCACATATTTGGAAAAGTTATAGGGGAACCAAGAGAATGGTACCACAAAAACCAAGGGTTGGCTCTTTGAAACCATTTGGCTGGATTTTTTAGGTGGTGAATTTAGAGTATTTAACTTTAGGGAGTCATTTATAGGGAGAGAAATATGTCTGGTATTGTAACATGGTTTCAATTATAGATTCCAATGAAATATCCCAAATGTGATTACTAATTGGGGATGTGATCCCTTCTGCAGGACGTATGAGCAATGGAACTGGACATCCAGGATATACATTTTGGCTCTGCCACTTACTGTGGGACTTGAAGTTGTCACCAAAACACTCTGCAGATCCTTTTCCTAATCCTTGGAGATGGGAATGCTGATAATAATACTGGATTCACAGTGTTATTGTGGGGATAAAATAAGCTAATAGATGGGACATATAATAAGAACCATGTAACTAACGGGTCACAAGTATCCTTTTGGTTTGGTCAGGTTGAGACAATTATTCTCATTTCTCATTGTCCTGCTAAATCCAAGAAAAGAAATCTTACCAGAAAAGGAAGGAAAGCGTATGAATTCAATGAGCAAATGTATCCTTGCTTCACCAGAGAAAGCCAACCCCTTTCAGAGAAGGAGACTAACGGTGATCCATTCATGGATCACATACTGTATCGTGACCAGTTAGAGAAATAGTCTTTAGTGCTGAGAGGTTGAGGAGGCAGGAGAACCAGTTTCCTACCCTCCGGTTTTTGGAACTAGAGTACATATGGCCAACTCTAATTTATAATTGAATAGAAGGACTTCTTATCTTTCTTGATTAAGGAGCAATCCAAGTGCATGCAAAGGCTAAATCATGTTGATAGTTAGCTATTTTGGTGTCTTCATCCTACTGACCTCATGTTCAATGGAAACGGATCAAAGAATGTTACATTTGGCTTTAAAATGAGAACACAACCATCAAACAACAAAACCCAGAAAATAATAAGTTCTGGCAAGGATGTGGAGAAATTGGAACCCTTATGCACAGCTGGTGAGAATGTAAAATGGTGTAGCCACTGGAAAACAGTACAGTAGTTCATTAAAAATTAAAAATAGAATTAACTTATGGTCCAGCAATTCCGGTTCTGGATATATACTTAAAAGAATTGAAAGCAGGGTCTCCAAGAGATATTTGCACACCTATGTTCGTAGCAGCATTATTAAAAATAGCTAAATCATGGAAGCAACCCAAGTGTCCATTGACAGATGAATGGATAAGCCAACGGTGGTATATAGGTACAATGGAATATTCAGCAGCAAAAAGGAAAGAAATTAAAAAAATACTAAAAAGGAAGGACATTCTGACATATGCTAAAATATGGAAGAAATCTGAGGGCATTATACTAAGTGAAATAAACTCGTTACAAAAAGATGAATATTGCACATTTGCGAAGTCACTTCCGATAAGGTACTGACGGTATTCAAAAGCACTGAGAGGGAAAGTGGCTGCCGGGGCTGGGGGAAGGGCAAATGGAGAGTTAGTGTCTGATACAGAGTTTCAGTTCTGCCACATGAAAAAGGGTTCTGGAGACGGACCATGGTGATGGTTGCAGGACAATCTGAATGTCCTAATGCCATGGAACTGTACACTTAAAAATGGTTAGGATAGTAGATTTAATGTTATGTCTATTTGACCACAGTAAAAAAAAAAAAAAAAAAAAGGTAAAAAGGGGAGCACCTTTTTTTTTCCCCACTAGAAACCACCATTGTGAATCTCGAATATTTGCACATTTTTTTTTTTAGCCACAGTTAAAGATAGGAATCTCATTTTTATAAAGTGGTTCCATATGAGATGGTTTAAAACAACAGAATAAGTTCTCTCCTATCAGCTTTCCTAGGAAAGCTACTTTAAAAAACAAAGCATCTTGAAAATTCAAGTTACTGCTAAGTTGGAGTTGACTGTATTTGGCCACCTTAACTGTTTTCATTTGAATGAATTTTGGAGACTTGTGTAGCTCTGACTATTTCGAGTGATGCACCTCCTGAGATTTTGTTGACTTGGATTTCTGCTTGTGCTCGGGGCACCAGTGGAGTGTTCCTGCCAACGGAAGTTTTCTGTGGCTTTCATATACAGTAGTGTGTTTGATGCCCCCAGATTTAAACCAAGTAAATTTTAACATACAAATCCAAACTAACGGCATATTGATCGGAAAACAAAGAGAGTTATGTGAAGGGGTGGGGTTCTATGTGGCAATATCATATACGCTTAATTGATAAAACTCTCCCAACTTTCTTTGCACAGGCATCGGGAGCAAATGCTCTTGGTGTAAGGGATTACATGTTAATAATAATGAAGTGTAGCTGGCATCCCAAGTCCCTGAAAATGTATCGGTCCTCAGCGCAAAGATGGACAAGAAAGAGGACTTGACTGGGAGGTGGGTAAGAAACTTCAGTTCTCGTCCTGACTGGATGATTTGTTACTGAGTGATCTTGGAGAATTGCTTTATGTACCTCATCTAAAATGACAGCCTTAGACTAGATATCCTATAGATGATTATTATCATGTTGTAAACAACTTTTTAAGCTTCTATGACCAATGGGCTAATACTAGTAATAATCACATTTATTAAGCGGTTTCTCTGGGCTACTTTCAGGGGACAGGGCTAAGCGCTTCGCATGCCTTATCTTAATTTCTCCCAAGAAAGCAGTGAGGTGGCTTTTATTTATGCCCATTTTACCATCATATCATGGGTATAGGTCAGGTGTTCCAAGGTCACACGGATAAAGGGGACTTGGAGGAAGGGAGGAAGGTGTGGATGATGGGACTTGGACAAGGCAGTCTGGCTCTGGATGCTGTACTTTGGAAAAACCAGGTGTCCCAAAGGAGTCACAGGGACCTCCCCTGCTCACGAACTACACCGTGCCACACTGATCATTCAGTTTTTGAGGAATTTCAGCAGTTATCTCTCCGAATCGGAAATAAGATGGGTGACTTGATGAGATAGCATCAAGAGGAGGACACACTGATGAGACACAGCTGTTAAGGGCACAGCTATGATCTGGAGCAGAATATCCCTATTTGTGGAATAACTTCAGGTCACCTTCTAATAAGATCAGCCAACTCTTAGAAAGCACTTACTATGTGCCAAGTGCTATAATAAACGTTTCACACCTATTAAACTCGTCTGGTAGTATTAAACAGAAAGTAGCCTTTGCCCAGCTCCCTATTTTAATTACAAGTTGAGCTGGACTCTAAAAGGGTATCAAAATTACACATAACCACAGGGCACTACTTGGCCATCTTGACCACACAGTCAATTCACCTGGGAGCTCTTAATCAACGCCGATTTCCTAGTCCTACTCCAAATCAGTCAGATCAAAATCTCTGGGAGTGATGTTTGGGCTCCATTATTTTTTAGAAGTTCCCCAAAGGGCTTCAAGTGCCTCCAGCATTAAGAATCGCTGGCATCGGGGGGGGCGGCTATCTGCCTCTGTACAGGGTAGAAGGAGTGAGACGCTACAAGCCGAAGTCTCTTGATAATCAAATACATAGTCAGGTCCAAACAATCCAGGAGGGAGATTTCAAATCTCAGAAAATGGCAGCTGAAAACAGCTCTGAATTTCCCCCTTTCCCCGAATATTTGAAGAATGTTGAGAGTGTTGAGTGAAAAGGTGAGAAAAGATGGATAAAGCAAGGATGTAAGGACTTAGCGTCACCTTTCGACTGAATAAACCAGTTAGGAACTTGGCAAATTTGTGAATGACATTAGGTTTTAGAATGTTTGATTCTTTATTATTGTGAAGGTTTGTAACTTCTTATTAGAAACGGTCAATCATATCGCTTCCCCCTCAAAACTGGGAAAGATCATATTGTACAAATCAGAGCCAAAAAAAAAAAAAAAATCACATTCCTGCTGCTTGGGCGTGAAGTCTTTATCAAATGACATCAGGCTCTAAAGCAGCTATCTGATACCTCTCTCGCTTCCACCAAATGGAAAGGTTATTTTGGGATCCTCTCTTTGTCTGCCTTTTATGCTGCAAACATAGTCACTCTTCCCAGTCTCCACACCCACACACGGCTCCCTCCACAAAAAAGGACAGATATGTTCAAGGTTCCATAGAAAGTAATAACCACCAAGACCTTGACATTCTTGAAAAACCATGGACTTACTGTTCTAAGTAATGTTTATGATCAAAGTTCTTGTGCAAACAGATATGGTTCCTAACAGGAAGCTTATAAATTTTTTTTTCATAATTGCTGTCAAAACTGCAGTGAAGTATACTACAAGTCTCGATAATAAAGAATAAAGTCACAGTTCAAGCTCAAGTATATTTTGGAAATCCACGCTCCTCTTACTAGAAGCAGTGCCCTGAAATATCTCTCATCCTGCCAAATTTTTCACTTGCACTTTTTATTATTTATGAAATCAGTGTCTGCACAATGTCATGCAGACCTCTGCTGATAAACTCTAATTAAGATTAAGACAAGCCTTTTGGAAAGGAGCCCATCATTAGCAAACATGATAAACACAAAAATACTCCCTACTTGTCAACCAGGAGCAATTCAGTAACCTAACAGTATTATCTGTTGCTAGGTTACAGAGCTGACAAAGCTTCAATTATATTGTTCGACCATACCTATAGAGTTCTGTATAAGCAAAATGTATCCGGTATAAAAGCATTTAACTTCGTCCATGCTATCTGCAATTCATGGTTCCTTACAATAGTAAAAATCAGGTTAATAATTACATAGCAAGCTGAAAAATCTTTTCCATGTGTTATGTCTATACATGCTTCTTTCTAATTTATCTGTGTGATTGATAGACGCTTGCTTTGTAAAAATGAGGAAACACAAGCAACCTGATGCTGTACCCCTCGAACCCGACTACATCTGGGCTCATCAAGATACGGACCTAAGCTTAGCATAAAAATATACAGCAAATTGAACCAATTAAATCACATTTAGATTCCGTATTTCTCTGCCTCACTATGTAGAAGGATAAGGAGCCTTAAGCAAATAGACAAGGATACCAGTTTGAAGCTTTATTTAAAGCTAACCATACACCCCCCCACACACACACGCACACTCACCTAACAATACAAAAGGAAATCGGTGGTCTACGGTCATTTATTCTGATGGGTTTTCTAAGTATATATTAAAAGCTGAAGTTAGTGACTTCTACTACATAGCATTAAGTCATTAAGTCTTACTTCCCTTTATTAGAGACTGAGAACTAAAGAGGGGGAAAAAAACAACCCATGAAACAGCCTCTAAAATACAGACATTTGACAGAGGGAAAACAAAGGAAAATGTCTATGTCAGTCACACCTTGAGATTTTACCCTTTATGGTTTTTTTTGGTGTGTGTGTGTGATTTTCATGCAAATTTGGAGAAGAAGTAATCACATATAAACAAACCAGCATTTTTAGATAGCTTTGGCAACAAAATGTTCTATCATATACTAAATTGCTACAGCATTTTGGTTTCTTCGAATGTACAGTGATATTTCTGCATTAATCTAAAAGTCTGTCTCCTTCACAATGGGATAGAAGATGTGTGTCAGAAAATGATCAGTTGACAATCAGAGTTTAGTTAATCAAGATTACCCATTGGTCTACAAGAGTAAACTAGGATACCTCTTAGGCACACTCAAGTAAATTAAATCCTTTCTCTGGGGGAATAAATGGACTGTTTAACACACACACAGAGGGACATTATGTTTCTGGAGGTGGAGGAAACAGGGATACTTACTTGTTCGGTCATTAACTTCTTTTATTTGTATGAAATAATTTGAAAATCCAACATGATGCCTGCTAGTGAAGTTTAATTTTTTCATAACTGGGAAGCAATTGGTCAGAATAACTCCCTAAAAGCGAAATAATTGCCCCATTTCAACACCATGCGTGTGAATGCCTAGATCTCAAGCTTTAGACACGACCACGGTACGTATATCTATACGTAGCCACATTGTTTAATACACATTTTATAATGAATTCAAATCCAATACTGTTGAAATTCTTGACAGTGGAGTAGTGCAAGGAATAGAACTTATAAATTATGTGTGCCCCTTCTTTGAAAACCGCGGTGGAGGTTTCTTTGTGCATTGGCAAATACAGTAGGAATATGAGGTATTGTGTGGATCCTTCTGCACAGCACCTGATAAAAGAATAAAGAGCTGTGACATATTCTTAAAACAATAGAGGAATTAAAGGGAAACAATGGGCCAGCTGCTTCATTAATACAATCAAAAGGGAGCCCAGCACAGAGGAGTCCAGATAATTAAGCATTACTCTCTTAGACCTCCTTTCTGTAATAAAATTGCTTAAAAATGTATTAACTACTTCATAGTTGTTAGATAGATCTTTGCACTTGTTTATTTAGAGTTGATTAATGCCTTTTTTTTCCGTATGCAGCAACATGCCAACTCATAGTTTACAATAGTTTTTGAATAAAATAGAGTGAGAATAATTGATAAAGATCAGCACAGTACACAGCAATAAATCAAAAGCATTTTGCAAAAGGTCTTTCCTGTTTTTAAATCATCTTTAACATTTTTCATTTGTATTTATAGGCGATGTGGGGCATTTGGGGGCATTCAACTTTCCCATCCTGGCACTCCTGACATCTTTTTATAGAACATCCTAGCAGTTCCTGGGAAAGGGGAGAAAATCAGATTTGACCAGCAACTCTGGAGTGTGTCTTTGGTATCTGGGCCAACGGAGAAAACAGATTTTTTTTTTAAATTATTCTTTGCCTTTTTCAATCAAGAGGGATGGACACACAGCAGAATTATTTGTCAAATTCACTATTTATCCTTCATTAACTTGATTTAAAAAAAAATGAAAAACAACTTTTTATGCTCTTTATGTTAAAACACAATTTACAATATAAGATATCAAGGCTTTCATTCTTCAGCTCTTCTGTAGGCAGCCTTTCCTCTGATGTCAATAGAACAGTTAATTGCTTAAGAACTGGAAAATTGGGAACTGAGGACTGTGTGTTGAATATTGAAGTGAGGATAAAAACTATACTCTCGTTTTTAAGGAAGCTTCCGTGAACCCAACGTTAAAATTACAAACTTTACTGAGCCCTGTGGTCACTTTAAATAAGGTTGATTCTATTCTGATGATTTTAGGATCTTAATTGAGAAGGTGAGATCAAATTACAACAGGAGTCAGGGAGATAAATGAATAGAGATACTTAACCATATTTCTGAGATTAAGAAAAGAAAGATTTCTGCTTTTACACATGTTACATATGATTTCAAATTTATCAGCTGGAGTCATATTTCCAAAGATCTTCCTGTATTAGGTCAATATTTTAGAGGATACTGAATATCTAATTCCAGCTATGAAACCTGGCTTCTGGATTCAGTGGCTAGTTCCCTATCAGATTCGTAAGTTTCCCTTGAATATCAGGAAATAAAAACATAGAAACTAACAGTAAGTAGGTGCAAATGAAAAGGACTATTTTAGGAAATATTATTTTATTTTAATAATCTACATGATTATTGAAATATTTTTTTCTTTTGATTAATCCCACAACATTTACTTTGTTAGGGAAACAGAAAGCTAAATAAACGTGAATTGTTTATAGACTTATGATCAAGTGAATCCTTCCAAGGACACATCTTTGAACACCTCAGGTTTCTAAACTATGTCTTTACAGCAAAGCAGACTGCTGGCAAACTGCTAGTAATGCTATAGTGTAAAACCCATGAAATTATAGTACCCTCCTTCAGCAAGTATTTTTAAAATGAGGTCAACATTATCTGTGAATTATCTGTCATTTCAAACATTATATGCTTCATTATTTAGATTCAACAGATAATACTGGCCTGAGCATACCTCAGACAGAAAGAAATATGAACACCCTCATTAATTTCTAGGAATTACCTGCATGATAAATAGGAAATACTATCATCCCATTTTATAGATTTTGATTTTATAGGGAAGCGAAGCCAGCATGGTTAAACCAATGTGTTTCCTAAACTCTTCTTACATCACGTAGGACACTCCCCAGGCGGAATCTGTAATAAATCCCCGCTAGAGCTTTTGGCTCCTGGCATGCATTCTCTCCACAGAACTTTTCTTTCTTCCTTTCTTTCTTTCTTTCTTTCTTTCTTTCTTTCTTTCTTTCTTTCTTTCTTTCTTTCTTTTCCCCTGTAGGAAAATGTCTCCTACTGAGATAATTTCTTTTCCCTTTGAAGAAGCACACAAGAAGCCCCGTTAAAAAAAGTGAACAGCGTCCTTGCGGTCGGTTCCAGATTTCTGTCGAAGTGTCGGTACAGAAAGGTTTGCCCCATGATTAAGAAGGCATTGAGAACTGCCTGGAAAATTTTCTGCACTAATGTGCTGGAAGTCGCATCAGTCACAACGTGTTGGGCTGAGGCAAATTGATATTGCTGTTTCCATGGGATTTCAACAGGAAAAAGTCTGCTCGTGCAGCCTTTTCAGCATTCCTGGGTCTGCGCTCTGGTCTGAGATGTGCTGTGTCATGGCTTCGCAGGAGTTCGTCGTGGTGTCTTGAGGTGGCCCGTCTGACGGTCTGGCCGCCTGGCCATCGTGCTTTTAAATGGCTAGCCAAGAGGTGACATGACACCCCAAAGGTGATCTGTCAAAATTCCGCTTGCAGCTGATAAACTGATTACAAAGCTGCTTAAGACTCTGCTTGTAAACAAAAGCATTTATCAACTAATAATTTGCAATAAACTGATGTAACTCCCAGCTGAGCCCCTAACTGTAATTGTCTTTACCATCTGCCTATTAAAACACCATTCTTCATCAGCAATCAGGAGCAGAAGGGAGGAAATCGTCACCAAAATACACAACTTGCAAGCTTATGAATAATCGGAACGCACTCCGCGTGTTCATTATGCCTCGTGGGTGGGGTACGCTTCATTTTCATTCTTGCCCAGCCTGGGAATGCTCAGAAATTAGGTGGAGGGGAAGAGAAGGGGGGGCGGGGAATGGAAACATTGTGCCTACTGTTCTGCAGAGGAATAAATTATCCAAGTTCATCATAGGAGGCTGTTTTTAATTTCTTTTTTTCCTCCTTCCAGTGCTCTGAAATATCCATTGCAGCATCCTGATGAAAGCCCCCCAAGCACGAGGCTGGAAATGAACCTCTCTATTCCTTTTGCAACTTGTCCATTTCCATTACACTTCTTTGTTTTGCTTTGTCTTTTTTTT
Organism: Neogale vison; assembly: GCF_020171115.1. Lineage (NCBI taxonomy): Eukaryota > Metazoa > Chordata > Mammalia > Carnivora > Mustelidae > Neogale > Neogale vison. The sequence goes on from NC_058094.1 coordinate 32,338,965, forward strand.
TTTTTTTTTTTTTTTTTAAATTCCAAGAGGCTCATTAAACTTCTCCAGGGAGTCAGTTTAGAAGTGGAGACTCCGATGAAGGGGTGTTGAAGGGCTGGCAGGCCCCTGCAGGGCCGGGTAGATGCAGGAGATGAAAGTGCCAAATGGCTGGCAGGCCCCCGCAGTGTAGTCCTCAATCCGCCACCACCACCGGACGGCCTCCATGATTGGTCCCCGCCAGCACCTAGAGCTACTCTGCTCAAAATCCCCTCCCCGAAAGTGGGTTTCAACTACACTTTAAGTTTGAATGGTCAGAAACTCCTTGTTCTTAGAAGAAATCTGCCTCTTGGGCGCTGACCCGATATATTCATGGAATGAAGAAACTAGGGAAAGACGCTGAATTCTTCTGCATTGTGATCTTCTGGAAAACTCTTTCTGAATAGCCAACATCATTCCATGTCATCCCATGCTTTCTCAGTTTATTAACTCTTTTACTTAATTTACTCTGATTTTCTATTCACAAAATATACTATTTTTTTAAAAAGCCCACAGTAATCCCTTAATACACAAACTGACTTCATGTTGCTATTTATATATATATATATATATATATATATATATAATACTTTTCTCATATCTCTTGGCTACCAGAGGATGTTCCTTTTTTCAAGTTATTCCTTTATTCAGAGAACACGATGTCCCTCTGTAAGACCTCATCATTCTACTGAAGGACACCATAGGCTATGTACTATGATAAACAATGAATAACTCCTATTATTAAGCTTCAAATTCCAGAGATAATAATTCATGTCTGCTTTTCTTATTATAAAATCATTTAAATTAATGTTTATATTTTTAATTTTTCTAAGAGTTTCCCATAGGTAATTATTTTTCTTTACAATCTACTGTTTAATACAACAGAACTAATAATTGCCTTCCATAGGAATGATGGAAATGGACACTCAAGCCTCTGTTTCATATTGTACCTGGTCTAGAGAAGGTTAATGGGGAACAATGGGTCTGATTTTCTGCCCGGGTCTGAAGGACCTAAAATGCAGGCAAAACCGCATTACTATGTTCCCTGAATTTGAGAGACATCAAATACTAGGACAAAGATCTGACATAGGTTTTATACAGCACAAAGATCTTTGAAGACACTACCTGTCTGAAATAGAATTCTTTCTAGAAGTACTATCTCTCTGTCTTATTCTACCTTCAAGACTTTTGTTAAGGCTGAGATTTCTTTGGTCACAGAGATTTTTTAAATTAATAAATAAAATATGCAGTAAGAGTTTAAGTAGCTTGTTTAAGTATGTTGACTTATAAAGAAACTGTAACATAATTTAAACTTATAATTTAATGATTAAAAATGACTAATGTTAAACTTCCTTCCATGTTCATTAACTGCTTCCAAAAATCCACGGAGAAATGTTAGTATATTGTTTTGTTTATTTTTAATATTTAAAACTTTTTGCACCAGGTATATGTTTTCTTTTCTTTTTTTTTTTTTAGATTTTATTTATTTATTTGATAGACAGAGATTACAAGTAGTCAGAGAGGCAGGCAGGGACAGAAGAAGAAGCAGGCTCACCGCTGAGCAGAGAGTCCGATGTGGGGCTCGATCCCAGGACCCTGAGATCATGACCTGAGCTGAAGGTAGAGGCTTTAACCCCACTGAGCCAGGTGCCCCCCAGGTATATATTTTCATGGCATGATTTAAGTGAACTTAAACTTCTTATTTGAAATGTCTCTATTCTACAGCGGATTTTAGAATTATGATGTAATGGATTCTGCTGAAACATTTCCATGTAACATGAAAGAAATTTATACTACATGGAAACCCTTCGATTTTCTTCATGAATCTCGTCCTGCATATCTATTGATGTACATATATGCCTTGTATTATTGATTTCTGCAGACTTTGAGTAGTTTGGTCATAAAAGTTTTGAAAAAATAATTACCAGCAGATGGCGCTCGGTGCATTCTATGAGGCCAGCCCTCAGAACAGAAAATAACGCTTTATTTAATTCTATTTTATCCTAAATGTGAAGTTGCTATACCAAGCTTTATAATCTCTAAAGATTTCTGTTAATTGACTAAACAACTCTGTGGTAACTTACAGACTGTCCTCCGATGCTCATCTAAATGGCACTACTTTTCGACTCCAGTGCTCGTGTGAAGATAACAAAGCATAAAGATGTAACCTTTTTCTCCCCCAAACAGGAGAAGAAAAGAAGCCTGGGTTCCTGGAGTATAGCAGAAACACACCAAATGCATTTTCTGGTTAAAATAAGACAATTGCCATTTCTTTCTTTTTTTTTTTTTTTTCCTTTTTAACACCTTACTTAAATGAAGCAAGCAGAGGCCTTATTTTTAATGGATTTATAATCTGCATCATAGCTGTTTTAAAGTCTTTTTGTAATAAAACTCTTCTAGTAGATATTTATTGATTACTGAGACGCATTCACTACTTTGGAGTGTTACCGAGAATTAGGTGTCTATGCTGAAGAAGCGGAAAAAAAACCCCAGCTTTGAATGGTAAAGATTTTTATATATGTAAGACCAAATAATCCTTAGAAAGTCTGTCCCAAGTGACATTCTGTTTTTCTTTCCTGTACCCCTGCCTACCTTCTTCTCCAGAAAGAAGAAAACTTTGCTCTAAACTTTAAAACACTTTTTCTAATCACCATTAGGTATCTATAACTAGCAGTATTTCATTCTCTTTCATGACAATTATAGTGTGTAAGGAATTTTATCTGAGTGTCCTTATAAATCTCTCTACACTCACCTTCTCCCCCATTTTACTATCATTCTGTCATTGACTGAGTGCTTTTCCCCACTTGATTTTAATTTGGCCTGGCATATGGCAAAGGTACCCACAGTCACACTACATTCTTAACCTTTGTCCTTCTTATGTGGAAGTTCTAGAGCACAGTCCCAATTATATAGCCACTTCACAGGGCATCTCAAACTTGAAAGATTTCAACTGTGGAATTTTTGGCAAAGTCCCCTCAGAGTGACTGGAAAGTGGGTTTGGAAACTTCAATGGGGTGTTATGTAATAAGCATCATTGTGTATCCCACCTTCTTTTTTTTTTTTAAGATTTTTATTTATTTATTTGACAGATAGAGATCACAAGTAGGCAGAGAGGCAGGCAGAGAGAGAGAGGAGGAAGCAGGCTCCCCGCTGAGCAGAGAGTCCGATGTGGGGCTCGATCCCAGGACTCTGAGATCATGACCTGAGCTGAAGGCAGAGGCTTTAACCCACTGAGCTACCCAGGTGCCCCCCCCTTCATTTTTTTAAAGACCCACTTAAAACACAATATTTTTTTAGAACACATATACTATAGCTACCCTATAACCTTAATACCACCTAAGAACATTGAACCTTTCTCACAAATCATTATCAGTTTTAATAAAACGAGACATTAAAAACAAGTGCTCAGTCAACGCAACAGCACATCATATAATTTCAAAGGAAGAAATGGGGCTCCAAGTCATTGTAACTCCACAAACAGAAAGGGAGTTGTGGTTCTGCCCAGTGCTTTGAAAATCCCATCTTTCAAGGTCGGCCCTTGACAGTCGAGTTAGGAAAGGCGGTGTGGTAGGCAGGGTGGCCTCCTGCCAAGGCTGTTGCGGATGAGTGAGTGATCTTAAGGGAATGAGCTGCAAAATCTCAAATTTTTGTTCATGTGATGATAAAACCAGAGCCAAATGATTTTTCTAAGACTTGTATGGCCTTCTGTTCCATTTTATTGTGCAGTTTGGAATGATAAATTTTACTGTGCATTAATTTGCACAAAAGGGTCAATGCTATATTCAAAAGCGGACCAATTGTTTTCAGCAAGATTAACAGTAAAATATGTTGTCTTTATCCTGGAATGGGTGCAAAAATCCTCAGACTGGTAGCATCTGGCTATTGAAAAATATACTGTTATCACAGCCTTTGCAAATGAAGGGGAGAAAGTTCTCAATGTGTCACTGATCCCTCTTAGCTGGACTCTGTTGTGACAGGATTTGGTAAAATATATCCATGTTTGATACCACATTTCCTCAGTGACTTTAAGCTATGAATCTCAAGTAAAAGAATAGAGAACAATGAGACGACAGTGGGGGTCTTCTTCATGGAAGGTTTCCTCAAGTACCTCAGAGCAGGTCAGGAGCAGAAGTCTAGGGACAGGATAGTGAAGGGAGGGAGGAGTGACAAAGAAGAAGACGATACTCAAGTGTCATCAGGAGAACGGGCTTGGACGGTGTCATGACTGCTACATCAACATATGTTTCTTTGTCTACCAAAGCCCAGGTAAAAAATACACTTCACTCTGGATCATCTGCATTAGAGGGAGGCCAGAAGTGAGCAGAGAAGTCATCAAAGAGTAATCTAGACACAGGTTCCTAGGGAAAAGGCAAGGAGACTGGCATTGCTTTAACAGCTTTTCTTTTCAATTCACTACGGCTCCCTATGTCTCTGTCAGTCAGACCTTCTTCTCATTCTGGGTGGGGCTTTTTTATGTTTTATGAATTGCTGCTTTGAATCCTTTTTATTTATATTTTTGAACAGATGCCTGGAATATTTTACTACTGCATTTTTGTCTTTAGTTTTTGAATGGATACTTTTTGGTATAATGGTTTGGGGTAGCCAAGGTATCATCCAGATGTTATTCGGGAGTTCCTAGGTAATGAAACAAAGTATCTTCTAAGGTTTAGTCAAGAATTGAAAGGTATAACTGAAGATATGGCTTACTGTGTAATATTTCTCAAGCATTTACTACGGGAGCTCATTTTTCACTCCTAGTAATACGGAGATCCTTGGACACGAGCCATCATTTGAATAGGAGTTAGATATATATTTTTGAACAGAAAGTCACATGGCTCTAGTTTGGGCTACCATTTTCCTTAAGATCAATACCACCACCTTCTTCCTCCGCTCCTCCTCTTTTCCCTCCCCTTCCTCTTCCTTCTCTTCCTCTTCCTTCTTCTTTTGCTTCGTAAGCATTCATATGTTCAAATTCCTACTCTCTGCCTGGTGCAACAGCGCGTCATTTGCATGGTTAACCTCTCTGGCTGTCCTACTGAAGACTAGTGCCCTGAAGAGTCAACCCCACTGTCATAAGGAAAACTGCTAGAGGCACTTGTGGGCTTAGAATTGCTACTGGCACCCAGGAAATGACTGCGAGAAATCTGTTGGAATGGTGCAAACCCCTCCTGTAATTTTTTCCAAAATTTTCACGAACCATTCTTTCAGCTCTAAATTTACTAGATCAAGGATCGTCAAAAGAACAATGTTATCAATTCTACCTAGAACCTATAAAATTAAAATATAAATAAAAAGGGAAATAAAATTAAGGTGTAAAAGAAGGGAATCAACACTTTTTTCAATAAATCTTTTCTTCTTACAGGTAAGGAAGATGTAACAGATTAAGTTATCTTTCTTTACATGTCTATTAAAATGGAAATAACAGAAGGAGAGAAATTATTGAGGCTATGCCAGTTTTTGTTTTTTTTTTTTTGTTTTTTGTTTTTTTCCTGAACACAAAGGGTCCACCAGAAGTTGAAGTATTCACTATAGCCAAAATTTTAGGGAGTGGAAGATTGCTGAAGAAGGAACTGAAAAAGTCAAGAAAGGATATAATTAAAGCTTGAAAAGGATTTCAACAGAGGTAGGGTCAAGCTAAGGACAAATTGTGGTAATGTTTTATAAGCAGTGATAAGAGGAAAGACAGGCAAAGGAGACACAGCATAAAAATAAAAGTTCAAGATCAAGGCTCATTTTAGGCTTTTAGTCTTTGAGAACCAACAAAGTTCTAAAATAAGGAAAATGGCAATAAAGTCAGAAATAGGGAACCCCCTCCCATAACTCCCTTAACACTACCACACTAAAGACAAAGGAGAGAGGAGAGGAAGGCAAGGAGAGAAGACAAAAATAATTCTTCCTCTAGGGAACGTTTATCTGAATCTTTGAAGTACGGTATTGTAGGAAGTTACACTTGGGCCAGGAAGTGGTCAGTGAAGCCAAGAAGAGACCTGGCGGGATCAGAGAAAGAATCATAGGAAAAGGGTGGTTGAAATAAACTCATGATAGATCCTGAACTTTATCTTGAGTAGCTCAAGTAGCTAAACCTAGCCCGGCAGCAATGCAAGAAGTTTACTTTTTTTTTTTCCAAAGATTTTATTTATTTATTCGACAGAGAGAGATCACAAGTAGGCAGAGAGGCAGGCAGAGAGAGAGGAGGAAGCAGGCTCCCCGCTGAGCAGAGAGCCCGATGCAGGACTCGATCCCAGGACCCTGAGACCATGACCCGAGCCGAAGGCAGCGGCCTAACCCACCGAGCCACCCAGGCGCCCAAGAAGTCTACTTTTATTTTAACAAAGTAATATGTGCTTCATAAATGACCCCTTTTCCCTTGCGGATGATTCTGTTTTACAGAGGATATGAAGTAAAACAATGTAAAAATCCACCAAAACCATGAACTATCCTTGGAGAAGGAAACCTGAGAGTTTTTCTTCTACTTTCCAATTAAAACATAGTGAAATAAGACACTTCAAGGCATGTATTTATCTTATGGCATTGAATATTGTTCACGACAATATACATATTTAAGGCCAGTGGGAACCATGGAGGGCTTCTAGACCTTCTGTTAGAGATAAAGAAAATCAAGCTCTAAGAAGTTGGGTCACACAGCCAGTGTGTTTGTGTGTGTGTGTGTGTCTATGTGTATACACTCTCACATACACATATGTATATTTTGTTTTTCACATGGGAATAATTCATCATCCATTGTAGGACTGCTGTAAGATTGATACATAGTTCATAACCTTAACCATGTAATACTGGTTGATAGTTGTTAAACTTTTACTATGCTAACTCATTTTTTTTTTCCTCCAAACAACTTTTTGAGGTTGGTGTTGTTATTACATCCATGGAAATAAAGGCTTAAAGAAATTAATCATGCACATCTGTAGAATTCTAAATTATGAGACTAGAACCCAAGTCAGCTCACTCCAGAGCCCCATTATGCAGCTTCGCAACTAGCTAAAGAGAATCCAATCAGGCCGTCAGTCTAACAAATACAGAAAAACTCTCCTGATTCTCATGATTGTCAATTTTTTTTTTCATGATTGTCAATTTTGACAAAGGATCCTTATTCTTTTGGGAGACAGCCTTGATGATTGGGGATAAAATTTAAGTGTAGAGCACGGATATAATATCATTCTTTCTGACTCTACATCTTGTAAGTTACTAATGATATTGCAAGGGAGGAAACAAGGTAGTCCTAGTGAATTAATAAAGAAATGCTTCTGTGGTTCTAGAAATATTCATACATTTCCAGGTTTGAAACCGTGGAAAACTAATAGGAGTCCCATCCTTCCATTAATAAGGTATGAAGGGATTTAGCAGGTGTTCATAGCATATTGTTGTTCCAGTAGCTTTTAGAAATCAATTAATTGTATAAAATGGGAGGAAGTAATTTGTATAAAAATATGTTATTAAAACACGTTCTCTGGCTTTAGTAACAAAACTCCATGTAGTCGCAAAAATATTTAAGAAAAACATTATGTTACCTTCTTTAGAGAAGCATTTCTACACAAATAGTTTAAAAATCTATTTTGCTTGGAACAGATGTTCCTACTGTCTTAGGACCTAGTGGTATTGCTGTTATTACATCTAGGAGGTCATTATATTCTTTTAGATAATACACATGGATTTAACTGTGCAGTTTCTACAAATAATAATGGAAGATGAATGTATAAATACTTGAATACAGTGCAAAAGAGTATCACCCTTAGCAGAAGGAGGATGTATGTTCCCTCATGAAAGGAAAGTTTTCCCTCAACAGATGACATATGCAATTGCATATTTAACTAGAGCTGCTTGCTATAGGATAAATTAAAATGTTCATCCTTTAACTATAAGAAATGTTTAAGTAATAAGTAACAGCCTTCCCTTCTCCCTAGTTTCTGTGTATGTATTTGCAGGGAAAAAATGTATATGTACATTATCCATGTATCTATCTACCTAGGGGGAAAGAAGAGATGTACTTCTCCTTCTGTTTACAAATCGCGATTTGAGTTTACATCCTATATAGCGACTTTAAAATTACCAAATGAGAACTGTAGCCTATAATGCATGCAAAATATTCATTCATTGTAATAAACTACAACAATACTGCTTCTATGAAAAGAGAAAGGGACTTTTGAAAAATTTTAGGTTCTAGAAATTAGAACCTTTGAATGATTTGGGAAATTAAATCATTTGATAAAATAGTAAAACAGATCCTTGATTACTGCAAGTTTAAAATATCCAAAAGCATTTGAATAGCCAGTCTCTGGTGGTCTCTCATCTGGCAGCCTCCCCCCCGCCCAAAAAAAATTTGATATTCCCTGATTGTCTATTTTTCCCTAGTGAAAGTTATTACATTCCTTTACCCATTTTTTAATCAAAATCATTTCCAACTTATTTCAGTCTGTCACAATAATATTTTCATACGAGGAGTGTTGTAACCTAATTCCTTCATTTGAATAATACATTCATTTTTAATTACTGCAACTTGATCTCAGATTATTCAAATAACTGTTTCATTTTTTATGCTTACCCTGACCCCAGTGTATTTATAGGCTTTTATCCTTACCTGATACCAGTGTAATGTAATTATAGATTGTATTTTAATCATCTACTATATTCTAGCGAGTTTGTTTAAATCGCTCCAATCCTGAGCCTTTTATTTCTATGCCTTTTAAAATTCTACAATGGCATTCTCTTTGCATAAAAGCAATATTTTTGTAGTTTACAACAATGAATGAATATTTTGCATGCATTGCTGGCTACGGTTCTCATTTAATAATTTTAAAAAGTCACTATACGGGATGGTATGTAAAATCAAATCGTGCTTTGTAAACAGGAGGAGAGGTACATTGTACATCGTTTGAAATCTTTACACCTGTTTGTTTTCTAGACGGCCCCCTCCTGTTCCTGCTGCTTTAAAACCACAGATTTGCATTTCGCTCATGATCCTTGTATCTGTGTCTCGTTATTCGAATCCTTATAAATAGCTGCTCTGTTGTTTAACAACCCAGGCCAGGTTTCACTCATGGTGGAATAGGCTTTTCTGATATGAATTATTTTTACTAGTATTTTTACTATCGATCATTTCATAATTGCTTGATTATTTTCTGAACCATCACCCCATCAGGAAAATCCAATATTTCTAAGCTCCGTTAGGTGGGTATTTGAGCTCGTGGCATGATGGCTGATTTCAGCAACACATTTAACAATGAACCAGAAAATTGGTCTGAGAAGATGGTTGACAATATTGCCAATCTATGGAGGTTTAGTGTTCATCTTCTGATCGGACTTACAGACCTGAGAAATAGATTTTCCTAAGTGAGTCTCATTTTCTTCTCAGAATCCTAGAATCCTGTTAGTTCCCTCGCTGTCCTCATTCATAGCCATTTCTCCACGCAACATATCTTTCCAATCTCTCCCCTTTTCCTCCTCCAGAGGTGATCACTCAGTTCAGACCCCATTAGCTCTGTCTCACAGTGGTCAGTCCCCTTCCTCCTGTCTTGTACTTTTCAAGTACACTTGCAAGAATGCACGACTAAAACAAAACATAATCCTGTTCCCACTCTCACTTACTAACTCTCAATGGCTCTCCATTTTCTACAGGAGGGAATTCAAACTACTTCTTGTGACATCCTAGAATGAAAGCATCATGCTGGCTATCCCTTTTGAGTATGAGGAATCGAGATGATCTCCATGGCTAACATATCATCATATGTACAAGCAAATTTTCGAGGAGGAAACGCAGATGAGTGAGAGGTTATAAAGCTGTGAGTTTTGGCATTAATAATGAACAAAAACAGAACTGTTCATAAATCAGTGATAGTTACAACAAAAGACCAAATCTTCTGAATTTCTATGTGTAGGATTAGACTTCCTCTTTCTCCCTCCATGTTCTATGCTTTATCTTTACTCCCTTCTTTTACTCAAGATAGATAAAACTATGGAGATAAATGTCTTAAAGATAAATATAACATACTTAACAGAATCTAGTTTTGAGCCACTGACTTCTTTCACATTCAGTTCAACCACTGAGATTTTGGCTAAATTTTTACTCACTGTTGAATAAATTGCCTCTTGAAATGCCAGTGACAAATTATTAATGTGTAAATAACAGGATAAAAGTATTTGCCAAAAAACAAAAAATACTAGAAACAAGAGGCTACTCTGCATGTCCTTTCCTCCTATTGTGAATTCTGTCTGCTGAATAGAGGACACACTAACTTATTTAACTGGCTGGTTGCTAGAAATAAGTGGGAGAACCTTGAAAATACATTGCCGTTGCAAAATACCTCAGAACGCAAAATAAAATAATGCCATGAAGTAGGGATTTGGGGACAAACTGCCTGATAACTCTCAAAAATAAATTATGCTTTTTTCCAACCTCCATGGAGAAAAGGCATGCTTCCCTTTGGGATTTCTTCTACCATTTGGTGCAACATTCACTTGGCTATAATAATACAAGCTTCATTAGAGAAGTAAAATGCAATTGTCTCCATGAGATCAAAGGACAATCTATTAAATAAAGCAACTGGAACTCCAGAATGAAATAATATGAAAAGTTAGAATTTTACGGTGAATCAAAGTGTAAATTGTCCTGGCATACTGTAGCTAAATGCAGAACTAAAGATTAGCTTTATTAAGGGGGAAACTGACAGTGGCTTGAATGATCTTAAAAAATATGAAAAATATATGAATTTTAAACAACCTGTTTTTGAGCTATATTAAACTAACATTGGTATTATTTGAGTAAATTTAAAAGTGCTGCTGGTTAACTATGAGCATACTAAAAAAAAAAAAAAATTAGCACCAAAAAATAATAGGCATTGTGATGTTTATAGCAAAGTCTGTATTCACTGATCTGGAAAGGGTCATTTATGGTAAAATAAAGCCGAAAACCTCCATATCAACTGTGTTCAAAAGGGAAATAAGTGACAGGTTGTATACTGACCACGTACGTGCTCTAATCTCTAAGAATTTTGCTTTAAAATGAAACAGAGAACTTAGTCCTAACTGTTTAAAAATCAAAGGTCTTTATGAATTCTGAAAGCTAAAGCCTGTGTTTGCCAGAAGGAAAGAAAGAGAGGTGGAGACAGGTAAATCAAACTTCTCTGCACACTAGGGGTTCTGAATTTGACTTCTTTTCACATGCTTATTGAATACTTGGTGTTTTTCTTCTAAATGGAAATGACAAATTTTAGAACCCCTTACTGTGTATTTCAGTGCATTACATCACTTAAGTCATTGACAAAATTGTATAAAATTACCCTGAAATCGCATCAAGTATAGCAAGGTACCATGAAACTAAAAGAAAAAAAAAATCATAAAAAAACACGTTTCATTTTGCAAGGGAAATATAAAAGAGTCAAGGGTCTAAAAATGAAACAGTTTTTCCCTTTCATGTTCTTGAGTACAATCTCACTTATTACAACATTCTTTGAATCTGTGGAAGGTCTTGAATTCTTTTTTCCAATGAGAAAACACTGAGTTTTTTTATCTATCGGTTTAGAAAATTATTGGAAAAAGGTAATAAAAAAGTAATAATCAAGGATAATAAAAGGATGATAAATCAAGGATAATAAAAATCAAGAAAAGGAATATCTATTATACTTCTAATTATAATGGAAGAATATTATCTGTGAAAACCCTGAATACACTTAGCAAATGTTGTTTTTGGAAAATTAATTTTTGTTATAATTTGATTTTGATGATTTTCAAATGACAATATAATACACACACACACAGTATTTTCTAAGTTTTCAAATATTTTTACAAAATCCATACTTACCTCATGATACATAATTTAAAATGTGATCTAGCTTTATCACCAGAACCTTGCAATTTTAAAGTGTGGCTCATATAGGAGAAGGGAATGCATTGTACTTCTGTCTACTCCCTGCATCTCCTGCTTACTGTTCTAGATCAAAGGGTGTCTTGCATCTCACCAAGTAATCTTAAAAGGACTCAAAATAAGCCAACAGGATGGAAATTGGGTCAATAAAATATCCTACTCCAGTAGTATATCCTTCCATTTCCAGACCCTGGAAGTGATTGATTTCTTACTATTCAGTTTCTAAGAAGGGAAGATTTTGCTATGCTGATAGGCTCTAGGCAGGTTGGTTGCATTTATTTTTAGGACCATGACGTTTGGGACCCCCTTCTTTGAAATACAAAGATCAACCCCCAAACCCTCAGTCAATCACCAAACATGCGGTCAGTCTTACTCCATTTGCTAGGTTTTACCAAATAAGCACTGTGACAGAGTGCATAGAGCTGGTATTTCAAAAATCAGACAAATCTGAGCAAGAAACACAGCTCTGAATATTTAGCATCTGCATGACCTTGGGCAATTTACTTAATCCTCCTGAGACCCATCTTCCTCATCTGAAAAATGAGGATTATCCTGTCTACCATCAGATGATCGTGGTAGATGATATAAGACCATTTTATAGGATGAGCCCAGGGATGAGCCCAGGATAGGTGTTTTAAAAATGTTCGCTCTACTCCCTTCTTATAATTATTTCACTTGGACTGGCCAAGCCTATCCCGTGGAAACTTCAAGCAGAGCGGATTGTAAAATATCACCTGCTTGAGGTCCTAGAAGGCAATGGCCTTGAAAGCACATTTCCTTTGCTATTCTGTTGTTGGCTCTGGTTACCTTTTGGAGAGTGATTTATATCGTTGGTTTCAGACTGTTATTCCCACAAAAGACTGGCCCTGTTTAGCTTTCAGGCCTCTATTGTTTGCTGCATTTTGGGAATAAATATGCACTTGCTAATATTCTGTATGCTAGGAATCCAGAAAATAGGTATCTGCTGCAAACCACCAAAACTCTTGGGATTTGTTTGTATTTGTAATTGCACAGAGTTCTAAATTCTTGGGATTTTTGTTTCATTTTGTTTTTTAGATTAGATTGAGTTTTTTTTAAGTAGATAGAACCAGTGAAACTATGAAAAAGAAATACAGTGATTATGAGTGCTATGATATTTTAATTTTTTGCTCTAGTGTATATTTTCTGTAAATATGTATATTCATTACATACAAGTCAGAGAAATTTGAACAGGGATTTTAAAAATTCTGGTTCAATATATAAATGAACATGAAAAATATAATTCATAATAATAAAGATATTCTAAATGTTAGCAATGTATCTACATTGGAAGCACTGACCCAAGGTTAAAGATTATATCATGTGTTATCAGTACTGTACCATTGAGTCTGGATTTGTTTATATTCAAAGTCTGGTTAAGTTAATTTTAAAAATTCTAAAGCAAATGCAGGAAGGGGAGTGAGTATATGTGTACGCACGTGTGTGTGCACGTGTGCAAGGTAGTTTGGGCAATCATTTAAAAAATAAAAGCTATAAATGTGCAAAAATATTTATATGAACAACATTCCTGGATGGAAACTCCATTTTTAATAGTCAAACTTGATGCACATACTGGTCCCTTGGCATGCCCAGCTCAACGCCATCTGTCTAGTTGGCATCGTGCCCACTCACAAGGAGTTTTGCCAGTTTAACATGATATAGGTGACACCAAAATGAAGGTTTGAGAGGATAGATACTGGAGTGAGTGGTGACCCCTCCTGTAGTCAGGACCCTTGGTGGCTATCTTTATTGGAGAGGAGGATTTGTGTTAATTCTGTGCACCCTCTGTTACTAAAACTCCATTACCAAAAGGAAAAAAGGAAAAAAAAAAATATTCAGTGTGCTGTCTGTCACTCATCGGAGTTATTACAATTTTTACTAAAGTGTGGAAAGTTAAATATTTCAGTCTAAGACCTTGCACCATCTTGGAATTAATATTATCAGTACACATATTCTTAGTAGGTCAAGAGCACGTGTGGCAGTGTAATTGATTTTCAAAGAGGCTTTCAAAGAGCTACGCATTAACATATATAATACATATGTTTTATGGGGAAGGAGCGGCACTAAAATAATCCACTACTTACATTTTGTTCAAAGTGTTTCTTAAATGCCTTTCCTATACTGTATCTGTCAATATCATTACCTTTATTGGCTTCAGACATTAAAGTAATGTATTGAGTTTCCACTTTATTTCTGGGGACCAAATAATAACATTTACATTTTTTACGTCACTTTTTTTAAATCAAACTCCCTGTAACATTTTACAAAATGATCATACTGTTAAAATCTGTAAAGTTTCCTTTCTTCTGTTGTCTTATTCTTCTAAGTTAAATATATTATTTAGGAAAGTGATACACAAAAGATTGTAAGGGGATTCAGAAAAATTGATATTTTTATGTAACTGAGTCAACTTCCTCCTGAGTCCAGAGAAGCATTAGCAGTGCACAAGTGCAAAGGACCCCCTTGCATTCTCAAAGCATCATGAAATTGTCCTTAACCTCTCTATAGCTTATTAAAAAGAGCAGTTATTTAAAAACATATAAGAGAAACTTTCAGAGCACAGTCTGACTGACTTCCTCTATACCTGAATTTGTAATTTATAGGCCAGCATTACCTGGTCAGAATAGGTAGCACAGCATAAGCATAAGGTGGCAAGCATGAGATAATTTTTATTATTAATTTATTCCAACCGCTTACTCACCTCTATTCATGGAACATGCACTCTGGTCAAGGCAATGGGGAACACAGAAGGGGAAAGCATATGACGACTTAAAGGGCTCAGCCTGTCCTCATAAAAGTGAGGTGGTAGCTTTCTCTTTTTTTGTAACTCTGGACACAGGCAGACCTTACGTCCTCCTGGATCTATATACCGAGATGCGAGTGGACACTTGCAAATGAAATGTTCATTACACCCATAGAAAAATGTGCTCAGAAATTCACATCATCTTTGAAATACCCCTGACGTAGAGGCAGGTGAAAGAGAGATAATATGACACAGTTAGGTATAATTTAAAAGGCTGTCATAAGATGACAGACTTGTGTGTTCGACCATAATTTGGTCATTTTTTAGCTATATTACTTTGAATAATGGTTTAATCTCTCTGAGTCTCAGTTAATTTTTCTGTAAAATGGGATAACAACTCTGACTTCCTAGAGCTGTTCTGAGGATTGTTTAGTACATATATAAAATGCCTAGCTCAGAGAAAGGGCTCAAGCCTGTGTGACTAGGGCATGAATGATATACACCACTACTTGCTTTTATTTTTGATTGGAATATTAGGAATCCTTAGAATATTCCAATTTTTTTTTTTTTGGAATTCCAATTCCAATAATTTGGAATATTCCAAATTACCTATTTGGAATTGTGCTGAGACCTTTTAGAAGTGGGTTTGTTGATTTTTAAAATATATTTTCTTTTAATCATACACCTAAAAGAAGTCCCAGTGCTTTAAAAAATGTAAATGCCAAAATATGGATCATGAAATAAAAATCCTAAATCCCTGCCTTGGTATACATACTGACCTTTTTCTTCACTCACTGGCTTATTTGAATTCTGCCAATCTGGTGCCTCATCTTCCAGAGCTGCAGAAAAAAGTCTTATCTGTTTTGTTCACTATCCAATCCTTAAACCTAGTGGAATGTCCAGCACGTGTAGGCAAACAATAAACATGTGTTAAGTGAAGGGATATCATTGTCCCTACAAATGGTCAGGAACACTAAGGAGGCATCCTCCTTGGTTTGATCAATACACAAGGTATGAAAGCAGAGAAGGTCATGGTGAATGAAAAGAATTCATGGTTGAATTCATTTGTGCATAAATGGACCCATCATTTTCCCATGCCTACTACAATTACAGTTCAAGGTATTACTAAAGAGAGTTGAGTTCCTTGACACTAGGAACTTATTATCTGGTTGGGTAGTGTACACACACACACACACACACACACACACTCACACACATAAAGTGCATGCTGTGATTAAAAGACAATTTATGGGTCAAGGTGAATCCTACAAACATCACTTACAGGAGTTCATGGGAGCAGAAAATCATTATGCTTACATTTAGTAGTTGGGCGAGTCTTAGGCAAAGAGGGAGGTTTTGAGTTGGCTTGTGAAGAACATATGAGGCTAATACGGTGGAGAGAAGTCTTGCCCTAGTAAAGGAACTCAGGTTAGCTAGTATTCTGTTTACCCTTGGCCATGATGGCAAAGTCAAGAGAACTGACTCTTATAGTATAGCACATGCTACTATAAATGTGGGAAGTCCTTCTAATTTCTTCTGAGTCTAACTTTCTTCACCTTCAAAATTAAAAGAGTGATACTTTGGCTCCTTTGAACGGATTCAAAGATCAAAATTGACAAATAGGGTAAAGTGACAGTGCCATGCCAAAAAATACAACCATCATGAGACAACTCTAGGTGAGGTTTGTAGAGCATGCAAATGTAATAAAATGGCTTTCCATGAGCCTAAGCTTACTTATTGTTATGTGGGAGATGGAGCTACATAATGGTAAGAATCCAGGGAAATGCCTTAGAACCTTGTCATCTTCCAACCAGCTCCTATCAAATAGCACATTAAAAATATCTTTGGAAGGGAATGTCATGATCCGAATAAGAAGATGCCTGATAACGCAGACCAGTAAGCTCAAGCATCAGTTTCATATAATGACTCTGGGTCCAGCTGTGGATATCTTCCAAAATGCATGACCCATTCATATTATAATAGGCCAACTGAGTATGCCTGAGGCATACTTCCTGTACAACCTTCAGAGTTAACAGCGCTTTTTCCAACAGCTCTTCTATTTGGTAGATTAGAATAACTAAGGTATGCACACTGAAACCAGTCTCCTTTATTAAAGATCTAGCTAAGATTTTTGATCAATATGCATCTAAGATTTCACAACGAGGCTCCAAGAAATAGAGCCAGGAGCTTTTTTATTGTTAAAAGTGTATGGAAATAGCAAACCCCAAAACATAGTGTCTGCTGAAATATCTGGAATGTGACATTACTTTGAGCAATTACAAATTGCTTTTAGTGGGGTGCTTAGGTGGCTCAGTCACTAGGTGTCTGCCTTGGGCTCTGGTCACATTTCCAGGGTCCTGGGATCGAGCCCTGCATTGGGCTCCCTGCTGGGCAGGAAGCCTGCTTCTCTCTCTCCCACTACCCCTGCTTGTGTTCCTTCTGGATGTCAAATAATAAGTAAATAAAAATAAAAATAAATAAATATATAAATTGCTTTTGGTAATTATGAATATTCATTTTAGAGCCATAGGCCCATGTATTGTTTGGTTTGAATAATGAATTTGGTTTGAATTATTATTATTTGAATTATGGTTGAATTATGACACAACTGTGGATTATAAGTATGATATAGCTGTTATATAAAAGTAACTACTATTGTATGCAGAGTAAATGAATAGAGCATTGCGTGCATGCGTGTCTGTGTGCATGTGTGTGTGTGTGTGAGAGATATTTTCAGCTGCCAAGCATTACCTCGGATAGGCAAGACTCCCATAATTTTCAAAACTGCTGTGAATGTAATGCTCTTGTCCCCTTCACTGATGCCATAGCTGTAAATGCTCTCACCCAGCCAATGAACGATGTTGGCAATTACCACCACTGAAGGATATGTCTTAGGTCCTCTTCAGTATTCACAAAGCAGGCACTTAAGAAAGTTGGTTAAAATCATGATTTTCTCCCATGAAGATTATTACTATGCATTTGTCAATGTCACAGGCGGTCATGGGCATTGCTGTCCATTACCGTACTTATGTGAAGGTTAAGAAATTCCTATGCCCTCCAATATGCCTTTACCAGACCATCCAACATTGTGAGGCTTCCAGCTTTGGCAGAGCATCTGGATACGGTTACAAATGCCCTAAGAAAGGATATTAAAATTCTACTGCTCAGTGAATATTTGAATAACGCAGGAGTAGGTGGGGAGAGAGGTCCCACACTGATGAGTTCTATGAAGGTATCTTTTGCAGACATGGCATGGCTTCAGAAGCCCAAAAGGAGGAGGAAAAAACAAAGGAAGTCAGAGTAGAATCCAAAGAAAAGAACCGACCACATAGTTCTGCTGAGAGATGGCTCTGCTCCCCCACCCTCTACGGCCCCCAGACCAATAACCGGTCACTACAGACTACATGCGTGTGTGTGTGTGTTCAAGAATGTGGAGAATTTGGCTAAGTCACCAGAGCACATCAACTGATTCACTAAGCAATACCGCTAAGTCGTCACTTGAAAGTATTGAAGTTTAGAATTACAGAGTCATAAAATATATTCCAAATATATGAACTATGGCTTCTGGCCTCGCTGTGGAGGGAAATGTTTAGTATGTGCTTAGATTTTCATTTTTAATTATACAGGTGACTGCTTGAACATTCCCATTCATAGAGGAAATGAAAATGTTTCCTTAGTAAGTTGAAAACGATCATTGTTTTTACGATTTTATAAACAGACCGGAAGAGTTTTTTAATAATCTATACTTTAAAGCAAAGCATAGGCATTCGGGGTGACTCCAGAGTTATTAGCTGCCTTCGGCTTAGGAGTGTAGCATACAGTGAGAGGAAGGGACGGGGCCGCTATCAATCTGGAGATAAAATGCCTTTAGACGTCACTCTAACAAGACTTGCGTGCTATTAGTATTCTCTCAGGGATCAATTTTAAAAGTTGTAACATAATAAAACATGGTTGGACTATATTTCCCCACAGCTTTCATTTTATTATGTTGCATGAAATATGCCTTTATTGGCCATAGCATTACTGGAAGTAAAATATACTGGGTACTGAAAAATTCTGTCACTTTGTATTAGCTGTAAATTATCGACTAGTATAAACCCTAATTTCATTTGTCACATTCTGTTGCATTGCTGCTCTTCCTTGTTCCCATTCTGTCATTCTGGCAGGCCCGCGCTGCCCCAGGTATCACGGCATCGCCATCTGCACCCGACATCTGTCTCTCTATTGATCACACGGGTTTAGCACTTGATCAAACAGAGCACAACAGAATACATCTCTTTTTGCAATACTGCCAATGCCAACTGCTGCATGAAATCTACCACAAAAGCCTCCTTTACCTCGTTGAAAAACTGCATTTGTGAAGCTCTTCTTCGCTACAAACTCAGCATTTTCGCCCCTCCAGGCTTACATTGTTCAAGAGCTAGGTTCCCCCCCACCCCCCCCCACCCCCCAAATCTAGTTTTCCTCCATTTGAGAATGACTCAGGGTCCCTCACAATGACCGATGCCAGGGACGAGGGGCAGAGTCACTAGGAGGGTGATAGAAGGCGACGCTTGCTCTGTAGGCCCACCTCTGCGAAAGCCATTGTTCCCACTTCATTAGTGTGTCTGGGGGGCATCTACCGTGCTGCACAAAACTCCGTGAGCCCAGCAGCATTTAGCAGTTTTTATCCCCCTGCCTCGGTGTGGTGTATCCTGAGCTCTAATGCCATCCCAGCTGGGAGATCAGTGCTCAGCCCTGGCCTGGAGCCTTCTAGCATTTTAGAAGCCCCCACCCCCCATGTCTTTTCTCCTGGTCTAAGTGGCCCCTGAGAAGTCTCTGAAGCAATCACAGATTTTTGGTTAGCTTCAGAGAAAAGAGCACATTTTCAGAAGGGCGACAGGGTTTTTACCTATGCGACTCTCGCTCACCTTAAGGCAGGGCCACATGTGCAGCCATGAAAACCAATACCAAGATGTTGCGATGAACAGCCAGCACAATGGAAAGATAAGGCTACAGGGAGATATTCCAGGAGAGTAAAAGCCAGAACAGCAGCATTTTTAGTTCCCAGAAACACAATAGTAGGATTAAGGTAGGCGGTTATTTTTGTCCTCGTACTTTTCACACTTTGCACCGTGAGGCAAACTGTTTCCAGGGAGAATATCTTATGGCTCACCATGTAAACAAATAAATAAAAATGCCCTTAAAATTTTAAGACAGATAGCCATATCATGTTTAAAACCTCTTCAATATCTTACTAGCCAGAGATCGCATATTTTATTTATAGCCTTACAAATTACTTTGGGACGGGGGTATAGAAATAGCCTTCAACATTAAAAATGGTCAAGTTTAAAAATTTTTTTTTATCTTAGCTCGTTTGTGGCGGTTATAAAAATTAGCAACCCTTGTTTTTAAAGGCAGTATTAGTTACATCGTAAGACAAGTGGATTCTAGCAATGTTTTATTCATAAGATGTTTTGTAGCCAAATACATTAGAGTATATAGTTGTACCAACAAATTAATATTTTAGAGCTAATTGAAATTGTTCTTCCTATAAAGATTAAGCCTCTTCTACCCAACACACTTCAGTCATTAAAATAACACTTTTAATGCCTTGTCTAAATGATGCCTGACATTAATGCAAAGCTATATTAAAGCACTCAAATGACCAGTTCTTTTGTAATGTGTTCTATACGATCAGACATTGGGTCAGAGTTGGGCCGTGTGTATGAAGTAGTATCAAGTGGAAGCTAATTAAAATATATTCTCTGTAGAACTTTACAGAAAAAAGAGACCAATAATCATCAGAAGGTATTCTGAAAATGGCATTTCTGAAAGGCTTGCTGTACGCTTTCATCTCCTTGCATAAGGGTAATTTTTGACATAAAGGTTTTTTTTTTTTTTTTTTAGGCTCAAAACTTCTGTTGGAAAATAATCTTTTACTATGTCAATAAAATCATTATGAAGTCTCTCCCATGCTTTCTCTTTTATATGATTTTTTATTTTCCAGAAAATCAAGTTTCATTTTCAAGACAATAAAGTTTTCAGCATTTTGCCACATTTTCATTCAACTAAACATCTTTTCTGAGGACAGAGTTAGCTTTCCCTGTTTCTACTGAGACTGCTGCTACAATTATAACACACACACACACACACACACACACACACACACAGTTTCTCCTGACCATCACAAAATGCAGGAAAGCAGACACACCGAGGGTTTGTATCTGGGCAGACTTGTTCACCCACTACAAAAATCCTCCTAATAATAGCTTCTTAAATCTTCCAAGTCAGGGCCAATTTTGCAACAGGCATGTTTGGGCTTACAAATCATGTCCCGGTTTTGTTCTTTGTTATCCCTTGGACACATCTGTGATTTAAAAAAAAAAAAAAAAATCCACAATAAACCCAAACACATGTTTTACCTCCATCAACAGAAAAAAAGTAGTCACTACCACTTTGCTCTTAGAATTCATATTTCTTACATTCTTTTAGAGAAATCAGATTCAAATGAGAATGGCAGGTCATAGAACAAGAAATTCGGTTTCAATATTTGTCCTGGAGACCAGGGGTCCTAGACAAAGACTTTGCTCCTGATGTCTTTTATTCAGAGAATTTTCACTGATGTCACTTCATCTTGAACTTTTCATCTCTGCATGATATGACAGAGCTTCGAAGCCTGTACTTACTACTTCCTGCTGTTTAGAATAAAACACACATTTATGAATGAATAATTCTACCTCTGATGCTGCATATTTTTAAGACAGTGGATCTAAGGGATTCTTTAGATAGCCAGTTGAATACAGATTTATAGTTGAAAATGTGCTTTTAAGTTAAATACCTTCAACTTATCTTTTAAATTGAACAGAAACGAAACATAGATATGTTGCTTCATCAATTTCATCAATAGAAATGAGCAACCTCAATCTTTCATTGTTCATAATTGCAATTTGCCCTGACTCCCATTTTAGATTTTGGACTCACAGGAAATTTTGTTGACTCTGAACTAGCAACTCCCATCGACCCCGCTGGGGGCGAAGAACAGTGGATATTTCCTTTTTTGCCTTATTCCCACAGTACTGATGAAGAATTCAACTTTACCTTGATAACCAAATTACTGTGATTAGTGATGGGAAAATATGAGGCCGTGAATACTTCCTTGCATATAATATTTAAAAAGCATAAGTTAAAAATCTACACATAAGCCTTTAAAAAATCTATAAGAGCACACTAGAAATGCTAACAAGGTTACAAGACCCATACTGGGTATAAACATTTGCTGAACCATCCAATCCAACCTTCACTTAAAGAAAGAGGCATTAAAAAAAATAACACATTTAACTAATAATGATTATTTCATATGAATAGGAATTAAATTATTATTTTTATTTCCACATCAGATGCTGTATTTGTCATGACTTTATGGTAGGAAAGCCGCATTGTTGCATTATTATATTACATAGCAATGAATATATAGTTAACAAACGAGAAAAATATAAACTTTTTTTTTTTATCAAAATGTTTTCACACTCTCAGACAGGCTAATCAGGTTGTTAAATATCATAGTTTGGAGTTACTGATTTTTTTTAATTTGCATTTTAGAACTTCAAGTTTCTTTTTCTTTAACATAAATTTGTTTTTCTCTGGGGACAGTTCTTTCTAACATAATTCACATTTCCAGTAGTAATCCCAATTCCAGAAGGAATTAAGAGAGATTTATAGTAAAAATGAAGACTATTCCCAAACACAGGTTCAATTATAACATTTCTGGTTGAGAGATGAGGTTTCTGTGAACCGTGTGAGGGTTCAGAGGAGCTGTCTGTGGGTGGGCTCTGTGGATAAACTTTACGGTATGGCTTCTATGGTCTCCAACCTCCCAGTGTTAAAAGTCAGATTTCCATGCCACAAAACCCATCATTAGAATTTAAACCACTGATCTCTAGAACCTAGGATTTAAATTCCCAGCATATCATTATGTAACACAAAAAGTCACTTGTCATGGTAGAAATTGCAGCTAATTTCAGGCATCCTACAGCCCTTTGTTTGGTTTGCTAATGAGGAGCAGTGAAAGAGGAGCACACCCCCTTTGGGTGACCCCAGCCTCTTAGGTTGGTCCCTGCTCAGGTGTGTCAGAGATAGTTCCAACATACTCAGAAATCATGTGCCCACTGAAAGCCTGATGTGCTTGTTTTTCGAACTCAGGAAAGGATGCTGAGCTCTGCTCCCCCACCCTCCCCAGCCTCCCAATTATATCCCGAGAAAATTCTATTAGAGTGTTTCGGAAACCTTGTGCAAACTCTTAGGGTCTCCTAATGAAATTCTAAAACTATGTCCAATTTATATTTTCGATTTCCTTATGTATTTAGGGAGGGGGAAAAAAAGGTTTTCTACTTTCAAATGTCTATAAAGGGAGGCAGAAAACGATTTAGACAATTACAGACAGGGTTTATGACAGCAACCCTACAAGTTGAGAGGTAAGGGCTAGAAGCCCATAGGATATGTATTCTGGAAATTACTCCTGAAGTTCTTTTTCAAACAAGGTGGTTAATTATTAAAACAGAACAAGTGTGGTTTGCTTATTCTATATAGTTTTGTTAAATCATAAACTAAGCACTATTTAAAATGTTCTACATTGACAAGGAAGGAGAAAATATGTACACGGGCTTTAAAATATGCGTGTAGTCACCACAAACAACCAACTGTTTCCTGTTTATGACAAAGGAGTAAATAATCCATTGATCTGGCAGCAGGGCACCTGCTTTGCAACCAACTCTGTATCAGTAGTCCCTGAACCCTCATTATTTTTCCTCAATTAAAGTTCATAGTCTCGGAAAGTCTGTGCTGAGCAGATGTACAACTGTTCTTGACAACGGAACACAGAAGAATCACAAATTTAGAAAACTACTGCCATTTCATAAAACCCAGAATCACATCATTTGTTGTGGGTAAGAAACATTACAAACAATATGTCTCTTTTATAGGCTGCTAAGCCGGCACATTACAGAAAAGAATATTAAAGTTCAAAAACTGTCACATGAGCAGTACATTATGAATACAGTAATGCATTTTTTTATGATTCAAATAATGGTTACCGAAATGAAAAAAAAAAAAAGAAAATCTTCAGTGGGTTATAATGTAAAAATTGTGACTGAGAATTAGACAGAATTGGAAATATGAGCAAAACCAAGCACAAAGTAATGCTCTGTGGAGAACTACAAAATGTAATAACGAATGTATTTCAGAAATATGAATTTAACTAATGCTAGTTTTATTTTCACCTTTTGCATAATTCTGAAATCTATGAGCCCAGATCATTAAGGCAACATGTTTAAATAAAAAATGCAGCAAGAATTCAGTTTCAAACATAATAAGAGACACTCAGCTGAAGAACTTTTTTTTTCTTAATTTTTTAAAATAATGTACCTAAGGTCAAACACCACAGCATCATCCATTTTAAAAGCTACATAAATATAGCCTCCGTCGCTCACAAACCTCCTTCTGTGCTTAGGAAAATGAGAAGAAATAAGCAGTCAGGGAGATGTTCATTTCCATTTTATTTTTTAAATGTTATCTCCATAAGACATTGAAATACATATCTTGCCGGAAATAATACGAAGGTCCTATACGACATTTTCTAGTCCTTTCCCTCAACATAATTCTGACTCCACAGTGTGTGTGCTCTACAGACTGTAGCAGATTGTGAGTCTTGAGGTCAGAGTAGATGCTTGAAGCATCAATGGCTACACCTGTCATTTTAGTTTTCCTGGGAAGAATGCGTTATTGTTTAATGCGGTGACATGCACTCCTTATGACCAGACTTCCCAATGTCGCCCCCACCATGGAGGTGACTCACCTACCCACAACAGAAATGTCTGAATACTATTTTAACTTCTACTCCCTGGTATAATTATTTTTATTGCATTATTTGAGACACGTAAGTTTTTCCTAGCCATGCGGGCTCCTGCCATCCATTTTGGTTTTTCTCTGTTTTCGCGTTTTTCCAGAACGCAGTTTGGAAAGGAGGAAATAAATCAGGCTTGTACTTTTGAGCATCAGTAAACGTGTTTAACGTCTACCCGGTGTGGTTATTGGTAGAGAGACATTTTACCTCTTCACGTTTCCCTACTATTTGCGCCTCATTAACAAAGAGGATATTCTGAAGAACTTAAAAAATTTGATTGGAAAAATCTACCTCGTATTCATATTTAAGTCTGCATGCTGACCTGAAAATTCAGGGCTGGGTGTGACCACAGTCTCCCTCAGACAAAGGGTAGAGTTAAAATACCCTGGGTGGTCAGAACTCTTTTTAGTAGTTTTGTTGCAGGAGAAGCCTGGTGTTATGAAAATTCTTTTTGTATATTTTTTTCCAAAATAGATTTCTTACATTTACATTTAAAACGTCATAGTTGTTCCTAAGATACATTTTGCCAGTTTTCCTCTTGGCAAAATTGGTTGCGCTCTTCCAGTGTTGCTCTTCTGAATCCAGCAAATTATTACCCTTGCTCATTTCAGCTTTAAGAAAACAGTCCAAGGGGTGCCTGAGTGGCCCAGTGGGTTAAAGCCTCTGCCTTCAGCTCAGGTCATGGGTCTCAGGGTCCTGGGATCGAGCCCCTCATCGGGGGCTACCCCTCCCCCTCTGCCTGCCTCTCTGCCTACTTGTGATCTCTCTGTCAAATAAATAAATAAAGTCTTAAAAAAAAAAAGAAAAGAAAAAGAAAACAGTTCAAAGTGTAGTAACCAAAGATTCATCATCAAAATGAACACATATGTTATATGGAACAAAACTACCCATCTCTCGGGAATCCCAATAAAATCGTGACAGAAATAACTTCTAGGGCGCCTGGGTGGCTCAGTGGGTTAAGCCTCTGCCTGCGGCTCAGGTCATGATCTCAGGGTCCTGGGATCGAGCCCCACATCGGGCTCTCTGCTTGGCAGGGAGCCTGCTTCTCCCTCTCTCTCTCTGCCTGACTCTCTGCCTACTTGTGCTCTCTCTCTGTCAAATGAATAAAATATTAAAAAAAAAAAGAAAGAACTTCTAACACATAACTTAGAAACATGCATTGTTTTAATAATTTCAGAAAGATTTTATTATACCCACCTAATTTAATTTTCCTTGAATAATACTGATTTCAAAAATGACATTTTACATGCTATTTATAAAATTTTTAAAAGATTTTAAGTTAAAAGATTGCAGCTGAAAAGTAGTTGCAGAGACAAGTTACTGAGAGCTGTTACTGAGATCTGTCTGCTTGTGTACTATTCTCGAATCTATTCATTCTCCGATGGTAGCATAGGTTACCCATACTTCCTGAGGCTCAGTTTCTGCCTCCGCAAGATGGGGACAATTCCGTCTACAGGTTCTTGCCTTTTTTTTTTTTTTTTTAATTTCAATAAAAGAACATATCAAGTCTCATCACACAGTAGGAATTCAATAAATATTAACCCCATTTTATTCTTAGGGTTTGGCCCGTGACAAAGCATGAGCAAATGTACATTTCTTGTTGTTTTCTATTGTTGATACTCGCTAACATGACCCAGAAGACATCTTAAAACTCCCTTACCTCCATGTTTTTCTCCCTCAAATAGTCATTGTGCTCAAATTCTCGGTTATGACACTGGCATCATTTCTAGCCTGATAAAGTACCAGAGATAACAGAACAGCATTTCCCTGGGTGGCTAAATTCCCCCTCTGCTTTCTTTCTTTCCTCTGCCTTTCCCATCTTTTCCCTTCTGTCTCTCCCTACTTCTTTCTCTCTCCTCCTCTTCCATTCTCCTTATCTCCCTGCCCCCCTACTGTCTTCCATCTTACAAAAGAACATTTGTTGCTTATGACCTAACAGTCGTTTGGCATGGTGTAGAGGACCGCTCTGGAAGAGCTGACAGTCCTAAATGAAGACAGACACAAACACAACCAGGACATACTATAATCGTGTTCTACAAGGTTTGCAGGAATTCTTAAAGCTTCTTCGAGCTTCTTAAAGGAAAAGACTCTAAGGTAGATGGGAGCCCATGGAGGAAGTAACGCTTGTTTCATGGAGGCATTTTTCTCCATTTGTCTGTATTTTTTTAGAGACGTCTTTATTTATTTGAGGGAGAGAGCGAGAGGAAGAGAGGGAGAGAATACATGTCAGCAGAAGAGTGGCAGGGAGCAGAGGGAGAGGGAGTCAGACCCCCTGCTGAGCACAGAGCCCAACCTGGGGCTCGATCTCACGACCCTGAGACTGTGACATGTGTTGAAATCTAGAGGTGCACGCTTAACTGACTGAGCCACCCATGTGCCCCAGCTTAATTGTTTTTTAAATCCCCTATCTTTTTCTTAGAGTGCCTTAGAGACTGGTAATTTTACCTCTCACACCTTATATAGATATATGCAGATTACTTAGTAGGTTTTCTTTTTATATTTAAATTTTTTAGCAGACAAATGCATTTTTATTAATTTAATTTTATTTATTTTTATTTTTTTAAAGATTTTATTTATTTATTTGACAGATCACAAGCAGGCAGAGAGGCAGGCAGAGAGAGAGCCAGGGAAACAGGCTCTCTGCTCAGCCAATGTGGGGCTTGATCCCAGGACCCTGAGATCATGACCTGAGCGGAAGGCAGAGGCTCTAACACACTGAGCCACCTAGGCGCCCCGACAAATGCATTTTTAATGTGGTCTTTCAAAATGACAAAATATGTTACTCCATTTTGCACTTCAGTGTTACTTTTTATAGCTTTATTTTGCTCCCTCTTAATATTGCCACTGAAACAAATTTATGCAAAGGAAATGGAAGGAAAATGGGTTGACAGAGAATAGGACCGATGCCTCAGCACTGTCTCCAGGAGTCTGAATAAAGCCATTTCGTCCAGCTAGTGCCAGTAATTTAGCTCCGTTCTGTACTGGGACTCTCATTTTCCCTCAGCGATTTAATGGCAAGAAAATAGAGGTTCATGCCTTTAAACACTGTTTCCCTAGATGGTAAACTTTTTGGTATCTTTAAAAATTGAGTTAATCCTTTTGATTTATTCCTAAGGGCAAAATTGGCCACTGTGTCAATGCATCATGTTGCACCAGTTTGGGTACAAATTATCATGTGACCGTTAATGAAGAGAAAGTAGTGCTATCAGTTTAGTACTTAAACCAGCAAAAACTGCAAAGTTACATTAAAGTAGCAAAATCATAAATCGTTTTTTCAGGTCGATTTTTATTTGAAAAAATCTCTTCATTAGGATGAGCCAAATAACCCATGGCCAATAAAAAAAGGGCAACCAATTATTTACCTTTCAAAAGACAGAAAACCCTCAACATTTTATGTCTGCTTTAAAAAAGAAAAAAAGAAAAAAAGGTGTGTCATACTTCTTAGGGCTCTTAGCTTTAGATATAGAAAATGCAAATATAAAAAAAAAAAAGAAAATGCAAATATATTAATGATCCCATTATCCTTTACTAGTACTTAATAAATCAAGATGGCACATTGCCATTCTAAACCTTAGTTTAATATTTAATTAACATATATATGTATAATATATATATATATTTATATGCACTTTTGGATTTTAAAACATTGTTTGTTCTAGAGCCCTCCTTTATAATGACCAAGATTTTTTCTGTTCATTGCCTATTTCTACAATAGACTAGAAATAATTATTAGAAAAGAATAGATAAACTGATTAAGCATAAATAATTTACACAAATTGTCTTAATAACTAATGCCTCTATTCCTTCCATCTTTTATCTTTGAGGTTTTGTGGCCTCTACCCTTGTAGTCCGAAAACATTCAGATCAAATAATAGGAGACCATTTAGGGATGTTTTAGAGAAGATTAATGAGAACAACATTTAGGCACAAAGATATTGTTCCTATGTTATGGTCAACAATGGAGAAAACACCATCCTCCTGCAAAGAGATACAGATGCCTGTGTACCCAAACCTACAGACCCTGAAGTAAACTAAGCACGTTGATGGGCACTCAAACTTGCCAACACTAAAGGAGCCGAACCTCAAAATATTAAGCCATACCACAGCTGTGTGAGTCCATGACTTGGTTCCACTTTGAAAATTTCATTTGCTACTATGTAATACTAATGCATCTTGTAAGAGGTTTAAGGATTTCTTCAGAATCACTTCCTTTTCACCAGTGTTACCACACTACTATATTTAACAGAGACATTTACATGCTTTGCATTTTAAGTGCCTTGGAAATCCAAGCACAGAGCCTGCACATTTCCACCTCACCATCAGATGTAATGAGTTATGGTACTATCGGCATGTTGATAAGCTATAGCCCAAAGAAGAACAAGAAGGAAGTATAAAAAATATGGCCAGAGGATGGGATAAAATTATCAGCTAGTGTGTTTTCCTGTTTGGTTTTAATCTACATTTAATTAAATTCTTATCTTCTGTGTACTTATGGTCGTATTTGAATGGCGAGACTGCATTCATTATGAATGGTAAAACTTAACTCAGAGAACATTACATGTGGCTTCTTTAAAAAAAGAGAAGAAGAAAAATGCTGTCTTTATTCTTTACACTCAGGTCTTATAAAAGGGGACCAAACTCTCTCTTAGGTCAAGTGCAGTAGCACTTAACCTTTGGGTTAACTGATTTGGAAAGTAGCGCTTAAATCAATTTTAATGCTATTTTTTAATTTTTTTTTTTTTTTTACCATTTGGGGATGTTATTATCAAATTCTGAGCCTGAGCAGAGCTGGCAAGGGGAGCAGTGAAGTGCATTAAGGAAATGCCTTCTTCATTCTTAAAAATAGAGATGATAACAGGAAGTTTTTATTAGTACTGCAAAATGTGTTCATTAGTCTGCATCCTTAATTATTAAAACCATTACATTTCCTTGTCTTTATGTGCTGAAATAAGAAAAAAAATGCCTTAATTGCTATTTAAAATTTTTTTCTTGTGTCACAGACCCTTTGAGTTCATTCAAGCATCCATCTATTTCAGAGAAAAATAACATGTTTTGAACATAGCATTATTTTATACACCTGCTAGTTTCATAACATGTTTAGTTCTATTCCAGGAATGGCAGGGCAAGTTGACAATGTCCTTAGGGCAACATTTGGTATCTGCAATAACAAGCATGATTTCCTTGGGTCAACCTGAAGATTGTGTCAGCCTTAACAAAGGTAAACAGGGGCAACTGTTTCTGACTTAGGTTTGAATGTTTATTGCTGAAGAAGTGAGGTTTGAGATCATATTTGCTATCCCCACTGGATTAAAATTCACCAAAACCAAGGACGACGATAAAAAAGTGCTCTCCAGTTATGAAATGAGTTAAGTCATGGGGATGAAAGGTAGAGTAGAGGGAATATAGTTAATGGTATCATAATAGCGTTGTATGCGACAGAGGGTAGTTATACTTGTAGTGGGCACAGCATAACAAATACAGTTGTTGAATCACTATGTTGTACACCTGAAACTAATGTAACATTGTGTGTCAACCACACTTCCATAAAAGAAACTATAGCTCTATAGTTATACCATATAACTGTGTTGTAATGCACACGTAAACACACACACACACACACACACGTATTCTATTAGTATTCTTATTCTCACATGTAAGCCAGGGGAATACAGATGATTCTGTCACATTTTTTCATAGCTTTTCTTAAAATCAACAATGTAGGACTAGTACCCATATATCAATAAAACAAGAACTTTTCAAATGAGCATTTGTTATTACTTCAATATTTTTTAATAGGAAATACTAACTGAAAATGGCTTAACATTCCAGTTGAAAGCTCAAATTTCTATAGTTACCAATGACATATTTTCCCCAAGTATCCCTCACATAAATATATTGGGAATGATATTGTCTTACTACTCAGCATTGTTTCGAAAGGAGCTATAAAACTCCCAACAGTTCGGTCAAAAATTTTTATCTGACATACTAGATGCCTCAAACATTTGCTGCATAATGGGATGCAAAGACGTTTTTCTAAAAAGCTACGAACCATTCATTTACCCACAGCTCCAAAGGAGAAAAAGGATGTTTTCAGTATATATCCCTTACACTTCAAAAGTTTCTTAATAAAATAAGCATTTTTATTTGGTTGGGCATTAACTCAATTCAGTAGATGGGATTGTCATTCTCCTGTACATAACTAGATGTTAAAATCACAACTGGTATGAATTTAAAAACTAGTGATAATTCTACAACATTAAGCTTACTTTCAAAAATTATTCTTAATTCTCAGTAACTA
Organism: Neogale vison; assembly: GCF_020171115.1. NCBI lineage: Eukaryota > Metazoa > Chordata > Mammalia > Carnivora > Mustelidae > Neogale > Neogale vison. The sequence continues at coordinate 32,369,794 of NC_058094.1, forward strand.
CACAAGCTAAAATATCCCTAATAAATGACGAATTTTGGATAATAATATATAGCCTATCCTGAAAGCACAGCTCTCTGACGTTATAGATTGATGAACATGTTTTATTAAACATATGATATGTATAAGTTAAATATAATATTGGTAACTTGTTTTGGTTTAGTTAATTATGTTTTCCAAAAATACCCTTATATGTGTTCTCTTACTAAGTATAGTTACAATATATGCCTTTGTTTTCATTGTTTATTTTAGTAAATACATGCATGAGATAGTGTCCTTGCACATACACTAACAAGCAGTTTTATGTGATGCCTTTATCTGAAGAATCTGAAATGTTTGGGATAGTTCAGTTCAATAAACATTTATTGAGCAACAGTAAGTTGACCTAGTTTACTATGAGGCGGTCACTCTGTAAGGGACTGGGTAGACATGATATAATCCACAGTCTCTGTAAAGGAGTATAATGTAGAAAGTCAGTTCTGTAATATAGTTTGCTAAGGGTTATATAGTATAAGGATACATGAAAAGCTAAGGGAGCAGAGATGGAGAATATATGACATTCAAATTGATCATGAAAAGAAGAGCTAGAAGTTGCTGGTGGATAGTTTTGTGGATGCTTAAGATATAACATATTAAAAAAAAAGATGTAACATATGTACAAACACTACTGTTCCTTTAAAACCATTGAGATAATTGAGATTGACCATGCCAAAAACTGCAAAGAAGAGGAGAAAACAATTCCTGCATGAAGTTATAAGATAACCATGATGCAATTGCTTATGTATAATGATACAGATGAGGCTGCCTCGAAGTAATTTCTCTGTCCTTATTCCATCCACATTTGACCACCTTAAAAATTTTTCAGATGGACCATTCACTCAGTGCCACAGGCCATTTGCATATGCTATTCTCTCTGGCTAGAAATCCTCACTCTACTCCTATTCAATTAAGTTTATCCTTTGAATTCAGCCCATGCAACTATCATTTCTTCAAGAAAGCTTTCCCTGATTTTCCCTAACACACACACACACACACACACACACACACAGACACACACAAACACACAGAGAAATTCACTCACATACAGTTTGGGGTGTGTTTGTCTGGTTGTACACAAGCAGAGAACTATGTTTTTTTTCTTTTTTTTAAGACTTATTTATTTACTAGAGAGAGAGAGCATGCACAGCAGGAGGAGGAGCAAAGGTGGGGAAAGAGAGAAAGAGAGGGAGAAAGAATCATTCCCCGCTGAGTGTGGAGTCCACTGCAGGGCTGAATCCATGACCCTAAGATCACGACCCAAGCCAAAATCAAGAGTCAGGAACCTAACCAAGTGAGCCACCCAGGAGCCCCTGAACTGTGCTCTTTTCTATGATGCACTCAGATTGTGATTTTACATTCATTAGTATCTGCCTTTCTGACCCCTATGAAAATATGAACTTAATCTATTTGGATCTCCATTACATTCTCAGCATCTAGTTGAAATACCACATCAGGGTGTTGAATGCATATATGTGCATATATGACCTGTGGCCCTCTGAGGTAGGACCATGGTTCGCAGTGCTGGAAACAAGATGAACTGAGGGAAGGAGGGCTGCTTGTGTGATATTGGTGGAAACACTCAAGCATATTTTCTGTACCATGATTAAACTAAGAGTATGGATACTTCCAGAAGGAGCTATGAAAAGAATGATCGAGTCTGGCGAGGAGGAAGACTGTTCCTCCATGCCCTATCCTTGCTCTGTAGGCAAGTCAGATACCAGGATATCATTTTCATAGTTTGTCTACTTGCATGTATACAACATGCATGTTTAGGATGCTTTTAAGGTTTGGGATTCACTTGATTTGATTTAAAAGTGATCTCCTATGTTGAAAGATTAGAAAAAAAAATCCACAGCCCTTTCAGTAATGATATAAATACTTACTACTGTTATTTTTCATAGCTGCCTTTCAGGGAAAATGATAAAAGAAATCTATGAACGTCATGAAACTTGGGCTGATGGAAGAAAATGTGTTCTTGGGGACTGTTTGCATTAAAAATACATGCTTGAAAGAGGGCAGTCTAATATGTTCATTCTTCACTTATGGTAGACACAAAAGAATGTAAAGGGAGAGCATGAATGAGTTGGTACATAAAGTACTGGAAGGAAGACCCACAAGCACACATGACCTGTTTCATTAAGAAGCACTTCTCTGTTTGGCAAAGGATGCCAAGGGGACCCCAGAGATCTGAGTGTTTTGGGTTAGACGACCCCTCAACACACACGCTTTCTTCTCCCCCGCAGGGCACCAGGGAGACCAGCCCCTGCATGTTCCCGGCCAGCCCCACACCATTCCATCTCTGACAGTCTTAGCTCACCATCATCTCCAAGTTCTGATACCACCAGAACTAATCCTGTGTGCTTATGGACATTAACTAGACTTATCGTGGTGATCCTTTCATATTATATACGGATACCGACCCATTATATTGTATACCTGATGCCAAGATAATGCTATATGTCAATTATATCTCAATAAAACATAGATTAAAAATAATTAATTTTATTGTCAATTTTATCTGTTTTAATCAGCTATTCCCAGAAGCCCAGGACTCCTGTGACCCTCAATCCCATCGTATAATCCTCATACAGCCTGACTGACATTTCTTCTCTTACCTTTCACCAACCTCCAAACCTTCCATTGATACTCAAGGGAAATGAGCAGCAAAATCTTCCACAACCATGACACCTTCTATGACCACTCACTTTGCCTCCTTGCTCTTCTCCTCTGGAGTAATAGCTGATTTTACTCCTACGAACAGCATATCCCCTCACCTGAAGGCAGAATCGTTGTCCTTGGACCTCACGGCAGATTATTCTCCTTCCCTACTCTAAAAACATGTTTTGAGTATCATCTTATCACAAGATCCCTGCTTGCCACGGTCATTTAGAGATTTCCACATCATTTGTCCTTGTTTCTTGAAAATTTAGCTCCTGGGACTTCTCGTGTACTTCTCCTAATTTACTTCTTGGCAACTGCAAAGCTCCACAATATCCAGGTGGACAGTCATACGGACTCTCAGTTCTCCGATCTTCCCTCCTCCAGTGACTTTACTCTCTACCCTATGGCCAACCATTCCTTTTCTAGGCCTTTTTAAAATTGCCAATAATTTTGGCTCTCTCCTGTATAATTTCATATCTGAGCATCCCCTGCTCAAACCATAGCTCTTACCATCCGAATTCACTCTTTCTAGAACTTTCATTTCAACCTTAACTTCATTGGAATCTAAAATTCCATTTTGCTACATTTTTTTCCACTGTCTTGCATTCCCTTCTGTCCTTACTTCCCCGCTTCCACACCACCCTTCATCATAAGCCCCTCTTTGCAAATGCCTTCCATTCTTTCACTCCCTCTTGCTTTACTGGATTAGTCTGGCAAAACTCCAACCATGCCCAATCCAACTTTTCACCTACTCTGCATTTACAGCCAGCAGTAGACTCACTGAAGAAAAACACACAACCACCCTGTCTCAATTTAAATTCATGATCAACACCATTGAGTGAGTCCGTAGTGTTTCCCGGCAATCACTACATTTCCCTAGTCCATTCACTCTCTAACACCTAGTCCCCACCCATTCTCTCTCAATTTTGTGGCCCCCTCCCAAAGAAAAGTGTAGTACCGAGAAGAAAACTTTGTTTCCGCCTCCACAACAACTATGCTCACCAGTGTTCATGTAGTGTGCTGCCATGGCTGTAATTACAGATGTATTAACTGTTCCCTTGCTTAAGAGCAAACTCCCAACTTGGATCGTAGATGCTCCCCTCTTTCCTGCAAACATCATTTTTTTCAGCCTCAACTGGATCATTCATATCCGCATGAACATATATCATAATTTCTGTATCATAAACAATATGAACAAGAAAATACAATCCCCGGGCTCTTATTTATCTACTCTCATTTACAGCAAAACTCCCTGAAATAAGCCTGTCCGTTTGCTCTCTCCCAACTGGACTGTCCATTGGGTGCTCACTTCTACATCTCTATGGAAACTGATCTGGTCAGTATCCACAAGGACACTGCTTAATCTTAAGGCATTTCTCAGATTCTGCCTTATTGGAATACCAGAAAAGTGGAATACAGTTTTTTCACTGGCTGCTCCTTCTCAGTTTCCTTTTGTGGGTCCTCTGGCTTCATATGCTGCTCTCTCCACCTCTTTGAGTCTGTCCAGCTACCCTGGGCCACCCTGCTGTTCCTGGAATGTGCCAGAGCACTCCAGCCTCTACCTGGGACATTCCTGCCCAAGGCAGCTGAGTGATTAACTCCTTTAGACCTTCTCAAATAACCTTTTCCTAGCCAGGTTGTCCCTCAAACCTCCTCTGTGTTTTATTTTTCTCTCTGCCTTATTTTTCCCCGTAACACTTCCTGTCATTTAACAAAGTATACCTGTTATGCATTTATTTACCTTCTGTTTCCCCCGATGGAATATATGCTCCTAAGGGAAGAAGGTCACTGCTCTATTTGAGGTTTAGGACAACACCTGGACAACAAAGAAGGCATATAGTAACTCTTTACTGGATTGATCAATAGAATTGCCCCAAATTTTAACTTTTAATGTATCTCTTATGTTCTATATCAAAACTGTTTTCTTGTCTATTTTCCGTGATTCTAAAAAAATGATATTTATACATTAGTGTCCTGGACTTCTCTGGTATTTTAATAATATGGAATTGCACACCCATAATTAAAGCTAATTTTATTATTTTTACAATGTTATTTGCCTTTAGTGCATATTCCTATGCTATGAAAATTATTTACCATTATCTTTTTATTGCTTTATTCTTCATATTACATTAGAATAAACACTATTATGTTGACATTAACCAATATCTCTCATAGTTATATTGACCAATTCTTTCTGTACTTCTCCTTGCCCTTCTTCTATGTTTTAACCTCTGTAGGAGACAGGAAGAGAATGATAAAAGTGTGTTTGTGAAATATTTTATTTCTGGTACAACAGACCTATATGAGGCAAATGGATTTAAACACTGTGTAATAGTTGCCATTTCTGAACCGCACTTTGGCTGTCTGTGAAGCATGTAATGAAATTAAGAAGAGCAGAAAGAAAGGATTTGGGTGGATTTCCTTGTCTTCAGGATCAATTATTTTGACCTAGGTCCATTAGCCAGACTGCCCTAGTATTAAGGAGCAATTTTTAGTAATTTTAAATCAAATACAATAATTTCTGGGGTTAGGTGAGGATCTAGGGGAAAGAAAAGGAGGTTATAAAGAAGCAAGCTTGCAGAGAGAAACACAAAAATTCAACCCTCCCCAAAACAGACCTGAAAGTATGACATCCATTATTTGTGCTGGGAGTGATTTCCTTACAATTGTTGACTTTTTTTTTTTTTTTTTGCACCAACCTCTACCTTACCATTTCTGAAACATTCCTAAGAAGACTTGAAAGGAGCTGTTAAAAGCATATCTGCCCAGAAGCCCTGGAAAAAGTGCCTTTACCGTTTCTACAAGAGCAATCAGAGGCATCGACAAGCGAGACAGCGGAAACTGTTCTTCCAGGAAAAGAAAGTAAAATTTATCCAAACGAAGTATTTCTGTGAAACAGGTTAGAGGGAATTCTGGTTCTGCAGCCAAGTACGCATGCCCCATATGCTTGTGTATTCCTCCTTATAAACATGAATATTCATTAATGCAATTCCAGTCGATGGGAACAACCTAAGTAAATTACAGAACATTAGGAACAGCACAGGAAACAAACGCAATCCAAGTGCTCACACGGACATGTACAATTTGCATCAAAGAATTGGGCAAAAATAATTACCACTATATTTCATTTATATTCAGTCATATGTGTGACTGAGTTGTTTGATCTGTACTAGGTACTATGTTAAAGGCAAAGTTGTTATTTTACCATTCTTTGCTGGAACTCTTGTTAAAATCTAAAGTATTTCCTTTTGTTTTGTTTTGTTGTTTTTTTCCCCCCCTTTAAACTGAGGTCAGAACAGAGAATCATTTGAAGTATGCATTGTTTTACAAAAGTGTTCTCAAGGGTTATTGAGGTAGTTAGTCTACTCCTTAAGGATTTGGCACTTTTATTTTTTATTTCTTTAGTGGGATTTTTTTTTTTTTTTGATGTTCACTTCCCAGTATTGCTAGTGTTCCCACTGTCAACAAAGACTTCATTCTCTAAGCCAGTGTGAGCTGGGAAACCAACTAACCAGTTTCTATAGATTGTGTTTTAAATTAAAAGTATGAATATGAATTCTGGGTAAAGATATGAGCGATTCTTCTAACTAACTGAGTTTTTGCTTGAATCAAAATCCATACTTGTAGGGGTGCCTGGATGGTTCAGTGGGTTAAAGCCTTTGCTTTTGGCTCAGGTCATGATCCCAGGGTCCTGGGATCGAGCCCCACGTTGGGTTCTCTGCTCAGCAGGGAGCCTGCTTTCTGCCCTCTCTCTCTGCCTGCCTCTCTGCCTACTTGTGATCTCTGTCTGTCAAATAAATAATTAAAATCTTTTAAAAAAAAGTCCATACTTGTAGGTATTGAAATGTATGCATACATTTAAATTTGGGTGCTTTTTGTTTGTCTTCTCATCCTAGTTTCTTGGCTGTGTTCTGGAACATAGCAAGATTATATAGAAAATATATGACTACATGGATTATTATTATCATATTTGCTTGGAAGAGAGTACCTATTACCTCAAAAGACTCACATTTAAAAGCTTTCTGATCAGAAAAGTACAAGGTATAAGTTTCCTGGATGGTCCTACATCCCGGTTTGCCCCACACCAATTATCTCTGCTGCACATCCAAGTCTGATCCCAACAAAAGCAAAGTCCTGTACTGAGGTGCATGGAGGGAAGTTGGTGTCAAATGTGCTCTGACCCCCAGATCTGGTCCTCCCCTGGTTGTGTCTCCAAAAGAGGTTTGTGATGACCTCACCCAGGCAACCGGAGACTGGAAGGGTCAAGATTAAGATGAAACTGACCATTCAGAACAGACAAGCCCAGACTGGGCTGGTATTCTCTGTCTTCACCTTGATCATCAATGTGAAGAGTGCTATTTTATCTGATGTTGAAGGAACTACTCAGAGATGGCAAGAAGCAGAAAAACATGAAGACAGTGGAAATAACACTTTTGATGAGATCGTCAGTATCACCTGACAAATGCAACATTGATCTTTGGCTAGAGAACTCTCTAGAACCATTAGAGAGCCCAGGAACTGTCAAAATTTGTGGGCTGCCATGTTGATGGTTGCCTCCAATATGTCATCATCAATGACATCACCAGTCGTATGGCAGAATGCCCAGCTACTTAAGAACTACAAAATAAAATATCTTGGTAAAGGATCATTTCACAGCCTCCCCCCCAAAAGTCATATGTAGTTCATATCATCTCTTAATGAAATATAAAAAAATTGGTAGAGATTTATAGATTTACAGTCAAGATGGTCATGCATACAAATCCCATTGTTTACCAAGCATGAAGTTGTGAATGTAAAGAAACCCATAGGTTGCCTGGGTGGCTCAGTTAGTTAAGGGACTGCCTTCAGCTCAGGTCATGATCCTGGAGTCCCAAGATTGAGTCCCACATCCGGCTTCCTACTCAGCAGGGAGTTTGCTTCTCCCTTTGACCCTCTCCCCTCTTATGCTCTCTCTCTCTCTCAAGTAAATAAAGAAACCCATAGATGAAATTCAATAGGTCCATGAGTGCCTTAAAATTATATGCAAAATCTATGTGCATATGCACACATGTTAGCTGAATGAATTAAGAGTTTTGTGTGACGGGGGCACCTGGGAGATTCAGTCAGTTAAGCGTTTGCCTCTTGATTTCAGCTCGGGTCATGATCTCAGGGTTGTGAGTTCAAGTCCCAAGTAGGGCTCCATGCTAGCTGTGGAGTCTGCTTAAGATTCTCTCCCTCCCTCTGCCCCTTCTCTTATTGTCACTCCCTTCCTTAAAAAAAAAACAACAAAAAATGTGTGAATAAATTTTTAAAAAACTTAATGATTTTTTTTGTATTTTTAAAGTATTTTTTGAAATACTTAATGCAGACTATTAATATATTGATGAAATAATGGGTCATATCAGTTTACATTTCAATGTGAAGAGTGCTATTTTATCTGATGTTGATTAAAAATATTAGAAATGTTACTTGTAGAACAATTGTCTATAGGGACTTGCATTGTATTAGTAGAAAAGATAGTCCTTGCATACAGAAGCAGAGTTCAAATGTTTAGGTAGTGAAGAAGTTGTCTAATAAATTACAATATTCTTGTGGAATATTCGTCCATGTGTAGCCAATCATTGGCAGACCCAATAAGTAATGCAAGCATCAGTAAACCCTCAAGTGTTTATTATTTCTTACTGTGCTTCTTGGGGGTCTGTGCAGTGGTGATAATATGACTCATGGGTTTGTCTGAACAATTATCAATACGCCTGATGTTTTATTCCACAGTGGGGAAAAAAATGAATGAAAAAAATGCCAACTGCTTGCCCTGTGTTCTAATTATTGAAAAATCTTTATTTTTATCTGCCTATTTTTCAAAGGATGCCAAACTGGCTCCTTACGAATGTGATACACATGAGGGTTAGGGTTAATAGAGTAAATTAAACTATCTTGAGGTAGCCCAGAGACTCAAGGTCAAAGCCATTCATACTGAGATGAATAGTAACTTGGCAGATACTTGTAAATGTCTTAATTTCAGAGGTACACTAGAAGTTTACCGAGGCTTTTAATTAGATTCATGTCCTGTTGACGGTTTCTCCACTTAGGAGATCTCAGTTTAGTTCACAGATATATTGGCATCTGTAATGTGACTTGGTTTCTACTTCAGCTCTAAAGTTTTAACCATCATGGCATATTAAAATTCTACTAGACTAGAGAAAAGAGGTCAATGCTTAAGAATAGCTAGATGTGGGGCACCTGGGTGGCTCAGTGGGTTAAGCCTCTGCCTTCGGCTCAGGTCATGATCCCGGGGTCCTGGGATCGAGCCCCACATCGGGCTCTCTGCTTGGCTGGGAGCCTGCTTCCCCCTCTCTCTCTGCCTGCCTCTCTGCCTACTTGTGATCTCTGTCTGTCAAATAAATAAAATCTTAAAAAAAAAAAAGAATAGCTAGATGTTTAAACATTAATACTTAAACTACCTCGATCAAAAAGTAAAAGTAGCATCATCTTTAACCACTTACCAACAACATTACCTTTGTGCAAAGATGGGAAATTCCCATGGAACAATCATCTTTCCAGGTGTTTACAGAGATGTTAAATTTTTGAAAAGGAGATAAGAAAGGTATTAGCATGCTTTCCTTGAAGGTCCTCATGAAAAGGCTTAACACAGCTGGCTGCATGTTGCTGGTCTACCTCCCTATGGGCAGACATATCCAAGGAGATATAACTTGGAGTCATGTAATACAGAGGACAGCAAAAACACTCTCTTCTCTCACCGACACAGCTTAAAATTCATATTTTCATAACAAAGTTTAGATGACTTAAAAATTACTCACGTTATGTATTTATGACAAAGTGATCATGGATATTTTAATGATGCCTCCTAACATTCTATTTTTTAAAAAATTTAACCCACTTTCTTTAGGTATGATTGACACACAAAAAACTACCCATTTAATGTATACAACTTGAGGAATTTGGAGATACGTATATATCTTACATAGTATTCTGAAACTTTGACCATGTCTATTTTTAAAACCTGTTTTATAATATTATTAACTAAAAATTTTCTTAAAAATAACCAATATTTTACATACACAGGGAGTCTCATTATCTGTCTTTAAAAAAGGAAAGATTTCATTTATTTATGAGAAACAGAGAGAGAGAGAGAGATTGGCAGAAGCAGAGAGAGAAGGAGAAGCAGGTTCCAGCCCTCAGAATAGGGAGTTGCATGCAGGACTTGATCCCAGGACCATGGGATCAGGACCTAAGCTGAAGGCAGGAGCTTAACCAACGGAACCACCCAGGCACCCTCATTATCAGTCCTAAATAGAGGCTTAAAAATTGTTTTATATTGGGAAGGAAGTGGCTATTAAAATAAAATGAGGGGCACCTGGGTGGCTCAGTCATTAAGTGTCTGCCTTCTGCTTAGGTCATTATCCCAGAGTCCTGGAATCGAGCCCTGCATAGGGTTCCCTGCTCAGTGGGAATCTGCTTCTCCCTATCCCGCTTCCTCTGCTTCTGTTCCCTCTCTCATTGTGTCTCTGTC